>NC_081207.1:4386871-5019371 GCF_902713425.1 Acipenser ruthenus | reverse complement strand
GCAGGGTGCCAGTGCCAGGGAATGAGCAACCACCAGACTCTACATCGCAACACTGGAGCAAAGTTATCATTATGAAGAAATGTAAACTCCCTTCTGTATAGAGGGTACTGTTCCTTAAGGAGAATAGGATTCCACTTGTTTTGCTGGCCGCATACAGTAGATCCACACAGATGCATCATTTACATAATTTACATTATAAGGGTAAAGGGTAGATTTAGTGAGGATATTTACATGTTTTGCAATTCGTCCATGACTCCACGCTAATGCTCTTCATTGGTTTTTTTTTGTTGTTATTTTTGTTTATTAAATATTATTTAATAAAGGATTGAGGGAAGATCCTATTACATTACAAAAGTACACAATAATTACCGCTGTAATAGTCTTACTGGAAGTGCATTGGGGTCTGAATTATTTGCATTTGCATTGGCCTGTTGGTAAATTACTGTGAGTCTGGGCAGCAATAGATCCTTACAGAACAGTGGCAAAACAGAATGTGAATACAATATCCTGAGCTCAGCTGAAGTGCTGAAGATGCAGAAAAAAAACATTGAGTCTTCTAAGTGATAGGTATGGCATAGGCCATAGCAATGCCCCTCAACCCTCTTACATTACTATGCTGTTTCACCAATCCTTATCCTCCGGATGTGAGATAGTGTGCAGGACTAGGAGGTACAGTGTACAGCTTTACATTGTACAGTACACCACTGCACCACAAATCCAGGGACTAGAGTGTCTGGACTCCTATCATGTCAATAAGCAGTTATAATGGACAAAAAAAAGGCATGTTTACCGTAATGTAATTTTATTTTGTCTTTTCTGTGCAAAACCAACTACAGCCAATGACTACTCCAGATACAAGCTAATTTGTATTAAGCTTAAGACATTCCTTTAAAAAAAAATAAAAAAAACATAAACTATTGATGCTGTCTGGTCAACTAAATGCAGCCCTTTTTATACGGCAAAAGTATACAGCAGCTCTATGTAGAATAAAACCTTGATACTGTTTTCAGCTTCCATGTTGATTCAACACCCCACTTTGTTCTTCGCTTCATTATATGTATTTGTTTTGGCTTTCAAATGACTTAACCAGCATTATGTACCTTAATGATCCAGTATAATAAAACATATCAAATCCAGTAAGTCAGCAGTTTGTTTACAGCGCCTTCAGTAGGCCGACTCTGTAACTGACAGGTTTGAGCCGATGACATATCGAGAGATAGTCACAGTCTGGTACCCTTTTTGCAAAACCCCAAACTTATCCCAACAGGGTTCCACCGCAGTTTCAAGCACAATTTATACACAGTGTGACGGCTTGGACAGTGTCAGTGAAGCCCAGCCATGGAGAGGCCTTTGAAGTTCCCCAGGTTTCGCTTGGTTTAGCAGGCCCGCCTTCATGTTTACATGTGAACCGTGGCAGCCACTGAGAACCCAGCAGGGTAGGGCCCTCCGCAGCTGACCAAGGCGGGCTTGTGCGCAGCTGGGGTCCAGCAAGCGCAAGGCCCAGTGGCGTCGAGCCCACCCCTCCAGGGAATACACTGTTTTCATAGAGGTCTGTGCTGTACACACACGCGGCCCTAAATTGTTCTACCAATTTATTTTTCCTCCCGACTTGCCTTCTCTGAAATGTGTGTGGGCTCCAACATCCCTGTGTTTTAAATGAGTGTTGTAGGAAATGTTACAGTTTTACAGTAGTTGCTGGGTGAGTAATCCAGCACAGGTGGGTTGGAGTCAGCAGAACACATGGAACAGAATGTGCAGCAAGCATTTCAGACAAAGCCCCCATCCAAAAAGAAGCAGCACTCCATGGCAACCAGAGCTCAGAACTCCTGTAGTTTTATTAATGTGTCAGCTCAGGGTTTATTGGACTCATCTGGAATAAGAGCAAAGTCAAATCATTCGTTAAGGGTATTACTTCATAACGTATAGTACTACATAAGCAATTTGTAAAGCATACACCCATTTAAATAATATGAGATACTATGAATCAGTGTCCATATTACAATTTGGGCCAGCAATAAAGGTCTGCCTGGAGGGTTTATGTATACTGCTCTGTCATAAATTATGCATATGCTTATACAATACATTATAGCTCAGGAAGGTAGTGTATATTCTACAAAAACTTAAACACAAGACCAGAGTAAAGGTCACAACTGCTAAATTAATGTAGAACAAAGTGGTTGTGTGAAAACTAATGAACTTTAACAATACTTTAACAGAAAAGTGTCTTTAGGCATTGGAAAGCCTATCTATGAAAATTGCTTGAAATTCAGGTGTATACTGATCGTCACTGACATACTGATACATGTGCTATAATCAGAAAGAGATGAACACAATCTATTGGATTTTGAATACTGGAAACAGAGTTTCGTTGGCTTGTTGTTAGGTGATCGCCGCATATGCTTGCTACTAGATTTTTACATCAAAGTCTTAATATATGATTTCCTTTTCATTATTACTGTATATCTACTAAACACTACTGACCTCCCTATTATATTTTATAGATAGATAGATGCTGTAACTCCTGGGCTCCTCTTAGAAACAGACAAGTGTGATCCTAGTTTGAAAGACCTACCAAGAGCATATGCTTATGTCCTATTTAAAAAAAAAACTATGATCAGCTTGCAGGGTTTATTAAGGAAGCAATCGGTGGTAGCGTGTTTTCTTAGTGGTTAGAGCATGACGTAAAAATACAGCAGCGAGTTCAAAGAGCCCCACAGTTTACTGGAACTGCTCCCCTCACCTCCTACCTGCAACACCACCTCAGAACTGATGTCTTATTCATCGCAAATCAAACCACTTCACCGCTAATAAACACTCCTATATTTAACCACTTTTCTGAGAAAAGTGTGTCTACTTGTAGTACCTCCAAGGTTGAACAGCAACACTGCTTTGGGAACTATCAAATACAATAATATATTCAGTCACTACCAGCGACAAACTGGTATACCCGATAATGAAACTCCCTAATTGATTATAAGTTAATTTAAGGTGTCCCACAATCATGTTAAATTGTATGTGGAATTCCTTGGTGTCAGTTTACTATATGTTCTCCAGTCTACACATGAATACTATATGTTGTTAATCCAAAGAAAAGTATTAATAAGCCTAAATGTAATACATATTTTCTTAGATGTTCTGTGCTGCTGTTTCTGATTTGCATTCTTTGAGTTGCCTAAGAGGGCAGGGAATACATGTCTACAGCCAAATTATTTGGGAACTGCAGAGTTGTGACAGAGGCCATTATAAGGCACAGAACATTCTGCTCTCATAAAGTGCATTTAAAAACCAATTATGCTTGTATACAACCTTTCAAAGAAAATAATCATCTGAAATAAAACTTCAGGCAGGCTCTTTAAAGAAAAGCGTAAATGTGAAAGATGCGAAGCCAATGGGGACCTGGAAATACAATAACACACAGGGTTTCATTAAGGGGAGTTTTGCTTGTTCAATTTAGTTGGGCTACCTCAGAATCATTAAAGTGTTTATAGCTAAAAGATGACATCGTGGGTAAGCAATGCTGTACAAATATACATAAGGAGAACCACCACCACCCCCCACCTAGAAATCATTTTTAAAAGTTGGTGTGCTCTATGAATTTCTGGAGAATAATTTATTTTGCCTACTGTTGAATACATAAACTTTACTTAGCAATGTTATTAAATTTTCAAGCATTTCCATGCAATTAAACCAGGTAGTGTTTTAACAGTATCTTGTTTTAATTTGTATGTGGAGCAAGACTACATTGTCTTCAGGAGACTGGTAATTTGAAGCGAAATCTGTCTAGCTGGGCTAAGGTTAAGTCTGATTTCATTCACTACATACCAGAAAAACAAAAGTGTTGCAAAAAAGCTTGAGCCCTTCAGAAGACCTTCAAGTCAAGATGGCTTCTCCTATTAATAAGGCTGGTGTTCATTCTGTTCCAGTACTATCACTCAACAGATACTACTGAATGTTGTTCAGCATATACATGTTCTCACAGTTCTTTTGTTTGTATTCATCGGGAAGAAGATGTATAGTCTTAAGTTAAATGAGTGGAAAGCTTTCCATTTTGATCCATCAATGAGATTACACTGCTCTTCTTGGCACATCAGTACTGGTTTCAACTTTACTAACCATACATATTACAGGGGCTCCTGAGTGGCGCATCCAGTAAAGGCACTCCACGTGGTGTGCAGAATGCGCTCTATAGTCTGGACGTCGCGAGTTTTAGTCCAGGCTATTCCTTTGCCGACCGTGGACGGGAGCTCCCAGGGGGCGACGCACAATTGGCTGAGCGTCGCCCGGGGGGAGGGAGGGCTAGGTCGGCCAGGGTGTCCTCGGCTCACTGCGCACCAGCGACGCCTGTAGTCTGGCCGGGCGCCTGCAGGCTTGCCTGTAAGCTGCCCGAAAGCTTTGTTGTCCTCCGACGCTGTAGCTCTTGGGTGGCTGCATGGTGAGTCCGCAGTGTGAAAAAAAGCGGTCGGCTGACGGCACACGTTTCAGAGCACAGTGTGTGTTCGTCTTCGCCCTCCCGAGTCAGCGCAGGGGTGGTAGCGGTGAGCTGAGCTTAAAAAAAATAATTGGCCATTCTAAAGTGGGAGAAAATAATAAAAATAATTGGCAACGACTAAATTTATAAAAAAAAAAATAAAAAAAAACATGCATAATACTACTCCCCCATCTAGATATTAAGTACACTGAAATTAAGTTTTCTTTTCAGATGATCGCTGACTAAATCCAGTATGATTTGTATACACTGCGGGTTTCCCATGATGATTTCAGGAATGAAAAGTACACATTTTCCAAACACTGTCAGTTGGAAGAACTCCAGACTGTAGTTGGCTAATTTGCAGTGCAACATGAACTGTAATGTATATTTAAAGATAGGAGTGAAATTATGGAATACAAATTGAGCTCCTGTCAGTTTCAAAGTTTCAGTGCTTGAAGCATATTATGTAATCTGTCTTGTTTTTGGTGAACGCACACAGTCCCACTGAATAAAAGAATCATACAAACTTTGCAAAGTCCAAAAAATATGCATGTTAATTATAAACATTGGAGTGTACCAAAGGGTCCATTTAAATGAGTTTCTATCTCGATGGGTCAGAACTGGCTTGGTTAAGACTGACTCACTGCACTACGGGTGGCACTGGGAAGTCATTACTTCTGCAAGGATTACCTGTGCATACTGTTAACTGATTGGATAGGACCCATGCATGTTTGAGGTAGGTATAATAGAGTTGCTTTGAGTAATATCACATTTGTGGAAGATTATTGATTGTGAGAGTTAGCTGGAACATTACAAATACATATCCCTAAGCTGTTATACATTCTGACCCTGTTAACCCAGAATTACAATATTTTATATTTGTATAGTATCACATTGTAAAAGGTATTGTAAAGCATAGTAAACTATTGCAATTAATGGTAAATGCACAAACTGCCATTGTAAAGTTTTAGATGGGTTGTTATATTGGTAACAGTTGTATGTCTTGCGTCAACCTTTATCAACTTGTGTCCCTTTTCTAGATTGTTGGTCAATGATTGAAACCTTAACTAATAACCTTGCACTAGTTTGAGCAGCAGTCATGTCCTTTCTGCTCTGCTTAGTGTTTTGTATGCAGAAGTTAGAGGCAGCTATGTTTAAAGGAGGAGGAGGCAGTGTGGTCAATGGTTAAAGTCCAAAGCTTGTAACCACAAGGTCGCTAGTTGAAATCCCACCTCTGCCACTGACTGACTCACTGTTTCTGACCCTGAGCAAGTCACTTAACCTCCTTGTGCTCTGCCCTGCAGATGAAATGTTAAATCAATGTCCTATTGTAAGTGACTCTGCATATAATGCACAGTTCACAGCCTACCTCTGTAAAGCGCTTTGTGATGGTGGTCCACTATAAAAGGCGCTATATAAAAAATAAAGAAATTGTTATTATTATTATTTTGTTGTCATGTTTAACGGGATCACTGAGGAGCAGTCATGGGCTGGGTCGATGCAGCTACTGTGCTGAGGGTTCCATTTCAAACCACTGAGGTCTGTTTACCTTTTTCTGTTAGGCTAATTAGTCATATGCAGTATTATGTGCATTTCATTTGCTTGGTTTATCATCTTCTGCTGGAGATTGATGTGTCTGCTACTTATCATAGTTTAAAATGTCATGACATGGGAAGTCTGGATTTGTCAGTGTTCAGTCTGGGAGAGTTAGACCTCAATTTTGCATCCTCTTAACAGATTTCTTGGACAAGGCTTGGGTGGCACTTATCTTAGCCCACTGCCCAAAAGCTGATCCTATAATGGCCCTTCATTTAACAACTTTCTCTCTTTATTGGTTGTCATCAGGGAATGTAGGACAGAAGCATGATAACAAATAGTGTGATGCACATCAGCGTCTATCCTGATTCAAACCACATGGTGCGTTATCCAACCAGGATAAATAACAACTAATACATCTGTGTCAAACAGGAATTAGAAATGGACCTCTGTCCTCTAGGCATAAAAGTATATATTTCTTAAACCATATTTAAATGAAGTTGGCAATACACAACTGTACAAGATGTAATGACACAAAAGTAGGTTACATACTATATTTCTGGCAATATAGGTATTATTTGCAGATTTGATATAGTATATTATGTGCATTATTATGGATTAACAAAGTAGTACAAGAAACCAGAGATTATTTCTAAACACATACTATGTACTCCAGCAGAGGATTGTAGACCCTTTTTTCACCTCTTTTAAACCTTATTATGGGACCCCCTCACTATTGGCAGTAGTTTTGGAAATGTTTTTTAACAAGTGCAAGCTAACAGAGGTATACTTGAATAGGTATTTCCAGGACGCATTTTTAAGCAACCTGTTCACTTACTGAACAGCCCTTCGCAATGACTTGTTTCTGGCCCTATCTGGCAGCATTAAAGCATGCTCAGAGGTCTGGAGAGAGTGACATTGAGATCTGTCAGACCTTTCCTTTGTCGCCCTAGATCAATCCTAATGGGCAGTGAGGTACTTGAAATGAATTTCACAAGGGAAACTCTTAAAATGAACTTAGCACTCCCCAAGTAACACAACCCCGCTTGGGAACTCCTTTACTACCCACTTCCTCTCATTAAAATGTCCTTTTTTATAAGGCACTGTTAATAGGTCTGTTATGTACAGTAGATATAATTAATAACAGTCATCCGCCCTGATACTGCAGATTTGATTTTAGCATTATTTACTGTATATTTCCATTACTTTTTGACTTACAGTTGTTAAATATCGTTCTAATGCCTTCTGTCATCCAGCTTTGGTCTGATTCCTGACCCTCGGACCAATGGCCGATTGGCTTCCATATTTCCCAATGTGTACTAAGGAAAAGATGACTTTCACTCACAAGAGCCGTTTATTCAATCGAACTGGAGACTTGGTGTTTGTTAAGCTTCTTAGCCATGAAAACTAAAAGAGCAACTCAGAGAATATTTGGGGTTTATATTACATCATAAGATGGAATGCCATACATTAACAACATGCAGTTAACAAAGTCATATTCTTGATTATATTATATAATTGTATTGTAAGTATGTGTGTGAGCAGCCAGTGCACAAGATGTTACAGTGAAAGGAGGAAGCGATGACACAGGAGATGCGTGCATTGGTGCCTTTGGTGCACTTGACGCATTTAGTGCCTGAGGGCTCGACACCTCGGTGCTCCAGAGTTCAGAAAGAAGAGGTAACAGGTGTCCTAGTGGCCCCCAGATGGCCCAAGTAAATCTGGTTCGCAAACTTTTACCAGCTACTGCAAGGCAAGCCCTGGGAGATCCTGCTGCGCATGGATCTCCTCAGTCAGGCGAGAGGCACTCTCTGTAACCCAGAACCAGCCAGACTACAACTATGGGTCTGGCCCCTGAACGGGACCACCTGTTCGCCTTAGGGCTCTCAGACGCAGTAGTCCGCACACTGCAGAATGCTAGGGCATCTGCCACAAGGGCACTGTATGCGTATAAGTGGAGATATTTGCAAAATTGGTGTATGACCAGAGGTCATGACCCCATTTATTGCCCTATAGCAACTATCCTACAGTTTATGCAAGATCTGTTAGAGGAGGGCAGGTCCCCTCTGTATGCTGAAAGTGTACCTGGTAGCTATATCTGCATGCCATGTCCCCATTGACTCAGTTTCCCCGGGCACTCTTTTCTAAAGGGTGCTCAGCGGCTACGTCCTCCTAGAAAGGACGCCCTCCCCGAGTGGTCTGGATGTGGTATTGGAGGCTCAAATAGGGCCTTAGTGAGTTGAATATCTCTCTATGAAGACAGTCTTTTTGTTAGCCATCACCTCTGCTAAGCGGATTAGTGAGCTACAGGCTCTGTCAGTACACAGTGCCTGTATGCGAGTTTGGGATGATGGAAACAAGGTAGCATTGTGCACGGATTTCCACTTGAACCAATCGATGGAACTAGAGGCTTTCCATCCCCTTCCTTTTGCTTCGGAGGAGGATCGGAGGTTGAATTTCTTCTGCCCGGTATGGGCATTGAGAAGCTATATGGACAGGATGAGAATGCTGTGCCTGTCTGACCAGCTCTTCGTCTGTCATGGTGAAAGGACCCTGGGTCAAGCCCTCTTGAAACAGTGACTGTCCCACTGGATTGTGGACACAGTTTTGACTGCATGTACTGTTGCCGGCCTACCCCACCTGGGAGAGTGGCCGCGCATTTGACTCGAGGAGTGGCTACGTCATGGGCCCTCTTTAGAGGTGCCTCATTGACTGATATCTGTACTGCAGCTAGCTAGGCTACTCTGCATACATTCACCAGATTCTACCAACTCCTTCATTAGGCACAAGGGTCCTTGAGGTTGCACGCTTACACCACGGAAATGCGTTCAGTGGTAGCGTGATGTCCCTCATCTGCTGTCGGCTCAAGCTCTCTCGCGGCGGCTTTGATATACTTTCCCAAAAGTATTATTGCTGGTCGTCTTAGAATTGAAAGGGAACGATAGGTTACAGATGTAACCCCAGTCCCCTGAAAGAGAAGACGACAAACCTTGCGAGGTTGCATCACACATATTCGCAGATTTGATGCAAAAGAGAACGTGATCTCCGCGGAGTGACTACTTATTCCCTCGGTGGGCGGGACCAAGGACGTCACTCCCTGGAGGCACCTATCAGCACCTTTGACATAAAATGCTCAGTAAATACCTGACCTGTGGCAGGCATATTCCAAAAGTATTGTTGTTGGTCGTCTTCTCTTTCAGGGAACTGGGGTTACACCCGTAACTTATTGTTTTTACTCATAGTCAATACATTTTTATTCAGAGGTCCAGGACAGGTGCTGTTAAACAATTAAAACTTAAGTTTTGTAATTTCTGCTTCCCTATCCATAGACTTAACATTGGGTGCAGCGCCTCTACTCTACTACTTAAAAAGGCGAGCCTAAGAACGTGCCCACTCCTTACTTACACAGCACACAGAGCACGCCACAAGTAAGCTAACATACAAGCTTCTTGATTTCCTAGCTGTGATATTCCTGTTATAACTTAAACTATCAGGGCTGTAATATTACATTCAAATAATGTATTTCATTTATTAATTGAATTATTTATTTTCCTTTAGCCAAGGACGCTGCAAGTTCACTGAGCGTGTGCACCCACTCTGTGAACTCCGTCACCCCGGTACAACCTGGGCTCAGATTTTAAAATGGCAATATTTTCTTTTTCACAGGGTCCCGTCTTCCCTGACAGGTAAGAAGATGTTGTTTTAGTTATGCATTGTTTTTAGACTTAAACAAACCATTGATCAAACAAAAGTCTACATTTTGAAAAAATCTATCTGTGTTTTCAGTAATGGAGGACATACCACTCCATTACAATGTGTATTAAATAATGTTCCAAAAATATAAGTAGTGTAGCTACAGTGTATTGTAGTTAATGTTCCTCTGCATTAAAGTGTCTCCCAAAATGCAGTTATAAGTATAAACAATTGCAATTACCTAATGCTAAACCTGGCAACATTTGCGCAGTACTGTATTGCAATAATCTTATTATTAGGTGTTTAAACAACAGTACTATGGAACTTGGCAACCGTGCTTTTAAGAAAGCAAGAAGTTGCTGTGACATGCTGTATTTCAAGAAAATTGTCAAATCAATTAAAACAATATTGTCTTTTCCATAACTGGACACGTTCCACCAGTTACTGACGTATGTATGAAATGATGTAATCTAATGGATACGGCTGTCTCCAATGAAGAATCATTTATTGGGTTTATAATATATAATTCCACTCAGCAATCTCTTTAGGGGCTACCATTTCAGATTGCATTCAGATAGCGTTGCTTGGCTTCATCCCGTAAACTCAATAACTGATTATATCAACTAAAGGTGAACAGAGCATAAAAAGCATACCTAGCAGTACATCACTAGCACAACATTAAAAAATACCTATACACTGTACAACAGACAGATTTCTTATTACTTTGGGCTGTCAATGGCAGTCAGTGATGGTACAGTAGCTGCTTGCTTGTTACAGAGTCCTTTATCTAAATGAGTTCCAGGTTGGGTCACCATCTCTCTCTCTCTCTCTCTCTCTCTCTCTCTCTCTCTCTCTCTCTCTCTCTCTCTCTCTCTCTCTCTCTCTCTCTCTCTCTCTCTCCCTCTCTCTCTCTCTCTCTCTCTCTCTCTCTCTCTCTCTCTCTCTCTCTCTCTCTCTCTTGCTTTTTCTGATAGTTTAATACTTGGCAGCTGTTTTCTGGGAGTCAGGTTTTTATTAAGCTGTGGCTGGAGCTGGCCGCGGTTCATATTGAAGGGGAAAAAAATAAAAGGTGGGATAACTTACTCTTTGTGTAAACAGAGAGAGGTGAAAGGCAGCCTGTATATAGGTGCCAAGGGATCGCCCTACGGCTCCGCACGTCTTGTCGGGGGGGCTCGGAGACCGTCGCGTGTGGGTGCCTTCCAGTTTCCTCCGGTAACCACAAGCTCCACGAGGAGCCCAGTCTAGTCCAGCGAACAGCCGCCACATCCCCTTTCCAAAAACAGAAGGAACACCTTGTTACTGTGGGTTTACTTTTTTTAACACTGTAACACTAGTCTTGCTTGCTTGTTTTTTTATTTGTTCCCATTTAAAAGTTGACTTTGGTATACCACTATATAATAAAAAAAACATAAAGCATAGTGAAAGCATGGTAAAAAAAAAGCTTGGTTTATCACAGACAATTGTAGAAGCTCTAAAAATGTTCAATTGTGATGGTAGCATTTATAAGGGTAAATAGATTTAAATTATTGAACATTTATGTGTATGCCTGTCAGTAATTTGACCAGTACTATAAATATTCATCAATTTGAATGCACTAATTTCACGGTCTTATATTTATTATATAAATATAATACTAAGGGAAATCCCCCCGCCCCTCCCCCCAAACACACACACACACACACACACACACTCACACACACACACTCACACACTCACACACACACACTCACACACACACACACACACACACACACACACACACACACACACACACACTCACACACACACAAACACACACACACAGACGCACACACACACTCACACACACACACACACACACAGACGCACACACACACTCACACACACACACACACACACACACACTCACACACACACACACACTCACACACACACACACACACACACTCACACACACACACACACACACACACACACTCACACACACACTCACACACACACACACACACACAGACACACTACTCACATACACTCCACAGAAAAAGTTGAACGTTTATATAAGCTGGTAACACTAATTTAATTATTGAAATTGCACATGTAGTTGTGCAGTTAATGACATGTGCAATCAAGGTGTAATTACACTGTAATTAATGTCACTTAAAGTAAAGTGCTACCCTAAACAAATTGCCCATATCGAACTGACCAGAATAATACACCAGATAAATAATATCAGGAAGGTTTATCTTGTATGATTCTGTAGTTTAAAGACTTTGGGAATCAAAACAGTAATGCAAAATAGAGACCGTTTTTTGCCTCTTGTGGGTTTTTTTCTCTGGTTTGTATCAGGAATTGCCTGTTTCCAATACTGCAGACCTTTGGAACCACCATAGCATAAAAATACCAAAGCAAGGTAGATGCTGGCTTTGAAGATCAATGACATGTTATTGCTGTTGCTTGGTTAGGACAACTTAAAATGACTGGAGGTTTTAGGGTTAAAACATATATATTTTAACAATAAGGTAAAGACCCCCCCCCCCCACACACACACACACACACAGACAAAGACAAGCATGCCTGCCTCAAGTATTGACATTTAAAGGTTCTGTTTGAGCATTTAACATAACGAAATGTCCCATTGGAGATATTATTACTCTTTCCAACACTTGTCAGCCTTGTCTTGTATGAATGTAAAGAAGCTGTTGATGTCTTGCAGTGGCATGTGACACAGATGGTTTGGAACATTAAAACAAGAATACATGTTCTTGAAAGTTTTATTTTATTTTTGTGAAACATCCACTTTTTATTCATGAGGGCATATTTAGAGCACATGTGGTATAAATTATATTGTACGGTATAAAAACGCAAAGGTTTTGAAAACCAATGAGGTATGAAGCTATGCCATGTCTGCTTTTAGACCTAATAATTCAATTCTGCAAAACAAATAAAAAGCAGCCTTTTGAATTAAGTGTCTTAACATTTAATGCAAATGTTAACAGCGAATTACTACTTGGGATGACTAAGTCTTGAGCTTTGTGCACAATCTTGGCAAAGTTGGGATCCTTTCTTTCCAGATCAGCTTTTCACATCAGCTATGACGTTTTTTCTGAGCCAGAAGAGATGAATCATTGTTGCTTAACTACAGCACATAATTACTGGCTGATATGTCAGCAAGGGTGCCTATCCACTTTCAAACTAATGAGCCAGCAAACCCCTTTCCCAGATGAACTCTCCCTTCTTATTCATTTATACTGTAGTAGCCAGCCTCTGTATCAGGCCTGGGCAGCTCCTGTCCTAGAGGGC
The DNA here is from genome assembly GCF_902713425.1 of Acipenser ruthenus. Lineage (NCBI taxonomy): Eukaryota > Metazoa > Chordata > Actinopteri > Acipenseriformes > Acipenseridae > Acipenser > Acipenser ruthenus. The sequence continues at coordinate 5,006,395 of NC_081207.1, read as the reverse complement.
CATCCTACACCTGCTTTAACAGTCAGTAACAGCTTTAGGATTTGGATGGAGGTTTGTTTGGTTCAATTAAACAATTAAGAACATGGTTATAACAAAGAGTTGTCCAGCTAAAATCAATCTGACAGCGGTTTGCACCAGTGCATTCCCAGGGAGTCTGCATTGACCTCAGAACTTTGCTGCATTGCATATATTTTCCACCAAATTAAAATCCTGTTTAAAAGAACAGATATCCATGTGTAAACCAAAATGGAAATTACAGACATGTATTTCAATTAAAATGTTAAATTTTGTCCTCCACTGACAAGGGGTTTTTCCTCTGCACTGTGCAGCGTCCTGTAACTCATTGGAATTCAGCTCAGCTCGGTTTCACTCATCGGCCCACGCTGGACGGCGCATGCAGGCGGTGGCCAGGTGTCCGCTCTTCCTCCGAGGCTCAGTGCACACGGCTCCGCACTCTCTCTCTCTGCGCAAAGTGAGAGCTCACCTAGCCTTTCAGCACTGCTGACACACGAGAAAGGACCTCTTTGTTTGAACAACTCGGGGGCTCTTTTAAAATGGGGTTTTGTTACAGAATGAAATGTTTCAAAATAAAAGAACATGCATCTATAATTCTGGTGAATGATTCTGTACAAATGCATCAAGGCCTAAAAAACACAACCCTTCAACAAGTGTTGCGGCACTGGGTGGACTGATATGGTATGAATTTCCGATTATATACAGTATATAGTAAAAGTTTTGGAATGCATTGGGGTAGATTCATTAAACATTTACTATCATGATCCTTTTTGTCCTTTTGTATTATTTTTAAATAGAATATTAAAATGGAAAGTTTCTGATGTTTTATTTGTTAAGAGTATGATTAAATTTTTCTGTCTATATGTAATTGCTGAATAAAGGCCCAATTAAAACAACATGATGTGTTGTTTATAAATATAGCAGCCTAATGTGATGATCCAAACAAAGCAGTTTAAAATAATTTTCCCAACATGAGTAATCTGAAGCAAGGTTCACAAATAGAGCTGCTCAATGTGAGGTTGCCAAAGAAACTATATCAATCAAATGTAATAATGTTCCTATTTAAATAGGAGCAATTTGATGTTTATAGCAATTTAGATGTGTTTTTCTGTTTAGGAACGTTCTATTATATTCAATTAGGACGAATTGCATTAATAGGTGCTTCGTAAGCTCTGCAGATCACAGTAAGGCTCCAAATCAGATTGGAAATGCAATTAAAAACTTTTAATTTGAGCCACCCTATACATTGTGGTTTAGTCTGGCGCAGTTAGGATCACTATATTCATTTGATTTTACCTTTGATAAGGATGAGAACAACTAAATAATCACAATAGTTCATTTCTTATCTAAAACCTAAAAGAAAAGAATTGGGAAATGCACAAAGTAGAAAAATAGATCAAAAGCAACAGGTATATATAATGGTGTGCAATGCAGTTAAAATTACATATCTAATGATCTATCCTCACAGACTTGATTACACTAGCAAATCATAACAAATGTACACACATCTGAATTGCTGAATATTTCAGTTTGTCAAATTTAATTCCTAATGCTTTTCTTTAAACTACATCATTATGTTTCAGCTTGTACAATGATGTCCTAACACCTTTCATTCAGAATTAACATGTGAGAAACTTGTTTCATACAATAGGTGACATGTGTGATTCATAGATATTAAAAAAAAGAAAAACATGCTTTGATTTATGGGGACAGTGGAGTCTTTACAACTGAACTGCAGCAAATACTGTTGTCGCTTAAACCATTAAATGGTCTGTAGTGTATTACTGAAATGAAGTATTAACATGACTGTCTCTTTAAGATCTGAAGACTTTAGTCCATGATGTCACATCATCTTCTTGTTCACAGGTTCAATAAAGCAATGACCACGGTTAGAAAGCAACGCTGTGTTTCTGCGTGTTTCTTCATGTAAATTAAGACACAAAGACACAACATGGTCTGTAATAAGAAAACTAAAAAAATGGTCTGAATCTACTGCAACCAGAAATGCCTAGCTGCACAGTACATTTACCAGAGCATAAGCAGAAAGGTCATTAGAAACCAGGATGCCATCCCTCCCCTTTCCTCAAGATAGGAACAGGAATTTGATAGTATGTATTGGAATAATATTAATCCACAGGAGCCTAAGTTAATAAACGGAGGACTGATGGCCAAGCTGTAAAACAACCCAAGTCATATCAAGCCCAGCGCCACGACACTGGTTTGGCGAGAAGCCACGGTATATACCTAGAAAAGAATCAGGGGATTCATGAGCGGTCAGGCCACCAGAGCCCAAATACCACCAATACTCCTGCACTGTCAATCCTCCAGTAATTGGCACTGGGCACAGTACAGGCAAGCCATCAAATGACCTTTTTATTTTTGCATTCCCTGGCAGTATTTAACTTGTTACTGTATTATGAGACTCCATAGGTAAATATGGCCGAATTAGATATTTTTTTTCTGCTTATTAAGGACTTTTTTTAAATAATATTTTAAGCTATTTCATAGCTGGTTACTGTATTGGTGTATTCTTTGCCTTTCCAGGGGTACATTGAAACTTAAAGAAGTAAATGGAAACTAGGTAACTAGTTTATTTTGTATATATAATCTTCATCTTTCATATTGGCTGTGAAATTAAAAAGGTATTATTTTCAAGTGAGGCACAATGCACATCATTCGCAGTATTTAGTCACACAGGGTTTTTATTTATTTTATTTAACAATTCTCACCAGGAGTTGCCATTTTAGTTTTGTTTTTTACTCTATTGGAATACTCAACATTATAATTTAGTATGTGCTGTATTTTCAATGAAAAGTATGAAAAACTATTGGAAATCGATTGAAGTATACAAACATTTTGGCTAATGGGTTATGGGTGTTAACGTCCAGTGTTATTGTAAGTAATCTGTAATACTGATGTTTGTCTTTCTAACAGATTTTCAAAATAAAATGGAGGATTGTGAATGCACAAATTACTGTTTTACAGTAAGAAGTGTCGCATTGTGAGTTACTACATATAAAAGAGGCTTGGTTTTAAAACTGAAGGGCATAAGTGATAACTACAGTTGTGTTAAATGTGTTGATTAGGAATATTGTATTGACTCCACAAACACTGGTAAGCAGGTTTTGGTGTCCCACTTTAGTGGCGCACCTGTTTTAGCTGAGCTCAATACCAAGATGTTCTATTAAACAGTGTCGTTTCTAGTCATTTTGAGTGAGTTTGTAAGGTTAATGAGTGCTTTTGCTGCCAGGCTGATGTGCTACTGTTATGTGTGAGCTAGCATTTCACAGCCAGCCAGCCCTGAATACCACTGACCCCTAAACTCAGTCGCAGCCAACAGACAGCCTGATAGTCCTAAAGGAGAGGAGGGTAATGTAAAAGTTTATTGGAAACATTCAAACCTATTTCATCGAGACTGAAATGTGGCCCACGTTTCGAGTAATTAAATCCAAACTTCAATTTCAAAAATTGTTAAGAGGAAGGCACAAAAACATATCAGACATTAATATGAACTGTTATATTTTTCCTACTGGTAGGTGTGATATTCTATATCCAGTTTTTTTTAATATAATATATGTGCAGCCTGCAACATATTTTGCTTGGATACCTTCACACTGCTGTGCTTATCATTGCTTGCTTAGAGCTGACAGGGTCACAACATAAAAATTCTTATGAAGGGCAGACCTGTCTGCACACTAAGGAAATGTGTGATGGACAGATATTCTGAGCCAAGAAAAAAAAAGGAATAAAATCAATACTCGAACATAACTTTTTAAATAAACATTTGTACTCTGTGGACATTGTTGGCAAACGCTATAGCAGCCTTTCTCTGCTGAGGGCATTTAATACAAGGTTCTTGTAAAGTTAGACACATTGGTATGATGGCTACTGGCAAAATAGTGTGATGTGAATAACATGGACTGTTTATTTAAACGAAGCGTTAAAAATCTTAATATATATTTTGGGAGCCAGTATTTTTCATGGATCATTATATTTTTCAGGCATGTCAGTTTTGGAGGGATGGGAGGAAGAGGACAAAATCTTTAGGTTACAAATCCCTTTAGGTTAGATGGCTTTTTAAACATGCACACTATACCGTACATGTGCAGTATGTACCAGGGACCATCTTGGATTGTACCTACCTAATGGGCAGCTTGGTGTAGTATGACTTCAATGAGTTATCTTTAATTTTATGTTGGGTCAGGGGTCACAAAAGTATATTTATTTGTGTTACTGGTGTATCTTGGAGTAACACATAAAGCACTGAGCAACTTTAAGTGGCAATAATGTATCTTATTATACAACCACTATTCAGAGTGTTTATCATTATTTATTCTCAAGCCCGCTGCTAAGGTTCACTTCTCCATATACCACCGACAAAATGTAACATTTTCTTACATTTGTGAAACGCAACAGATGTCTGACAGAAAACTGTACTGTCTGCTTGAAGCAGATTTCTCATATCGGTTCGGGATGAATAGTGGCGGTTGTGACAAAGCAGCATATGATAAAAGAAAGATAGCAACTCAGTGTTTCCCTGACTATGAAGAACTGGTGCACCTGCTTCTTCAGTGTTTGTGTTTTCAAACCAAGGGGAGATACTTTTAACAGTAAATAGGAAACTATATCTGTGTTATTTATCCTGTGATGTCAGAGGGCACTGGTTTTCTGGACTGTTGACTGCCGAGTGACATCAGAGGACAGCATTTCCTACCCATACAGTGACTATCGGACAGTTTTGTGGGCAATAGCACACTAGTTTTGGTCATGTGACACTGTATTAGCCAAGTAAAAACTAAAAATGGGTTTATTGGCAAATACAGGGGTTACATCTTTGGAAACCGATTTAGCAAAGGTTATAAATGACTCATAATAGGTTTGAAAAGGTCTCACCAGCTCTGGGGAAAATACTCTTCATCTGGTCTGCCATATGGCAACAGGCAACATTAAATTACAGAGGAAATTAGAGCAAACAATGTGCAAACAGCCTATTCTTAATACAGCTTTTAATAGAATGGAACGTTAAACAGGGAGGGTTCTGTGGCTTTCATTCTAACACAGGAAAACCTCTACTGAGTCCTTACTGGAACTGCAGGGTGGGCATTTTGGTGAGCTATCAACAGCTGTAGCCAAGGAATACTGACAGGATTATTTGACAGATATAGTGTGAACAGGCTGGCTGGTGATGACGTCAGGCCAGGAAATGCAGGACAGAGTGGTGAGTGAAAATGTGCTGTTGCGTGTATTTAATAATAAATGTACAAATAAACAGGTTGAACATAAAACACTTGAACACAAAACAAAACAGCACATTGGCCAGACAAACAGGCGGCCAAACAAACAAACAGTGGACGAACCCAAACAACAAGTATCGTGTTGGTCCTCCAGCACGAGTAGCAATTATTATTTTAGAATTTGTTTCTCTCCTCTCTCTTTCTCTCCCGTTCTCCACTGCGATCACACCAATCCCGAGTGAGTGAAACACTGCAACTTTTATGCAGCTGTACCGAGACTCAATTGCTAATCAATCATTCAGTTGGAATCTCGGTACATCTGCACGTGAACTAATTGTGCTCCCCGTGCTTCCATACTAATACCCGCTTTAATCTGCACGTGGAGTGATTGTGCATTTCCCAGTGCCTAAATACAAATATACATTTTACATCACCTGTGCTACATAACCCACACCCATGTGCACCACTACAATAATACATATAACAGACAACATAAACACGCCACATCCCACCCCACCACATATAGGTAATACTGCCCACAAATGTTGTTAAATATGGCTTTGGGAGGGCATTGGCAAAGCATGCATCTGATGTTAGGTATATTAAGTAAAGAAAATGAGGATTTGACTTTAAAATGAAGTTTTAATGTTAGGGTTCAACACTGTGGAGTGCGTAACACCAGAACCGGGCTGTCAAAGGTGTGATTTTGTGGTGTCTTTAAAATGTAACCATTTTCCGTGAAACTGTACCTGTTCTCGGGCAGTGCTGGAGTCTGTTTCTGTACCAGACTGAGTCACTCTCTTTCCATGAGCACTGGGGGGATCAGACCTGTTGTGTTGTGGTTTCAGGAGTGATGAGCCACGGATATGTCCAATCATTTACTGCTTGGTTGATTGGAAGGAAAGCAAGAGTCAGTTTACAGAGACGAATGTGCAGAAATCTTCTGTTATTGCTACCATCTTTCATGGAACGGAATGATAAACATTGCAGTCGCCCATGATTACCACAGGGTGGGAAAACGAAAAAACTCACCTCTCCTTCCTGGAAGTGCTGGGTGGGGGAGTCGTCCACCTGCCAGTAATCACCAGGAGAACCAGCCTAAAGATACTAACCTAAAATTAGTGACATAGAGCAATAATTAACGCAAGTATACCAATTTGTATTGGAAAACACACAATTTACCTATTGCATAAGTTATGTTATTCTTTCTGAAAAGAAAACATTGATGTTACAAATTAAACATTAGACCTGTTTCCAGTTCATAACAAAAATTACATGCACTCCTCTTTGGTGTGTTATATATTCATTTCAACTGAGTGTGATAATTGCATAATTTGTAGTGAAATCTAATCTTTAACACAACATACAACAATGTCTAAAAATATTTATTCAAGGAATTACTGAATGCCCTTGATTTATATGGAGAAGTCTGTTGGTCTATAAAAGGTCTATTCACGCAATGATCATTGAATGAGAAAACCAAAGGAAAACAAGGCAGCTTTAAAGAAAACAATTGGGTGGACCCAACAAATTCCTGCTAAGCATGCAAACTAGACAAATAGAGACACAGCAGTGTGCATGTGACTTCTCTTACTGGTGCTGGAGACCCATACATGGAATAATACTTCAGTATAATATCCGGTTTGTGTTTCCATCATCCACACAGCATGCGGTAGGTAGGATAGGGAACTTATAAAAGAACACACCTTTCTTCTATGAAGGTAACTAGTTATTATGTGTTTCACTTCCATTGGATCTTACAGTACTGTACAAGTGAAAGTGGTTAGCTTATTTCCTAATTATCTGATAACAACCAGCTGTAAAAAAAAAAAAAAAAAAGGTGTTCGGACAAAAAATGATACTCTATTACTTGAATTATTCAAGTTCCTGAGTGTAAGTACAGTAATTTGGAAACCTTTCGCCACCCTCACCTTTTGTAATTGTTGTTGTGGACAGTGTGCCAGTAGCCCATTAAAAAAAAAACACTTTGTGAATCTCGTGGGTCTAGTTCAGTACACTGGAAATATTTCAAACAAAAAAGTGTAAAAAAAAATAAATAAAAAAACGGGCCAGATGTTATATTTAAAATGTCAGAAATTTTCATGAGACGATTTCTCATTAGCAGGTGAAAATATCGATGCATTTTCTCCTTTCTTTCTTTCTTTCAAGGAGTCCAAAACCTTGCAAGAGTGCCTCAGATAGGTCAAAGACAGTCATAATGTTATTTACCTGTAGTACAGTTATGTAAACTGAGACCATATGGTAAATGTGGGAGTTAAAAAAAGAAGGTGTCTATTGTCTCTTTAACTGCTGCTCGCTGGCACACATTTAACAAGACCAGATCTGTGAGGGAGGTTTACCAATATCTGTAGGGAACAAACTGCTGTCAAACTGTTTTGGGGAACACTCCCAAAATGCAACTCACTTGAAGAAAAATAAGCTTTTGAGTCACTGTGGTCTTGCAGTCCAATAGTCTGGCTTTTATTAATATGGCCCCTAGTGGTCAGAGAAGGTCTGAGATCTGAATTGCTTTATTTGTGGATGCATACCTCCACCCTGTGGTCTGTGATCATGGCAGAAAGAAGCCTGATGATTGATCACTGGAATCACTGGGTTTGAAACCTTACAATATTCCTTTTTACCCCCTATCTCCCTACCCACATTCATCCACCCCCATCCCGACCCCCCTCTACCACATTTCCAAATTAGACAGAAGACAGAGGGAGACTGGTGGTAGGAGCTTGTTTTTAAAAGAAGACAGTTTCTTTCTACCCATTTTAAAAAGGCAGATTTAGCCAGTTAAACATTATAACGTTGTTCATATTATTTTCATGCTTACTGCTCTCATGCTGTGAGGCTTCAGGTTTTGTGAGACAGTGATGTATGAGATTTGGGGGGGGGGGGGGGGGGGGAGTGAAGAAAGGTGACTTTATGTTATCACACAGCACCGTAAGTGAAGACTTGATCTACTGAACGATACACTTGAGGGACCATACTTCATACGCCTTCATTAATCATGTATGTCGTGTTTCCATCTACTGTACATGGAGCGCCCAAGTGGATAGAGCCGTGACAAAAAGCAGGAAAAGTCTGACACCGTAACAGACAATGTGTTTCATAATCTCACGTCTCGCTAAACAGAGACCCCATCGCGTCGCAGTGAGACGGGACTGAAAAGTGAAAGCACCAGAAACAGCAGGTATGATTTTAAACAAATAGGTTATTGGCATGTTACTGCCAAACAATAATAATAATTATAATAACTGTGTCACAGTGTACTTCAAATTCTTCAGTTTGCCAGGATTCCCCATGTATTTACTCAGACAGACTTAGGCGTTATAGGTCCTGGGGTGTAAAATCAGTGCAAGTTAAATTTTCCTACAGTGTTTTGCCCCGGACAAAAATCTTTTGTTTGATAGACACCAAGACTGCTATATTCGATGAGTTGGTATATTGAAAGAGACCTGTAGACTGCTTGTAGAGCGGATACAGTATATACTGTGGTAAAGCATAATGTTACTTCTTCCATGTGTAACAGGCAGTGCTGTGTGATACACTGCTCTAAAACCACGAATGCAGACGAGCCCGGCTCTTTTGCATAGCGGTTTAGACGCTCACTCTTGGTGGGGTTGCCGGTTCGCAGCCAGCCTCCACCCTGCTACACATGCTTGCCCCTTTTCACTACACTCTACTGTGCTATACTGCACCAAACTTGTATAACTCAGTTACTTAATAATATGTTTGTACTATTACTATGTGTGTCCTGTATCAGTTACCAGCTGTTTTATGTGAGCTGTAAGTGAGAAGTTAATACTGCAATTATAAGTTGATCTGGACTTTCTTTCTTTCTGTTGATGGATTTGGGGAAATTATTACCTTAGTTCACGTATAACAGATTAAGTGAAGCAATATTAGCTCTGTGTTTGTTTAACACATCACTGATGATGAATATTGCTTCTGCTTCGCTCCATTTATTACGTAAACGTGTTATTTCCCCCAAGAGCTATTTCACAACTACCACTTTAATTGCATTGGGTCCTATATCTTAATCCTTCCACTAATTATTAGCTCCTAAGTTACTACTACACTGCTTGGGAGTTTCCTGTTTAGAGGAGTCAAAACAATATAGAAGCAGAACACCTAATTAGTCAGCAACATTCGTTCACAGTAATAATGTCAGCAAGTAAAACGAGACCTGGCCTGAACAGAGCTTTCAGTTCTTGCACTGTGCCAGTATCTATCACCTTGCCTGATTGGGGTCCTCTGTAAAACATCTATTTACTAGAAATCTCTTGCACCTCCTTCACTTCTGATGATCCAGACATGTTTGGCAGTGTCTTACTAATTAATCAAACCTGCCATAAATCAAAAAGCATTGACAAGAAATGTACAAAAAAGCCAAGTTAGAATAAAGGGATCATCCATACAAAGATGTGACATCAACAAAAGTTACTGTATGAAATATTTTATGCTCCCTCCACTTTTATTGCAACAGGAACTAGTAGGAACACAAATTAAAAAAGGGGGGGGGGGGGGGGTTAAATAGTAAGTCCAAATACAATATACTTATCAACATTTAGTAATTATGAAGTTACAATGTTATACTGGCATAGTGTCTCTGTCAATGTACACACATTACACTTGCAATCCTTTCCTATCTTATTCAACCAACTCAAGACCTGGCACTCTTAAATTAAGATATGAACAGTAAAACAGCCCAGGACAAGTTGAGGTTTCTCTGGGTTCCCGGATCTGTGTGATGGGCTGGCTAGATAGTGTTTGTGAAAGCAGGTCTGATCACAATTACGCAGTTCCTTCACTGAGATGGGAGGATGCCACAGGGTGCAGATGTGTTTTTGTTAGCTTGGGGAGACGTGTTTATAAATTGTACCATAGTGAGTGTGACGGGCTAGGCATGGGTACAAGGATCTGGCGCCCGTCTCCTGTGGCTCAGTGCCCACAATCTGTCTGGAGCTCACTGAGCTAAGCCGTGTATAACACAGCTGTGTGTGTACAGTGCAGATAGTCTCCTGGCTTGACTGTAGACTTCACTGAACATACATCTGACTAGAAAAAAATGCTTCAATGCAAAGGTACAGTACTGTACAGTAAATCAGAACAATGCACTTGGCTCGGGGATCCAACTCTACAAAGCAGTTGCATGATGTCATTAATGCGTTTTCTTTACGGGTAACACTTTTTTTATGTGACATCATCTATACTGTAATTACACTTGTACAGTATAATGTATCACTGTGCACCTACATCAGTAGCACTGAGAAAGCCTTCTAGTTGAAACGTGGTTAAAATAACTTTCTACAGGGGTTATATAGTGACTACTTTGTGGCTGCATAAATGAATGTTACAGTGTAATACTATACTTATAGTTTAATATTTGTAACCATGGCTGTGATTCAGCTTGCTATTTAAACCCAAATTCAAGCTCCTCTACCTGTCTGAGTCTTCTCTGTCCTCCCCTCCAACACCTCTACATTCAAATAAGCCTGTTCTGCCATAGACATTGCCAGTGAATATAGTATCAGTATAATGTTCCATTAAAATGAAGTGGCAAAGGTGAATCAATGTGCTTGTTCCCAGGAACAAAAGAAGCATGCAGACCTAATTTTTACTGTTTCCTCTACATCTACATGACAGCCATAGTACCCTATCTACATATGTTATCTGGAAAAGCCTCTACATGTATACTACTTACAGTACGTACTGTATAATTAGCTACCTGCTTTCAGATTGATAGAGGTTTCATGCTGTATTGAAAGTTATACTGACATGATGGGTTTAGTGTAAGTGCAGCTGCTTAATTCAAATCAATGCCAAACCAATGCATATCCTTAATGGCTAGAGGATGATCCAGAAGCCAGCCTGGTAGCGCCAGCTTGAAACTCCACTTGGCACGCAAGCAGTAATGTGGCTATTAAAGCTTTGTTTCAAGCATTCTGTGGCTGACCCATTGTTTGGCAGTGATATTTGTTCCTACTGAATTAAAACTCAAGCAACTCTTCCAAGTTCAGACATCAGCAACTTACCACAAAAGAAAAACAATAAGTGAACTATTTCCTGGTTTTAAAAGGCAAAGTGCAATTTCTATTTAACTGCACATTAAATTATACACATTTGGTCCAGATTCATGTCTGCGCACCATTTACCATTGAAATATAGATAGATATATATATATATATATATATATATATATATATATATATATATATATATATATATATATATACATATATATATATATATATATATATATATATATATATATATATGTCAAAATAAATATATTTTAAATGAAACAGTACAGCACACAATATTTCCTTGTTCTATTGTGACATTATATCAACGTTTTATAATCTTTACTTTTATACATAAAATCAATTGTGAATGAAAAAAAAACAAATAAAAACCTATTTTACTGAATTGTATTTAATACAATGTGTGTCCTGAGGCCCTGAATCTCCTTTATTCACAGCGTTACGTTGTAGAAGAAAAGCAAAACAAAACTGTTAACTATAACCGTATGCATTCAATTGTGGTTGTGTATTACAATAAAGAAAGAAAAAGAAAAAACACATTATAAAATTTAGCTGGGATAGCAAATCTCCATACATGGATTTTTTATATTTTAGCTGCCCTTAAGCTTGAATATATGAAATAGATTTACTATGTTTAACATTGAATGTATTTAAATATTGATTGAAAATCTCATCACAAGCACAGTAACCTGATTATTACATTTTAAAGAGGGAAAAGCCATAGTGTATATTTAATCCTTCACTTATTATACTGTCTGATGGTCAGGAAATGTCATTCCTCTTGTTGTAATACTGTATGTTGAATGTTTGTATTTGAAAATATTAAAACCAGCTCAGGTTAAATTGCACTGTCTAATGATGTCAAGCTGGAGGCATAACTTCTAATCGACCGACCACTTTATAAAAACAATACCTGGTTACAGTGACCTGGGGGAGAGTCTGCAGCTTTGCACAGGATATATTACAAGAGTATACTGGCAGACAATTAAGGTTTTCCTTCTCTCCAAGTTAACATTATTCACACTTGAAAGCACGGAGTAGCTTGAGAAAATGTACTCATAGCATTTAATGCCATTGTAGAATGGGACAGTGATACTCATACTTTCTGACTTACTTAATTTTATCACAATGTTATAAACTCATACATAGAGGATACACAATTAACTTTCATGGAGAACTGCAGTTATGCCACAAATAATTTACAGCCATCTCTCTATAGATGCTCGTGGGTTATTCTGTTCAACAGACAAAGTATGTTTAAACCTAAATTAAACAACTGAATTCAGAGAATTACTTTCCTTAGATCAAGCTCCACAGCTGCTTAGCAATGCGATGTAATTCACAGCAGTGCAATTCCCCGGTCTTTGGATTTGAATGAATCAATGCAAGTTGGTTTCCAAAATGACATTTTGCAAGTTATTTGTTTGTAATAACACTGATAACACTATGTAACACAATTTTTGTTCCTGGGAAGTAAGTGTTATTTCCTAATTGCTTATGCCTCAGAAGTATAGAAAATGGCTATTATTCCCCACAAACTTTGCTTTTGTGACCAGGACAGTGATATTTTGAAATTTACCTATTTCCAATGAGAAAACGGGCGAATTTGTGTCTTTTCATTCACATAAAGTCAGAAAAAAACAACATATGAATCCAAATTAACATGTATTTATACTAAAGTAATACAAAAATGACTACAAAAGATTTAGAAGTGAGTAGTTTTTCGAGATTTACGATTATACTGTAAATCACTTTCACGAATCAGCCCCCAAATGTAGTCTCCCATCATGTTCTCGTTATACTGTCCTTGGTAGCGGCGTTCAAAGTCCAGTATATCCTGGTGGAAGCGCTCGCCTTGCTCCTCCGAGTACGCTCCCATGTTCTCCTTGAATTTATCAAGATGAGCATCAAGGATATGGACTTTGAGGGACATCCTACAGCCCATTGTGCCGTAGTTCTTCACCAGAGTCTCAACCAGCTCCACATAGTTTTTGGCCTTGTGATTGCCCAGGAAGCCCCGAATCACTGCGACAAAGCTGTTCCAAGCCGCTTTCTCCTTACTAGTGAGCTTCTTGGGGAATTCATTGCACTCCAGGATCTTCTTTATCTGTGGTCCGACGAAGACACCGGCTTTGACCTTTGCCTCAGACAGCTTAGGGAAGAAGTCTTGAAGGTACTTGAAGGCTGCCGACTCCTTATCTAGAGCTCTGACAAATTGTTTCATAAGGCCCAATTTGATGTGCAGTGGTGGCATCAGCACCTTCCGGGGGTCCACCAGTGGCTCCCACTTGACGTTATTCCTCCCCACAGAGAACTCGGTCCGCTGTGGCCAGTCCCGCCTGTGGTAGTGCACCTTGGTGTCCCTGCTGTCCCAAAGGCAAAGATAGCAGGGAAACTTGGTAAAACCGCCTTGGAGACCCATCAGGAATGCCACCATTTTGGAGTCTCCTATGACCTTGATGCCATTTCAGAAAAATGCAGATATGTATCCACTTAGGCAGCTGGAACTAAACTGAACTGGTGGGCTTAAGGACCCTGTATTTATACTACTATTTATATTACTGGAAAGTTCTAGAAAGTTCTAGAAGTTACACCAAGTTTACTCAGCACTGAATCTATCTGGAATGTTCTGGAAAATAGGTAAATTTCAAAATATCACTGTCCTGGTCACAAAAGCAAAGTTTGTGGGGAATAATAGCCATTTTCTATACTTTTGAGGCATAAGCAATTAGGAAATAACACTTACTACCCAGGAACCAAAAAAAATAAATAATAATTGTTACACAGTGTAATCCATCCCGGTACTATGGTACTACATATGTGCAATATTTGTTTCAAATACATTGTGTAGCCATAATGATGTGGCCCGCTAATGGTTCTTGTAGGGATTTCTTCTGGGTAATGCTTATTAGAAGAGAGAGCCTGTCTGGCATGTTGTGCTTCTACAGATTGTGGGTAAAATAACTCAATTAATGCAAATACTCTGTGGCAGACTCCTTTAGGGTTAGTTTTAGATTTATTACCCATTTTGCCAATACAACATACTGTATGAATAAGAACTAATTACCATAAAGCAAAGTGTACACATACTGTAATTACAGGAGAGTCATATTATCCAAGCCTAGGGTTTTTAACTGAATGCATTTTAATTCAGTACTGGATGCCGACTGACATCTCTAGCCACCTTTTTCTAAAAATTTATTTTTTTGCCCAAGAAAAACAAGGCTGACAGAAATGTTTAAACAACAAAACTGCATTACAACATTTCTGTGGTAATCCATTAAAAACATTTCCATAAGTAACCTCCCTGAAACATGTTTTCAGGGGGCTGCTCTTCAAAACCAATTTTTATAGGTTGGCGGAAATATAAAAAAAAAAGACCCAGTGACGCTGCTTATCGAGCTCATGGGTGGTTCATTGGCTACGGCAGACACTGCAGGAGGGAATTCTAGAGCTGCTGTGTGGTTTGTTTATTGTATATCTCAAAACCTTCAAACTACACCAATCAAATAGCTAACTCCAGGGTTCATTACTGGGTGATAGTAGAACTGATATCAAACAATAAACTGCGGCTGACGTGTGTTTCTGTGTAATTCAGAGGGCTTCGTGTACCATACTGTCAAAAAGCAGCGCAGCCGATCAATAAAGACAGGGACATTCTGAAACACTTAACCTTACTACTAACCATAAAACTAATAGAAATTCTGTAATACGATAATGGCCGCCCATTACTACTGTGAAAAGTGTCTTTGGTTATTTCAAAGGGAAAATTGAATTATTTACAAGAAAAGCCAAGCAACTGAGTCCTGCTGAAGAAATGGATACATTTTTTTTAGGTTCAAGTACATTAAGCCATATTAAGGATTTGTTTAAAACGCATAGGTTTCACAACAGTAACACATTAACCCATTAACTACTAACTTCTGACTAAGTTCCCTACTATTGTTTGAAGTACATTTAATCAAGTAAAGAGCTTTGTTTAAAAAATGTCATGTAAATAAACACACATTTTAAACCAAACCTCACTCGGAATTTAGCCTGGAAATTCAGGTTTTACCGCAGTAAAAACATTTTTGGAAATGCCAATACCTGGAAAGGAGTAAGGTATTATCAGCAAATTAACAATATATTGTAGGGTCACAAAACAACAGATGCATGAATTATGGGGTAATGTACAGTATTATGTTTCTAACCCCTTACACAGAACTTACACAGAAAAGATGAGCCATTTTTGCCCACATTTCTGGGGGAACCTGTAGAGGGCGCTGCGTAAAAGCTAAAGTGGAGGGGTACTAGGAAGGGGTATTGTCATATTTTTATAGCAGGCTCTGTGCCCACAGTATGAAGTGTGGCCCCATGCCATGTATGGGTCAGCTGCCAATTGTATACATGTCATGTGTCACAAGTCATGAGCCAAACAACACAAAGCAACATTACAGCTAGAACTACAGTTGTCGTGACTTGGGTTTAAAGAAATATATTTTCAAACCTACAAAAAAAATGTAAAAAAATTATTTAAATGGAACAGAAATTAAATAGTCCTGCTCAAACTGTCTTATAAATCATATTCCAAAAATTGCAGCTGTTAAATTGTTAAATTCAGAGGCTGTGCCAGTATGAGTTTACATAACTTACATGTTTCATACTTGGAATAAGCTTACCTACAGTACCTGCTTTAATAACATTGTTTTTTTTAATGATTTTTAATACTGCTTGTAGTATACTTATTTATTAATATCAGCTTTAAATGAATTAATAACAGAATTGTGATATATGGCTAGTTCTCCTTTTTTTCCCTAGTTATAACTTTGACATGATGGCAGCTATGGGCCTAAGTTAACCAGAATTTTATTGCTGCCTTGCCACAACAAACAGCAGAATGTCTGTTTCAGTGACTCAAACAATATTCCCGGTGTATGGTTCAAAACCCCAAATTGCGTCATTCATGAAGCTAATAAACACGTTAAGAACACTGTGGTCTCTTGTTCGAGTTTACTGCAATAATTAAACTCAGGCAGACAGCAGGCACAATTAGTGAGAAGTATAAAGTGCCAGGTGACTAGATTTAAGAACTGACTTCATGGGCTGGGCTAATCATTCAGCTAGGTTCTCAAATCTGCATTTTAAAGAATTACAAATTCTACTTGGCTACCAAACAGAATGCCTCGTGGCAAGCATAGCTTTTATTTTACATTTTCCAATGCGATTGTAGAATGATGCAGTAGCACAGTGGCCAGCTCTGATCACATGGTTGGCTTACCCTTTGTTAAGAGGAAGAGTACCCAGGACAAAGTCACCAAAAGAACTGGTGGTTGCTAGTACTGACCAGCCTATGGTATGAATCTGAAAAGCTCAGAATCTAGTGATATGACTGTTTGCTGCAGGACTGTACAGTAAATGTACAAAGCTGTCTGTGTCGATGACTCCAACCACATTCAGTAGAGGTCTATGAAAAAAAAACAGTTTACACCACTGCGTCGTCTATTGGGATACCTCTGTGGTGTGTGTATATATACAGACGTGCTCAAATTTGTTGGTACCCCTCCACAAAAAACGAAGAATGCACAATTTTCTCTGAAATAACTTGAAACTGACAAAAGTAATTGGCATCCACCATTGTTTATTCCATATTTAATAGAAATCAGACTTTGCTTTTGATTTTTTATTCAACATAATATTGTAAATAATAAAACAAATGAAAATGGCATGGACAAAAATGATGGGACCGCTAACCTAATATTTTGTTGCACAACCTTTAGAGGCAATCACTGCAATCAAATGTTTTCTGTAGCTCTCAATGAGACTTCTGCACCTGTTGACAGGTAGTTTGGCCCACTCTTCCTGAGCAAACTGCTCCAGCTGTCTCAGGTTTGATGGGTGCCTTCTCCAGACTGCAAGTTTCAGCTCTTTCCATAGATGTTCGATAGGATTCAGATCAGGACTCATAGGAGGCCAGTTCAGAATAGTCCGATGTTTTGTTCTTATCCATTCTTGGGTGCTTTTAGCTGTGTGTTTTGGGTCATTATCCTGTTGGAGGACCCATGACTTGCGACTGAGACAGAGCTTTCTGACACTGGGCAGTACGTTTCGCTCCAGAATGCCTTGATAGTCTTGCGATTTCATTGTGCCCTGCACAGATTCAAGGCACCCTGTGTCAGGCGCAGCAAATTAGCCCCAAAACATTACCGAGCCTCCTCCATGTTTCACTGTAGGTATGGTGTTCTTTTCTTTGAAAGCTTCATTTTTTCGTCTGTGAACATAGAGCTGATATGACTTGCCAAAAAGCTCCAGTTTTGACTCATCTGTCCAAAGGACATTCTCCCAGAAGGATTGTGGCTTGTCAATATGCATTTTAGCAAATTCCAGTCTGGCTTTTTTATGTTTTTCTTTCAAAAGTGGAGTCCTCCTGGGTCTTCTTCCATGGAGCCCACTTTCGCTCAAAAAGCGACGGATGGTGCGATTAGAAACTGACGTACCTTCACCTTGGAGTTCAGCTTGTATCTCTTTGGCAGTTATCCTTGGTTCTTTTTCTACCATTCGCACTATCCTTCTGTTCAATCTGGGGTCGATTTTCCTCTTGCGGCCGCGCCCAGGGAGGTTGGCTACAGTTCCATGGACCTTAAACTTCTTAATAATATTTGCAACTGTTGTCACAGGAACATCAAGCTGCTTGGAGATGGTCTTGTAGCCTTTACCTTTACCATGCTTGTCTATTATTTTCTTTCTGATCTCCTCAGACAACTCTCTCCTTTGCTTTCTCTGGTCCATGTTCAGTGTGGTGCACACAATGATACCAAACAGCACAGTGACTACTTTTCTCCATTTAAATAGGCTCAATGACTGATTACAAGATTGGAGACATGTCTGATACTAATTAAAGAAACAAATTAGTTTGAAATATCACTATAATCCAATTATTTATTATCTTTTCTAAGGGGTACCAACAAATGTGTCCAGGCCATTTTAGAATATCTTTGTAGAATAAGCAATAATTCATCTCTTTTCACAGCTTCTTTGCTTTATTCTATGACATACCAAAGGCATGCAAGTATACATGATAAAATAACTTTTAATTTCGTCACTTTTCAGGAGGAATGAAGCATTATTTCAATGAGCTGTAAGGGTACCAACAAATTTGAGCACGTCTGTATATATATATATATATATACAGTATGTATATACATATATATATATATATATATATATATATGTGTGTGTTCATTTAAGAAGAAAACATGTATTTATGAGTTGCTTTTTGGTTCACTGTGTGTGCGTTTGCTATATGGATATTGTGTGTTTTGGAAAATGTGAGGAAGTATTAACTACCATGCAAGAAAGGTGGGGTGTGTAAATACCTTGGGGAGCCCTTACCTTAGGCCTGCTTATTTTACTGTCTTTTATAGCTCTGACTTTAATTGTAATGGCCTCAGTTAGGGGGGTTGGAGTGTGTGTATAACTGGTCTCTGACCTCGTAGTTTAAAAATATATATATTGTTTCAAACCCATTTCAAAAGCGCAAAACAGCTACAGAATATTTTAACTCACTTGTCACATGAACTCCCAGTCTCGCCTGTCTGCATGAAAATAATTATGCCTTGACTGTGTTTGTGTCACTTAAAATCCAGGGCAACATCTTTAAAATTTTATAAAACAGACCTATCAGTTGTGACAGGTTTTATACAGCAGACAGCTGACTGGACACGCAGTAACTGTACAAAGCTGTCTGTGTCGACGACTCCAACCACATTCAGCAGAGGTCTATGGAAAAAAACAGCTTACACTACTGCATCGTCTATTGGGATACCTCAGTGGTGGCTTACGCTTCTTTAATATTGTGTTTATTGAATTTCAAACTGTACAAAGATACCCTTGAATGGTTTTGATGGGGCTCCAGAGACTGGTTTAGGGTTTGTGTCTGGAGTGGAAAATTATGTGGTACTGAGAAGTAAAACGTCATGCTTTTTATGGGAAAAAACTAAACTATTGGTACTTTTTAGTGTTTTTTAGGTGCAATATGTATGTGAGTTTACTTACAAAGCACTGTCAATGCTTCTAAAACCTGTATTATCGATATTCAGCTGTAACAACTGTGTCCAGAAGAAGAAGGAGATGATACTATTATTATTGCCACTAGTGAACTTGATCATTGTTAAATGAACATTGTTAGTTGTACAAGAATAAGTAGTTGTAGTTGTTTTGATACTAAGGCCTTTTCTGCTCTCTAATCCAGAATTCAGCCCTTCCAGACTTTGCATTTCTTCCTGAAAGCATGAGTGTTTGCAGGCCTTCGCTTCCCTTTATGATGCAAATTGAGTTTGAGGTTCAAGCTATACAAAAACATAGCATTGTCTCATTGTATTAGCACCACCAGACAGTGGAGGTCCTCGGCATGTTTTTGCTCTCAATTAACACACTTCTCCGTTTTCTTCTGGAATCTTTCCTGTTGGTTTGTGTTGGAATAAAACCCCTCTGCTTAGGTAGGTCTGAGGGTCCCACTTTTCGTACATTTTTTGTATTTCCCATACCAGGGTCTGCTTTCAAGCACAAATTAAGAGGCCAATTTTAGTAGACAATATTAATTAAGGCCTGATTAGAACAGTAAAACAAAAGTTCAATTTTTATTTTCACAGAAAGGATAGATTTATTAAATCACAAGTGTAAAAGCCAGACAGAAGCTGTGCCTCTTTGGCTGCCGAAAATTATCTAATAAACTAACACTTTTCAGCAAAAGTATAAACCTTAGGAAGTGCACCAACATACAGAAAATATTCCAGCCCTGTTCGTTTGTGTGTTTTGGCCCGCTGCAGCTCAATACGATTGTTATCCCAAGATTATGCCACCAGCGTTGGAATTAATAATATAAACGCAAGGGCCTATGACGTGATTGACAAGTTTGATTCTGTTAATACCCAGTAGTGGGTCCTCTACCGCGGTCAGGAGTTAACATTTATTTTGACAAGTTTTCTTTTGGGTATTCGAGGAGGAAGCTGCAGAATCCAGCTCCAGTGGTACAAAGATGTCTGGCAAAGATTTGATACCGGAATCCAAGATGGCAAAACAGATATGAAGGTGAGTGATGGAAAGAACATTTCAATCAAATGACTGTAATCTAAACTGTGTGCTCTCCACTCCCTCCAGAAACTGCATTTCTTCAACATACCTTGAGTGCAGCCCTTACAATTAACTCCGTTTTTTTGTTTTTTTATGTTAGATTTCTTTTAAAACTTACTTTGCCCAGTAGAAGTCTGATTTAGTAAGACATGGTCAGTGTTTTTAACCAAGCAAAAAGAGTCATTATTATACTACTGCAGTCTGCTATAATATCAGAGAGCCTTCTTTGATGCCTACTTTGAAGTAGCACAGCCAGGTTTTGGAACAGATTTGTCAGTATTGTACCAGCCTATTGGACAGATCAATAATATCAATACATATCTAAACAGTTCACCCCCCACCCCCTCATCCCTATAAATATCAGCTTGTGCAATTAACACTAGAAAAATTATATTGATGAAAATATATATTACTTCACCTTTGTTCTATATATTGCATGAACTTACAAATTGACCAAACAAAAGGAACTGAATTGAATGTTTTTGTAATAGGCAGCAAACATATTATATCATGATTATATCTTATATAGTAATATATCCTGTCTAAAACAATGGTCTACTTACAGAACAATTTTTGCTTTAACACTTTGATGTCTGATAAACTAATATCTATTATTGGTCTGCTAATATGCACAATGCACTGTGGGGTACAGTAAAATAAATCTATTTCATAGTATTTGTTACAGCTGCCACTGCATTGTGTTCAGTTCAGTTCACAATCAAACTAAAGATTCAGCGGTGAAATTGGAAGAGCCTCTGAGCAGTGTTGATTGCCAGCTTTCAGTGCGTTCATGTTTGTTTTTATAACCAGCTATCACGTTACCTGGCTGTCCCCAGCCACCCCTAGTCAGCTTATATCTACAGTCCTGCCAAACATACACAGCTGTTGCAAATTACATCGTGCATTATTCCTTTCCACCCTATCGACATCTATTGGCATTGCAAGACCAGTCAGAAAGACTCTGATTCTGATGTCATTGCAGTGAACAGTGAGAAGAGTCCTCTATTTGTTTGGATGGACATGGCCATTGTGCCTCAGCCTCTCTGGAAGGTCGTTCAGTGACCATGTCCATCCAGTCCTTGGTATCTCACAGAGAATGCCTGCAAAGGTATCCCACATTCTGATTGGCTGAGAGGCTATACCTGTATGGTAATCATGTGCAGCAAATTAAGCATAGTGGCCAAAAAGTAGTAGTAGTGATAGTAGTGGCCAAAACACTACTGTTTACTACATTACTCCCTGTAGGATACTATACCGTGGCAAATGTGATGCTATAATGACTTAAAATGCATATTATATATTTAATTCCCTATATGTACAGTATATGAAAACACTTTCCCTGTATGTTGTTTATTTGTTTATCACATTGGCACATGTCAAGCTTATGAATGATACAAGAAGGCATACTCTGAGCATTACTGGAAACATAGAGCGATTGGAACTTGAAAAGAGATCCCCCAGTGTCTCTTTGTAGGTAGTCATTAAACTATGCAGGATAGCTTTAGAATGTGTTTCTAGAACGATGTTCCATATTAATTACCTTGATGAGAAAAAAGCAATTTCTTTAATTGCGTATAATTTTGGCAGTTTTTTTGAAAGCCTGTAGAAAGAGTTGAATCATGCAATCTTCTATGTAAATGAAGTAATTAGCGGCCATTATCTTTGGAGCAGTGGTTTTCAACTTTATTTCAACCGGACGTCTCTGTATTTCCTTCAAATATTTACAATGCATGTCACAACCTACATCTGCATTGTATGTATTTTTACTGAACAAATAAAAAAGTTCAGTCACAATATACAACATGCATGCAACACCTTATGAATGGGTTGGGTTTATTTATATTATTTAGCAAGTAGCAGGAGTAGATAATCGAGAAAAGAATGGTGTGGTTGGCTTCTTGCCTCATTGCAGTGCCTGGTTACAGTATAACAGGTCTACTCATGCTCACTGTGATGCTGTTTGCTTCCACAATGGCTTGAGCCTGGAAAGACATCATTACCCACAGCAGGAACGCTAAAGCACTTCATGGCACATCAGTGCCCCTTATGTACACGTAGTTACAATGTAATAACAGATTATTTACATATGTTGTTTTGCAACTACAGTACATGCTTAATTACACATTTTTCAGGAGTTCATAATTACACTGTATGTACACATGTGGTTGTGTATTTGCAATGTAATTACAATATGATGTAACCACAGATCCAATACAGTACATTTACTTTTTCACAGACGTTTTAATTGCCTCTTTAATATCCAAAAGCCAAAGGTTATTGTCCTATTTTATTTGTCACTAGTTTTGTAACATTAGCAGTGAGATTTGTTGTTCACTAAGAAATAAAGGCTGTGATAAATACCATACCATCCTCCACCCATGGGTCTGCTATGGGAACCTGCCAAATCATTGCTCATGAACTGGCCAAGTGATTTTTTGAACCACCCTAAATTATTTTCTGTCTATGAATGTCTGGATATTAAGTACAACAAAAATAAGTCCCTGTGCAGTATTCTTAAGATGTGCTTGCTGGATTGTAAAACACAACCGAGATCTACAATTTATTAAATGAATCACCAGATTGGTACTGTTTTTTTTTTTTGTTTTTTTTTTTCTAAAATGGTTCTCACACCTCCTCACACAAATTCCTTGTTCCTTTATTTATTCAATGAGTAACCTATATTATTCAATTTCACACAAAAAAAACAGATTCTAACAAGAAAAGCTTCACAGTATCTGCCTTCCCCTTTGAAGTGACACAACGGAGATTAAAGTCAAAGGATGTCCTCTTCTTTTTATCTTTGTCATACTGAGACATCTCAGTCCGGAGCAGATAACAACGGAAGTGGTTCGTCTGAAGGAAGCGGAGGCAGGACCCGCTGTGCTGAAAGCTGTCTGAAGTTTCGCAGGGCTATTGTCTAGAGTCATACAGCATAGCTGCATGTACAGTTCAGCACCCTGCCTGTGGGTGAGGGTTTATCTATACGCAAGATACACATGATCCCTTTCTGAGCAGTAGATCCTTATTGGTCATCACATTAAGTGCCATATCTTCTGAAACGTATTGCGCAATTGAAAAATGAAGAACCCGAGCTCAAAGCAAATATGCTACTCTAATAGATGAGTGATTTAGATATTTGGGCACTGGTAACAAATATACACCAAAAGATCAATCCTTACATATACATAGTAACTACAAAACTACATTTAATTACAAATTGAAAGTTTTATGTAGTTGCTTATAAAGTACATTGTATTTACACATGTGGTTGTATGGTTGCAATGTAAATATCATTATTATTTATTTCTTAGCAGACACCCTTATCCAGGGCGACTTACAATTGTTATAAGCTATCACATTATTTTTATATACAATTACCCATTTATACAGTTGGGTTTTTACTGGAGCAATCTAGGTAAAGTACCTTGCTCAAGGGTACAACAGCAGTGTCCCCCACTGGGGATTGAACCCACAACCCTCTGGTCAAGAGTCCAGAGCCCTAACCACTACTCCACACTGCTGCCCAAATCATGCAACCAAATGTGCCGTTACAGTGTAATTGCAGAATAATTAGAGGCACTTATTGTAAAGTGTTACAAAAAACAGAAGAAGATACTGTAATGATCATTTTACATTGCAGTAGGTCTCTCTTGCTCACTTGCCACATCACAATATCTCATTACCATCCATTGTTTTGATTGAAATACTGGGATTTTTAAAACTTCTTCTGGCGCCTTTGAACCCCCTTGCTTTTCTAAAAAAAAAAAAAAAAGCAACGCTCAATGATGGAGACAGGGATGGTTTTTAATACCTAAAACTATACTGTTCTTTCGCTACATCCTAGCATGCTATTTTTAATTAACAATAATTAAATTATAGCATAAACCATCTCCGGCTGCCTTTTTTCGCACTGCTCGTTTGTAAAATAAACGCCTTCAGAAACTGTAATTTTGGATCAGGATATCTGGTGCAAGCGGGGTTCTGAGGTCCCCTTTGTTATTCTTTGTGTCTGACACTAACATAATACTCCCAGGCCACGTGGGCCCGTGAGAAGCCCTCTCGCTGTGTGTCTGATCCATTCAAAATAAGCCGCTGCAAGCCTGGCCCAGCTCTGCACTTTGTCACACGTTGTGCAGTAAATGAGATGAGATGCCGTCTTGGCAGGACAGAACTGCCTGCCTTCAACCTGGAGAACAGGTTTCTCTATGTAGAAAACTAGCTCAGCCCAGCTAGCAGAAAAGGTAGATAAAAAATGACAGGATGCTAAAGGGTGTTGCCTCGTCTGCTTCGGAGCATTACCACACCTCCAGCTGGGTAATGCTCCAGGCCCAAGTCCTGCTTCCCATTCATTTGAATCTATCTATACATTACAGCCACCTGAACCAAGTGGATACCTGCTTTTACCATCTAGTCAAGACCCCAGTTAAACCTAGAGGTTCCTTAATTCAGGTTTCAGAGTATTTAGAATACTCCACTGAGATGTAGCATCTTATTACCAGGGATATTCTGCTCACGCTTTTCAGGGGAAGGGAATTGTACAGTACCTATTTTTAGATGGAAATAGCACTGCTTCCAGCATTGGTAAGCACTTATAAAAGTATGCCACAGTAATTGTACCATGCTTTCCCCATGGTTATATTATGCATTTACCATAGTTTACCATGGTTTGCCATGTTTTTTTAATATGCATTACCTTACCTTCCAAGGCTATGACCCCATTTGGCTTTACAATGCTTAACTATACTTAGTTTATCAGGATGTCATACTTTATTTCACTTCTGTCAATGAAAGTTACCACATAATGCAAATGTGTCAGATGTACTTCCCTTAGCTCTCACTAGATGGCAACATCATGCTTCATGACTTTCCCTCGTATGTTCTATTAAGAAAAGTGTTCCAAAGAATAAACATTTTATATAAAAAACAGTACATTATTTTGTAGCCTGCTTCGCAGTCCCAGGTAGCATTTTATAGTACTGCAGTTGCTACAAAACCACAAAACAGATGTAAACTTTCGTAAAAGGTCAGAAATTTGCCACAGTGTGAATGCTTCTACAGGTCTCAGTGGGCCCTATTTTATTTCATTTAAGGTCTACTAGACCAGATTATTAACACCACAGAATTCTAACCCTGTTTTATTAAAGCACTGTGTTACAGGAAATCAGCACGGCTATTGCTTTGAATGTTTGGCTTCACTGGATACTGTGCACCATAGGCTTCAGTGAAACTAGGGACTGGAAGAAACAACAGGGACAGCTGTTTATGTAAGTGGATATACCACCACACAAGGCTGTGTCCCTGATTACTTTAAACTGATGCCCATACAGACGGTCTCCGGAAGAGTATTTATAAGTATTTATACATCTAATGATTATTAGTTTCATTAGTATAATTATTAGTAGTAGTAATATTAGTAATAGTAGTATCAGATTGAAAATGCTTTTAAATACTTGATATTAACAGTAAACTGTATTTTTATATTTTTAATTCATTGTTTATATGGATTGTGTGAACAAATTATTATATTATGCAATAAAACTTTGATCTACATCCGCTATAAATGACATGCTTAATAAGATCACAACAGACGGATAGCCAGTGAATTAGTGAATTAATGATTTAAAGAACATTGGGAACCATTTGCTAAAGTTAACTAGAACCATCTGAAATTCAAGCCAATTTACATAAGTCAAACCGAGCCTGAATACCACTTTAAACCACACGTATACTGTTCATATTTCAACCCGCTCAGGGGGTGGTCTTCAAACACATGTCCTACTGGATATAATTTCCTAGGCTCTTTCTAGTTATGGATTAGTTATCACAAAAATACCCTACAGGGCCACGATTCTTCTGCCAAAAGAGCATGGAAATTTGAAATACAATTCCACATGCAAAGGCTTTAATACCATGGCATTTCTACATGTTATTAAGTGTGACTGTAAAATGCCTTGATTATACACACACACACACACACACAGTAAAGGACATTCTGTATATTAGTACCTTATACCGTATATATTGTGTAGTATATATAGGTGAATATCAGAGCAAAGGTAAAATGTAAAGATTGGATTCTAGCCAACTGCTATCCAAAACGACTATAGGATGTGACTGACAGACAGACACGATGAGTGTATAAGGGTCCCCATTAAAAAAAAAAAATAAGTAAATAAAGATAGTTCTTTATGTAAAGTTGTCCTGATTTGAGCTGAAGCAGGTTAATGTAAGGTGCTCGTTAAGCTGTACCGAATGGAGATGCGATTATCTATACATACTAGATATACTGTATGTCTGGATTCTAGTGAATAATCTGGGCTCTTCAGATTCAATTCATCACCTATACGCTAAAGACAAACACTCTGTTACAATATAAAAATAAATAGAGAAACATTTCTTCCACTAAGTATGCAGTTAAACAAGCTGGACTGTACTATTACTTTCTATATAATGAATACCAGAATCACCTGCTTATAAAACTGTTGCTGTACAGTCTCTTGAGTTAAAAGCTGACTGCATTTCATTGTGTCCAGTCCAAAAAGATGCATGCTTCACCAGATACATTAATTTCTGAAATTGTTGGATGGAAAACTTTTTTTTAAACCATTAAAAAATACTAAGATTCGTTCATATCCTGTTTATCCTGTTTGATATGTTTTGGGCTGCCTGTGTTTATTCCTGAAGAGAAAATGGAACTTGCTACCCATCTTCTCAGCTGGTCATTTCCATGGCTGATTTCATTTACGCAAATCACAACCAGATGTGTGGAGCAGGAAGAGAGGAGACAGGATCCATAGACAAAAACCACAGGACTACTGTCAGAAGAATTTAAGAAAGACCCTGTTGCTAAAACATGTAATTTAATCACTTTTAAACACAGACAGTGGAATGCTGTCTTCTAGCTGTGTTCTCTAATTTGTCTTCAATGTGCAAAAATACAGCTTAAGAGCCACAAGAGCAACTGGCCACAAATGTAATATGAGTTTGCTGATTTATATCCCCTGTTCTAGCTAATTCTCAGTAATCATCATTGTAATAATATGTATCTATAAAACATTGAATTCTTTGCATAAATTAAAGCTCAACCCATTCTATCTATGGAGTTCAGCTGTGTGTCTCAATAGCTTCACCCTCTGGTTTATCACTTAACAGTAATATAAAACTGAAAAACAACGGTATGATCACATTGTACAAGACTTTGTTACTATACACTAATTGTATGCTGTGTTTTACGTTCTGTAATGTGGAACTCGTTGTATAGTGGTACTGTCGAGATATGTCAGTGCATTTAAGTATGATAACATTTATGCAATATAGTGTAAAAATATTTTAATTTTCTTTTTTTAATATGATACAAAAATATTGTAAACATTTGTTTTTTATAATACTTATTTCTGCTCTGGTAAGGCTAATATAAACCTTAACAGATACAAAGAAACAGATACAAAGGTACAAAGTTAAATTATAAGTAATGCAGTAGTTTATTTAAAGATTATCATACAAACAGCCTTAACGGGAGACCCACGATACATCACGTGATCCGCCTGGATAAAGTCATCACGTGACTGGCCCTAATTACATTTGCTGCTGGTGCAGCTATGGCCAAAAGTTTTGCGTCACCCTGTAGAATTAACTAATTGTGCTTCATAAAATCGAATGAAACCTCCTGAATAATGTTACGTTAACATGTTGAATTACATACCGCTTTGTAGTTTTCCATACTACTTAACGTAAAACTGACAAAAATTGAAGAATGTGACACTTTGAAAATCTAACATGAAATACTGTACTACTATTATGACTTGTGCGATATTATTTTGTAGTTTCTTTGATTACATGATGTTAAATAAAATTTCTAAATCATGTTCATAAAGTTGAACAACACTTTTGGCTACAGCTGTAGACACAGTGTCCTGTGACAGTTATTAAACGTCTGCTTGTGGCACTTACTTTCCCTAGAATTACATTTTCCTTTGCAAGCACAAAAGGCAGAACATACACTGCAGTCTCTTCACTGTGATTTTATTGGGGGACTAAATTATATTACAACTTTATTTTTGTCAATGGTAATTAAGTCCCTCTGAGGCCTTCATTTTTCATTTGTGAAAATATTGAGTATCACGGAATACATTTATCCACATGTGGCAGCCTGTTTGCCCCTTTATCACCAGCTCTAGCTGGTGCTGACAGATTTGTCCGTGAGGCTTTGGTGAGTGGAAAAAACCTCCATCCCCTTAGGCCTGAACAAAGTATCATTCTGTACTTTATCTTTCACAACTCTGTGAAGGTTTATTTTAAAAGAAATTGACATGTAGCCTATAGACACAATTCTTATTTACACCTCAGTTTGTAATGTACGAAAATTCTCATTGTGTTAAGTTTTAGGAGCCGTATCTAAGTCACCATCTACCAGAGCTAAACATGTACAGCACTTACAGTTGTAAGATACACCAGCTATATTTACACTAGTTCAAATTAATAGCAGATTTGTGCGTGTATGTGTGTGTGTGGGGTGGGGGGGGGGGGTCTTCTGTTATTATAATGTTATTTTCATAAACTCTGGAAATGAGTAGTGTAAAGCAAACAAAGGATGCAGACTGTGTAGTTTAACTTCATCTCAAAGCTGACTTTTAATTAATCAGCAGGCACAGCTGTATCCATAATTAGACAGGGTATAAAATTCAACAACAGAGGTCGTCTGTGCTTAAAAATTACACATATAATAGTTCTGAATTCTGTTGCTCCATTTTCAACTAAATTATATGATACAGTGACCTTTCAACTCCACCTGGTCTATCATAGTAGAATGAAGAAGATGGGACCAGCAGGGTTGAAAGGTCGCAGCATCATATTAATGGAATAATCAGGTGCCGGCAACTATGATTCTGCAGGTGTAGAATTTTTTTTTCTATCCCTTCATTAATAATAGTGATTTTTTTTTTTTTTAATGTTCTTCCAGTATCATATTGTTCAACTCTTGATAATAGCTTTCTGGATTTATGTGGTGGCCAAACTGTCCATGAGAAGAAAAAAAAAGGATTACCAGAAAGAAGGAACACTACTTGATTGCAAAAACAAGGAAACTTCAATTTTAAGGAAAGGTGGAGGAGGTACAAGTATTTGTTTCTGAAGAATGTTATCCAGCAGCCACACTTGTGTTGATCTGGACAGTTAGTGGACTGCTTAACAGTCACATGTTTGATGCCAGGTGCTGTAACCAGTCTGTTCGGAGGTGCAGAAAGAAAATATTGATGCTCAAGTCTTAGAAAGGGCCCACGCATTCTCTCCAGAGTCATGGTAAGAAAAGATTGTTTGGTTGGGAAAGAGATAAAACTCTTGAGTTAGTCTTATCTTGCCCATGCGTCTGCCTCCTGCTCTGCTTTGGGGTTGGAACAGTGTGCACGACACCCCCTTTCTCTCATGATAAGGAGAGGCATGAATTGCCACTTTTTTCAAAGCCTTATTCCGCAAGGGGTTTCTTTATCTCAAGAAGAAGAAAGAACACAGATTTGTTCCTTAATTTTATCAGGGATTTTTTATTTTATTTTATTTTTTTATAGGAACCGGATGTTGCGAAACACATCTGTAAAGTAATCAGTTGGGATACCAAGAATCCAGAAACAGATGTGGGTAAAGGGGGGAGGGGATGTGGCAACAGAGATCATAGACGCAAATAATCTGATAAATCATCCCACTCAGTGAGAACACATTTCTACTCTGAAAGCTGTTATAGGCCATTAGGGGTCTTGTGTGTTATTTGGCTATCGTCTCTCATGCAAGTAACTATAGTCCTCAGTGAACATGTGTGCAGCTTCATGTGTAAGGAATGGTGTCTCGTTAATGGAAATTAACTTGTGTAAGACCTGACTCCCTTCTGGTTCAAATAGGGACCTCTAGCTCTTTTGAACAGTGTCCCTGGCAAACTCCTAACTGACCCTCCTCTCGATTACGTCCTTTTTGGCATGGCAATCGACATGGCAATCAACTGCTTTAAATTTACTAATTCACTTGTTCTGACAATGACTAATCAGCTTCAGGATGGTACAGCCCTTGTGTGTTTATTTTTGTAAACAAATGTAACCCCAAATAATATAAAGATCACATCCTTTCTTTTCGTTCTTTCTTCCGTTTTTTGTTTACCTCAATTTACTCTGAGGCAAGTAGCCATGATGGAAATTGTTCTTTGACCTTAGAGATTCTTAGGAAGTGCCAGCCCTTTTAGAAGACTAGCCTGAAGGTATTCATCACTAGGAAACACAGGCCTGACTTAGTGTGGTTTTGATTTCTGTCTTTTTCTGAAGGATGCTCTGTTGCTTTCTGCAGAAGATTAAAAGTATGCCCCTGTTCCATGTCCACCATATGACTTGATATCACAATCCAATAGGGTTTTCCATTTAAATGGAGATATATATATATAGCGATGAAGTGGACACTTGTCTATAATGTTTTAGGTGGTCGACTTCGCCAACCCCGTCTTTTATGAGAAAAAAAACACTTCAACAACTCTTGAAATGAAAACAGGATGGTGCCTGTATATTTATTTTCTTCACAAACAAAAAAATAAACAAATAAAAACCCTCCCTTCGGAGTACTAAGTAACTCTTTTGCACAGGTCTAACTATAACCGGACTACTAGTCCGTTTACCAGTAATCAAAACCTTTTATTCTTTTCTTGTTTCAATTTACAATTCTCTCTCTCTCTCTCTCTCTCTCTCTCTCTCTCTCTCTCTCTCTCTCTCTCTCTCTCTCTCTCTCTCTCTCTCTCTCCAAACCCCCACACCTGAATAACTTAAATGAGGTTCATTTTATTACTCATCAGATCAGTCACAACTGATCGGCATTTTCCATTATCACTTAATCAATCAGTACTTTATTCAATTTAGGAGGTCTTTACCAAAATGACCTCCTGTTACCTTCGGTGTCCTATCTTAACCCCAGGGTCCTAAACCCTCCAATTTTTGTTGGTATAGTACACTTCCTTACTATAAATATATATATATATATATATATATATATATATATATATATATATATATATATATATATATATACACAGTATATATATGCTGCTTGAAGCTATACCAGAAAAAGATTCATATTCCCTTTAAATTGCTTCTGAAGTGAACTTCCCCTTTTAAACAATGAAGTGGCAATGGAACCAAGCTGCAGTTTATATAAAAGAGGGTTTCAGGTAAACGATGTGGACAGCGTTGTTTCCCTTAGCACCTTTAGTCCCCATTACCTTGAAGACACATTTGATTTTTTTTTTATAGTAATGACTTTATTCACAATGTGGTAACTATTGTTACGCTCTTTACCTGAATGTTGCATTGAATGTATACAGCACTAGCATGGTTCACACAAATTAAATGTTATATATTTTACATCCCCATGGAAAGATAAGGTATATTCAGTAAAAAGTCTCCAAAGACCAAAATCAAAGTAGTCGCTGTTGATTGGAATTATGTGTTGGCTTTGGGGCTTTTTCTAGTTTGGTTAAAAACCAGGTTAATGGCACAAAGCTGGCAGTCGCAAGACATAAAACATACTGATTACATTCCTCTACTCCAGGGCTTCCCAAATGGCATTACACACACTTGAAATGCCATGCTGGACGACTGTTTACATGAGAGGCCCACTGATGTATGCTATAGTGCCTAAGTACTATACAGTAAAACCTGTCCACAACAATCGCGGTCCAGACTAGAAAAATATTCTAGACAAGTACAGTAGCCCCAGGACTTAGGTTGTTCAGTTGTGTATTAGCCATTTTAGGTATTTTAAAAACAGGTGTTTCTCATAGAATAAATACACCAAAAATATATATATAGACACACACAAGCACACACGATCTGTACATTTCATTTGAACCTGTATCTAATATCAGGTTGGGCCAGTCACAGTTTGCCCTAGTCACAGCCTTGACCAGACGTGGCCCTGACCACAAGGTGCTGGAAGGGACAGCCTTGACCAGACGTGACCTTGACCACAAGGTGCTGGAAGGGACAGCCTTGACCAGACGTGACCTTGACCACAAGGTGCTGGAAGGGACAACCTTGACCAGACATGTCCTTGACCACAAGGTGCTGTAAGATGTCTCCAGGGATGTTAATTAATATGTTACACAATAACACAAGGAGTAGGCAGAGGATCGTGATGATGAATATGTTCGTGATCATCCCAAACATGCTCAATTAGAGTAAGATCCATTCAAACTGCCAGGATATCTTTCCAGTCCTAAATCATATTTAATATACGATTTTTACCAGTATTGTGTAACAGAGCCAATGCCATGTCAATAACCCGTTAAATTCATCTTGGCACAATCTCAGTATAATGTTCGACTGACTGATGTTTTGTTAAGGACTACACAGTTAATGTATTGGTTTGTTTAAGTGTTATCTGTCCATGTGTATGGGGAAATAAGGTGTGATCTCTTTAATTATTAAGCGTACCTGTGGAAGGGGAGGAGTTTGGCACCTGAAGTTTTCCCAAATCCTCCCAAATCAGTTCTCCTGCAGAGCGACCTGCTTGTGATATTTCTGTAATCAGTATCTCAATTGTAAATTGATATTAAGTAACTGGTAGTGTGGCATTCCAAATATTGTGGACACTTGAAATACACCTTTGCCAGTGGAAAATAAAAAATGCTTATTTTCTTAAAATCCTGTTGTTTGCCTGATTATTGGCTGGATCCAGTATATTCTTTTCGAGGGGGTTACGTGACAGGCCATTTTACATGTCAGAATTAAAGACAAGAAGGGAAGAAGGCTGATGACAAGGCAGCAGTTTTCAAGAACACACAAGCCTTCGAAGCACACTGTCCTTGTTTCCTGTTCCAGAGGAAAAACATGGCACACTATATCTCATGATGCTGTGTATCACCTAGCCAGCCCCACATAGCACCCCCCCCCCCTCCCTTTGATAGTCTGCCAAGGAAAACACAGTCCAGGCGGCAACAGTTCTGTTTCCATAGTGACCAAGAAGGGCATGGTGCTGGCCCTGAAGATTTGGATCAGCAAGACTAACAAAGAACCTGATTCAGAAGTGCAGCATTTTGGATACAGTTTGGACTTCAGCAGGACACTGTGTTCAAATGCACAACAAACCTAAACCACTAAACGTATCTTAGCCAATCAGCAAGTGATATTAACATGTCCTGTCAGGAGAACAAAGAAAGTGTTTGTGAATACAGGAGTAACCCATTAATTGGGGTGTAATGAGAAAGGATATTGGTTTAGTTGCTGAAATTACCTCAGAATAATTTTGTTAGGACCCAGGCGCCTCTAATAAAAATAAGTTTCACACAAAATGACACTGTCTTTCAGAAACGTCAACAGGGACCAAAAATAATAGCAGAATGTGTATACTTGCGTGTTGTTTTAATTTTTTTTGCGTTCTTCTCTCGAAACCCTCCACCTCGTACAAGTGCAAATGCTGCTATGCTTATAGCCACTACACAGTGCAGCTTATTTAATTAATTTATATACAACATTAACAAACCCATTGGAGGTATTGTATTGTTGTTTTTTTTATTTATTTTTTTGAGTAAATTATTTTTTTGCTGCTGGTAATATATCATGAAAAGTCATGACAATATTATAAAACATTTTAGCTTCCAGTTTTTTCCTGATGTATCCAGTATATTACAAATACACGCAAGCTGAAAACACTATGTTTATCAGGTGCTACATGTTATACATTTTCGGATATTGAATCCTAATTCATTGTGAAATTCTGAAAGCAGAAATCTGGTCATGTTTGAATGCTTGTGGCAGCCATACTGAGGCCTTGAGCAGGTCTTGTACTGTATACTGCGTTGTATACTAACAGACTACTAACTATAACTGCTGTATTGTCTCTAATCTACAAAGACTGGTACTCTTGCTGGCCCCTTAAAAGGAATGGGGCTTTTTTTTTTTTTTTTAAATGAGGGGTGCGACTTGGTTCAGGAGCGTCTTTGTGTAAACACTATAATTTCTCTTTGTTTGTTTTTTTGTCTTGTTTCATTTTATTTTATTCATTTTTTTTATTTTTGCGATAATGTCTGCTCATGCCAATTCCTCTTGGGAATCTGGTGGAAATATGTTCTGAAAAATATTACAGTGCATTGCATGATCCAAATGACCTAACTTTCTATTTTTACTATGAGAACATTTGTTTTATTTACTCACTTTATCTAAGTGACACGATACTAAAGACCATAAACTCCATTATGCATTATTTCCTGAACATGCAACACCACTTCCCTGAAGTGTTCTGTGGTCCTATGTATTGCCAAACCTGTGACATCATAACTGGCAGCAAGCTATGGCTGGATTAAAAAAAGAGCTAGTGATGTCATCTTTTTTTGCTTCTATCTAACAGATGGTTTCTGTATTAATTTGTCATTTTATGCCATAAGATTTGAAGCAGTTTTGATCACTATTTTTGTAGAAGCCAAAAAGCAAGATGTCTTTATAGACAGTACATAAAGTACCTGCGGTAATTGTTCCTGTGGTAAAACTTCAGTTTAAGGATTAGTTAAAACAACAATAATGCATCTATAGATATATTATACAAATATTACACAGTTTATAATTATAGGCTTTCTAGGATCTCAGCAGTTCACAGCACCAGTTTTGCCTGCTGTATGCCATGACACATCACAAACAAACCCCATCCATGACCTCAATCGTTCCATATTGAGTTTCTGTGCTTTTTTCTCAGTTGGTATGGTTGATGTCACCTGCTCATACCTTTTGGCACCTTGTCAACTGCAGTGTGCAAGTAAATTCAAAACAGTGACATCACAATCAGGCACGTACCTCAGCCACTTAACAGAATTCCCTTCTTCAACCTCTTGCCTCTTTTAAAGTGCCAATAAACAAAATATAGGTTAGAAACACTTCTGCTTTGATTGTGTGATTTCTACTGTGTATTAACAGTAATAGGAGTTACAGCATTTTACAGTTCTATGGCACAAACTCTTTCTGTGAACATTTCAAAGTGATCTATGATGGTAATGATATAAAAAATACTAGGAATCCTTTTTTTCCTGGATGACATTGGCTCCTGATCTCTTCTGTTGATAATAATGATAATATCTTTATTTTTATATAGCGCCTTTCGTGGTGGACCACCATCACAAAGCGCTTTACAGAGGTAGGCTGTGAACTGTGCATTATATGCAGAGTCACTTACAATAGGACACTGATTTAACATCTCATCCGCAGGATGGAGCACAGTGACTTGCTCACGGTCACACAGTGAGTCAGTCAGTGGCAGAGGTGGGATGTGAACGGGTGATCTTCTGGTTACAAGCCCTGGACCACTCTGCCTCCACTGGACCACTGATGCTTCCTCACAATCATAAGGTAAAACTTAGAAACAGAAGGAAGGCATGTTTTTCAATGTATTATAATAAACACTGAACTGCGTTGCATTCACTAAAGCAAAGTCTGTGATAGAACTGAGAAAGAAGCTTTTGAATTTCAGTCAAGTATGTATATGTTCACCTATCAATTAGCAATGAAAGCAGGTACTGTAGACGGAAGTTACACTGAACTGTACATCTTCAAATAGATCAGTTTCACAGAAGTGCATACTGTTGCCAATCCCCTTATACTGGATTAATAATTGTGCATGCTATTGTATCAGGAAGATTTCTGGTGGTATGTGGAAAGCCAGAGTAAAATGATTTCCTCAACATTATGTGCACACCCTTGATTAAAATGAGAAGGTACAGTAAGAGGTGCAAAGGGCAAGGTTTCAGTCCCATGAAAACGAAAACTCTCCTGCTACCACTTCTCCTGTGACATCATTTAAGGGAAGGTGCTTAGACTGAGGTACGACGGTTCCCAGGCCATTAGCTTCATGATATAGATTACTGATTCCTTCAAACCAATGCTGTATAAAGTTGCTACAGCTCCAGGCTTAATATTAATATACATTATAAAAAGGGGGTACTTGAACTATAGTACATTGTATTTCTGCCAAATAAAATCCATATAAATCTGAAACATTTTCAGCATTGCTTAAAAAACATAAATCACTAGAATACAATTGCATGGTCTCTTATTTGAAAGTAAAACTAATTTATTTGGGGACTGAAAGTACAGTGTTATTGTTAATTAAAAATAATTTCTACTGAGGATTAAGGTCTGGGTTAGGGTTACAATTTCCCCTCATGGGTGTTTTTAGGTATACTTTAACAAGCCAGCACGAACCTCGTTGTGTCCACTGTGAATATAAATATTTTGTAACTTCTTTATAAATTAAGCGCTTTTTAATTAACTCCCCAAAGATTTTCTTTTTTTTTAGGAGAACATGTGTTTATAAAATGAAAAAGGGAAGTGCATGATTACATTCTTCCACAATGAATGTGAAATCGAACAAAAATACTTTTCTCTTTTTGGGATAATAATACCCCACCTTTGAATCTGGCGTATGTTTTTTTTGTGTGTGTGTGTTTATTTCTTGAAACTGTATAATAAAATCTGCAACCAATTCAAATGTAATATGAAGTCAGTCCTCTGTACTATATGTTTTTATATTTAAACATTTACACAGGGTAATACTTTTAACAAAGAAACACTAATGCCCAACCATTTGTGACACACTGTTGTGTCAACCGAGATATACACAACTGTAGTTGTGATTAGCGAACAGTATCAAAAACAGATGATGCTTGAAGCAGGAAACATCATTGGCTCCCCTACTAAAAGTACTGGAGTGCAGTGTGAGACATTTAAGTGTGGTTAAAATCCCACTTGCATCACTCTTTTCTTGGGATCCTCAGGAGGGCTTCACTGGCCTTTGCTCTCCCATGGGGTTAGGGAGGAACGACTGAGGATAGTTTGCCTCATCGCACTTCAGTGACCCCTGGCTTCCCTTGACTTCCCAAGCTGGTCCCTTGCCTCAGGGTTTAGTAGCTCGTTAACATCCGTTGCTGAGGGTTAGCAGGCGAAAAGAGCTAATTGGTTCATCAGTCCTATTTATTGGTTGCAACAATGAGGCAAAATTCAGATGTTGGAGAGTGGACCTTTGGGGAAAAACATCCAACACATTGTAGTCAACAATGCACACAGGACCTTAGCTGAAAGTGTTACCCATAGCATAGCACCACTGACAGTAGAATGCCCCCATGCGTCATGCCTTGCTCTTATTGTATTACTTGTATTGTAACGCTTGAAATATTTTTGCTTATGATTGTAAGTCGCCCTGGATAAGGGCGTCTGCTAAGAAATAAATAATAATAATAATAATAATAATGCCAAAGTGTTGACGGAAGCACTAATTATAGGTCATCCTAAGCGGGGTTAGAACTTCTAGCCCAAGGGCACATGTGTGACATATCAATAGAGGCATTTGTTTCCTGTTTGCAGAACATTCTAGCTGGTTAATAGCCCTAGCAATTCAAAAAGCACACTAAAAAAAATACAATACCAGTATAACAGCCAAGCAGCCTGCACCAATGTTCCTTTCATATACATGCATAGCGAAAGCCAAATGTTTACATGTTCCTGTGATATTGTGATCATAAGACAGTGTTTAGTTGGCAGAGAGGTCTGAGTTTCCATAGTGCTTTTTTTAAAATGATTTTATCTCCATTGACAAGCTTTTCTCTGCAAGGAATTCTAAGGCCAAGCCTTCTTGTCAGCAACACCTTTTTAATGGAATAAATTAAAGCCTGTTACCACTACCTTTGGAGGATAAGCCAGAGGAGATTTACAAGCCGGAGTTTGTCTCTGCTGCTCCCAGACTATTGTCAGGCTCGGTTCGCCCTAGTTATTGGAAGAAAGATGTGCAGAAGAGGAGGAATGTGAGGGGCAGCGTGCGGGCTGGATCAAAGTGTCAGCTCTTCAGAGACTAGGTTACTCCCCCTACAGCTAAACAACTCCTTATCTGCACTCATGGGATTCCTCCTACCATATTACTTAACTGGCCCTGTAAATAACTAGCAGCAAGAAAATGCTCCAAATGTATTATCACTCGAAGTAAATCATATTTTGTGACACCACTTCACCGGAGCTTGTTTTTCCCCCCATATGTAAACCTCTTTTGAAAAAGGAAAGCTAATTGCTGTTATGTACAGCAGCACTGCTGGAACAGAGAGATATGATAAACTCCCAAATGAGTGGTTGTGGGGCAGTAACAAGAAATCCCTTGTCCAAGGATTGAGTGACCCAGTGGAAATGACCTGTCTAGGCCACTGTCCATCACACAGTCATAAAGGGTCTCCAGTGGCTCACCTTGGAAAAGCATGCAAGGTGAGTCATGCTATCAGCGAAGTTTATCACTCTATGGCACACACTTTTTCTGTGAACATTTCCAGAGATCTATAATCATATTTTCATCAAATATATATAATAAAAAAAAAATATATATATATATATATATATATATATATATATATATATTTTTTTTTTTTTTTTTTTTTTCTTGAAATGCATTGGCTTTCCATTTCTTCTGTTGTTTAATAGTATATTAAACACTATCCTCAACATTAATCGAGCTGATGTAGCACTTGATATAATATTACCAGTCATGATTTAGCAAGGAAAATTGAGAAAGTTATCTTTTTCCTAAATGCAATGCTGTTATATTATTTGACAGTTTAAGCATACAGGAGTAGTCGTTTTGTAATTTGTATATGCTTTATTCCAATCTAATAAGAGAATATTCTTACTTTCACCATCCTCACCCCCCAATCCCCAAAGACATCAAGAAAGGAACCACAAGTTTGGCCCAAGCCCCCCCAGAGTGTTGCCACGCTTTCTGGTTGAGGTTGACCATCTTGGATGCATTTGAATTTAATACGTTTTCTGCAGACAGCCCCTGTTATCTACACAAGGTCCTACAGTATATATGCAATATATA
The DNA here is from genome assembly GCF_902713425.1 of Acipenser ruthenus. Classification (NCBI taxonomy): domain Eukaryota; kingdom Metazoa; phylum Chordata; class Actinopteri; order Acipenseriformes; family Acipenseridae; genus Acipenser; species Acipenser ruthenus. The sequence continues at coordinate 4,967,121 of NC_081207.1, read as the reverse complement.
TAGATTTCACTTAGAGCTACTTAAAAAAAAAAATCCCCCCTGAGATGTTTTTATGCTTTCAAATAGCTGGAGGGGGGTTATGGTATAACAACCATTAAAGCAATCTACGATTACAGGGCTACTTCAGGCCTTTATAAACCACAGAATTAACCGGAACATCTGGAAGGCAAATTGCTTTCAGATTGGAAAACATCGATTGTGGGACCAGCTATCTATGCTGGCCTTTCTGCTATTGCCGGCCAGGTTTTATGGTCTGACAAAAAACTCTAATATACTGCATATCTTATTTATTTTTTTACTTTAACCACACCATCTAAGAGACTACCCAGATATTGGGGTTGTTAGGGGAGTTGTCAGATAAGGCCCTTTCCCTCACGTGTTTTGAGACAGTATGTCTGCTAAATGAATTCTTCTTTTATCTTCTGTGTGCTGTTAATCATGTCTAATGTGAGGTAAAGATGAGTTCATTACTTACATTGTCATACAGAGAGGTGAGCTTGTTGCCATGGTGAATTGAGAAGTACCAAAACAAATACAATACTGTGGTCTTTTTGGAACCTACATTATTCTTCAGTGGTTTATACTGCATGCATAGTCTTTGTAATACTTCATTAAAAAAAAAAAGCTTGATACATTACAGAACAGATGTTTAATACTTTACATGATCAATTCGTTATGGACAGTACCGACAGATAGACTGTGAGACATTATTATTAATTGAAGACATCAGTGAAATATGGTACTTTATGAGTCCACCTTTTTGAATAAAACTAGATAAGACTAGATAACACAGAGACTGATCAGTGAGAACTGGATAGCTGTACTTGCACTGAAGCATTCCATTGTGGCTAATCATTCTAGGCTATTGTTAATCAAATTGCTTTAATTAAACTCATGCCAGTTTTATTGTGCATGCTCATTTATACATAGTGCCTGCTCTGTTCATTTAATAAAAGGCCATGTTAACAGTAAATTATATAGAGTGTTTTTTAGATTATAACATACACCATTTCACAAATATTGGGAACATTTCTGTGTGTTATATAGGGTGATTGTGCATTATATAAAAGTATATTTTGGTAATAGATAGAGTTATATATATGTGTGTGTGTGTGCGTGCGTGCGTGCATGCGTGTGTGTGTGCTGCTGTAATATATTTCCCCTCTGGTTTTGTATATAGATTGTCCATTTGACAACTCATTGCCGCAGTTGTAGAGGGGGCAGGAATTACAGTTGTACACCGCTAGTGATCATTCCTCAAGCCATGCGCTGAAAACTGGTTTTTTTTGGTTTTTTGTTTTGATGGAAGAGCCAGTAAATATGATATGTTCAAAACAGAACAGCAATAGATAATGTTGAGAACGCACATGATAGGAAATTAAAATGATATTAAATATTATTAAAATCCAGGTGGCACGTATCCCTTTAAATCCTGGTTAGATTTGCCGTGGAAATATTCCCTTCCTTTCTCAGGGAAAAGACATGAGCATGCATATTTAAAAAGGTAATGTGTGCTAATATTTGTACATTATTAAGCAATCTATTTATAAATCAGTATTCAAGCAATAATAGTACCTCCATTATTATGTCATTAAAATACTACGCACACATGCCTGGAATATTCAGCCTAATGGTTATTCATTAATGTACAATCACGTATACAAATATGGTTTTGCAAATCACACAGTACGTCTGTGTTTGAGCATCTCAGCAAGAAATCCAGCAGCTCTACAAGCTTTTTGTTTAAGGTATGGCCTATTTGAGGCAAGAAAACCTCAAGGTTGGTGACATTTAGGTCAATCTTTTAAGGGTATTTATTTAGTTTATTAACAGATAACAACTAGCTTACTACCACATTACCAAATGTTGTAAGTTTTTGTAGTTAATATGTAATAATCTCTTTATAAACTAGTATAGAAAGGCCAGTTTTAACTTGTTAGCAGTATTATTAACGAATTGGACGGTTGTAAAGGTTGAAAAGCCAACTTATGTAATGATATTACAAAACATATTCAAAGGCAGATACTCCTTAGCGAGACCCTTTTTCAAGCACCTTCTCTTACAGTACACCATGTAAATGTTACACAGTAAATATGCGTCCTTTGTCTCGATTATCCTTTTCCAAAGCAGGCTCGATCACACCCGAGAAAACATTGTTGTCTCCTGTAAATGTTGGGTGGCCGGATCATCTCGTGGTGAGTAAAGAAAATAAAAGTGAAAGACTGCTGGTACCCAAACTGCCCTGTTTTCCAGGACCTTTGTGCTGTAAGAATGAAAATCTGCACGGTTCAGTTTTCTAAATAATCAACTTAGTGGTGTTGTTAAAGTGGTATTTCTTTCTGTTTTTAATTAAGCTAAATGATTCCCATCTGTGTAAAAGTTATCATTGCACTCATTACTATTAAGAGCTTGGCGGCAGGGTGATTAATTAGACATGGTTTTCGGATCCTGGTACAGCACTGTTGATGAAGCAATTATCTGAATCTACTTTTGTTTGTTTTCCCTCTTTTTGCAACAATAGCCAGGGTAACTAGTGTAGTTAAAACATCACATTTTCAGTCTGAAATTATTAGCCGAATGTGGGTTTCATTTGTATAGAAATGACATATTTTATGTGCCATGTTTTTTGGGGGGGGGGGGGCGGGGAGTCATTTGTCGTCAGCACATTCTTATAAGTATCTCATTCTGCCTTAGGTTGCTGTTTTATTGTAAAAAATAAATAAATAAATAAATAAATAAATAAAAAACAGATGGGTTGGACACAATTGAAGTGGTTTCTTAGTGGTGTATCTGTTATGTGTGTTCATTGTTTCGAAATGGCTGGCTAGGAGTCATGATACATCAAGATGTCTTCAACCTCAATTAAATCATACCATTGCCCCGTAGTTCTTTTACCGTCAATATGTTGTCCCAGTTGTAGTTGGAAACGTAGCTTTGGACAAGTACCATCTGAACAGTCATTTGCCCTGAAGAGATTCCGTGGCCTTCTTGTATTGCATTTTCACATTCTATTTTTATTTCTGGCAAAAAGTACTAAACACCTGTTGTATGATTTGAAAAGAGCAACCTTCAGGAATAATTAAAGGTTATTTGAAAGGAAAAACATTAAACTCCAAGCACAACTACTTTACATGCTTGTCTATCTATCTGCCCAATTTCACTCTGTCTAGACTGTTGTTCAGCGTTCAAGCCTAGTTTCTTGTTAGCTTTGCAGGCTTAGAGAAAAGCCAAAATCCCCCCTCTGGATTTCAAGTGCTGAAGGCAAAATGATATTTCTGGGAAAGGAAAACTGCGTCAACGGATTTATTCATCGGAAACACAATACTGGTTTCCTGTATTCTTTTAGTATTTGTAATATGTTGTAAATAGCTATTTTTGACATGTTTAGTATGGATTTATTCTAGTATTTGAGCTTGACTGTCTCTAAATCTGCTGAATTGTACTGAATGTTTCAGCAAAAAGACTAATAAAAAACTACACACAGGAGTCCTTCCAGGCAGCTGTCTGAGTGCTACAATTAAACTATTGGCTTCCTAATGATCCTGATGGATGCAGCCCATGAGTGTGGTGTGGTGCACATCAAGTATAATTTGGCAGTGTGGTGCGGTAGCCTCCCAGCCCAGGTGGCAATGCAGGAACAGTGACCCAAACCCAGAAAGCTGCATGGTTAAATTGCGCTAATGCGCTTTTTAATCAACAAATAAACAAGAATAAAAAGGTACAAACAATAACAAAACCACATTGGTCAAATCTCTAAAACAAGGGAATTGTACACTTACGATAAGAGATAGTTTGATAAGATTTATAAACGATATATAAACCTGTGGCTCTCTGCACTCCAGGTGGGAGTTTTGAAGTAGGGTGTGTTAGGAGCGAGAGCGGAGAGAGCGAGAGAGAAACGAAACTTATTTAAAAAATAGTAACACAGGAACAGTGACAGCAATTGCCCAGCCTGACCTGTGTTGTATTATCTTGTGTTTGTGATTTTGTTTTGTTTAAACCTTTTATTTTTGCTCTGTGAGCAAGTGTTTTGTGTTTAAAATATTTATTTTATTTTTGTATTATTTAAATAAACGGTGCTGCCGCGTCTTTATTTTGAACTGCACTACTTCCCTGGTGTCAGTTTTGTTTCCTTCCTGCTTCTGGCCTGACGTCACCGCACAGCCACCCTGTCACAATGTCATTTTTTGAATTTTTTTAAGCTGTTGTACAAACTCTATAGGGTACAAGGCGTTGCCTTGCCAAGACTTTGAAAGAACGTATACCAGTTTGCATAGCATAGCATATACAGTATAGAAAACTTAACATACATGCAGTGAGGGGTTATAAAAGAAAACACATACGCATATTCCTATATGTGTGTGTTAAAAGATAGCTTTTAAATGTATTTTATGTTTTGTACATTACACAAACATGACCTGCGAGGTTGTAATTCACAGCAACAGCAGAGTTGCGGGCCCCGGATGCTGTATTTTCACAGCACAGATGAATCTGACTAAAACACTGGTAGACCAAACAAAGACTCTGCAGCTGAGCGTACACTTTGTAATCAGCAAAAATCTGACATCCCAGCGGAATGATGGACGCCCAGGAATGCCTGCGCAGCCTCATCCCAGGTCCAGAATAGCAGATATCCAAAGAGAGACACCGCAGACTGTGAAGTGCTCAAAACTGACTGGGCACTGAGGTCAGCTTCATGTCACCTCACACACACATGCACACCTGTATAATGCACCATAACCTCATAGGGAAATTGTTAAAGGAATCTACAGGAATCTATAGTAATTTCCTGATCTACAAATAATCTACACAGAGATGATACAGTGTGTACCGATAACATGAACTGCAAGACAATTAAAGTAATTAAAGGGAATAATGATGCAGTGGTTTTAGACATGATAAATACAATATTGCTTAAAATCTAACAGTAACACTTTAATTTAGGTATCCATTACAAGTGGTTTTACAATCTATTAATGTGTTATTAACAGCTACCTGTTATGATGCGAGATAATAAAACTATTACAATACACTTTTTCTATAATTTACTATAATATGTAATAAGAATGTTATGAATATATGCATATATTGCAGATACAGGTAGCGGACAAAAAAATGGAAACACCAATGTAAAGTCACTTAATAGGGTGTTGGGCCACTATGGTATCCTGCTCTGTGGAGTTCTCGGCAGACCGTTTTTGATGAAACTGGCTGCTCGCGCCCCAGGTTGAAATTTGCAGGCAATTGATCTGCAGTTGCTCGTCTGTTTTGCCTTGCACTTCGAATTAATGCACGGATATCACGATCCTGGAGTATGCGCTTCCGCCCACTGTTGCCCTTTGCTGTTGATGTCTTTCCCTCGGAGTTCCATGCCGACATCACCTTAGACACCGTTGCTCGTGAAACATCAGCAAGTTGAGCTGTCTTGGTCACTGAAGCTCCTGCCAAACGCACCCCAACAATCACCCCTCTTTCAAAGTCACTGAGGTCTCCTCTTGCAGCCATGCTAGCCATAATTATAGGCAACTAGCCCTGTCCAGCATTTTTATACATGACCCTAAGCATGCTGGGATGTTATTTGCTTAATTAATGCATGAGCCATACCTGTGTGGAAGCCATTTATTATTATTATTATTATTATTATTATTATTATTATTATTATTATTATTATTATTATTATTATTATTATTATTAATGTCTTTTTTGTTGTAATATTTAACATTTATAAATGCTTACTTAAAAATTGCTACATTACAGTATTATTTGTTATTGGAGTACCAAGGTAAATATTGAACATTCAATAGAATGTTACATACAGTTGTAAGAGGATTACAGAAAAAACAACAGATAGAAAAGCTTTAATGTAAAGAAATTATTTAGATAAATTGTTTAGAAAAAGCATTTGTTTGTTGCATTAAGAAGAACGTGTTGGTTTTCAAGGTGTAAAGCTTGTGGTTCTCTTCTCTTGATCCCCACCGATAAAAAAAAAGTCCAGCACGGAAGCATTCCAGTTCCAGAGGAGGAAACCAGTGAGACAAAGGCCCACCATGGACACATGATCGCAAGGGCTTCTGAAAACACACAGCTTCCTATGAGCGCCACACTCCATCTCGGCCTTTGTTTTTCAAAGGAAATAATTAAAAAGTGGACAAAAATGTTCCAACAAAAGCCCATTCCCCCAGAGGAAATCATTGCGATATTTCTGCACTGACAGAGTCTTCAGGCTTTGTTTTATGTGCCTTTAAGGCTCTGTGTTAAAGGAAGCACTTGGCAGCAATATCCATCTCACTGAAAGCTGGGCTTTATGATGAAGGGTCGAGGTAGCAATTGCTCCAACAAATTTTTTTTGGTTTTGTTTTACTTTTTCTGTTTGAAATGATCGACGGCTAATGTGCAAAACCATCACATTCCTGAGTAGGCCTAATCTTTCTAGCAATGTTAAACACCTTCCATTACAATTACTATTATTATGATGATGCTGGTGGTGGTGGTCTTATATTTCAATGAGATGAAGTATTATTTTATTAAATAGTGTATATTTTTAATATTCTAACAGACCTTTTTCTGGAATCGGAATCTGTTTAATTACAGCAGTAAAAAAAAAATGGTACCATAACATATAAAAGAAGAGGACATTACACTGTATTACACTGGGTCTTCAATAAATTCTGGATCGGAACTTGAACTTGTAAGGGAGAAGGAAAAACAATTCTAGTTATCTGTGGAGAAAGGCACAATGTTTTAGAAGATGTAATAAAGACTTCAACTAGTCTATTCATTTCTCACATTAAACCCCCTTAGCAGTAAATTCCAGGCTTGAACAATAACCTCAAATCCTTGTGTGTGAAGTCTCCATTGTGTGCAATCACAAAGAGACCCTAAACATTATTATTATAGGGCCAGGGACCTGTAGAAAACAATATAATGTTTGCCTGATATTCATAGTTTTAACATGAATGCCCAAAGTGTATGTTCTACACTGGTGAGCATTATACATTAGTGTGTTATACAAGAATGTATTTAGATCTACTCAAAATTGTGATGGTTTTGCACATTAGTCATCGATCAGAAAAAAATAAATAAAATATGACAGTTTCTGGACAGGCTGGCTGTATGGGTGACGTCAAACCAGAAACAAGGCAGGGCACAGCTGAGTTGAGTGCAAAGGCGCTGAGACGCTTTTTAATAATACATAAATAAAGGGCACGATGGCCAAACGAACATAGACAGACAAAACAGACTGGACGAACAAACAAGTAGCATGCTGGTTGAAAGCCAGCACGTATAGCAATTGTTAGTTTTATAATTTAAAGTTCACTCCCTACTTTCTCTCTCTCCTGTTCTCCACTCTTAAACACACAACCCTGAGTGAGGAAAACAGTTACACAATTAATTTTGGTAACGTTTTAAGTGGAGGGAACAGTTTTGTTATGAGTTTGTGCAATAAAGGTAAATAATGAATGTTGAGCTGAATTTATTTGGATTTAATAAACATCACTTGGGATTTGTCTGTTTTTCCACCTTTTTCAGTCTTCATTTACAGTATATTTTTGCTCAGTAAGTGTTGATCGCTTTTACTCAATTTCATCCCACTGAGCAGTGAATAACATCTCTCTTAGCACCCTACTGGGCTTTGATCTGTCGATAGAGGAAATTCATCAGACATGCTTGGATATTTCTTCTTTTACACTACAGAGAGCCATAAAACAATATTGCTTGTTTTTAAAATGATTGTCATCTTTACGACCTACAGCTCCTCTTAAGGAAGCGGATGCAGATTTTTTGAAAGTAAATCATAACCTAACCGTTTGAGATACGCTAGCAATCACAAGGCACTAAAAGAAGTGCAACCAGTGAGCTGTTAGAGTTGTTAAAATGAAATACAGTTTCATTGTAACTCTTTCCTTCTCAAGAAGAGCTAAGTACATTTCCCGAGCTGGTCTTCCTCATAGGTGTAGGCAAGAGCAAAGCACAACACCAGGTGTATCATAATATACATGCAGGTGATGCTTTACGATAAGAGAGAAGGTCGATGGTATTTCTAATATGAATACTTTCGTCAAAGAGGAGCATGACATAAACTATTTCAAGAGTTGTCTTGTGTGAGAAGTGCAATGTGCCTGTCTTTGCATATTTGGCAATAGATTCTTGCTCTTGCAGAAGACATTGGAGATTAGTGAAACTAATACTAATAGTGCAACAGGTTTTTTTTTGTTTGTTTGTTTTTTTACACAAAGGGCTCTATTTAGCAAATATGTGCCAGGCACTATAGCTAGGGCAAAAATCACAGCGTTAGCGAAACTGCTGCGATAACGCACGAAAATGTGATTTAGAAGGCGGGTCTTATGCGTGGGCTAACGCATATCCAATATCAAATAATGCGTCAAGCCAAACAGCACAGTGGTGGAAGTAAGGTTACAACCAATAAGGATTCAACATTCCCTTTAAGAGCACTTGTGCGTCTACGAAATTTAAAAAGTGATCTATAAGCAAAATTAAGTTACATATTTTTTTTCTCTGTGTTTCACTTGCTGAGCGAGCAATGAGTGAATGAGCAAAATTTAGAATCAGGATTTTTCCTTAAGTTAGGCATGTATAGCTTACCTTCAAACTGTGAGCACTGTCGCTGCCTTTATAATAAATGCTTTCCTGTTAAAAAATATACTGATGGTATGCATCTGCGTCTTAAACAACAATAACTAAGTCTGCATTTTTTTATTGGTCTGCATGCGTACCTGCTTACCAGTTATGTGAACCCCTGTCTATAAGGCTTTGTCTGACCTGCTTGACACTTGCAGCATCTGCAATCTCCAACACTGGGGCTTCAAGTTTAGCATCTTTCCCTCAAACCCTGTAATCTTTCCTCTGTAAGTTCAACATCCATTACGGAGAGCTATGTTGTGTGAAACACAAGAAGCCAGGATGATATTGCTAACCTTCTGAGGAGGGTACTGTAGTGTTCCCCCAGAGACATCCAAACATCAGAATCACATTTTGAGGATTCTAAGTGTTCGCTCAATTACTGTACGGGCACATTTAAAGGTGCGGTTATACCTCTGTTCGGCAGGGGTCGTGGGGTTGAGCAGTGGTGTCAATAGGCACCGCTTCAGTGGATACCCGTTGTCCCCTATCAACCAGCCTCTCAGGCTGTCATTCCTCTGAAACACAGCTGCCACCTGCAAATTAGCGAGGATAAACAAGTCATGAGCAGAGCAACGATAGTTTGCATACACATTTGTGATGGCATCACCGATCACACACTACTTGTAGGTTGACAGAATAGGTCCCCGTATCATTTATGTACAGGTGACTATTCTGTGTTGCTGTGCATACCTTAGTGCTACAGGCAAACAGTGAGCTCTCCACATGTCTCCTTCCAGGTCAGCCTGAAGCAGTTGGCAGATGTTAGTGATTGTTTGTCTGAGGTGAAATTGCTGCATACATTGTGTGTCAGACAGGCTCAGAAAAGACAGATGACCCTGTGTAGGGGGGAGGGGGTGGGAGGGGGTATTGCCACCTGGGGAGAGGGGGCGTGGAAGGGGGCATATGGGGGGAAAATGGGAATGTTTTGTTGTTTTGTTTTATTTTATTGTATTTCTCATTTTCAAATAAAAATTTGATCACAAAAAAAGAAAAGACAGATGACTTCTAAATATTTGTGAACGACGACTCCTCCTGTCTTTGTCTGGCCACGTAGAAACTATTATTATTATTTATTTCTTAGCAGACACCCTTATCCAGGGCGACTTACAATTGTTACAAAATACAGTACGTATCACATTAATCCAGTGCGCACTCCATAATTCTTTTATTTCAATTGTCCTCTCTCTTTTCTTTGCCTGCTTCCCTGTTAGTTTCACCAGTACTTATAGTCGACCATGTAATTTGCGCACAGTTTAGACCTGGTTTTCACATGTCAACTGAAACACAAATGCTAACACTGTTGATGTTTTGTTAAATCACTACATTTGTATGTAAATGAGGACACTTTTGCCGAGTGGGCACTGAAACACGGTTGCTAAATCACATATGTGGACAAAGTCTGTTTGCCCACATGTGCGCCTGATTCTGGTGCCTTAACTATTCGCAAGAGTTTTTTGCAATTGCCTTAGGGGGTTGCGAACGTTGCTAAATAGGGCCCAAAGTGTCTCTTCTGTGTAAGCTGATTATCTTGGGGAAAAGAAAAGCTTTTTTAAGTGTTTTGTTTTTGTGAAATAGAATCAACAGCATTGAATTAAGCTGACCATTGCATTGAAATGATTCTAAATTATAACATGCACACTATGAATCTTTAATTAACACCAAAAACATACAGTAATTATTTGGAAATTCTGTGATATGGTGGCATTATTAAAATATAACAATGCAACAAGGGCTAATAAAAGGAGTGGATAAGTATCATAAAAATGATTTCTCTGAAATCTTAATTATACCCGTATGTCGAACCATAGTGATAGTGAGTGCCCTTTTTCCATCATTAGACCCTCCTGTTTTCTCCATGCAGAAATGAATGAATGGGACCACTGTCGCACACTGTTCTGACAGCCTTGAGAAAGCTGCTGACAGAAAAATGGTTGAAAAAATATTTAAACAAATACAATCTCTCTCAAAAACCTTGTAAAAGTGTTCACCAAAACACCAACCAGCTCCCACTTTCTACAAATATCCGACCTGGAATGTCAGAAAAAAAGAAAGAAAATGCCAAGAAAATGCCAACACTATAAAAAGCTGCCACTCTTCAGTTTGGGAGACACAGTAACAGTAAGAAAATTATTTAGAAGAGCCTGATGAAGGAGTTGCTCCCAGCTAGAATGGTGTAACACTAATTGTCTGATTTGTAAAGAAAACTGGTCAAATAAACTTAACATGCTGTACATAGTCTGTAATAAATACATTTCTCCTGCATGGTGTACATGTGCCTTAATAAATCATCAAGATCAGTTATGATTATTGTGAAACCAGTCGACCCATGCAGAACTCGGATAACCCCCAGATCGCCCCACATCACTGCCAGCCTCCGTCCATCTTTTCAGATCAACTCATAAATACTTAGGCCTTACTGTGGCTGTACAAACCACCGTCTCCCAGAAAAACAAACACATTATATGCGTCTCATTGCTGACTCAAAGTTTTCACAATACAACCGTAGTGTTTATCTTGGCTTTGTTTTTATTTGTATTTTCTACCCAGCTACAAGTTTCCGAAACTTCAATTTTCCAGTCAAGGTGTAGATTTAATCAGTTAGCAAATAACTGTTAACAGTAAGTACTTTTATATTTTTATACAGAATTTTAAAAAACTAAAATTAGTTTTTGTATATTTTATTATTATTATTATTATTATTATTATTATTATTATTATTATTATTATTATTATTATTATTATTTTGTAATGGATTCTATTTGTCAAACTAAGCCACTTATATACAGTTAAGATCTGAAACACCATAATGAAGGATGGTGATTCCTGATTAGATCTTATAGGGTCTTATTATCATGCAGTGTCCTACTGTGTAATGAATGTTGACAGGCACACACATGCAGGACGTTTAATTCCCTGAGGACAGACAACTGAGTGTCTTAATTACAAAGCAACTCACAGCTAGGACAAAAAGATGCAAAAATAACCCCAAGAATAGATATTAACATCGAAGTGCACTGTATTTCATCATAGGGAGCCTGCATCCTCACCCCCTAGATTATATGGAACTGTTCATTCTGACACTTATAAAGGTGTATCTGCTTAGAGGGGGTTTAAAAGCAACCATCTGAACTGTATTTGATAAGGTAAATAGTATTTAAATCTAAAACAATTGTCCTTGCAATGAAGCTGTTTCTTTTTATCTTCCACTAAACCGTAAAGACTTATCACATCAGTTGTAAGAAAAATAATTTAAGGTTATTATTTCTACCTATGTTGTGACTAGGAAGATAACAAGATAATGGATTCATTAAGTATTGTTTTGCGCTGTGCTTTTAATTATGTGTTTGTTTTATGTGGCGTGACAGGATGTATCTCGTTTTCAGTAAAATCTAAGGGTAAGAGGCCATAAATTATCACAAGAAACTGTACAAACCTTGTAACAAGCATCTAATTGTCATATATCCCATGGCTACTCAAATAACTTCAGAATTGCCAATTGGAGCCATTATTTAAAAAAATAAAAAGTGGTAATACAAGATTTTGGAAGACCAGTTACTGAAAATAATCCAGAACTGCCTTACATTGTGAGGAACAATAAATCATAAAAAAAATAACTGTAAGAAATTGTGGGTTTTGTAGAAAATATCAGCCCGCCCGGTAAAAATACTTACCTCGTTATTTTGGTAGAAATAATTTTAGTTTGTTGGAGTTGCTCTAGTACCGTTATGACTGCAGATGGCGCTGCAGTGCAGTGTGCCGGTCAATGAGCGGAGTGAAAGCAACAGACACACACATGGCAGGGCAGCCGTGCAGAAAGCTTATGGATGCACTGTACTAAGAAGTGTTTTCTTTTAATTATTTTCAGACTAAATAAATATGTTTGCTTCAATCATTATTTCTGAGTGAGCAACATAATACTGACACAATACACAAATAATTTCTTTATTTTTATATAACACCTTTCATAGTGGACCACCATCACAAAGCGCTTTGTCACTTACAATAGGACATTGATTTAACATCTCGTCCACAAGGAGGTTAAGTGACTTGCTCCGGGCCACACCGTGAGTCAGTCAGTGGCAGAGGTGGGATTTGAACCGGGGACCTCCTGGTTACAAGTCCTGGACTTTAACCATTGGACCACACTCCCTTCTTAATATTCCAAAATAATTACGAGCATTGTATTTAGAAAACATTGTTTTTTGTTCTGAATTTATACAATACATTTTTGTTTCAGCTGGGAATCACTAGGAGTTCTGTGTTTTAGTAGCATTCTAAGCAAGTACCGTACTAAAACAACATGTTGCTAAAAAACACTATGAGTATCGAGGATATGATTGGTGAATACTTTATAGCTAAATAAGTCCTGACTGGGTTTGAATGAACAGAAATACTCTGACAAGCATGGATAGTTACAATGCAAAAACATGTTTACAATGTATAGTTTTCAGTGGCTTTTTAAAATTATACTTTATTTAAACATGAGGTTGTGTATTTACAATGTAATTATCAGAAACAAAAAGCTGTAGGCTGGCGCATGGCCGGTCAAAGGATTACTCAGGAATATGTTTAAAGCCAAAGGTGGCTTTTTCTTTCCAGGTGTGTTCATAGAACGAAAAGCAATGCAATGAAGATGAAAATGGCGGGGCCAGCTCCCTCACTGATGCCTTGAAAAACAGTTTTCCGCTATGTGATTGGTCAGTGGAATTCTAGTATCCAATCAGAATTTAGATAACACAAGACTGTATTTCCGCCCCCCAAAAAAATGTCAATACTTGTATAAAGTCGTATGATTAGCTTTGAAAATCGGTATGCGACCACTTAAAACAGTAGGGTTGGTCTGTACGTAATTACAATGTAATTAGAGACATGTGACTATACCTTTAAAGGGTAAGGCAAATATTATTTCACCATGCAAGTTTTCAACCAGTCTACAGTAGCATAACAAGCCACGTGTGGCCTTTACACTGTTCTCAAACAAAAAGATAAATGTAGGTAGTTTACAATATAAATTCATATGAATATGTCTATTTCTCTTCATTACAAGTATGAGGTCTTAAGATCTGTCCTGCTTTCATTTGTTTATCTGTCGTGAGGGTGGCTGTCACCATGGTGATATCAAAACAAACAGAAGAAAACAATCATGCCTAAAGGTGCCTGGAAAGGACCAAGCAACGCTGGTCAAAACTTCCCATTCTGAAGTAGATTTTTACTGAAGTCAAAGTGACCTCATAAATGTACTGATCAAGGCAGCCAACAAAACTAATGTAATTATATATTTGGTCTCTTGATTCAAAACAAATGTGATGCCTTGCAGGCCTCCACATTGATAATACGATCCCTTCTTGACTTTTGTTTCTTTCCAAATTGTATATTACCAGTGAAAAAAATAAAAGAAAGGTGCTTGGTTTAAGTGTAGACATGAGTATAATCATAACTCCTGAACTGACTGCATGTAGGATATGGATCCACTGACCACAGTAGACAAAACACTGGGATAAAAAATGGTTTTAGCCTCATGGGTTCCAATTACTGTTACTGGAATTCCTTGCTGAGACTCTTGATTATTTTGCTTAAAACATAATAAATAGTGGAAATTGTGTTCCAACCTATTTTAAAATGAGACTAGCTAAGAGCTGTATCTAGAACTTTCACTTAGCCTGAAAACAGCTGTCAGATACTAATGCTGTTGAGTTGTTTCTCCTTAGGTCAGTCAAACGATGTACGCAAACTGACCCCCGCTCCCAGCCTGAGTCTTGTTTTACTGTAACTTCCATAACATAATGGGCCCCCTGTATATAACACACATGACTGAGGTTCCCTTGTATGAAGCACTTTCATACTAGCCTAGCAAGAACCCCCTATATAATATAAAAACTACTCAAACCCAAGTATTCTGTGCACTTCTTATATAATGTCCATGTATAGCATGCAGAAATACCCCTTTTCATTTGTAAAATCCTGTGAGTTATACTCTAGAGATTATGGTACTGTTTCTGTAATTAAAATAGGACCCACAGAGTGCTTCACTCACTAGCATCACAAGCGCTTGTCTTATTTCACATGGTCACCAGATAGTGATCAACAACCAAAAGTAACATAAAAATGAAGAGAGTGCAGCTGGCTGCTTCCCGTCTGTGGGATGTTGCTCTAGTGTTTTCCACAGTTTCAGATAAACATCTCAGAATGCCTGGTCCAGATGTGACTCTCCTTCTCAGCTGGTCAAAGCCGCAGACAGACGGAGGACTTTCTCGTCAAACAAAGGTGTTAATGTTGGCTTTTCCAGCCTTCACTTTGTTCAGACTCATCTTCCTGGGCAAAATCAAATAACCCCCGAGATGTATGGCGGAAAAATGAGGTTGTCTTTTAGGATGCAGACTTTCAAGAAGAATTTCTCTTCTTTGCCGTGAAATCAGAATATGATCAGTTTTTAGGGGTTTTAGCCTTCTTGAATTGCTCTTGTGACTGACTAACAGTGCAAACAAAATAACACCACACGCCAACTCTTCCTGACAAACAATGTGAATCCGACTCGCCATCACCAGATCTACACAGGCAGGTTTGTAGTGTGGTTCTGTAGGATCCAAAGATCCCCACAGGGAAAATGTTAAACTCCACAAGCATGGTTAAAGCATTGATAAAAAGCCATCCCTATATAAGGAGCGTGCACCTTCTCACTGCTCTGTCTGGGCTAAATCCCACCAGAACTGAACAGCTACAGAATCTACACAATTGTAGATTCATTTTGAATATAAACTAAATGAAAACGCATGGCGCACTGAGGAATAAGCACGTACGCCTGTGTTTCTCACTTTATGAAAATAATGTTTTTGATTACTCTAGTACCTTGGTTTTTTATTATATTTTGTTTTCACTGCAGGTGCCATAAACTAAAAGCGGTTATTTTGACAAAAGGTATTTAGAGTGTGTTGCATTACAGGAAGTGGCTGAAAACCAGGACTTTTTAAAGATTTTGACCAAAATGGGACCTTTGGAAAACCGGGATCATCCCTATAGTGTATGAATTGCTCGATAATAGGGTCCGTTTCCCACTTGAATGTGACCCTGATATTATGCCTGTCCATACTGTAATGTCTTGCCACATGGTGATTTGAATTAACATTGATTCACTTTGCTCGATTTATTTGATATTTTTGATGGGTTTTCTTTTATTTCTTAAGAACGTTGTCATGCATTGACTCTAACCTTGATGCTAGCTGTTATGTTCCCCTTTATTATTTTATGGTGCCTGCAATCATTCTGAGTGGCTCTGGGTCCTGTTTCTCTGAGAGTATAATCTTTCTCTAAATCAGCCTGTCTATATAATCTTAAGAGCTGGAACTGAACAACCTTCCTCATTCTATTCAAATCATGTGATAATGTGACCTTTCAACTCTGCCAGCTCCACGTATTCTACATTTAAATAGACAGAGTGTAAGTGGGGCTGGAACAGAAGCGGGTCAGCTTTTTGTGACTCAACCAAGCTGAGGTGGTAATGGTTTCTGGAAAGTGGTTGAAGGAGCCCCTTTAGACATAATCTTATAATAAACCATGGATACTGCTATAGGCTTCCAGCCAACATTTCGAACCAGTCAGTCAACTGTTACTCTAAACCACAAGAGAACACTGAAAGGATCTGACTGTATTAGCAATGCTTTGTATATAATTCAGATAATTTACCCATAAAGTCAGTTTTGATTAAAAGTTCAGCAAAAACACAACACTCTTTTATCAATTTGTTTCACAGCCTACTTGTCACTTATAAAGGCTGGATTATAAGCCAGTCTGGCGCGCCTCTTGTAAATTCTGCCAGAGCGTTTTTATAGGCATTAAACTGTATCCAAACCTGTTATTTGTTGAATACCTCATGAGAGCAATTGTTTAATAAAGAAATCCATAACCAGGCATTTGAGTATCAGTAAGTGATACTGTAAATTAATTGAAATCTATATTTTTATCTCCTCTCTATGGGTCACAGAGGCACTTTATGAAGCATGTTTCAGGAATGAGTTCCTTGCCAATGCATTTAGAAAGATGTCAACCTCTTGAAAGCACCCACTTCTGCAAAAGAGGATACATCTGACCCATGTCTCAAGATACGGATGAATCTATAGAGAGGATTTCTGTTATAAAAAAAACTGCATTTCCTGCTCATGAAACACAAACTGTGCTCAGACCATTATAACCAGGGACATAAATTATTATTATTTATTTATTTATTTATTTTTTATAAAAATAAAATAATTTAGTGGTTATTGAGTAGTAATTTTTTCTGTGGCATTTTATAATAATTATGTAAAATCCTGCAAATGTGCCTGTTCATATTGATTTGGGGTAAGTGTGGGGTGTCTCATTAATTGATTTTTGCTCCATATGAACCCTTAGTTTATACAGTGAAATCCTTCAATTACTAAAAGGGTTGTCCTATTGTAAGTGATTCTGCATATAATGCACAGTTCACACATATATATATATATATATATATATATATATATATATATATATATATATATATATATATACACCATGCATTTACGGTGCTTTATGAAGGTTGACTTTGATTGTTGGTACAGTTAATGAGAGAAAGCCTTTATTTTGTACTTTTTTGTCAACCTGAAAGTCTCTGTATGAGTGGCAGCCGTTACCCTGCTTCTGATACCAACACCCTGAGGGTCTAAATTCCTGCACAGCAATCCTGTAATTAGAGCAGATACTGGAGGAAGTGATGCCAGCTGCACAGGCCTGCTTACACGAGAGCACGCACTACAAAGAGGTTTCCACGGGCAGACTAGCAATCACGGGGAAGGTAAGCAGGTCTGAGCCAGGTCAGAGACAGGGTTACTCTGCCAAAGCCCAAGGCATGGGTCGTGACTTTGCAAGGTCAATGAGCTAGAGAAAACTAGCTTAAAAGGTCACTGTGTGCCCTGTACCTTTTAAGCTAGAGAAAACTAGCTTAAAAGGTCACTGTGCGCCCTGTACCTTTTATGGGTGCAACATGCTTAAGCTCTACGTATTCGCTGGAAGGCTACAGTCTTTCTTTCTAGTAGCCTGTTCACCTTGGTTATATGCTAATAGTTATAGGACGGAGAACATCTGTGTGTGGGTTATATCGACACTTGTAGTGTGTAAACAGTTCCCTTTTACTTTACATTTAAAACACATACTGGACTTGTATGAAAGGATCTGCTTCCTCATGAGTTTATATGTTATTATAAATACACCTCATACTTAAGACAGTATGCATCAACCTATTGTTTAGAGCTAAAGTTTTTACTCTGTCAGACGTTTGAATTTTGTAAGACAACAGGATAATCTTGAAACCATTTAGCTGTGGATGTAAATTGCTAGTAACACTGAGAAAACACCATTGAACCATGCGGTTTTTAAACTACTTTTACTGCACCATGTTTTGGAATCATTTCCAGCTGCTCCCAAGCCACTAATAGCACCTTCGGCCCACACTGCTGTTTTAACACTGGCCAAGTTTCTCATGCCATTCACATTTAATCGTGCCCTTTTTATGTTTATCAGATATTCTCCGTTTATCGGAGCATGGATCAGAAACTAAAATAATTCCCCCTGCATGTATCACTGAAAGTGGGGTGAGGCGGTTTGGCCTTGTGGTTATAGCTGAGTGCTGTGCATGGAGCCAGCATTGTAGGCAGGGCCGACGCCAGGTTTTTGTGGGCCCCTGGCAATGGACCTCCAGTGCCCCCCACCCCCAAATGAAAAATATTTTGCTATCAAAATAAAAGTTTTTCATAATCAGTAGTCTCTCGCTAAACCAGACATCTCTGGAGGGAGACATGAGTTGTCTGATTTAAAAAAATAATAATTTGTCTCAAATAAATCATTTTGTAATAAATACAGTAGTAAAATCAAATGAATATCTGTAGCACACTTTCTTTTTACTTTAGCCTCCTGGTAACACAAAATAAATCATGTTGCTGTATTTTGTACATTACTGTACAGTGTGAAAATTGTGTAATGAAAATAGTGTAGTCAGGAACACAGTTTAACACAGCAGGCTCTTCACTACACTCCTTTTGTCTGGAACCGACGACAGAATCCCCAGCCAGGTCACCGTGCTGCCTAAATACAGGCCTAGCGGACCTGGCTGGAGACAAGCCAATATAAAAATAATAAATATTTGGATACATTTATTCAAATAAGGCACTGAAGATAACCGACCAGGAAACAACCAATAATTGGCACAACACACGCACAGAGTCCAGACGCCACAGAGGTCCTAGAGTTCTCAGTGTCTTGCCTGAATGCGCCGTTGCAATAATAAAATATTATTTAAAACTAAATGATTTTAGTGCATTTTCTTTTTTACTGTAGCCTACTTAGTACACAATTAACAGAAAACAGAACACACACTTTACAGAAATAATTATTTTTAAATTTACATAGAAAATTTGACAGTGTGCTTATTGCAGTTTCTTTAGATTTTTTTGTTTTTTTTGTAGTCTTTTCCTTCTGTTTTTGACATCCAGATTTGTTTGGCAGGTTTCATTTTTGATGGTTTAAAATCATATAATTATAACAGGTTTTTCGGAGTTATGATAAAATAATAGATTTGACACTTGTCAAATGAAAGTCTTGATTGTTGGAAAGTAAATGTGCCAATTATAGAATGTCTTTAATTGCCACATTTGTATAATTGTATGTCGAGATCAGCCAATAGCTTTTGGCTTTATGAAGAACAGGGTAGGACGGAAGCCTATAAGGAGTGAGAAGAGGCGGGACTAGGGGAAAGGGGAGATCTGAAAAGTTTCACTGCACTGCGTCTGCATGAAACATAGGGCCAGCAAGTGGACAGGAGCAGTAATTGTAGCTGGGATGGTATCTATTTTAAATTCTATCTTAGACATATGACAATTTGAATATGTAAGGATTCCTGGGTGTCATTAGTAATTGCCATACATAGTTCCATTAGATTTGTAACCTCAATAATTTTCCTTTTGCAAAAGATTTGTGAGGGAAAAAAAGCCTATTGATATAGCTATATCTGTTTTAGTTTGTTTTGCTTTGCAAACTTATACCAGATGTTGTTGAAGTCCTGTTCATTAGTCTATAACTGGACACCCAGGATTCAAAGGTTATGAGCATGATGTATTATCTTGGATATTGCACATTCTGCAAGGAAACCACTGCTGTGGACAGTCTGACAGAGCAGTTAATCTATAATCTGTGGTATATGATAACAACCAAGGATGGGGGCCATCCATATATGATGTGTCATCTAATGCATTCTTTTTGGAAGCCGAAAAAAAATAATCATTACAGTACAGTTATCTGTATTTTTGCGGCATGTTCCTTTTTTTCCAGTATTTCTGATGATGGGTCTGGAATAGATCAGACCAGCATCGGTGTCCTAATATTCATCTTTATTACAGTCTGTGTTATTTACTTAGCACCTCAATAGCAATCTGAAATTTGGTAAACTGGGTAATAGTTACCAGTAATAATGATTTTACAAAGACATTATAAGTAATATGTATTATTTTCTCTTATTACTCCAACCCTTTCCTCAGTCTTAACCTTAACATTATTATTATTACAGTACTGAGAATAAATACAGATCATTACCTTATTAATAACTCTGTAATTCCTGATAATTATTGCCTGGTTGTAGGTAAAGTGATTTTTGTTTTTAACTATTTTGATGATCTTATACTAATGTCACAGCACTTTCAAGTAATGTGTACTACTCCTCACCGTGTTTTACATTTCACTCCTGCTGATTATGGGAACTATCTCGTGTATGTCTCTCCCAAATAATATTGAACACGAACAAATACAAGTTCTTAAAAAACGATATAATATAGCCTAAGAACATAACGTGTTTAAGAAAATAGCAATATTAAGACGTTTTGTCAAACGGGAATTAATTTTATTTGTGTATATTTACTATCTAAAGTCAGCTACTGCAAGTCAACTATTTTCTATCTAAAATCAGCTACTTACTGCAACTCAGAAACCTACGAGAAAGTCCTACTTAGGAGATAAAAAAAAGACAAACGTAGGAGAATTTGGAATATCTCTCAATTGCAAAGAGGGTAAGAGCTGTATAGACGTGCCCGGGATGCATCTGCAGTAATGTGGATTAACTAGTGAGGAAAATGATAAATCCCCATTGGCTCTCTGACATGTTTGTTATAGAATGGAACTGTGTGTCTGGTCTGAAGCATTTGACAACTAAAATAATGTTCTGTGTGTGTACCCACAGTCCCTGTCTGGAGACTGTCTACACAGGGCTGGATTAACATCAAACCAGCATGCCCATCATTTCAGTTAAATTACTTGAATGAATATACCAGCACCTATCCTAGCTTGCATAGTGACTGCCTCAGGTTGTTGTTCCAGTGGACTGCACCTGCACCTGCACAGCACCACACACCTGCAGCCAGTGTTAGTGAGAGTCCAGTCATTCCCACACACCTGCGACAGAAACAGAAGCACTGTTAATAACAGGGCGCTCCGCTTGTAAATCCAAATTAAAGAGGTCTTCACGGCACGCTACTTAAACTTCAACGCAAGCTGGCTATCGCTGTTTGAGATGTATCATGTTGTAGAAGACCAGGACCAGTAATTAAATACACTTCTTTTAAACGGGCTGGAGATGAAAAGTGAATCCCCCAAAGGAGAATGGGTGTGGGGGGGTTACAGTCATTTCTGTGCAGGGCACCAGAGACTGAAACAGCTGTCTTGGCAGCTGCAAGGCTTGAAGCAGTCCTAGCTTTAAAAAAACAATGAGAAGGTAACTGTTTAATGCATATCGTATTGCCTGGTTTGCAAAAAGATCATGACTAAGGCAAACATCTTAAGGTTCCAGTTAATATAATATATTTTGATTTTCTAATTGGCAAAAACGACCAGAGCTTTGAACTGTAAGGTTGGTTTTCAAGTCTCAAGTGCTTATGTTTTAGTTTTTTTTTAGTATTTTTTTTTCGTAAGACATCTTACTGTAGATGTGTTTAAATAGACCTCCTTTCCATAATTTTCTGTAGTGTATGTGAATTATTAGAAAAGTCTGATACTCTTGAGTCTTCAAAGGTGAACAGTACAAACTTAGTGTGAGCTAATTCAGACACACTGGGGTCTATTCAGTGGATCTAATTCAGACACACTGGGGTCTATGCAGTGGATCTAATTTAGACACACTGGGGTCTATACAGTGGATCTAAACAGTGGCAGATCTAAATACTTTACACTTTAAATCACTAAATTATGAACCTTCCTAATTTTTTTTTTTTTTTGTACTGTATTTTTACGTACCGAAATAAACTAATTTGTAAACTTTTTTATTTTTAAAATCCTTTTCTTAAATAGTTAAACAGCACTAGCGTTTAGTTTTGCCACTTCAGATCTGATGGCAACCATCCAGAAGAACATTCTGCTAGTTAGTGAGTCACCAGTATACTGATGGCTACTTTGTCTAGTCCAGATAATTGTGTTTAGTAAAACCAAACTCAATCTCCAGCCTCTGGCTATTGCAACTGCTTGCAATTATGCCCCTCATTTAACATTCATACACAAAGTTTCGAGGCATGATTTCAGACTGTATGGTTTATATCCATGCCACACACAATTAACAGGCTGGAAGTTGGTCTGAACATTACAAACTGTTGGGCATGTGTGCGGTTTGTTATTCTCCAGTAAGGATTGAATGACAATCCAGCAAGTATCAGCAGACATTGTGAAAGCTGCTCTTAAACTCTGAAGCGGACAACAGCATATCAACCCTCTAACCCTCTGAGGTACATCTGCAGGAGAAAACTGAGAAACTCCTCCAGCAATGCACCAATGGACCCATGCATGAGCTTATTGTTATATAAACTGCACAGTTCAGGTATGATGTTTCACCCTCTGCAAGCAGCTGAACATTGAGGGAATGGAATGTACTGTACGCTATTTAGGGGCACGGTTTCAACATGAAGCTTGCTGCAAAGATACTGTTTTGAGAGGAGAAGTGTATGACAAGAAAAGCCCAAAGCATTAAACAAACAAACAAATTGCCACATTTATTATTTACTCTCCGAGCCATTATACTGTATCTCAACGTGCTGAATAGCAGTCTCGCTGTGGTCGTGAAATATGTATAGAAATGCAAGCTTACTGCAAATGGAAATAGGTCAAATGTATCCTTGCCGAGCTCTGCCTTGAGTGGGGTAGGACCACAGTAACAGAATAAAATAGAAGAAAGTACTTAAGAAAAATTAGAAAAACACAATCATGATCCCGATAGAGTATGTACAGTATGAGATAATATCGACAAGTGTTGAATTGACAACAGAAGGCACAGATGTCGTCGATCAAATCAACAGTACGAAGGTCATTCTTGAAATCAGGACTTAAAGGATGTGTTGCAGTAAGAATACCTCTGTTAAGAAAGGGGAACAAGACTAAAAGGCTAAAATATGCACAATAACACAGAAATTGGACTGTGGAACAATGGTCAAAGGTGCTTTGGACTGTTGAAGTATGGACAACGACACCTGTGCCTTCTGCCAGTTCTGTTGTCAATTCAACACTTGTCTTCTTTCTATTCCTTAAGGATATTATCTTCAAGTATTGCTCATCCTTGTTAGACAGCTTTTTGGGTCTTCCAGTCCTGGGTTTGACAATTACAGATGATGTTTCTCTGTACTTGTTGATTATGCTTCGGATACCACACCTTGAAAATCGAGTGATGTGAGCTATTCCACTCAATGTTTTTCCTTCTTTATGCAAGTCAAGGTTGTTGTAATAGTAGAAAACACTAGTGGAGGCTTTGAGTAAATTTCTGATGCTCATAATGCATCAGAGTAGAAAAATGCAACATGTTTAAGACTTTTGCACAGCAGTGTGGGTGTGTCATATAATCCTTAGTGGAGATGTGTTTACATCAAAATGATCATGAATTGTGCAACAGAGACATTTTAGAAGTTAAACAAAGTTATTTTGATTTGACGATTTTATGCCCATCTGGTATCCCATGATCCTCTCTCATGCAAAACACAGAACCACATAAGTTTGGCTTCTCCTAAACAATTTAATCATCCCTCTGTAGATTTCGGTAATTATGTGACATTCCTGTTTATTTTAAAGGTCTCTTATCAGCCTCAGCAACCCACTTAATTACCTCATTTTCCCAAAGGGTGGCGGTGACATCACCAGCCAGCCACTAAACTTCCTGATAACCCTTGACCTCATGTCACAACCAATTAGAGAAGAAACAAGCGTCTCTGGTACATGTCTTGCAATTGGAGGCTCGTGTTTGTGCCAAATAAATAGACATATGCCTACAAGACAAGGACATCTGAGTTGTGTTCTTCAGTGTTCTGCAGTGTCTCTTCTACAGTTCAAGGATGATTACACCTTTTAAAAAAATAAAATGTATATTTGGTCTGCAGAATCATGTTGTGGTACCACATGTGTACTTTCTACTTTTTTACCTGCAGTAATACTAGATGTACCATTTAAGTGGGGGTCTGTAGTTTGAAAACTCATATGTTGACACATATTAATTCAAGTGAGCTATTTAAAATATTAATTCAATGGGGGTAATAAATAATACTTAAAAAATGGTTTCAGCAGTGTTTGCTTATAACACCATGGCGTTGTGTGCAGATATTTTATGTAAAATATTATCAACGCCATTTCCAAAGGTGGAAGTTTTTCATTTGTTTACATTTTTTGCTAAAAAAAAAAAACTTATACTGGTGTAAGTTCTGGAAAGAAGGTATTACCTATATATTAAAAAGAAAAAAAAAAACATGATCGCGTTTTATTATTGCAGTCTTGCTTTCTAAACACATATAGTACATGGAATGTGGTTTGTTTTTATCATTGCTCTCTGCAAAAGGGTGACTTGTCCAGTGGGAGTGTGGATTTTCAGGAGTGCAAGTAGTATATTAGTGTTCAGTTTTCAAACTGAATATGGGAGGGTTGGCAACATTCTAATATATGGAGCAAAGTTTAAGGTTAAAATACTGTATATCCCAATAGTGTTACACTGTACACGGTTGAGGGCTATCACTTCTCTGATACCCAAATTGGGACTATGTTTGTATGGGTGTCTTGAGTCTGGGGGGTCCCCAGGCTTGACCCCTGGCTGCGGTTGATTGGCTCCACAGATGTGAGCTGAAAATATTTGCAGCCTTCATGGACCTGGTTAGTTTAGCTCCTGCAGCTTTTCTCCAGCTGAAGAGGGGATGGGTGCCACCAGATATCCAGGACCTTCCAAAACGCAGCTGCTAGAACTGTCTAGCACTGTGTGTAGCTACGTCAAACACATAGTGTTAGTTACACTGGCTACCAATCTGTGTAAGCAGTCTACATACAAGATACATATGTACAGTGATGTATACTGTATACTGCACCACACAAACCTACACACACTCACAAAATAAGGAGAAGCTATCTGCATGATACTACACAGCTTTATTTGAAAAAGCTGTTGAGTGAGTATATGCAGTAGCTCTTGTGTATATGAACTACTGTGGATATGATTTAACTGTTTATGAAATATATTATTTTCCATTGAGAAAGCTTTCTATGTTAAATATGGCAAACAGTTGTACAGTACCCCATTTTGTTCCCTTATAGTGCGTTAGTGTGCTCCAATGTGGTTTTTACTTTATTGTCTTTCAATGTGCTTTCTTGTGGGTTTCAGGAGGCTGGTGCAGTGATTAAATAAATGGGCTTGTAACCAGGAGGTCCCCAGTTCAAATCCCAGCTCAGCCACTGACTCATTGTGTGACTCTGAACCTCCTTGTGCTCTGTCTTTCGGGTGAGACGTTGTTGTAGGTGACTCTGCAGCTGATGCATAGTTCACACGCCCTACGAAAGGTGCTGTATAAAAACCAAGATGATTATTATTATACCTTATTGTTGGTGTTGGAAATGCATGCCGAGCCTTGCCTAGCTATGTCTGATGAACAGGAGCGACGATACCTTTGTTATAAGCACTAGTGTTTTGCCATTTCACCGTTTGGGCTGTAATAAAAAATAGTAATTTTCTTACTTATAGATGTTGCATTGTTCACTTTTGTCATTTAATTATTGGAACAGGAGAGCATTTTTTATTCTACATGTTATGCAACAAAGTATGTCCCCCGCTGCCCACCGCCCGCAACCCCACCATCCCCTCCCATACGGGTCATCATTTGCCATCTTCATAATTCTCGCCGGTCAGAGAAAAGTGTTCCTGATCTGGCATCTGGTGCAATGCCGCATAAATGAACCGCTGCTTTTTCTGCAGTATTCCATCCACAGTGCACAGTACCATGCATCATTGGGTTGAGCATTTGTGAGATAGATAGTCGTTTCGTTAGGGGCTGGGGGCTATAATGTAATTTTATCATCCCTCTACCTTATGCTGTGATTGTCATGTTATATAATAACTACTGCAAGCCAAATAGTCATTAGAAGGAAACACCTTCCCTTAAACCAAAACTATGAGGCGGAGTACATCTGGTGTCAATACGTTTTAATTACTTGTTATAATTCCCTTTTTCCTGAGTTGGACGTGCTAAGACAGATTTCCCTGCAGAGATTTATAACCCTGGTAAACGCCCACACCTCCCCACCAAACACTGCCACAAGCAGCAAGCAAGGCTCCATCTGTGAAGCTACAGTGCCCTCTGTTGAGAGCAGTTGAAACTACAACTGGAGTCCACATGTCTGCTGTTAGGAACTGAGGCCCACTGTGTAATTTTGGGTGTGGGAGAAGGGAGGGGGTGTCTGACGCATGTATAGAACTATTGGGACTTGTATTAAATACCTGTTTCTGCAGTAGTCAGTAAGTTATTTTTAGGTTTGTAAACATGAATGTAGCTAAAACTTATAAAAGACAGCAGCCAGAAAACCCCAGCTTTGCTTCACAGTCCTGTTGCTCAAACTGCTGTGAGATGACATCGCTTATACAATAGGAGACACCATGCACCCAACATATTACCAGTATAAACCTGTAAGCTGTGAAACTGCTGCAGAAAGTATACTGTACTGTACAGTGTGCTGGATATGTTTGTGTAAACTTACACAATGGTAT
The DNA here is from genome assembly GCF_902713425.1 of Acipenser ruthenus. Classification (NCBI taxonomy): domain Eukaryota; kingdom Metazoa; phylum Chordata; class Actinopteri; order Acipenseriformes; family Acipenseridae; genus Acipenser; species Acipenser ruthenus. The sequence goes on along the minus strand of NC_081207.1, from coordinate 4,940,438 downwards.
TAAACCAAGGTATTCTAAGCACATGTTTGCCACCTGCTGGCTTTGGAATGAAAATAGTCTTTTGGATTAAAACATTGTGATTGTGTGGAGGTATGGAAATGGAACACATACTGATTTTAAAATAGTCAGGAAAGTTAAACTATTTCAATTGTAAATGTTTCTTTTTTTCATAATACATAATACCTTTTTTCTTAGTAAGTACAGCAATTGAATGAATATACATTCAGTTTCCATCAGAAATGGCCAAGAAAAAGCCTAGCGGCAAATAATAATCTTGGGTTACAGTATATAAAGTATATTGTACCGAGAGGACTCATGTTCAAAAATCACTTTGGCATTCCGGCAGGATATAATGTTCATGAAAAGAGAGACTGTTATAACAGACAGGCCTGCACTGTATTGAGTGTGGAGAGTCCTGCAAAACAGTCACATTGTATACCTGTCACAGTGGCTAGTTGGAAGAAGTTTGTGGATTGTACACTGTACAGTAGGTAAAGCCATTCTTTTAACCAAATCATAGACTATGTGGTGGCTCGTCAGCCCAGGCAAGTGTGGCAGGCATACCAATAATTCCCAAAGGCTAAAAAAACATTTTGCATATTCTTTTTATTTAATTGAGAAACCCATTTAAGCACAGTTAAGCACATTAAATACACTAAAGGCCACAGAAGTGCTAGTGACATTATTTAAACGTCACAACTCGCTTTCACCAGTAGCGAAAGCGCAACACCAGAAAGCTGCAACAAATAATGTAGTGTTACCGCGCGCTGCTGTGTGAGGCACAATAATAACTATTTAGTGATTTGTGCCTCACCTGTCAAAAAAGTCACTAGCCGCCACTGTTGTACAGTGTAACTAAATGGATAATCCTTCAGAATCACTTTGGAAAATGTTATACTGTGTTTATACTGTAAATATTCATAACATGTTTTCGTAACATTTGTCACTATAAAGCTGCCAAAAATCTATAATTTACCAGATCTTAAGAATTATACTAATAAAATGCTAGTGCACTTGAAATGTTGAATTTTCAATTTGAGTACATTTTATGAATACTTATACAGCATGTGGAGTAGCGGTTAGGGCTCTGGACTCTTGACCGAAGGGTCGTGGGTTCAATCCCCGGTGGGGACGCTGCTGCTGTACCCTTGAGCAAGGTACTTTACCTAAATCGCTCCTGTAAAAACCCAACTGTATAAATGGGGAATTGTATGTAAAAATAATGTGATATCTTGTAACAATTGTAAGTCGCCCTGGATAAGGGCGTCAGCTAAGAAATAAATAATAATAATAATGCGCGTTTCGGTTTTCAAACTTATAATTAAAGGATTACGCACATACTGTAGTTTTGCAGTGTTATGTGGACTTCATGAAGTTGTCATGAATGCTGCTGTAAAGTGTCCAATTCAATTATAGCATTACCTAGAATATTCAGGTTTATTTCACGTATGTAAAGGTGTGTGGTGCCCCAAACGTTTTTACATATTGAAGGTTATATTAAATATGAGCTCTGTGTGTCCTGTAACTTTTAACCAGGATAATAAAACACCAGATTACTTTGCAGATGACATTAATAACCTCCTTCTGCTGCAGGTAGCTGAAGAAACATGCCTGACTAAATTACACAGCGGCAGAATGGCAAGAACAGGAAACTTACTGCTGAAACTACCTTTAGGGAATGTAAACAAACCGGGAAGCCGCAAGTGTTCAGTTTCAGAGGAAGCACATTGCACAAGAAGGGTTAATCACAGAGGACTGCAATAAAGGTGTAGTATCTTAGTTTGAGTTTAACGTTGAACATGACTGGGGGACACTTTATATTTCCCTTTTAATGAATATACTACAGTATGGTATACAGCTAATGTGCTTTTTCTAAAACTGTTTTGGACGCATTTTAAAATCTACCTTGTATCCATTCAAACCCAATGACAGAATGACTGGGCAAATTGCACTGACTAAGGAAAGTGATTGTCTGAATTCAGCTGTTTAATTTAGGTTACAATATGCTTGCTGTGTTTATTTCACTCACAAGAATGACCAGAACCAATCTCTTCTAGACTGTGCTCTTAATAGATGAGGAGCTTCATAGACATGTGTGCCCTATTGTGCTGAATCTGTAAGTGCACTACTGTTAGTTGTGAGAGCGGTAATCTAATTTCTCTTTTGATGTAAACTAGATTTGAAGCCTAAGACCTCCAGTGATAAGGCCAATTCCTTTACCCACTGCAGTGCCATGCCCCATCTTTATTCAAAGTGAAATTAGCTTGAGTCACGATAACAGGTTCTGGATGGTATTTACTTTATTGTCAATAATTAAGAAATACGGAAACTCTTGCCAATGTCACCTAGCATAAAAGCCTTGAAACCACTTCTAATATACACCCTGGACAAAACACAGCTTCATTTCAGATAGCATTTTTCTTTTTTGACATAACCTGTAATATAATTTAATATTATTTATATGTGTACGTGTGTGTGCGTGTATGTGTATGTGTTTGTGTTAAAGTCCCAATTACTACCCTGAAAATGAAGGAAGACACTTATTACCAGCCAGGCACTGGCGGCACATGTGGTATTATTTTTACAGTCATTTCACGGTGTTGATATAAAGTATTACTTTTGAGTCAACCCTCATCTGGGTGAGTAGTTAAACTGAAAGGTGATCCCTCTTCGCACTGCAGCTTGAATGGCTGTCCAATTAGCGGGATGATTAGGGCCAGCTAATATCAACACAGGCACTCTTGTGTCAGTTTGACAGTTACATCAGTGGGCAAGTACTGGCTGGCTTCCTAAGGACTGCTGGAGAAGGAGGAGGGCCGGCAGTGTACTAGGCCTTGAACCGTCCTCTATGCTCAGTAACAGGAAGAAAACAGTCATGGATAACAATCTTCATGAAGTTGCTGCAGGCTTTTGAGGCTCCTCTCTGAAGATGTGTGATGGAGGTATCCTTGAAATCACCTTAAACTCAAACTTAGTCTGATTAGTCATTAGCGTTGTTAAGACTTTGTGTTATGGAAGAATCCATTAAACAAGCACAGCAATGTGCACAATATATTTTAGTGCATGTTCACTACAGTAACACTGACCACTCCAAATAGAACGCTGAGGTCCCTGCAGATAGAACATTTCCTTGCTAACCTCATTTTAATCAAACTCCAAAGTTGTCCAAGGGGTTCAGTGAACACAGTAGTCAATGGAAAGACATCTAGTGGGTCAATCTGTTTTTTCGCTCTGTAAAATAGAGCTGGTATCCTCATGACTATGCTCAGTGGTCAGCACTGTCTACAGTTAATCCATTGGGCTTAAAAAAACATTGGCCACCTAGATGTGAATTGAAAAATCCTTATTAGGTTTTATTTGAATAGTTTATATTAACAAAATATTGTGCCATGATAGATTTCAGTGTTTGCGGGGGCTAGTTTGCTTTTTACTATCCAAACTTAAAAGATGTTTTGTAATGGTGTGTCCCACTGCTCTCCTAAACGTTTTCATGCCCTGAAGATAACGGAAGTTGATTCTTGCTGTTTAAAACCGAGAATTGATGCCTAATGCCTCACAATGACTTGCAAATGTTTGTTATTCATCGTTTTCTTGGAGATATTTTTACACACACTGTGAGACGCTGTTTACTCTTCTGCTGGGCAGACGGTGTTTGTAAGATCTTTATTTTCTCTTCGAAGAGCTGAACAAAGAAATAACAATGGTGGAATGTCCAGGAAGCAGTTTGCCAAAATAAACTGTAGCAGATGTTTGAGAAAGAATTTAACTTATTCTGTTATGCCCTTGGGAATTGAAGAAGCAAGGAAATTGCAGATTCAAAAAAAAATGTTGTGCAACTCCATGTGCTGAAAAGTTTGTCTGCGGCAGACAGGTTGCAGACCATTTTTTTGCCCGAAGGGATAAATTTTTAATGGACATGAAATGTCGTTTTACGATACATGCACCAGAAAACCGCCCATAGGAGACATGGCTCCAGTAACCTGAGGATGTTTGCCCCCATTGTGTTGACAAAGTATCTACCCAGGCTTGACATACATCACGCATTAAGTACTGAGGCACAGCAACTGCTCCCCATGCCGTTCGTCCTGGGAGCAGTTAGAGCTCAGATTAAGGCATTTGTAACTCTTGAGCTTTGACTGAAGCAGTCTGAAATTCCACTCAGTCATGTTAATGGGATTTCGCGGATTGACACCTTATCTTTCTCTTAACTTTGCACATTTAATGAGTTTTCATGGATGCCATGGCCCTGTTTATGGTTGATAAAAAAGTGCATTTATGAACCCATGAGTCCTGTTGCTCCAATGTTGTGTTTTACTTCCTAACTTCACCACCTGTAGCTGTGGACTGATAAGCTGACTGCCTGGTCTTTTGATTCCTCAGTTCAGTCATGTACTGCTTTGACTTTTCAAACCCAGCTGGCTATATTCAATATGGAGCAAACCGCGACACCCAGTCACAAAATAGCATGTCATTTTGGAATAGGTCATTTGACAGTCAAGAAAAAACCAACAATAGCTATTCCTTCATGCAATCAAGTTGGTTTTTGCTGTACTACACTACCTTTTATACTACAGTGGTTTAATCACAAATGCAATAGATATTTTTGACAGACATGGTTTACATTTTTACAGGGTCAGAGAGATACTTTACAGAATGATCTAGTCACCGATATCCCCACTAACAGTGCCTGTACCGATACCAATTAAAAAAAACAAAAATAAAAAAAGGATCACACTAGGATAAAGCTAGACATGCAGGTCCATGAACACAAGTATAAAACTTAAGTATTATACAACAAAAGTAGGTTTTTTTGCAAGCCCTGCACAAAAAGACGCCAGGGTTATACTTGGATGGCTGCCTGGAATCATTCTTTATCCTTGTATCATACGTGGATAGTTCTTGCTTTAAACTTGCATTTTATCCAAGCATAATCCTTTAGTTGTTTGGGTATGAGTACTTCACATATTAAGAGTCACCTTAATGCTCAGATAGAGACTTCTCCATTCCCCACACCACCACGCCTGAGATCTATGATGGTCTACCACTGTTTAGATCATTAAAATAGACTTTTATATCAACTTCAACAAAAGAAGTTTTTACAAAAATATACTTTCACCTGCGCAAGTTATAAGCCCTGTCTCGTGTCTAGACTATCCCCCAGAACTAAATATTTTCAGTGTCCTTAAGTCTCTTGTTTTCCCTCCATGGTACATTTGCAAACTCTTTAACACCTCTCCCTCCCCCGCACCCCCTCCTGCTCCAACCCCTACACCCACTACATCCCCTACTTACTCTCCCTCCTTCTCCACCTTCTTGCCCCTCTCAGACTCTGACCTCTCCTCCCTGCTCCAGGGTCACAAACCCACCACGTGTGCCTTGGACCCCCTCCCCACTCACCTCTTTCAAGCTGCTGCTCCTGCTCTACTCCCCTTCATCTCCTCCCTCCTCAACACCTCTCTACTTTCTGGTATCTTTCCCTCTGCCTTCAAAAAAGCCTCTATCACTCCCCTCCTCAAAAAACCTTCCCTCGACCCCACCTCCCTCCAGAGCTACCGTCCTGTCTCCCTCCTACCCTTCCTCTCCAAAACCCTCGAGCGGACTGTATACCGCCAGCTCTCTGCTTTCCTGTCCAACCACTCTCTGCTTGACCCTCTCCAATCTGGCTTCCGCTCTGCTCACTCCACTGAAACCGCCCTCCTGTCTGTCACCAACTCACTTAAGTGTGCCCGAGCTGCCTCTCTCTCCTCTGTCCTAATTCTCCTCGACCTCTCTGCTACCTTTGACACTGTTGATCACTCTATTCTACTATCATCTCTTGCTGACCTGGGGATCTCTGGCACTGCTCTGGCCTGGTTCTCCTCCTACCTCTCCAACCGTAACTATCACTATTATCTGCTGTATTATTGAATTGTGGTTTGTCACACTTGTACTTTGCTTGAACAAAAGTTATTGTATTTCTTGCTCTTATTGTATTACTTGTATTGTAACACTTGAAATGTATTTGCTTACGATTGTAAGTCGCCCTGGATAAGGGCGTCTGCTAATAAATAAATAATAATAATAAATAATAATAATTTGCTATACAGAGTGGCTTCTTCCTGGCAAGTGGCATTGACTAAGGTCACTCCTTTCAGAATGTTTATAAGATGCTAATTCTGAAGTCTCTTTACCTGTTACCCTCCCATAATCCCCTTGGATTTTGTTCTGAATGAATAAACTGCTGAAATGTCTGAAATGTCTTTGCCATTAAGCAAATTGAACTGGGTCTCAAGTGACACAGAACAGGCAGATCTGCTCTCCACGAGTCAGCAAGGCTTATGTATCCAGGTTTTAAATTCAGCTTCAGCCCTCAACATACTGCATCATTGTGGATTGAGAAGGTTTGCTTTTCACTTAATCACAGCTGGTAAACAGGACACAAACAGGACGTGTTATCTCAGTTGGGCTATCCTGGGCAAATTTAATATACAGTGCAAACCACTCCTGGCGTTTCACAGCGATCCAAGCTTGCCAATAATATCAGGACGATTATGAGAAGGAGAGCACGCCCAACTTAGCTCATGATACCCCATGCTGCTTGTTTAAACAAGTAGTCATCATGGTTCTATTCCTGTTCTACAGCAGATGCTTTATTGCTAAATATCAAATAAGGAGCTCAAATCAGATCTGATTAATGGAGGGGCACACTGCACTTACCTTGCTTCCAGTCAACACACAGCCTCATTCAGCCTCTTCCCTGAGCTACCCTTTTTTCCCCAATGTGAATAGAGGTTTTCAAAGCATTAAACACATCCTAAAAGCATTAGAATAAGATCTAGGACACCTGCTGCTAAATGGAATAACCAATAGTTGTAAACAGACAAAAAAAAAACTCTGAACTGAGAATGTGCAGGTCGCTGCCGGTTGCCCTGGGATTTGTATTAGTTTTACCCATGCACATTTCCCGGTCCAACTTTTTTTTTTAACTAAGTTTGTGTTTATCGTCATGGTATTCAGATCCCATGCTGAATTTTAGGACTGAAGATGTCTGCAGTTTGTGTTAGCTGGCTTGGAAATAACTCACTGGGGCTTGTGGCAGTTTTTAAGGTACCATCTTGCTGTTGACACTGATATACTGTATATGCTTTGCTCAGCAAGAGCCACATTTGCCACATTAACTGCCCAATTCTGTAAAAGGTCAAAATCTAGTCCTTGCTGGCTGACAACAGAGGTCAAACCATCACTTAATACACGACCATAATGAGAAGTTTCTCCCATTACCAGTACTTTCTGCTTCCAGTGTTAGCTATCTTCTAAAGGACCTTTCTCATTAATTTGAAATTGAGAGGGAAATATAAGTTTATTAAGTTTTCATAAAACAGTGCTAACAAAAAAAACAAAATAACTTTTGATCTTGAATTGAAGACCACCAAATCTTACCAGAGGCTGAAAGACGTTAGGTTGGTTGCTCCGTTTATTCAAAAGTCTTCATAAATGTGAAGAGCTTGTGAGAGTAACAGAAAAAAAAGATTATTCAGTAAAATGGACAGTTTATTACCCCCCAGAAGATCTTAAGGACACTTAAGCACGTCTGCAATTAAATACAGCTGACAAAATCTGTCAGGGGTTAACATCATTTGCTGTTACAGAATACTAAAAATAAAATTTACTGCACTCGTACAGGTTTGCAGGCATTTTTAAAAAAAATATAATTAGTAATGTACATTTTTCCACAAGTGAATGTTAAAATAACAAACTCTAAGACCCAGTGCATCATCCACCCCAAGTTTAATCATTACTTGGTTGATGTTCTTGGACCGCCTACAAATGCTGAAAATAAAGTACGACCCTGTGAACTAACACAACACTGTAAGACTGTAAAACAAGCTTAACGATACAGAGAAGACAATATCAAAATACCATGACAGAGGGTGAGGTGGCCAGTGACATGCCTTACTAACTTTAATAGCTTGCTTATTGGAGGACATAGCGAGGCATCTGGTGAGGGTCTGAACTCTAAACTGCAATTCAATGTCCTGCCCAAGCTTAAAGGGCACTATAAAGTTACTGGGCCTCTATGAGCTGTTTTAGAGTTGTAATGTTCAACACAGCCATGCAGATAGACTGGATAATGAGCAGCAACATTTTAGGACTACCACCATCGGTTATATGGCTGTAGCTGCCACCTATACCTATTGGTTTAAACAACACAATCATTTTTTGTAATTGGTTTAAACAACACAGTCATTTCCCAGTGTAAAATATTTTACCAAAACAGTTTCAGCTACTCGACAGAATGACAATACAGGCAAAACTTCAAGCTGAAAGGAGCATTAACTTTCCCCTGATGGACGGCCCAGAGGCCTGTATTACTGTTAGTTCACTGAAGGGTGTGAGCAGAGCTATTCACAACGGTTAGCAAGGCTCACCTCCAGGAGTTACAGCGCTGATGGATGCAGGATGAAAGCGAGGTTTCCACACATTGAATACGCATAAGTGAAATTAGCGGTCTGACGAGAGAGAGTGTGTATGCATCGCAGTTTATTTCATACGTCACTACCTTCTATCTCTTCTATTGGCCTATGTAAGATAAACAAGGCTACATTATGTTACCTTGAAAACAATTCTATTTAAGGTGAAATATACCCACAACTCTTGTCCCTAATAACAAAATTAGTTAAGTATTTATAAAACATGTATAATGAATGATTACATTGTATGCATACTGAAAATGCACTAGAGACATTGATTAGATATCTTTATCAATTTACAAGTAGTGTTAGTGCCTTATATTTTACCAACCGGGCAACAGGCCAATAGTTTTTAGTGTATAGGACCCCACGTTTCCCTAGGTGTTATACATTAAGCATGATGTACGTGCTTGTTATACGTGGGTGCCTGTTATTTGTGTAACATTACGGTTCACACCTTTCAGAGTCTGAGACCTTGGCAGATTAATAGCAGATCCACTTCCTCCCTCCCTATCTGACACTGTGATAGATTCAGTACTCCTCTATCACTTATTTAGTACACATCCCCCTCCACAGCCCATACAAAACGAGACCTCTGTGCTTTGGGATTCAATAAATCTGTTACCACGTCTCTCCGATAATATTTTTCCAGGATGTTTAGTAGAACAGAACAGCAAAAGGAATTGCAGTAGCACGATAGGCAAATATTCATCTTCGTTGATTTTCCAGAAATGTAAGGACTGTATCCAACATTAACTATAGAGCACTGTTTTCTCAGATAACAAATAGGTTAAGATGTTTTGGAAATTAAAACAAATACAATCAAGAACTTAAACACCCAAAACAGAGCTATGGGCTTCTTAGAAACGTTTGAATAATTAGAGCTGGGCCGTTCGAGGACATGCTATGTTGTAGTTTATCTGGGTCGCTTCATGACTTGTCTGACAACACTAAAATATATCAGTAAATAGGAATGTATGCTTGGTTTTAATGGATGCTATTTTACATTATGAAACCAGTAATAACAGATTATAAACCTAGCTATGAGAAAGCTTGACAGCTTATTTAAAGTACCTCATTATAAATATGTCTACAATTTCTCTGGTTAATTATGACTAATGGACAGGATTTATTCAGTACAAGCTACAAACTGAACATTTACCTATCAACATTAAAACACAGGAGGAATAGGTTGTACCATTTTGGTACAAAGCAATGCAAGGAAGATTAAAGGCATTGAGGATGACTTCAAGTATTTTACTAAGTTTCTTTTAGTATTACTAAATAGCCTTCCATTGAGTGTTGTGTGGTTACAGATGAATGCTAGTATCTTGAAATGGAAAACATACCCTTTGCAATTACAACACAGTTACATCTTCATTAATCATTATGGCCAGACTCTTGTGTAAGTAAACCTAATTCCATGTGTGTGTTTTTCCTGACACTCACAATAAATCTAACCCTGAACAGAAAAGGTATGCAGAATGACAGTTCACAGCAGTGACAGAAGGAGAGTGCTTTAGGAGGGACGAGCCTTCCTGTTCATCAGCAATTCAGCAATAGTGGGGGTAAATGATATAAAGAGGCAGTAACTTAGGACATAACCCCAGTCTTCAGGTTTAGTGAACAAAGCACTGTCTGACGCAACGTATACATGTATATACTCATTGCTGTAAATTAGAATAAAAATAAAACATTCCTAAAAAAAAATCCAAGAAAATATCCTCAAAAGTCTGCCCGCCGTTGACCCGATCTGTAAATTAATAACTAGTCACTTTTATAGATGCTTATTAGACCATGAAAAATGTATTGATACTGCATTTTAATTCAAGTTATTAAATGTAGTAACATCATTAACAAACTTAAAAAAAGAGAATAAATAAAAAGATTTTTGTGGGGTCACAACTGAGCAAAATTACTGTGGGGGGGGGGGGTTCAAAATGTTAATGTGGGGTGTTTTGGGTCCCACAGCCCCACAGTAAGAACCCCCATGATGGAGTTATCAGAGCAATGACAGTGGCAAGTGCCTTAGTGCAGCCCACCTGCCAACATCATCCAGTGTTGACATACATGCCTCCCAGTAATCACTTTTAAAGATGAGAAAATACCTTTGGGGGCTACAGCTCAAATCCGTCCACGCCCACCGACTGGCACTAGGGAACGCTGAGAAAACAATAAGGACTTCAAAGCTCAGAGCTCTGCCAACATTGATTTTTGAGAACCGATTATAAGAAATCAACAGTTTGGACATAAAGAAGTTCAAAGTTTGAGGGGCCAGAGGTTTTCCATTAATAATCTTCCACTTTCACATTAACACAGGGATTTCTGTCTAGAAGGTTTCTCCCTGCAAGTTTTATGACAGCAATAGCAGTGTGTGAAACAATTGGACATCTGCTTTATTATTAAAAGTGTCAGTGAAAGTATTTGATATGTTCCGCTTTTTAACTAGAAACTTCAGATTTATCCTCCCTTTTAAGAGACACCTCAAAATCTGGTTTAATACAACAATAGTGCAAATACAGTAGTCAAGTTAATAGTAGTTACAGTTTTAAAAAAAGTCATACAATTCTTAGATACATACAGTCTAAATAAACATGCCTCTATTAAGTTTATGACTTGCCTTTTCATTTTGCTGAAGTACAACATTACCCTACTTGGTGGCCAATTCTGGCTATAAATCAACACCTTCAATGTCTTGGAAAAATCTGGAAAGTTTATATGAAGAGGGGACAGGGGCAACATTTTTAGTGATCACCAAGCTCACCTAAATAAGTCACTTGCAGCGTCCCTGTAGCGAGAAGTGATACTCTCCCTATTCCAGTTTGGAGTTTGTTAAATGTTTTCCTGGCAAACGGATCAAAAGCTCTGCAATTCTTCACTGTCTAGTTATCTATGATTTGTACCTGCAAACGAAGATAAATTAGAGTGACTGGGGAATTGGAGCTGTGTGCTAAAGCCATCAACACATGATGTCATACCTAAATGCGCTCGCTTTTAAGAGTTCAAAAGGAAATGAAGTGGTTATTTTTATAAAAAGCTATTTCCAGTTTTTATAATGTAAATACAATGAGATGTGGGTTAGCAGTGGGTCAGGCCATGTGAAAGTCACAGAGAATATTCAACCTGGACAGAATGCAGGAGCTCTTTAAACTGTAGCAGCACAGGATTAAACAGGGTGCACCAAACATCGGACAGTAATGTGGAACATGCAAGCTAAATCACATGATTCACATCTCTCTCACAACGGTCAGATTCGGTCAGTAGTCCTCTTGATGCAATGAAAAGAGCATTAGGAACTACTTCTACATACAAACTAAACTAATGCTTTATTTCAGATTTTCATAAAGTCATCATCAACACTTGACATATTCTATCCAGTTTCAAATGAAGATCCCTTATTCCAGCCTTAATTCAGAAGAACTGCCGTTTGACTTGTTGATTTGAAGTGTTTTAGTGGTTGTTGCAGTACAGCAATTCATCTACTTTGTGTTGACTTTGACGAGCACTGACCCATCTACTGTGACCTTACTCGGTGACTGACCTAGTTTATACTCCCTAGGTTCCCTGTGTTTACACATAGTTTGTTTGGACTGTCTGATTCACATATGTCTGGTGACAGGTTCACATTGATTAGGACTGAGCTGGGCTCTAAAACCATCAGTCCCATCTTATCAGCACCCTGCATTGTTTGTTATTATATCCATTTGCAGCGCTGGCAGTGACCCTAAGAGTGGGGTTGACCACTTGATCTGAGATGGCTGAAACTATCTGGAATAGCTGTCAGTGTCCAATTTAAGAATAAAATTCAGTCCAGTATCGACAAAACTAAGCACTTTGGTGACCTGTCGTTCACAATGATTGACGACTTTTTAAACTGCCTTTGACCTCGTGGTCGCTGATTTGAACTCAACCAAGACCGCTAGTAGTGATAGGAAGTTAGGCATTTTGATATGGCGGCTGTTAGGAGGGTGGTCCTTCCTGAGATGGGTTGAGGCACACTGGTGAAGCTTTTCCACCCCACATGGATAAACGCATTGAAAATACATATATAAAACTGGATGAAACAAAAAGTTCATTTGGCAAGCAGCAACAATACACTTTGCTGTTTGGGTTTGATCCCAGTGGTACGTCAGCTGGGAATGAAACAGTTAAATCCCTCCGTGATCTACCAGTTTCTGCCTGGCTGCCTGAATGCCTGATAAGCCAAAGGAATGAGCAAGTATGTAAAATTGTTCTTGCCTTGAGCCCTGGTCTGCTTGTTCATGATGCTGACCTAAACAGTCAGGGACCCTATTTGCAGCACTCGATAGGCTGTTTGTTAGAAGCTGTAAACATGGAGAAGCTGGCTTTCCTTTTGGTATGAGATGGATTACCTTTTAGCCACAAGTGAACTGGGGAAAGAAAGAAGGTCTGGGTCTGTGACAGTCTGGTCCAAAACTGCACACATGAGAACCTTACTGCTCTTTAAGTAACAGTGCATTGGTGTATAATAGGAACTGATGAAAACACTGAACACAGTTTCTGAGCTATAGATTTGCATCAACTGTATGGATCTTTAGTAATTTACCCTGATTTATTAACTAAATCCGATACATGAATTGTGCTGATAAACCACTTTGAGAATGTCAGGCTCACTTTGATTGGTGTACAAATGTGTAAAAAACATTAGTCTTTCATTGTGCTCCCAATGCAGTCATGAATACTTTTAGTTAAGTTCCTTTCTGTATTTTAGGTATATGTAAGCTTACTGCAATACATCATGGTTAAAACTCACAAAGACACAGGCACAGGCACAGACAAGCTTGGTAAAGATCAGAGAAGTGAAGTAAGTGTGAATAAAAAACAACAGTAGTAGACGATGGCAAATGCATATAATGAGCATGGGAAGCTAAAACATTACCATGCAAATTTGCAATGCTAAAGGTTTTTTTATACTTTGGATCTTTAAGCTGGAGTAAGTTTGAACTGCCTTCCCCCCCCCCGGTCCAGTTGTGAATATGCAGTAAGCCACTAAACTGGCTACATCTCCCCTTTACAGTTCAGGTCTGTACTCGTTCCTTTTATGCATTTAATCTGTATTTCCTGTTATTATTGAATGCCCCGAGAATGAATGAAAGAATGGTCCAACTTATCTGTAGCGCTAGCTGATCTACCCAGCTGCCTGTAGCTCTCATAATTCAGCCATTAGCCATGGCCTGGCCCAGCGCCCAAAGTACTGGCTGTGCCGATTGAGAGGCCAGATATCTGATGGTTCCTGAATACTAATTGTCAGCTGTGTTTCACTCTCCTTGTCTAAATACTTTTTGTTAGAGGGTGCTTCTTATACTACAGAATGCCGATACTGTTATTTCTACTACCAGTATTGCTGATCTAAACAACAGTGTATTTAAATACAGTCCAGGGTATAATTACAATACTGTATAATTCTTAGTGTATCTCTCAATAATCTCTTGATTGTATACAAACATTTTTAACCCATGTGCCTATCTCGTATATATTTTGGAAGCATAAAATGTATGCTTAATTGATAACGTTTTTAGATTACGAGATTACTCAAAATGCATTTGGATGTTTTTAAGAATGCCAACAACAGAAAATAGTTATCATCAGTAAAGGTTCATTCTGAATAAATCTTCTGATGACATACCGTTATAAGCAGCGTGTGATTATTATGTGATTATGAGGACCCTTTGTGTGTGCATGGGCTGGTGTAACACACTGTAGTATTGTATAAATATGCTCATTCATCTTTCAAACTCCTATTATGGTCTTCCTTTAGATTTCATTTTAAATGTTGACAGCTATTTTAACACCAGTTGCCAGTCTGGTCCCAAAAGTTCTTCCTGCAATATTTTGGGATGACATTTATACAATTCACTGTACTGTATGCAATAGCATCTGGTGCAAATGTGTAGGTGTTGGAACATTTAGTTTGTATAGTAACCATTCAATCGTGTAAAAGGCGTGTATTTTGTTGTTGTGTTTTTAGGATATACAGTATAGTGCATTCTGAGTGTCATGTGTGTTGAATAATAATAAACAGTGGAAACTGCTTTGAGAAACTCCACTGAAACAGGTGTGTAGACATCACAGCCAGCGGCGTGTGATGCTATGCAGGAAAGCAGGCAACAACAAAAGGAGTTGGGGCAAACTCATGTTTTTATTAACAAGAACAAAATTAGAAACCAAAACAAAAAGAATAAACTATGTAGCAGACTGTGGCAATGTGCCCCGCCCCTGTGTGTATATTATGTGTTGTATGTTGCGTGCGTGTGTTAATGTTGGTGTATAGTCATTGGTACACGGGATATAAACGGGTCTGTGTTTCACGTGTATTTAAAAATGTAGATTTGTATTTAGGCACGAGGAGGGCACAAATCACTTCACGTGCTGGTTAAATGTAATATGTGAGCACGGGGTTGCACAGAATTAATTCATGTGCTGGGATTCAAGTGAATAATTAATTAGTAATTGAATCCCAGCACAACAGTATATATAGATGCACATTTCTTTCACTCGGGGTTGGGTGTTCGGTGAGTGGAGAACGGGACTGGAGACGGAGGTAAAGAGAATAAGAATAATAATAGTAAAAATAGTGTTTTCACTCACCGTGTTTTGTTCATTTGTCTGTGCATCCACCGTTTGTGTGTTAGTACGTTTTGTTTGTCCTTTTATTTTGGCCTCAAGTGCCGTGTCCTGTTTTGTGTTTCTGTTTCAAACTTTTTATTTTCTGTTCTGTTTATTAAATGCTGAGCGAAAGCATTCGCTCAGCTCCACCAAACCACACCTCTCTGTTGTTTTATTTCCTGCATCTGGTCTGACGCCACCCACTCCGGCCGTCTTTGTGACACAGACACACATTAAAAAAAAAGCAAACAGCACCAGTTAGACTTAGCAAGGCTTCAAGCTATCCCTTGGCCTCTCTCACCCCGACTGCCCAGACATGCCAGCATTTATACCTGAACAGGTGTACCGCACCCCCTGACTAAACCAAGTGAGTGGTTGCTTCTATTAAACTGTCAAACATTTTGAATAAATAAATACTTCCAATATATTTAATAAATCCTAATGCACAATCATTATAAAACAAACATACAAACATGCATGTGTATCAAATAAATAATACTTTAAGCAAGCACAAGATAAAAATTTCAAAAATACTTCCCCTTTATTTTTACCTAATGGTGCTGCCCTGACTACAGGAAGTCAGCACAGAGGTAAGTATCAAAAGACCCCTCACCCAAGATGGCAGTTTTTCACTTCCTCCCACAATATGGAGGAAGAGCACTACTCAGGTAAGTTAAACAATTTTACAGCATATAGTACACACAGTAACAGAGATGGTTTGAAGGTTTCCAACAACTAGATCAACGCAACACACTTTTTTTTTCACAGAAACCTCTGCTGCAGGACAATAAATTACACACAACAGGTAAGTAGCAAATTAGTTTTGTTTTCTGGGTGCATTTATATATTTGTTTTAAAAGTTACAGTATTTAATTAAAGTACAATTAAAAGAAAAGCCCAAACCAGTCCATTGCTGGTTTTACAATGTGTAGGGTCTTGCTCCATCACAAGGTGACAAAAGTCTTAACATGAAACAGTCAGCCCATGCTTCACATTCACATAAACATTCCTGATGAATCATGGTTTGGCTCTAAATGATTGTAAAATAAATACAGAAATGATTAATTTGGCCCTCAGCGTCAAAGGTTTTCAAGTGAGTAAACAACTCAAAATTCAGAAACCCATCTTATTACTTTGGAAGATATTACATGGTAATTACCTTAAAAAGTCCTTATTTGGTAAATGCAGTGCAATTGATGGTAATTGTTAGTAATCATTTTTAGCATTGACTGAGTTTAGAGGCAGCCAACCTAAGTTGCAGGGCTCATGCTTATCTATGTAGCAGCTGTAGTCATGTGAGTACTACTCTTATCACAGTGTGATATGATATGAGGAGAATTAGAAGATTCTACAGTACAGCTATCGACTCCATATGCCAACTTTATACAATTATAGCTTAAAAACCACAAACCAGCAGAGGTACCAAGAAAAACGAAGGCAGAAAAGGGTTGCCAGCTTTCTATATACTTTCTGCATCACTGTTATAATCAAAAACCTGGAGGACATATGAGAACCCGGTACCTTTTTTGGACTGGCACTATTTAAAGTTGTAACCACCATGACAGTGCCTTCATTCCCATCTGCAGTACAGCATTCTCCTGGATTGTTTTGCTGTTGATGCTGTTGTTTTAAGGCAGTATTTTCACTTTTTCAAAGTTTTTTTTTTTTTTTTTTTGCATTAATTCAGAATTTTCTCCAACCAAAAAAAACAGATATAATCCACAAGTAACTTGATTATTATGGTGTCTGCATTACCTTAACACACAGTTCATTATTCACTCACTGTGTGCATAATTGTACCATGTTAAGTTATCTATGTATTTATTTTATAATACATATATGTTTTTCTCGAGCTACATAGTGTTCAATACAAACCAATTTTTGTCTAAAAATCAAAACAATTATTGTGACCGAAGGAGATATATATTGGCTGTTGTGGCAGTATAGTATATGAATGTAAGCTTATTTATAAAGGGGCTTTTTTAGATGTTTTATACAGTATTATAAACCAAACGGCCAGTATTTTGATAGATTTTTTGATTTGCTTTAAATTATTGCCTTTGTCTGAAAATAAAAATATACGTTTTATTCTAGATATAAGAGACAGAACATCTAAAGCCTGCCAACAAAAGGCAGTAATAAAGAAATTATTGGCACTAGCAGGAAACTACAAATCTAGCCTTCAGACATGCGTGACGTACCTGTACATCATGAAATTCTGCTGACTGCTCTGAAATGCCTCTGCCAGTAACAATAATTTATTGCAATTTAAAGGGCCAGAAAATTCCATACTGTACTAACTCTTTGCATTGTATTTTATTTTTTACCTGTTTTGTATTGTAAGCGGTCTCCTTTGAGATGTCTTGCAAATTAAAAAAAAAAATTGTTTTGGTATACCATCGGTTTCCAAGATATATACTGTACTAGGTCTTAACATTGTTAATGTTTTGAGTGTATATAAAAATTCATAGTGGTCAATGTAAAACAATTGGTTATTAACACTGTAGGACTGAGAATGAAATCAGGTGAGATGTCCCGCCCGTTGTCCCCACAGTACGTTTTTGGCCTATCGTTCATAACTCAAAAACACTAGATGCTAAGGTTGACCTTTTAAGTCCAGTAGGCAAACATTCCAGCTAGTGTCTTCATCGTTACAATGGTTATTGGCCAAGAATAGTGACGGAGCTGAAGACTAAATCGGGCTTCACAGATACCGCCACTGGTTTCTTTTTCGATCTCTACTCTCTGTCAAAACACTAGCAAACAGAATAGGCTAGCAAGCCCACGGAGTGCTGACAAATGGACCCTGAAGCAATTTAATTTCTGTAGCAGCATGCTGCTGCAGCTTTGGTTGGATGTAATTTACTATCTATGTTACCCTTTATTTTCAGTCTGAGTTTAATAAGGTTCCAAGAAAAAGAGAACACTGCATATACAATGGTGTTTTATCAACATGGGGACCATCAGAATATCACCACTACGTATGTGTCTTCCATATGGACATCTCAGCAAGAATGCTGGCTGAAGCGTGATAAATGTCTGCAGCTGTGCTCCTGGTGGATCATGGGATACCTCTGTTGTCCACCTCGAGTCATTGGCGCACAGCTGTCGATTTCATTACAGATCCAGAGCACCCAGGGAGAGCTGAAAGGAAGGAAGTGGTCCATTCTCAGAGCACTGTTTGTGTCTTGCTTACTGTGCAGCGATTGATTGCCTTTTAATTAGAATCTTCTCTGCCAGAACCATTGTCTGCAGCACAAACAGGCAAAACCTGCAGCTATTCCTTCATGTTTCTGCTGTTGTTTTTTTTCACTTGAAGGGGTTTTGAAACTCCAGGGTAAACTCCAACCCCTCTTTGACTTCAATTCATTCATTTTAAGACTGTTTTCATGAATGTTTTGAATCATGGAGTGGGCCCAGTATTGCCAAGTAGTGTATAAATTAATTGAGCCATTCTCATGAGTGAAATAACCATGAAAGTTATTTGTATATATCTAGTACAATGTATTGTAAAATTAAATTAAACAGGTGCATTTAGAGAATTACTTTTCTCAGATCAAGCTCTGCTTCTCATTAGCAATGTGGAGCAATTTGAACAGTCATTTCTTCCAGTCATTACTTCATTAGATTTGAAAGAAAGCAAGTTATATTCCAAAACATATCCACTCTGTATCGATGACTACAAGAGTTAATCAAAGCTAGAACTCTCAGCGCTAGCTGTATAAACTGATATCATCTAAAGAGCAAATTCTTTAATATTATTTAAAAAGTGAGACTGAGATTCTCAGATAAATCAGTGGGGCATCGTAACTGAAAGCCCTGTGTGTGTAATGAGATCCTTGGCACCCGTAAAAGCCCAGCAGCCAAAGAGCGAAGAGCACGGAGTGGTGGAGTATAAGAAGGAACAAGAACAATAAGAGACATTTCTGTTTGATCGTTTAGGTTCTTCCAACCAAAGAGGCATGGCTTTAAGCAATAAAGACCCTCTTTTAAGTTTATTTATGAAATCCATTGAAATCTTCTGTACCACAACTTTAAAGTCCAATATCCCATTTGTGGATGTTGGCATGTCACAGAGGCATGATCCATTATGTACTAGTTTGCCCTGCTTGCATTAAACACAGTTATATGGTTTGTTCCAGGGAGATTGGCAAAAGCCACTGTCAGTTTTCAGAGTATTTGCATGAATTTTAAACCACTCTGCTTTCATTGTTCCATCTGGCAAATCCAGCGTTAGTTCCACAGAATAATTACCAACATAATTAGAAACAGGAGAATGTAATAACTCTGCAGATATAAAAAAAAAAACTCCACGTTTCAGTGATCTTAAATATCTTTTAACCGCAACAATTTCCCAGATGAAGTAGCGTCTAGCCTTCTAAATGGTGAAGAGGTGAAGTGGCTACTTGAGAAAAAATAATTGTCCGTTACTCATCTCACACTACAGGAGTGTTTGACTAACTTAACACCGAAGTGTTGAAAAGAGGAAAATCGGTTTTTAAATGACACCCAGGGATGCTTTATAACTAAATCTGTTTTTTTGAAGGGGGGTTATTCTCATTTATTATTTGTCATTTTAAATGTTTAACAGCTTGTATAAATATGAAAGAATCATGATATTAAGTTATACATAATTCTTAGCAAATCCTATACTGGTCTACCAAGTAAAACTAAAAACATTTGTTCAGTTACTGGACAAAGACATTTCTCTAATCTGATTAAGTGTTCATGTTATTTATGGATCTTGCAAAATACTGGGTAACAACTTGTATTAGGTGTATTTATTTGTAGTATAATAACACATGTTGTTACATGTTAATTACACTGTAAATACACAACTGCAAGTGCATATACAAGGTAATTACAATACACACGGTTTTGGCAGCTTGCTTTATTTGAACATGTATTTGCATTTTAACTACACAGTCATTTGTGAAATGATTTTGTGGTATTGTGGTGTATTGTAGTAAGAGTAATTAAATGAAAAAGACACAATATAAACTTAACCTTTTACCTCTGAGTGTTTATTAAATTGAACATGTGTTACCAATGAAGATGTGAGAAGGATATTAGGAAGTATGATATTCTAGAAAAAGCGTTTTTCAGTGATACTGTTAACTCACCCGCACTTTGAAATGGAAACATTTACAATATGCAAACACCTCATCATTCTAATCATACCCAGACAAGTACACTGCCTAACCCAAACCAAATAACTTCACATTATATTAGGAAAGAGGCCAACTGGTTCAGAATCATAATACCACCTAGCATTTCCTGAGAAGGTAAACTACCAACTAGAATTATGTGCATAATATTTATCTCCAACATTTAACATACTGTATTTGTTCATAATATTATTTTTAACAAAGCCCTTTCATCATCATTATCTGGATTACAAAACACCCCATTACTATATTAGCTAAAATGAAACCTGTCACCCATGATTATTATAGATTTTAAAAATTCCCTTTTATACAATTTCCATTTCCCCACTGCTCTGCCAGTGTGCTTCAGTCAAGTCCATATTTGTGCAATTATAATTAAGCAAAAATATTATGTGCAATTCAAGATGGTTTGGTGTATTTATGTAGGTGCACTTGGATGAAGGCTGAAAGCTGAGATCATCTGAGCAGTTGCACATGGGACTATGCAGGCAGCTAGATCCGTGACGTTAAGTGTTGTCTGCCTGGGTTCAGAGGTGAAAGGTCAGCAAATTGCCATTGTATTAACCCACCCCTGCACCTAGCCTCTGAGTGACAGCTCAGCAAACATTCCAGGAGGCTAGTTGGCACAATGGGTTAATGCAGTAGCCTTTTAACTTTTGGAGTTTGAATCAGGCATGGGCCATATGAAATGAGTTTGGTGGTCCATACAGTTTGGAACAATTTGATACCTGCTAGAGCCCAGGTCTGAACAGCAGGTCTGGTTATTGAGGTTCATATAGAGGAAACTGGCATCATATATACAGTACAATGCTCAAGCTTGTTTCAGCCAATCAGAGCACATATTTTATACGTACACTACTCTCAACCTTGCGGTTGAGCTGCTAAACCTGTAATTATAGCCATGCAGGTATAATACAGCCCTGGGTGAAACTAGCATCCCAATTACATGCATCTTAGTACCATAATTCAGTTCAAACACAGCAAATATTTGGTTTCACTACTACAGTTCCATATCCACTGCATCTTTCAACATGGTGGGATACTGAACCTGTGCACAACCAGTCGCCTCTGACCTCACGACCTTTCTAAAACCACACAGACAGGAAACCGTCACCTTTAACATCTAAAGCGTTGCATAAACGAACTAATCAAGCAGCAACATCACCTGACAACCTCTGGAATTATTACACTCGACTCGTGTTTACTTCTATGAGCCAAGTGTAACTACTCCCACGATAACCAGTTGCTTCTATTTGATTGTAGCCAGTGCCATCACTGCACAAAAGCCCTCATATGGTTCCATTCTACAAAAGTCCCATCAAACCTTATATATAAATAATCATGCAACTGGAAGTGATCGCATTTCACGTCACTTTAGAACAGAGGCTCCAGTGACGATTTTTGCTAATTCTCTTGTTCAGCTCTTGTTTATACAAGGATAACCCTTCTCTGGGCTATCTCAATGCTGTTTTCAATAAACTTCTAAATGATCCTGTTTCCTGCCTGCCTGCTAGCCTCTCTGAAAGGCCTGAGACGGTAGGAGTGTTTATCAAAATGCTCAGGAATAATTTGATAGCAGGCTTTTAAGAATACCCTTCTGATGTGATTCATAACAAATAACATTGGTGACAAATAAAAATGCTGGCACATCTGTCCCCCACCTCTCTTTAAACAGGTGTCTAACAGCAAATACAGAGAGGTACTGTTATTAGGTTGTGCCATCCTAGACACGATTTGTCTTGAATAATTCAATTCAGGTATCTTAGAAACCATCAGTGTAATATTGGATGCTGGGTGTAAAAGTAGGTGTTTATTAGAATAATACGTGTCAATTAGCCCTATTCAGAAATATTTAATGCATTTAAAAAATAATGTCTTCATATGCATGGTGTCATGATTTACTGCGACCCTGCAAAGCAATCTGTGCGTGAAAGCAACACTAGACACCCTCAACATTCACATCAGACCAGCAATGCCCAAATAGGAAAACAGATTTAAACCTCACAAATAATATTGTATTAACCTGGAGTGACTAATCTCTATGAAAACAACCAATATTTTATTCAAGTTTGTGTGAGAATTAGTCTGAGTAAAAGCACTATATCCCAGGACCAAGGGAGCCTGCCCAGTAAACCACTAATGGCCTCTGACATTTTAAGTACATATAAGTGGGAGTGCGTTTGATGCCATGCGTGGCAGTTCAAGCTGAGTGGAGGGCCACACATCGAAAAATCTAAACAAAATGTTACAAAGTGATTAATGGGCCCGGCTGATGCCACAGTGCAGTGCAGAGGGGAGCTCCAGGCAAACCTATTCATCATAGTTCACTTGAAATAACAGAACAGGCACTGTCATTGAAGGGACAAGGAGGGATGACTTATTTTAATTTGTTGACTGTTTCGAGTTATTTTTCTCCTGCCTTTGATCGAACCTGACACAACTATGCCCTAGTTTCCCTCACTGCTGGTCTAATGGCTGGGCTTAGGTCTAAGCACGGGTTACCCAAGTGGCTATGAATGTCGAACTGGTCCAGTTTAAAATGCTTTCACACTGCACCGTAAGCACACTTGAAGAGGATTATGAGCATTTTAGACAATGAAGAGCTTTAACATTGACAAGAATGGATGTGAGAAAGTATATCTAGGAAATAAGAAATTAATAGACACACTTTTTCATTATTGCCTTTAGGAGGGTGAGGAAGGCATTAGCTGAAACCATCAGTCTGAAAAATAATAGCGTACTTGCCAAACACCCTATAAGCAATGATAAGCGTCATTTACAATACAGATATATCATATTTTTGTATTAAAGGGAAGTACAATTAAAATGTTAAGATTCTAATGTTTTATTTGTCACTAGTATGATATAAATATGAAAATGAAAGCACGGAATAAGCAAGAAATGATGACCAGAGACATTTATCTAGCTGAACTTTTTGAATGGATACTATGTGGGCAGCAGTGTGGAGTAGTGGTTAGGGCTCTGGACTCCTGACCGGAGGGTCGTGGGTTCAATCCCCAGTGGGGGACACTGCTGTTGTACCCTTGAGCAAGGTACTTTACCTAGATTGCTCCAGTATAAAAAAAAAAAACAGCTGTATAAATGGGTAATTGTATGTAACAATTGTAAGTCACCCTGGATAAGGGTGTCTGTTAAGAAATGTAATAATATAAGGAGATATATAGGTACAGTACACTAAATCAGTAAATTCATGATACAAATGTAATTGTTCTGTAATATTGGTTTTACACACTGCCCTTCCTGCTGCTTTTTCAATCTTTAGTGTAATACTTTCCTAAAGTGAAAGATCTGATTTCAGAGAAACATATACAAGCACATCTTAATGTCAGCTGCACAGTTCTTTCCAAACTACAATTTTATTTTTTTGGTTGATTTATAATGGGGTTGTATTAATGTGGTGGACCGCAGAAAGTATGAATTATACTGCAGAAGTATAAAAACACCGTCCTCTGCTGGAAGCTGGCCTGTCTGGATTGCGAGAGCTTGAAGCACAGGGTAAAGGTGCTGGACCTGCCAGAAAGAGCAATACAGAGGTGTTCTGAAAGTAAACAAAGGGTTTAGTGTGATCCACACTACTAACCTTTAAAATAATGGCCACAAATACCTAAATAATTCTGGCTAAATACCACAGGAATAACACTTGAATATCTTCTGCACATCCTCTGAGTTCTGAAGTAATTCACTTTGAATTTAGCCCTGTTCATGCATGTGGATTGAATTACCCGTATTCATTCCATGTTTCTTTGTAACAAATTATGTTGATCACATGTATAATACATGCATGAATTAACACTTCTTACAATCCCCTGTCCCCTAACAAGTAAATACTCTGAATCTTGTTTCCACTGAAGCAAACGTCTGCATAGAGTTTCTTTTAATGCTAGTACTTACTAATATTGTCTATTAGAGTCCTGCATCGGTTCGGGTACCCGCGGGTGACCTGCAAAAGCGGGTCGGGTTCGGGTAGAAATATGAACTTTTTCGCAGTTTGCAGATCAGGTGGGGGTAAAATAAATAAAAATGTAATTTTCGGGCCAGGCTCGGGTCTGAATTTGAATCGCCAAAAACGTTTTCTGTCCTTTTAGCATACTCATCTGTAACCCTTTCCCAAATAACGTACTAGACGGTAAATGTACTGGTATTTCCTGCACTAAAGCAGGAGGCGATTAGGGAGGAGTCAGCTGACTAAGCAGTGTTCTCGGTTTGTATTTGTCACAAGATCCTTTTATCATGTCTGCTTGGTGATATTAAAAATGCCTTTTATCATGTCTGCTTAGTGAAACAAAAGATAGTGCCGGGTTTATATCATGTAGTGGATAATAGTTTGAGAGGTAAATCAGAAGTGTGGAATTCTTTTGGAATCATAGCGAATGAAAATAATGAACATGTGACTGGATTTGTTGCTTGTAAAACCTGTCATTATGTTTTTGTGTAGGACAGACACAAAACTGGTACATCATCTCTGCGAAACCACTGGTGTAGTTCCCTTTCAACTGGTGGCACGAAAGGAATAGACAGATATTTTATAGTAAAGCAAGTAGATAGTTAATACAGTATGTTAAAATATATCCAGACCACTAGAGAAAGCCACCACACTGTATAGCCTATTGTATAAACTCAATCTGTGGATAATGGTAGATGTGTGTGTTAATGTGAGCGCTTGAGAGAGTCAGTCGACGCAGGCAGTAGGTAAAGGACAAACATGGGTTCGGGTTGGGTTGCAGGTCTTATTAAAGCGGGTCAGATCAGGTCACGGATAAGAAGACGGTGCTGCAGTGGGTTTGCGGGTTCAGGTCAAGTCCTGCAGTAGTGGGTCCGGGTCAGAAGCTGGTCGTAAAAATCAGACACGCACAGGAATCTTGTGTGTGTCTTTTCATTGATAAGTGACAGGTGGAGAAGTAAACTGAATCCTGAACTTAAATTATGCAATATAATACATACCATTTATAAAAGATCTCGGAAAGATGGGTATAACTGTAGTCCTGATGTTTCAAAACATCTAAAAAATATTTGTACTTTATGCTCGACTATAGCGTATGAGACTAGATAGCCCAATTTCATAAAATACTGCTATATTTCTGTAAATATATATGAACAAAAAATGTAACTGGTGTCTAACAATTTAGTTTGTACAGTTAGTTAGTTTTCACTCCACTGAAAAAATCAAATCACTTTAAAAACATGAAACATCATGCTTCAAATAATCCCTTGTGGTATGTTTCCACTTTAGCAATAATTGTATTTTCTCTCCACATATCTAATAGAACAACACTGCTGTGCTCTCTTTTAATTTCTTCCATGTGGTTGGAGGGCAAGTGAAACGTTGAACTAGGGAGAAAAACAGCAGCGTTGGCTCAATATACTTCACAGATGTAGAGTCTCACCCCAGTGTTTTTCTTCATAGAAAACTAAGAGCTGGTGACCTAGGCTTTCAGGCCTAGCTGTAGGCCCCTAGTAACCGCACCTTGACCTGGTTACGCACAGACTTTTCTATGATGTTCTAATTAAAATACACTAATTTGATAATAAAGCAATAACAGCAGCACCTTAGCAAGTTAATCGGGGAAATCACTTACTCCACTAGCTCCAAAGCGAGCCGCGGTCCCAGGAGAGTTACAGTAGCCTGTTTTGTGTGTATCTTCCCATAACTAGGGTAAACGGTTTTAATTTAATGATTTCACACGGTAATTATTAACATCTTTACTTGCTTTTCCTTAGGCGTTGAGATACAGAGGCCCAGGGTATTGGATCCCAAGGTGCAAACACAAGATAATCTGCCTTTTGTTTTTACGAACTTTACGAGAGAAGGATTTTCTGTATTTACAGGCAGAGATGCTTCAAGAGTGAAGTATTTATTTTTGTCTGATTAAATTGAGTGACTCCATATCGTGACAGGGTTTGTCAATGGTGAAACTAGTCCTGAATGGAGAAGTGGTCTTTTCCTCATACCCTTTCACGGGACGTCTGCAAGTGACTGTTTAAAGAGTAATGTAAGGTTCCTTGCCAGAGAAATAATATTTCACTGAGTAACGAGTCCAGACATGTGGTTTTCTGAAGAGGCCTTGGTTTATTTACATCGCACATTCCCTTACCCAGTCCGCACAATCGGTTACACAAGCCACAGATAGTCAGATATACAACCCACTGTATATAGAACAGTATATTTACAGAGTTTACCGTCTGGTATTTAGTATTTATAGTGATATATTCTGATTGCCATTTATGTAAAATGTGTTTCCGTTGTCGTAGATGTACTGTATATTTTATTACCAAAACACTAAAAAGCTGGAATGTATTCTGCAGTACTGGCTTCATTCACATATGCTGGCACACTAAAATAAACTGGTGCTAATTCAGCGCAAATTTTGGCAATGCAAATTACGCTGAAGTGTGGTGCCATCTACTGGGTATTCAGTATTATAACATTCAAAATCAGGATTGGCCTTCACAAAGAAAGGAAAATCCACACATATCATCTAATCAGTCCATGTTTTAAATATCAACTTATTAGCTGGTTTCACAAAGCCCCAATTTTCTGTCAGCCTTGAAATACTTACCTTAGGTAAGTCAGTGCTAATCACAGCCTTTGAAATCAGCTGTTGAAGTGTCTTTAAATAGTTTCATTGTAACACAAACACTGTTTGAGCTACATGTAAAATATCTTGAGTATGTCATATATAGACTATCACTGTTGCTGGAAGTGGCAGATCATGCTTATTTAGTCCTGACCGCTTGAACTGCCTTTGGTGAAACTGGATGGCACAAAAGGTTAAACTACAGAAGAATGCTGTAAACAGCTGTAAAGAATGGCGTAAACAGAGGACAAGGAATGGCAATAATAATATTGAGAAGAGGAGGAGGAGTATTCTTAACAAACAACTTGCTAAACTAAAAAGTGTCCAAAGAAGAACATTAATTAAAAAAAAAAAAAGTTGCGTGCTCCTTTTAAACTGCTATTAGAAATCTATTGCATGTTGCATTTTGTACCTAATTTATTTCCCTCAAAGACACAGGGACAATGGGAGGCAGGGCATTAATTTTTCTTTTGTGCTGTTTTTATTTCCCCCCCCCCCCCCCTCTTTGTGTGGTTGCCTGGAAGCCCAACAAAGTGGAAAACAAGCGATTGAGCTTGCTCACTGAAGCTTGCTTTGAGGGTCCGAGTGTCCTAAATCACGCCTGACACTCCATTGTCGACGGTTTTATCCCATGTGCATTTCTGCCGGGCGTGCTAATGAATATGGGGGCACTGGGGGCGCACCAGAGAATAGGTATTGGCTGGTGACAGACAGGGACAGAATGTGCCAGCCTAGTGCCAGCAAATACCACGGGCCCGCTTGTACTACAGCATTGAGGATACAGCTGGTAACCAGATATTTCTCAGGCTCAGTTGTACTGTATGTGGGTCATTCAACAGCAAAAGGCCAATGTTAGTGCACTGCAGCTTTTTGTGATTGAGAATAAGATCAGTGACTTACACAGGCAAGGGAAGATATAATGATGCTGTTTATTACAGTGTAGCACAATCTGTGTTTTACCCTGATCTTCTGTGCTTATCCAGATAGGGGATACTCACCAAAAACACAACTGTGTTGGCACAAATAGCAAACAGTCCTGCTGATCCCCTTCAGTAGCAATATTATAACTCCGGTTGAAGATCGGTTGGTTTCTTTCTTGTATTTTATGCTTCAGTTTAATACAGATATTTCAAAAAGTTTTGCATCACCTAGAATTTTATGATTGAGACATAATAATAAAAAATTTTAAAAAAAACTTTCTGAACAGAATTTTTATCTTTTATTTAACATCATGTGTCAAAGAAACTACAAAATCATATCGCAAAAGTCTACCGGAAGGCATAATACTAGTACAGTATTTCATGTTAGATTTCAAAATGTCACATTTTTCAATTTGGCAGTTTTTCGTTACATATATGGGAAACTACAAAGCGGTATGTAGTTCAATATGTAACATTATTCAGCAGGTTTCAAGCGACTTTCTGAAGCAACATGAATTCATTCTATAGGGTGATGCAAAACGTTGGCCACAGCTGTAGAAGTAAAAGTTGATGCTACTTCCTGGTACAAAATCACTTTCTGTACTGTAGCTCAGTATCTCCAAGCTCTAGCTGCAATCAGGTCATGTGATCTGCCACACAGGAAGTGATTGCATACCAGGAAAGAAACTGTTTGAAACAGATTTACAGTGCTGAAAACCTTATTTAAAAATATAAAAAATGATGCTAATTAGTGGTAAGAAAATTGATTTTAAACTTTGGTTTGTACTATTTTTTCATTTGTATTTTTTTACAACAAAAACACAGATAATACTGTACTCTAGAAATGTTGGTTGAGTGTGTCAACATTTGAGCAGAATAATAGCACATCCTAGTTGTAATTCAACATTTGTACCAGGATGCACATCAAACCTCAAAGTCTCGGTTTGCTTGGAAGTGGAGCCACTTTGCTCCATTTAAACTTCTTTCAATGTGAAATCAGAACTCATGTGGTGCTTCCTCTCCCCACACAGTGTGCTTACCTCCGAGTCACTGGCAGTGGGGAAAGCTTTTTTCAGATATGAGAAGCGTGCTGCTCTGATTGCATTGAACCAGCTCACAATTTCCTGCAAGAATAAAATACAAAACAAAAAAAATGTGGACATAAATAAACTACGGGGAGGGAACCCGGTGAATGTTAGAGCCATTTAATGGCATATAGCAATGAAAAATGGGTTTTGATTTAAATAAAGTTGCACAACGTAGTATACTGGGTTAACAATCTTTCTGAACATCTACAGTTAGCAACGTTTTCCCGAATGGTAATTTGTCATTTAAAAAGTGTATTTGTTCCTTTTATGTTTCTCAGTTGTGTTCCTTCATGATACACAATGATGAACCTCATGTGATCGCCTTTCGTAAAGGTGATCTACAGCCTGTGGGTGGGTCTGATTCCTTCATTTTCAAAGTCAGGTTAGTTAGGGCTTGAAGTTTTCGGGTTTAACTGATAACAACTGAAAAAACACACCCCCAGGAAATATTTTAGAAGATTCAGTTTTAATTTTATTAAACTGAAAAACTTGGATTTTGGCAACATATTAAATACTGTCTTATCTAACTTCCGTCCCATATCCAATCTTCCTTTTCTCTCCAAAACTCTTGAAAGGGCTGTAGCCAGCCAGCTGATGAAACATCTCACAGATAACAATCTGTTTGAATCTCTGCAGTCTGGCTTCCGGCCGCATCACAGTACCGAAACTGCTCTGCTCTGGATTGTGAATGACCTCCTGCTTAATGCTGATGCTGCTGCTCCCTCTGTCCTTGTCCTCCTTGACCTAACTGCTGCTTTTGATACCATAGATCATAGCATTCTTCTTGACCGCCTTCAGACGTATGCTGGGATCTCTGGAACCTGTCTCTCCTGGCTGTCCTCTTACTTATCTGGATGCATGCAGTCTGTTTTCTATGATGGAAGCAGTGCTGATGCAAACCTGGTCACTTGCGGTGTCCCTCAAGGGTCTGTTCTTGGGCCTCTTCTCTTCAACATCTACATGCTTCCCTTGGGTCACCTCATCCGCCAACATAGCCTCATGTTTCACTCCTATGCAGATGACACGCAGCTCTACCTAAAACTAGACCCTGGATGTCCCTCTGCCATGGTCCGGCTCTCAGCTTGCATCCAAGACATCAAGGCGTGGATGTCTGCCAATTTTCTTCAGCTCAACACTAACAAATCTGAACTTCTTCTAGTAGGATCGAAAACTCAACTCAAGATTTTCAATATTGCTACCTTGAACCTTGGAAACTGTCTGCTGCTGCCTTCCCCCACTGTACAAAGCCTTGGTGTACTGAATAGCAACCTCTCCTTTGATGCCCGAATCTCCGCTGTAGTCAAATCCTCCTTCTACCACCTCCGAAACATCTCAAAGGTCCCTCCCTACCTTTCCCTCCCAGATGCAAAGATACTCTGTCATGCTTTCATCTCCTCTAGACTCGACTACTGCAACTCTCTCTATGGTTGTCTTCCATCACGCTCCATAAACCGATTGCAGCTGGTTCAAAATGCCGCTTCTAGGATCCTTACATGTTCACATTAACCCCTGTCTTTTACAGCTGCACTGGCTACATGTAAAGTTCAAGATTACTTTCAAAATCCTCCTGCTTGCCTACAAGGCCCTTCATCACACAGGTCCAGAGTATCTCTCCAACCTGCTGACCCGCTATGTCCCTGCATGCAAGCTGAGGTCCTCTGTCTCTGGCCTGCTTGTCATACCCAAGCATAAATGCACCACACTCGGAGAGCGTTCGTTTAGCTTCATGGCCTGATTCTCTGGAACTCTCTCCCAGCTTTAGTGCGTGCAGATCCCACAATCGCTTGCTTCAAATCAAGTCTCAAGACCCACTTGTTCTCTCTTGCTTTCAATGCTCTTTAAGCCTGATATCTGTTATTAGCTCTTGTCTAAATTGCTAGTTCAGGTTTTTCACTCCATCTTATTTGTATGTTTCAGTATGACACACGCATTCACATTGTTTAGAATTCACATCCTAGCCTTTTATTGAATGTATTATGCCTGTATTTAATGTATTTGCATTTTTTTTTTTACTGTATTTTGGGTCACAAATGGAGATTAGATAAAGGGGCATTCAGAACAGAAGATAGGAGACACTTTTTTACACAGAGAATTGTGAGGGTCTGGAACCAACTCCCCAGTAATGTTGTTGAAGCCAACACCCTGGGATCCTTCAAGAAGCTGCTTGATGAGATTCTGGGATCAATAAGCTACTAACAACCAAACGAGCAAGATGGGCTGAATGGCCTCCTCTCGTTTGTAAACTTTCTTATGTTCTTATGTTCTTATTTAATGTACTATACCCTGTATTTAATGTATTATGCATTGTTCCTCATTATCTTGTAAAGCGCTTTGGGATGGTGGTCCACTATGGAAGGTGCTATGTAAAATAAATATTGATTGATTGATACTGTCAGTGATGCCAGCTGGTTTTTATGGCATTACGGCTTTATTCAGTGATTAACCAAAAAAAGTTTTTGTAAATATAAAACTGCTGTACATGTTTCTACAAATGCATATTAATCTTTTTTCTTGCCACGACTGCATTATTATTATTATTATTATTATTATTATTATTATTATTATTATTATTATTATTATTATTATTATTATTATTAGTGTATGCTGAGATTAATTACTACAGTACGCTGTAGTCATACGATGGGGTGGCAGAAAAAAATAACGTGAAGTGTAGTGCTAGATACGTGGGCGGTAATGGGCATAAAATGAAATCTGTTACTTCTCACAATTCTCAGATTCAAAATGCATCCAGAGTTCTACATTGCTGGAATCCTAATGTGGATATACTCACTACAACACGGCAAGTTAGTTTGTATATGTATTGAGTGGTGTTTATTTTTTAATAACTGATAATTTTGACAAATTATAAAAAACTGAACCAAATAAAAACCAAAAAATTCAAGCCCTACTTATAGTCAGTGAAAAGCATACTGTTCCGTGGAAGTGAGATGGCACAGTGGGCTAATTCACTAGCATGCTGTACTCTTCCTCCTTAGAGGACTGAGTTAAAATCCCACTGATTCCTTCCTTTTTAAAATTGGTTAATTGACCTTATAGTAAATGAAAAATGAAAAAAAGTAAGTGAGATGGCACAGGTTAATTAGCTAGTATCTGTTCGCCTTGGGGGACTAGGTTAAAGTCCAGCATATTCCTTTCTTTATTTTCAAATAATTGGTTAATTTACCTTATATTCAGTGTGAACCAAAGTTTTCCTGTGGGAGCTGTTGATTTAGTGGGCTAATCCCATGGCCTTCTTTCCCTGAAGACAGGAGTTCGAATCTAGTTCCTGGAGGTGAGTTCCTGAGGTAAGTAATGATGTTGGTTGTAACTAATGATGTTAGTTGTGTTTCCACAGATCCTCAGAGGTAGGAGAGGATAGGAAGGTGGGGGTGTTGGTGCCTGAGAGAAAAGGAAAAAAGAAAAAAGAAGAGACCATGTTCCTCCTTATTCAGCAACAGCCCCACCTGCCACTCTCCCCCCTTTCTATCCTCCTCCCCCCCTGCAACACAGGCCATCTCCTCCATCTGTGGAAATACAACCAGCATCATAACTTACCTCAGCTCCTCTCTGGGAATTGGATTCAAACTGCCATCTTCTGGGAGAGAAAGCCATGGGATTAGCCCACTGCACTACCAGCTCCCATAGGAAGGATTTGGTTCATACTTACTATAAGGTCAATTAACCAATTCTTTGAAAATAAAGAAAGGAAACTGCTGGGTTTGAACCGAGTCCCCAAGGAGAACAGCACAGCATACTAGTGAATTAGCCAACTGTACCATCTCACTTCCATGGAAATGCTTGCTTTTCATTATGATATAGGAAATTAACAAATTATTTGAAAATAAAAAGGAATCAGTTGGAGTTGAACCCAGTCTCCCAAGGAGGAACAGTACAGGATACGAATGAATTTGCCCATTGTGCCATTTCATTTCCATGGAAGATCTTACTTGTCACTGAATATAAGGTAAATTAACCAAGTCTTTGAAAATAAAGGAAGGAACTGTGCTGTATTCGAACCCAGTCCCACAAGAACTGTACCACCTGTTCTTGTGACAGTCAAGCAGTCTAGCACAATCATGGTTGATTGTGCTTTGTGTGTGTTGAAATGAAAGTATAAAGTGCAGTTTAGTGTTTGTATTGTTTTTTATGTGTTCTCTTTAGTCTAGATATGTCAGTCTGGTCTTCTATAAATTTGCACATCCTCTTACCTTTTCAGTACAAAAATGCTTTAATTCACGCTGATATTATACCTGTAGTTTTCAGTTATGCCAAGAACTATTGTGGAAAGTATTTGTAATTAGAAATTTTAAATCGAAATACAAATGTTATCAAAATAAGAAACAATATTAACACTAACACTGGTAGAAACACTGAGTTGGGGTTCCTTACCAAGTGCCTCCATGCACATTGGACTGTTGTCTTTGTTGTTTTTGGACTGACTGAACCCCTACAATAGCTGTGTCTGCAGAATATCGTGGTCAAATCTGTAAATAATTCCTTGCAGATCACACACACTCAAGCTCACTGGCCTCCCTTCTTATTGAAGCCATGGCTTTAGTTTTCATTGTTATGTGAACGATACTTACTGTACCGGCACCTATATGAAACCCGGGGAAAAACAAAACTTAAGAGTTTTAGGGCTGCCGTCAAGCAACCGGTCTGTTGACAACCACCCAGTTGTTTACATACCGGTATAGTAAAATACTGGAAATGTACAGAACAAGTTATGTTACAGCTGAACTCCAGGTATTGCACTTACAATAGCACTGCTCATCATAACACGAAAGAAGTGGAGCCGAACAGCCTACTGGGACTTGTAGTTCACAAAGGGCTGTGCTTGCTTCAATATGTAGCATAACAACAGTTTGTTTCTGGTAGAAAGACACCGTGGCCAGTAAGGCATGATAAAAGGCATGCCACTGTAATATTTGCTTTCGTCTGAAACGCCTTCTAAACACCAGATGTTGCTCACGCATTTCCTCAAAAAGAACAGGGTTTTTTTTCGACAAATACTTTCTGTTCTTTCAGCATGTTCCATTTCTTCGGCAATGATTTGATGTTGTAAGCACCAAATAAACCAAAAGAACACGGACAACAGCAGCACGTAAAGTATTCTCCAAGTTGTGTATGATGGAAAATAGTTTTTTCCAGAGAGAACTTCCGCTCTCAACAAGAGAGCGGAGTGCGTTTGGAAAAGTGCAAAGTGAAAGCAATAGAACTCTAGTCTGGATGAATGTGCCAGTGAACCAAACAAACAAATCTGAATGCACTTTAAAAGAAACTGAAGTTTGCTTGCATTTTTCTGGTCTGAAACAAACCAGAGCAAATTTGCAAAGAAACTATTTTTTTTTCAGTTGAATCACAATTCGAATCACTTGCAAGTCAACTGGATGTGAAAGTGCCCTAAGTGGCTATATGATTTTTGCAAGGGCAGAGAAATGATAAGATCTTTAGAGTAAAACCAGATTAAATTAAATACCTTTTAAAAATTATATTGTGGAAGGATTCTAAATCCATCTAAATCCACAGACATCCTTTTGGAATTTGGGAACATTTGTGAAGCTTTGGTAGAGGGTATCGTTTACTCCCAGTGTTAAATTGCAACTGCCAGGAGCCAGACTGCTCTACATATCAAAAAATACATCTACTGATTTGACATTGTTATGTTAAACAGACTTCAGTCAGGACAATTTAATTATAAAACTTCTAAACTATAGCTGTGAGGTCGTTCCATCTAATTGACTGACATCTGATCTTTATAATAATTCTGAGAAACTAAAATATATATTCTGGGAGAAGAGCCAGTGGTAGGAGTGAAAAGAAATGTGTGATCAAGTATTTTGAGCTTCTGAGTTAATTAAACTTGTCATTAAAGGAAAGGGGATGGTGTATACTACTTGTACTACATAGAGATGTGGATTGATCTTGTATAATGCTCAGTTGTAAACAATTGTTTCAACAAAACATCTTTTTTCAACTGGAAGTAAAAACGCATCAGGTGCATGAGTCTTTAGAAAACTATAGAAACATCTTCTCATTGTTATAATCATTAAAACAATGTTATTATAACACAAAAGGCATGGAGGAAGACTAAGTTTTTTAACTACATTTTTCTTAAGTACTACTAAAGATATCAAAGAGTAAGTATCTTCAAACTTCATTTTCCAAGAAGGAGCAGCTCAGTTATTGAAAAGTTTTTTGCTAGGTTTATACCGTTGAAAGAACTGTATTCCTCTCTATAAACTACAGCACTTGCTGCCAAGATGTAAATGTAAGGTGTGTCCTGGTCTTTATACCAGTGCGAAGTTAGACTGCCTCAGTGTGTTAGGCAATCATCGCCATTCAAAGGCTGGGTTCAATGCCAACGTCGGCGATGCATTCTGAGTTTTACAATGTGTGGTCCATTGTGAGTCTTGGGTTTGGAGTCAATTTCAAAGCAAGATTAAATTGGAGGAGGAAACAACCCCCCCCCCCCCCCCCCCCCCCCCCCCCCCCAATGCCTCGTAGATCTAGAGTCTTACAATCCTAGGGATTACAGGACACTGCCATAGTCACACACACACCAGTGCAGATGTGTGTTGTTGTTATTCAAATGACCTGCTGGCTTCTCTCCTAAATCTCATCCAGCTCTTCAATGAAACTGAACTATCACAGCCAGCCTCCACTACAAAGATACGAGCAGGACTCGCTGATCTTTAATGAGGATCCCATGCAAGCCAACGCAACACAGTTCACATCTTCCTTGCTGTCATATCGGTACACTTCAGGGCATGAAAAAACAAAGTTAGGCTCGGGCAGTACAAGAGATCGAGCACAGATGTGGGCTCAGTATCATAATGGTGCTGAAGAGGACAACTGGCGTACTCCACATTGATAACATTAAATAATGCAGATTTTCTATTCATTCAACAACAACAACAAAATGATTAGGTGTTTGCTGCTACTCCCTGGTACCTAATGAACTACAGCAGTATTCATATGCTATGTTATACTATACTGTTAGGGGTTAAGCTGCTCAATCTATACCCCCCAGGAACAAGCCATAGCTAAGTTTTTAGTGCATTTTACAGCACCAGGGAATCGACCTGGATTGCAGGGTGACCATGGACAGGTGTTTTTTGCAATCCAGGGCAATTTTCCAGTGCTGTAAAACATATTCAACCAGGGTGTATCACAAGTAGAGTTAAACAGATAGATGCAGGGATGCAGAAATATAAAGGATTCAGAGTCTCATGGAGATTAAGTGGAAATATTTGAAATATAGATATAAATACATACATAAACTTCTGATGATGCTGGAAAGTTAAAGACAACAGTACAATAATAATAATAAAAAAACACTGTGTATTATCACTATTGATGAATTTTCTCAGCCTTACCCCTCAGTGGAGAGGTCAAATGTATTTTCACCCCAATTCAGTATAAAACAGATTATAATATTGTGTGCCTAGGATACCGGAAACATTCCTTCAAAGATTAGCTGGCTGCAGGCACGGGGGGAGGGGGGGGGGGGTGTAATTTATTGCCTCACGAAGTCGGGGGTGGGGGAGACTGGTTCCTCGTTGCCATGCCGAGAGGTTAAAGAGGGCAGTGGGGCCTTTTTTTTTTTTTTTTACATGACCGCATTGGGAATGGGAGCCAAACACCTGCGACACACAGCGACAGGAAGTAGCAGCAGGACAATCTTTTGTGTAAACCAGCATTCAATTCTGGGTCCTATTTATATCTAAACTATATACTGTTCCATAGTCTTATCCTTCTTAAACGAGACCCAGACAGAACAATAAGAGAAAACATGCTGTGTGTTCCTTTGGGGTTGTTTTCACACACACACACAACACAGTAGAAACCAGACAGTACGAAAGCTGACAGAAATATACAACATTTGGTCAAAGCACATGAATTATTTCTACAGAGGCCTCAACTCTGGGTGGTCATAGTACACAATGGACAGTGGAAGCACTAAAAGATATTTATACATATATTCCAACATATGTTAAATGGGGTCCGTGCTAGAACGGAACAACCAAGAAAAAGCTTTCTTTTTAGTTTAAAAATGAAAGGAAGTATACCAGGTGTTAACATTTACAGTCTCTTACATTCTTAGGATTGGTTGCTCCCATTGAAACAGTCAAATCTGTCCAAATTAAAACTAAAATTGGTAAGTAAATTAATAGTACGTCTGGTTCTTTTTACTAAAAAATATTTAGAATATGTTCCCTTTACCTGTTATGGCAGAACATCAGAAGAAATAAAAATAATTCTTATACCATCATACTGTATGTACGGTAACCTGGACATACTGTACCAGTAGTCGCTTTGCATTCAACACACAAATATTTCTTTTAACAAAATTGTTACATTGTTTGTTTCTCTAATGAAAATGCTGAGTTGTTGTTGTTGTTGTATTGGTTTTGCAACAACAACAACAAAAACTATTATTTCCTGTTCTGAGTTCATGGCAAACAGAAAAGAGTTAAACGACTCTCACTTATTCCAAAACAGAAGAAACTGAAAAAGAAGTGCCTTGTGTATGTATAT
The DNA here is from genome assembly GCF_902713425.1 of Acipenser ruthenus. NCBI lineage: Eukaryota > Metazoa > Chordata > Actinopteri > Acipenseriformes > Acipenseridae > Acipenser > Acipenser ruthenus. Next base: position 4,903,048 of record NC_081207.1, on the reverse strand, counting down.
GACAAAGAGCATCCTGCTTTTCTTAGTGATTTGAATTGTATTGCGGCCCAGAAGCTGTCAGGAATGAAATACTGCTGTTACCTTTGGGGGGGGTCGGTGAGGGGACAGGACTGAGAGTTTTTTAATGATGCGGGAGAGAGTGGCAAGTTGTAGTTTATGGCAGCCTGCTGTAAACAATGCATGTACTGGCTGTGACACTGAGGCAGGAGCTGCATGGTGACATTGGAACACAAAAGTAAGTGAAAAAAAAAAAAAACTAAAGCTGACAAGCTTTGCTATTTAAAGATATACATCTGGGCATTTAAATTTTTATTTGTATTGTTACAATTTCTTGTCTAGTGTTTCGTTTTCCTCCTCCCCTCCTCCACCTTCTTACATGCCTTCGCATCGGTCGTCTCTGGGGGGCAAGTGAGTCTCACTTCCCCGACCTCAGGGCTAGGCATCCGCCTCCCTTACCTTCAGGGGGGTTCTCACCATGTGAGTCAGAGCGGACCCCCGGCCAAACTCTGTCCTGTCGCAGCTCCTGCGCTCATCTTACCTCACTCGAGGCTCTGTTCTATTCTGCCTCTCTTTCAGGACATGGTCACTTGTGCTGAGTCCTATACTAACCTCTATGCTTTGTCCTTATTTTCAGGTCCCAGGCAGCGTGACGTCTCGGCCAATCAGGGGTTTTACGAGCACCCCTTACAGAAGTCTCAGATGCTGGGTACCTCTCTCATCTCCTCTCGAGGGGCGGCTCTCCGAGTCATAAAAATGTGTTTTCGGTTGCTGGGTCCTCTGCCCCTGGGATGTGTTGGCATCGTCGCCCTCAGTCAGCGACCTCTTTTCTATCCTGTCTTTGGTTGCTGGGTCCTTCGCCCCTGAGGTGTGTCGGCATCGTCGCCCTCAGTCAGCGACCATCTTTTCTATCCCGTTTCGGTTGCTGGGTCCTCTGCCCCTGGGATGTGTCGGCATTGTCACCCTCAGTCAGTGACCACTTTCTGTCCTACTAACTGCTCCTTGCTGCTTCTTCTGCCTTATCCTTCACCCCAGCTCACGCCCCGTGAATTAAATATTAAAAAGTAAGAAGCTTCCCTTTTCTTAGATTTTTTTTTTTTAACATGTTCACTTGTCTTTATATTAGTACGCGCCAGCACTGTCGCACAACAGGGATCCCCAGAAAAACTTGATCCAAAGTGGAAGATATATTGATGGCTGGCAACTGAAACTGTAGAACAGCTCCTGAACTCTGGTGAAAGAACCTGAACACAGCCTTTAAAATATAAACTAAAACCTACTTTCTGAATGTTAACAAGTGTAGCAATTTACCATCTTTCAGATTGATGTACAGAAGGCCACCATGTACTGTTTGTGAGACTTAATTAGCATATGTTTAAAATGCTTAAATAAACAATTGATGCACAGAGGTAATTCTACTGTATGATGTTCAGAAAAATAAACCACACTTCAAGCCTCATGTCAGGAACAGTCTGAAAAATAAACCACATGTCTGCTGTAGCAATCGCTTACATCACGCAGAATGCTGATTAAGAGAAACTGCTTGCTTGTTTGTTTTTGTTTGCTAGATAACACCTGAGTACTGTGTATCCTGTATATTCTCATACGGAAGGGAATCTCTCATATGCAAGACCCTGTAAACCCAAACCTTAAATCAGGCTGAGATGAACCCTGTGCTTGCCCTGTTATAACCATTACACAGTATTTCACAGACTATACTGTACATCTGAGCTATACAGAGATTGAGGTCGGAGGAGAATCGCTGCAGATGCAACTAGCTGCTTGTTTGGCTCAGTGCATTACAATGATTTCAGTATTTTAGAGGTTGGTCTAGCTATATTTTCCTTGCTTGTGAATGACAGTTTGGGGTGTACTGTGCATTATCTGTTTTGAATATACATTACGACCTGTGTGATAGATGTAGGTACTCACTGGATATGTACTTGTTTTCCACCAGTAGCAATGCTGTGTTCTTCAGGGGATCCCTTCTCTGTGTATCGATATCTATCTCGAACAATTGCTAACACTGGGTCAAAGGTCAGATGACTATCATGTGATAATAGGTTAGGGCCACTCCTTCCAGCCACCACACTTATACATAAACAAGCTGTGTCCCTCCTGGGATCAACTGCTTCTGTAAACATAAAAACAGACCGATGCACTGTAGATACAGTAAGCTCTGGACATGCAGCAGGATTTAAGTTTTTTCATTGTCCAAAGCAGTAGTGGCAGGTGTAAGACAGACCAAAGAACAAATGAGCATCTCTCTGGGCTGAAACTTCATTGATTTCAAGGTTGTCTGATTTATAGGCCTAGACTGGACAACATTTTGTTGTGTGAAAGACATCATCATTATAGCAGGGGGATCTGACCCAAACAAAGAACAGTTTTGTAATATTTGTTTTCGTATTTTAACAAAAAAAACCTCCTTCCATTATAACGCTAAACATCTTCATAGATAATAGATAATGCCAATAAGACCAAAAGGGGACCCAGCAGTAACAGAAGTAGTGTTTTTGTAATGTGCTTCAGAGCACACTCTCCGGCTTACAACCTCAGCAATACAAGACATGTCCTTTTGCCACTGATTCATTGAAAGATGTAACATTACAAAGGTTATCATCACATACAATTGGTTGTGTAATTACATTTTTTTTTAAAAGTTTCTGCCATTGCTGTACAGTACATCACGTATCTGCGTTGGCTCAATGTATATGCAACTAGATTCTTTGCTTTCCGCACCTCTTCACCCCACTCCCAAATGACAGTGCAAGGCTGTGCCTCACCCGGCCTTGTTTTATGAGTCTCGGTAGTGATCAGGTGCCCTGAACACCAAGTGAACCGGAACCTCCCACATCTGGCTGCAGCTCTGCGCTTGTTTGTTTTTTGTCCTGCTTGCTGTCGACCACCCTGCCTCAGTAGAGACACCGAGCTTCTCCACGCTTGGGTGGCAACGTCCACAGGCCTCCTCTTTTAAAAAGCTACGACTACTAATGTACTAATTACTCATTTGATACTGAACATCGGTATCACAGTGCTAACCATAAATCAGGAAGAAAACCCCAGTACCCCCAAACTTATTTTGTAACAATCTAACTTTTGTCACGTTGAGCTCCATTTTTATGTAATCGTTTTTACTCTTTCTGTATTAGATTTGTTGTTTTCATTTGTTCAACACACACGAACAAAACTGATGGACATGTTATGGTGTTGTACAGCACTTACCTAAACCTCTGCATGTACTACCTAAGGCTGTTTAACAGTCTAAAACTAAGCAGTAAATTATTATTTTATATGTGGAAGCAGCCCCCTTAAAACACATCCATATTCAAAGATAATTGGCGATTACTAATACTGTTTTACCATTTTTGAAGTGTGTCTCATAACAATAGCCTATGGACTGAAAAGAGTTCAAATGATTACATTTCATGGAAGCTCAGCACCCTCTAGTGGTTTTAATGGGCTTTAAATCTCGACTTTTGAACTGTAAAATTGACTAATTTACAGCTGTTATTTAGGGGAGTTATTTAAAAGAATACTTTTAGTTTTTAATTAATAACGGTTATGTTCATAAAACTATTCTACACGGTTATTAGTAAACTATTTTGTTCATAAACATTTAAATAAGACACAAAGCAAGTCTTACAAATGTGTAAATACTTAATTCGACCAACCTTGCAAAATCATTTTCCCCAACCAAAAAAAAGAAAAAAACACTCAACAAATATCACTTTAATTATGATGATTTTTATTTTTTAATAGCGAGAACAATTTTAAATGAAATCACAAGATAAACAATGCAGCCAACCCTCAAATGTAGATACCCTACACCTAAAAATTCAGAAACAAGCAAAGGCACCTTTATCAACGAAAGACAATGTATTCTAAATTCTAAACTGCGTCTCTGTCACAAACATGAGCAGACCTGACTGCAAGCCTTTTCTATTCAGATATTTTAGGGTTTGTCAATATATGATCCTTATGGCACCAAGGAAACTACTGATACACTGATTAATCCATTTATAACAATGCTCAAGATATCGAGATCCTCAAGCTATTCCTGCAATCATGATTATGTACGCATTATAAAAACAGGCCTTTCACATTTGTGGTTGAAAACTTAATTTTACTACCAATCAACAACAAAAAAAAAAAAAACATAAAAAAATATATGTAATGGAAGCAGCATCAGAGGGATTATTCTGGGACTACAGTCCTCACTACTAAAAAACGAAATGTTGCTAAAACAGTACAATTTTGGATTGTCAAACTTAACTGCTTAAGACAACAGGCAGTGATCCAGGCAACAGTACTGAAATGTTTAATATATTATATCAAATAGTTACTATTTTTCAACTAACATATAAACATCTTCCATGTTTACAAAGAACTAAGGGAAACATATTTATAACACATGGCTTACAGATGGCTTATAAGCAACACATGGCTTATAACAGTGCAAAGTTTAAGTAATTGTTATACATGTTCCAGTTTAGAAGCAGAGAACTATATATTGTTACAGGCTTGTACAGAATATTGGAAAAAAAAAACTTCATTTTTTAACAAATTTCATTACTGTATAGAATTACACACAGTGGAGTGTTTTTTTGTTGTTTTTTTTTTAAACCCATGTAGGAATATTAGATAGACTGCAGCCTGATTTTACAAAGTCGGCAAACTGTGTCTGTTGTCTAAAGCTATTTTATTGTTAAAGGATAAGTTAGCTTCAAATGTAATAAATTATGTGCAAGTTTAAGGGGCAGTGCTCCAAATGTAAAGTAAGATAAATGTATAGGGAGTGTGGGTGAATGTCACTGGGTTTAGAGCAGTGTTCTTTAGGTATTTTGAGTGTCAGTAGTTTAACCTCTATGGTAGATCCTAAATTCTGCAAAATCTTAGCAGACCTTGCAAAATGAGCTCTGTCAGGAATCTGGGCCTGTGAAAATCGAACTGACTTCTAAATACCAAAGATCAGTTTGGTTTTATAACGTAAACATAGTGAAGGAACGCATACAATGAAAGAGGTAATGGCTGAAGCTGACCACACAGCTCTGGTATTACAAAAGAACAGTTTCATCCTCATTATCTACATACACTACAGTATGTGCAAAATACAAACCAGCAGACCTGAACTGAACAAACGCCCACAGAAAGCAGGTACATACATAGGTGACAGTAGGAGTGTAAGGCACAGTAAGTATACCCTTTCTGTCCAACAAATCTCTTCAAAAACTGCATTTATATGTTTGGAAACACGTTCTAATTTGCACTATATAGTTTTCTATATTAACTTTATGCTATGTGCATTTATTACTGTACACATTGTATGTATAACGTCCTTTGAAACATTTTGCAACTACTTTATTGCATTGAGTAACTAACTACATGTACTGTGCATTGAGATACTTTTTTTAATAAAATGGAATATGTGCACCAATATAAAAAAAAAAATGTGTGCAGTTTTATGCAGTAGACAGACTGTCATTGCAATAGCGAATGCTTATCAAATAACTTAAATTTACAGGACATGCATCTGCCTGTATTTCTTCAAAGCATGAATGGATTTTGTGATGTTTTGCGATGTTTAACAATATAAGTTTACCTTTTCAAGCAATAAAAAGCTGTCTAAAACGAAGTTAGAATTGCTTGCTGCAAAGCGTTTATCTTTGTGCGCGTTCTTGTTTATAGGTGACTGCAAATTTCCAGGCCTCGACACACTGCGACAGTAAGATTTCTTTAGGAAAAAACTCTTCCAGTTCTGGTGGGATATCAAGGTCTTTTCTTTCTATGTAGGGGATCAGCGTGTCTTTCAGGCTGCAAAAGAAAAGAAAAAGAAATTTCAGGTTGAAAATTAAAGAAAACTTCTATAGCTTCTAAATTTGAAGGTACTATTTTTAACCAATGTATATTAATTAGATGATATTTTCTGGTTTACTGGTCACTATAAAAGGCTTGTAGTGTGCACAAGCTCAGATAAGTATCAGGATTCTTATTTGGGACGACTGGGAAATTATTTGCTTCACTTGCGTTACCTCCAGGTAGGTTTGTAGACATCAGCAGCTTGGACATTCTTCAGGTTCAGAAGCAGAAATTCGTGCATCTCCAGAACAAAGGTGTCCACATTCCCTTGCGCAAAGAACCCAGTCAGGAGTCTCTGCTTATCGGCATCAAGGTTTTTTTTATACTCTTTGCAGATCCCTGCAAATGGGTCCTAACAAGTGGCAGAAAAAACATTTATTTTTATATTTTTGAAAAAAAGGCCATATTCAGGATGCAGATGAATTCTAATGCATATCATGGATGTTCTCATGCATTTTAGTGAGCAGTGATTGCAAAACCTTTTTAGAAACATTACTGCCAAAAAAAAAAAAACTTAATTACTGGTGATCTTTCCCCTATATCCCTTTTACTTTACAAAAATAATGATATTCCTCTCATGCACAGGATTTGAATCGTTTCCCTACCCGCTTGAGGTGAATAATACACTCCGATTTCCTTGCAGTTAGATACTGCCACAGAGCAATGACGTGCTTCAGGTTACATCTGCTTAACGCCTGCAAATTTAAAAGGAGATCAATAGATTTAAAAGAAATTGTAAAGCTTACTGTATTAACGTATCTTTTAGATTACACAAAAACAAGAATTATCAAAAACAAGAAGCATTGACAAATGTGTTTTCCACAAATCGTAATTTGGTTTTGGACATTTTTTCAACTTAACTATACCCCCCCCTGATTTGGTGTGTTGGTAGCTTCTATCCCCCTACAACACCTCCCTGTAAGGTGCAGTAGAATGGTTCACCCCACAGCAGAATGCTTACTGTACCTTTAGTATGTGTTCAGAAGTCTGATCTCCCATCTGCAGGATGTCTTGCACGTACTTCACCAGCTGCATCTCGGCCTCCCCCCCAGTCTTCGCAAGGAATCCCAGCGTCACTTCAACCACTGACAGGGCCTCACACACGTCACTGTATGACTGAAACTCCCCGCTCAGGGCATTCATTACTGCATTCGGGAGGGAATCCTAAAAGAATGTAAAACAGTCAAATTGAAAAGGACAGTTCTTTACCGTTCCTCTTTCTTTCTGGGAGTTACAGATAGCTCTCCACTTACCTGCACAAGTTTTTCTTTCACGTCCTTAAATATGTTTTCGTAATTTCGGTCTTGTCTGTTGAGCAATGTCGGTATTCCCTGAAATGGTTAAGTGTTTTATTTAAACGTTTAGAAACAACAGAACATTAATCTAATACAATACAAATAGAAATGCACAATATAGGACTAATAAGACCTGTGCAAACCCCCTTGTTAATCTATTGCCAGGATTTTCAAATAAAAATATAATCCCAGTTATTTGCTTTCCTCAGCATCTAAATATAAAACAGGCATACTAAAAGCTTGTAGTTTTTATAAAAATATATATTTATAATGGTCCAGCCATACATAGTTCGACAAATACAAATTACCCAAATTCCAATAAAATCTTCAAGACATTTAATTACCAGAGGAAATACATGCAACACCTGGGGTGTACACCCAAGTTAATGACTTTAAGATTGGTCTGTGTTACTAATTAACTAAAGCCTGGAAAGGACCAAACTGCTCTGCAATGGGAGTCTGATTTCCATTCCGGATCCACTGTGCCACAGTATTAGAAAGCCAGCTAGAGGGTGCACAATAGTAATAGGAGCATACTGCACACGTGCTGCTAGACTCACAGTGAAGGTAATCAGAGGTTTGCCTCGCAGGAACCGGTTTGTTACTTGCTGCTGGATTTTCTGCAGATCGAACTCTGGCAGGGTTTCCTGTCCTCGCTCCATGCTGTACTGGCAGTTTGATAGAACCAGGGGCATCAGGTCTCTCTCCACCTCGTACTTTATCACGTGAAGGTCGCTGAGATCCGCTGGGCTCACAGTGTATCTGTTGGGAGAAGGACTTACATGCACTTGGATGCAATGTATATTACGATTCTGCTATCTGCTGTATGGCTGCTTTTAATAAAATACCAACTAACAAAACAAACGATGTATTATTCCGTTTACAATTCAGTAAATAATAAAAACAATCCAGTTTTGTAAAACTAAAGTTAGCGTGCTAAATATTAAATAAACAAAGAAATGAAAAGAACAAAAATAAAAACCAACCCCTGCGTTTCTTCAGTGAATTTCTCCACAGTGTAGACCAGGTCATTGTGGAGCGCAATGAGGTAGCTCACCAGGGCAGTGGAGCACAGCCCGAGGCCCTGGCGTCTCGGGAGAAGCACAGGGAAATCACTGTCCAGCTTTAGATCTCTGCTGCAATATTCTTCAGGGATCTTAATTTCACCTGCAGGCGAGAGGGGGTGGGGGAAACAGGATTTATTATTACATGTAATATCAACCACCCCGATACTGAACCTTGGACACCATTCCACTAGTTCACAATGCCACTAAATCATTGCAACACCCATCTTAAAAGCAGATATAATTTCACTTTTATGGTGTCAATAAATTATCTTTTTTTTTTTAGCTAAACAAGCAAAAGCATGAAAAAAGTAGTTATTTTTTTTTACCATTCGTAGCCAGTGAAGTTCTGAGCTGATTCCATAACGCCAGAAAGATCTGAATTCTCTTCTCATACCACTCTCTTAATGATGCTAAATGAAAACAGGACAGGTTGAGAAATTACTTTGCAGATAAAGCTTGGTTTACAAAATCATACATGGTTCATTTATTTTTCGCTAGTGCTAGGACATAAAATGAGTGATGCGTCCATTAAAAATGCATTCTCGGTACTAACACAAACAAAAGTAACAATCCCATAATCTCTTTAAAGGGATACAAGGAATATAATATAAATGACATCAACTATCCAGAAGTTCTGAAGGAATGGTTCTTTACTGTATGGCAGAAACATTGCTTTCAGAGCGAAGGGAATGTTGTGTACAGAATTTCAGTATCATGCATATTTTGTAAATGAATTACCTGCTTGTTGACTTTGAATAAAGTCACTGATTGAGCCATGCATCAGGTCAGTCACATTCTGGAATTTCTTAACCAAATCTCTTTGCAGATCAAGCAGATCTGGTAGAAACTTGACAAGCTTCAGCTCAGCTTCCTACAAGCAAAAGGTGCAAGCAAGCAATGTAATGCTATTTATATGTGACTAACGCTAAGAGAATCATAATAGGGACAGGTTCCGATAATGAACGAAAAGGCAAAACTAGTTATGTTAGTCCTAGCATGACATTCATAACCAATACAGGGTCACTGATCCATGAAGGGATACTTTCTTTAAGTCAGTGGTCGTGGTTCTATCCAGCACTTTGTTCCAACCAGGTGCTTAATTACTTAATTGAACATCTAGTTCAATTAAACATTAGAATGAGGCTCAGGACTGCTTACATTTTATAATGAGTTACCTGGAATGGAATGAATGTCGACCACTGCTTCAGGTTATACCATTACATGCTTATGTACTTTCCCCTGATACACACGGTTTCAAATGTAACGGTTAAGACATACACAGGATATGTTAAAGGACTAAAATACCTTTTGCAAAAACTTCCATAAAACAGGCAGAGTGTCTTTGCCGTCATTCTGCTCAACAATGTGAGCCAAGTGCTGGACAGAAATCCTGTCCCTGCAGCTCCAGATGGCGGAGCAGTGGACCGCACTGTGCTCGGGCAGACTGGCCAGGAACGTCTTGGGGTTTCCATACAGGATCTTCACAACTGGGCTGGAGGAGATCCGCTTATCGTTCCGGATTTGTTCGTTTACTTCTTTCAGCTGGCGTTCTAATTTCTGGTTTTGTTTAAAAGAGGGTGGGGGGGGAAGTTGAAAGTTAAAATGTTACAACAGAAATAGAGCATAATGTATGACGGAAGGGTGGTGCTTGGGAACTGTCAAAGCCAGCCTACCAAACTCTTGTTAATATTAAAATGCAGTTGAAACGCATTCTTACCTTGAGTTCAGGTGTGATAACACTGGAAGCAATAGCCGTCTCCCAGCCATTTCTTTTCTCTTTAGTTGACAGAGTAGCATCATAACACACAGGCCCTGAAAAACAAGGATGCTGTCAGATTCCATCATGAGGAAAGGTAAAAAGAGATCACTTCCCTCTGAAAACAAAACAGGTCCCCGAAATGACTTGCTTATCTCCCTGCCCAAGTCCACTTACACTGATGCTGGTGCTGTTCCATAAGGCTGCAGAGCATCAGGTGGACAGCGTTGGCTGTGTCGTCCACTCCTTTCCCCAGGGACCTTATCAGCTGGTCCAGGTCCTTCATCAAATGGGCAAACAGGAACTCCGCTGGGTTTGTGACCACTGGCTTTATTATTTGTGCTATGGACTTTAGATATATATATGTTAAAAAAAAAAAAAAAAAAAAAGGTTTACTCCAGTCTCAAAATAAGTAAAACAGCTGAAGAGACTTTGGGGGACGGGTCACTCAAAATGAAAAACTTGATGAATCTAAATACTTCTGCTTAAATCGTAAAAATGCGATAATCCCTGCATATATTTTACTTCCAGAAATACACTAAAGTACCATGCACTAGTAGACCTTTGACTTGCATAACTTTGGTACACAAAGAACACACATTTATCAGCAATTATCAAAACAGTGGCAGTAAACAGACTTGAAGTCTTTGAAAACATGCCCACTCTATCTCTGTGTCAAAAGCTATTGGTATGCAGCGCTGTACCTGTGGATCCTGCGCAGCTCCCAGTAGCATAGCCATGTGAGTGAGGAATCGAATCAGTATGAAGGGCACAGAGGAAATCTCCCTGGTATCCAGCATCGCTGCACTGTCTCTCTTCCGCGGGTCTCCCAGAACGTGGCCACGTTGGGTTCGATCACCTCTGTGGAGACAAGACAAGACCTCTTTATTCAAGTCGAACATGAATTAAACACATGATGAGTGATATAGCAATGTGCACGTACAGTAGTACCTTGGTGTTTCGTTCACACTATCATTACATAAAGATAAAGCATTTAAAACCTTAACTACACCATATCCAAGTCAGTATTATGTTGTTACTGTACATTTGGTAACTGTAGTAGAGCTGTCTTTAGGCAAAAAAAATAAATGTACATCCGTACAATTCATACTATTTATTAATCCATAAATTCAAAAATAACCTAAGTCAAGTAGACCAACTTTGCTGTTAGTTTTGTATGCTCCACTTAGTTTCTTTATACAGTGTATATATATATATATATATATATATATATATATATATATATTAATATATATATATATATATAAATCTGCAACAAGAAAATAGTGTTTTCCGTACAATTCTGAGGCAATGACTTTAATGAAAAACAGTGTTAATGAGTATAAATAAATAAGAAAAAGTCAGGTAGTTAAAAAAAAATTTTTTATTAAATCACATTACTAAAATCTGAAAGAAAAAAAAACAGAACAAACATGTTTGTCATATTTTATGGAAATCAAAGAGAGTCCACTTTTTAAAAAAAAACTTATAGCACTGACTATTGGATGCCACTTTCTAAAATATACATCAAACATAACAATTCTTAAAAAATAAATTAAATACAGTTATGGCCAAAACATATGACTATATTTAATCACATTAGTAATAATAACACTTGCCTAGCAGAATAAGATTGTAGTTGTGCACTGGGATTCAAATTAGCATTGGTACATTTTGCAAATGCACTGTTTTACAAATGTGTACGAGGCTTGGAGCATTTTTGTACAAATGTAACTGTATTTTTAGAAACATGTGTTGTTCACCAAAATGTTGTAATTTTAAAACGTATCCACATCAAGACAGAACATAGAAATAGTTTGGAAGCTGAGACAAGCGCTTGGAAACAGTGACAGGCAACACTGATTGGCTGATAAACTAGCTTTTTTCTTTGACCAAGACCACAATGTGAAAGTGCTACCATCACATACCAGAACACAAATGGGAAAGTAACAACTTAAAAAAAAAAAGAGGATTTTCACAAAAATGTGTCATCCCAAGTAATATCTAATGTAATTCACCATCCACTTCCTTTTTGAGCATTCATGTTACTACACCATGTACAAAAATACGTGTGTATTTCCATATACAATTAGAATGACATCTTTCAGGACCTGCAGCATAGAGAGTACAAGCAAGGTCCTAATTGTTTTTCTCTGACCTCACACAGGAGTAACAGAACAATGCTTCGCTTTGACCTTGCGACTAAACTATGAAATCCTTTTGTAAAACAGTCACAGTCTTCTGCCGTTTTAACAGAAGCTATGACGGTGAGTTATTGGAAATACTGGACTTGCCCTGTCTTTTGCCGTTATATTCGGTGCTAATTTCGATTTGTTTCTGGAGCTCACTGATGCCCTTAGGATCTCTCCATGGCTGAACTAAAGCTTGCACTGAAACCCAGCCACACTTCTCAATATACAAATAGCGTGTATGCGCTCTAGTGACATGTACAGTGATAGTAGGGAGCAAATTTTAGAGTTTTGGGATATTTTTCCAAAAAAATTAAATTCTGCCTGAGCAAATTCTGTGATTTTTCCTGCGATCGTGGAATCCTGGAGGGACCAATTATATATATATAAATAATGAATACATAGTCTTTTTACTTACTTTACTTCCATCTGTTTAAATCCTTGAACAGGTACATGGTTTTCTCCTCCCATTTCAGCACCACAGTCAATGCACTTTCTTCTCTCCATTGGTTGTCCACACTGCAAACATGGTACAAATCAACAGCAACAGTGTGAATAAAAATATAAGAAAGCAGTGCAGTTGAATTATTTAGATGATTATTATTACTTTATTATTTACCTCACCAACAGCACATGGATGACCATTTGGACACACTGTGTGGGAATAGAAACAAACGTGCTATAATGAAATGCATCAATATTATAATGTAAAAAGCTCACATCTTGTTCACTTTATGTAGGACACAGTACATTGTATTTAAAAATCATTTTTCAGTTAAGGAAGTGAACTATACTTACCATACCAATGCACTTGCCCTAATACTTGCTGGGCTACTGCCATCATATCCTCGGGCATTGTTGGCAAGAAGGCATTCTATGAAGAAAACAGTAGTAAATTTAACAAAATATAAAAAATACTATGCTGTACAAAAAAGCTTTATTTGTCTGCAATATCTCCAGTCATCAAACCGAACAACACTAATTATTCCAATCATTTGTAAATACACAGTATAGGTCACTCCTGGGTGATCGGTATACCCACCAAATGATTGTATGGAGTACCATTACATAGGAAATTGTAGTACAAAGTACAATTAGACCAACGTTTCAACAAGAAGTATTTTGACAATGTGTTTTGTAACATGGTCAACGTTGACTGAACTGCACTATTTTATCAGTTATTGGCCCACATACTGGGGTTAATAGTTCAAGTAATTCCAAAACCAAGTTGTACACATACGGTTTACAGATAAAAAGAATGTCAATACAGTATCTTCACAAATACCATATGCCTTCAAACTAGACACCAGTTCACATAGACATGAGATGTACTCCAGATTGTATAGTTAGTTAAGAAAAAAGTTCCAACCTGCATGTTTGCTGGAACAAAGGCCAGCTGTTTCAGTGGGGCCAGAATCCCATCCTTTCCACACAAGAGTACAGCAGCTGTGTGAACGGTCAGTTCCATTATCGTCTGCAATGTGCTTGGATAACCAGGGCGGACAGCAAGGGTTTCAAGACTATTTCTGACCAAGGAGTCAGCCAAGTGCTTTAGCTCTTGAGTGCCGAGTATATTCGAATTCTTGATAAATTCAATTAGTGCCTCACATTGCTGAAAAAAAAAAAACACACACATCGAAAAAATAAACAAACATTAAAATGCAAACAAAAGATAGATCAAAGGCTTCATGCAACTTATAAAAATGTCCATCGATAGCTTAATTACACTCACCGCAGGTTTTGGGTGGACGAGTTGGTTTGCTGATCCGTAAAGTGTGGTCACCTCTCGGAACAGAGCCAGGACCAGGTACAAAGCTTGATTATCTGCTGGACGGTTGCAGTTCTGGAGAACGGCAAAAACAGAGCTACAGCTTAACTTACAGTAGTGATAATTCACATTATGCAACTTTGACTGGGAAACAGAGAGCCACTAATGCAGTTTCATCATTATGAAACATTGCAAGGGTCTGATGGGTTATTTACTGGAACATTGGTTTTAATCTTAGAGAACATGCTGCTTGAGTCAATAGTGTACAGTATGTAAGAAATGCATCAATTCTATTACCTTGTGTGCCTCTGCTATGCCCTCTGTTTTACACTCGATCATTGCCTTGCCAACTGCATCACGGAAAGTTTTGTAAACATCACCACATACCAGGAACCGGTCCATCTGGCCTGGCTGGTCATGCTACAGGAGGGAAAAATAAAGAGAATAGTAATTTTTTTTGCATGGTTTACATTATTGAGAGCAAACAACAAGCTTGGGCACTTATGTTTTGCTAAGGGCTTCCATCACAAGTTAAAATGATAAAGGACAGTTCAAAAGCATGACCAACTCTAGCTGGTCGTTTACCAACTCCGCTGGTTTCTGACAGTTTAAAACCAGTTTCCAGACCACTTTTTGAAAAAAAGAAAAAAGTATAATTATCTGGCAATTGCGACTTCAATTGCATGCAGTTATAAACAAATCCCTCAGCAGTGCAAGACACCTTGGTGGACTGGGTTGAATCGTTACCTGCTGCTGAACAATTTCAACAGGGAATATCCATCTGAAATTATTATTATTTAACAGCTGCTGTACGAATTCCATGCCTTGCTGACGGCAGATTTTCCGAGCCAGGTAAATCCGATACCAGTCATTCCCGCTTCCTTCACACAACTGTTTAACGCTTTTCAGGAATTCTGACGTGTGCTGACCTCCAGGTATCTGCAGTTGTGACCCTAAAGAAAAAAGAAAGAACAAAAAAGTTCAGACACATCATAAGCTGGAAAACTGAGTCACACCCACATGCCCACTTATCTGAACCCCAAACTTAAGCAAGTCTAAGTAATGGGCGACAAAGTCATCTGTATACTGTTTTTTGAAAGTGTATAAGAGGATTGAATTAAAGTATTCAATTTTCACAATCTCTTCTTGCTTTATACTTGCCCCCAGAAATATTTTCATAGAGCATAGTGACTAGAATCAAAAAAGATTGTCATTAACTAAATCACAGTACCTGAATTTCCAGGTTCAACCAGAAAGTTTGCAGCCATGTCAAGAGAGAGACGAATCCTCGCTATCTCCTGAAGATATTCCACTGAAACACTGGAGCCTTTATTTCTAATGGCGTGTCTTAAGAAATGACTTTCCTGTTCCAACAATGATTGCTGTTCTGAGACTGTAAAGCAGTGAGCATTCTCATACATGGAGTCCTATGTAAAAATAAACAAATACTAATGAAGTCACCAAGCTGCCAATTTAATAATGCATGTTACAAGTAACCTGCTCTTATTCACTATATATACTTTAAATATAACAAGCATGAAAATTATTACAATTAATCATATGTATATCTGGATGTCCCAGACTTGCATACAGTAATTACTGTAGTACAAAAATGTTAACAATAACTTAATTACACTTTTTTGTAATGGTAAATCAAAAACTGTAAAACATTTTGATTAATATTTTTTAGGTTTGTAAGTTAACATGCTGTCAGGTGTTGGAAGGATACATTAAAACTGGGTTTTCTTTGTGACACTAGTTGTACATAAAGCAGTACAAATAAACAGTCTACCTCCAAACAGTTTATGAAGAGGGCATAGAGTTCAGTCTTATCCTCGTCTCCTAGAAGTAAACTTCTTTCAACAGAGGAAAGGTGTTGTTGTAGATAATTTTTAACTCTTTCAAAGCTAAAACAACAAAAGAAAATAGCAAAGCAAATAATTTAATAACACGTACTGTATCTATTTAAACTCATATTTTTTGCTGGTCTATGAATCAATATAGTAATACTTTATAGTAAAAGAAAGAAATAAAAACCAGGAAACGCCCCGAGGCTCATGTCCATATGATTAATAAGAGACGCAGGGAGTGTAGATTTTCGGTATTCTCTTGTCAGTTTTTGGATCACTAAACAGTTTAATTACTGTTTTAAAGCCGTCTGTCTCTTACCTGTATTTTAACAGCAGTTTGAGCACCACTGATCGGACAACTGGAGTTCTATCTACATAGTCATCAAATGGAGAAAGAGCTTTGGTGTGGAACTTGCTATCTTTAAAAAGAAAAGAAAAAAGGTTAATTTAAATATTAAAATTCTTTTTAAACAACGTATTAATATGTTAATATATACACACAAGGATACCACAAGGATAGGTTAAATACATTTTATCTCTACATACATACATACATATATAAATCAATTATTAAATATTGTCAAAACTTATTTTAATACAGTAAGCTCACCTTTGTTAACAAGTGGAATTGCATCATTGGCAACCAGCAAGAGAGAGAGAAGGTGATGGATGATGCTCTCTGAAGGAGGAGAATTGTCCTTAAAGCACACAGTGGACACCACATCGATGAAAAAAGCATTGCATCTGTTTCGGAAATGGACATTCGACTGCACCGCCTCCCTGAAAGACATCGAGGATAGCAGGTTTCAGTAACACACAAAGTTCTAAAATCAATTAAATAATATATGTAATTAGAAAGTTCTATAAAATCAATGGCAACATTAAATACAAGGTTGATCCACATCATGGGATGGCTTGGTGCATATAGCAAGTAGACATCTAGATGTATCTAGCATACATGCAAGTGCCAATGGTGTAATACAGCAGCGTGGTGGTCCAGTGGTTAAAAGGGGCTTGGTACCAGGAGGATCCCGGTTCAAATCCCGGCTAAGCCACTGACTCACTGTGTGTGACCCTGAGCAAGTCACTTAACCTCCTTGAGCTCCGTCCTTCGGATGAGACGTAAAACCGAGGTCCTATTGTAAGTGCAGCAGCAGTTGTTGATGGATAGTTCACACCTTAGACTCTAAGTCACTTTGGATAAAAGTGTCTGCTAAACAGATTAGCACTGTAGAGTGGGGTTTGATTCAGGTGTCTCGTTGCAATGCTTTGCTCGTAGATGGGAAGCAGTAAAAGCCTATGCATACCTGATTTCTTCCGAAACTTTCACTTCGAAGTCATCTTGGATAGCTGTTTTACAAACCGGACAATACATCTGTGCAGGACCAAACCACTTCCCAATACAGGCCTGGCAATAGATGTGATCACATGGCAGGAGCACTGGATCACATGGATCCTCCAGACATACAGGGCATGGCTGCTGACCGTACCTGCGCCACAAGAAAAAAAAGATTTAAAAAAATGCTTTTTCACTAGTATGCAAATCATTTTCCATTTGGAATTTCCATGCGTTGCATTGTTTCCATCCGACTCAGCAACTGACTATTCCAAGCCTCATAACAGTTCATCACTAAAGTTAATAATTTAATGCAACATCATTTTTATCAACTTGCTTCAAAATGTTCTCCAAACAGTGCATCTTGGGTGATTAAGCTAGCTTGGGTATAAATCTTAACCCAAAAAGGTTAACCATCAGAAATAAATACCTGAAAAACCTTTTACTTGCTGCTTCTTTGCAACTTTTAAGTATGTCAATCACAGCTACAAAAGGTTTGTTGGATTTTAAATCAGAATTTTCCTGGAGACACTATAGAAAGAGAAAATGTCACAGTATAAATGGTACAAGCACAGGCACTCTTAGCAGTGAAACCAAACACAACAATGATATAGCAATAAGGCACGTATTATTAATGATATAGCAATAAGGTACGTATTATTCAATATAATTTGATGCACATATTCTTTATAATATGCTACTTCGGCATTTTAATAAAAAAACATCTGGAGTCTCAGAATCAGGAGAAATATACCACGATTGCTACCTCAACAAATAATGCAACAGTACATTTAATACTTTACAAATGTGTATTTTTTTCTAAAGCTAGATCCACTGGATACAGTAAAGGCAGACTAGCATGGCAAAGACAGACGTTACCTTTCCTAACTTGAGAGTGTGTTCCTCTACCAGCTCCGGCAGTCCCTTGCTTACAGTCTCGATTCCCAGCAGCACATGTTCCACAAACAAGGACAGGGAATAGATACGATTCCACCCAGATCTAAAATTAATCAAATAAAACATATCGTACAAATTGTACATTGCACAACAATTTAAAAACCTGAATGCATGTCAGTTCCAACAACATATAAAATGCACACCTTTTTTTTTAAATTTCAAATCAATTTCAATTGTGTTTTCATGGGTGCGCTGGCAAAACACCATTTAAAGGTGTATCCTCTGATCCTTTGTACCTGCCAAGCTTGTTCTGTATGTCATACATTATGAAGACCTCTAGTACTCACCTGACAAAACTGACCAGAGCGTGGCATCGGTCCCCATACAGCTGGGCATACTCCTCAGAGCAGACCAGCTCAACTGGAATCTGAAGACTCTTAACCTGCCGCAGCCAAGCTTGACAGGACTCATCGGTCTTCAAATTATGGGGCTCCAGCAACTCAATGCAGGCAGTAGCAGCATAGATGTCTATATCCTGTGTAAAAACACAAAAATACATGTATTCCGTTTTTTCAGATTACATTTTTCTTATATATAATGCAGAGACTGAATGCCTTGATTGGCTTTACCTAGACTGACCCAATCTAGTGACAAGCATTATTTTACAAAAATGATATGCTTACCATTTTTAATCCTTCCCCTCCATTACTTTGTTGGAGCAGTGCTGCCAGTTCTGGATAAATAGTGATCATTCTTGAAAAGTTCTGCAGACGCTTCTTGAATTGATGGTAAGCTGAATGAACCCAGGGTAGCGAGGGCACCTCCTCCTCAATGCCTAAGCTGATTCTTAGCTCATGCACACAGGATGTCAGTGCTTGGTGTAGAAACTATGGAGAAGGTGAACAAAAACAGGTTGCAGTTTTCCCCAACATGTTTTCCCATTCCAGTCCATAATCTACAAATTCACAGGCAGCGTCAAGCAGCTACGTCTTCCAAAAGCACAACATTAAAAATAGTTTTATAGATGATTTTTTTCCCCGAAAACCTTGATCGTCTAAATAAATAAATATACATTTTTTTTTTGAAAAAGCAGACAGAATGAAAATTCACCTCCAACTCCACTTGAGAGGAGACATTCATCGTCATCAGGAGAAAATCTTGCAGATATCGGTAGTAAAATTCGTTCTTCACTTCTTCATTTGCTTGCGACATATAACGTCCGAGCGGAGTTTTACTGAAAAACTCTTCAAACTGCTTGTGGGTGTGTCCTAGAGTGAAAAGATTTCCTGATCAAATCATGAAGGAAGATACATCTCAAAAGCACAACTAAATCCTGCAACATGGACACATTCATATCAGCAAAACCAAAAGTCACTGTAAATGAATCAGATTGTACCTTCTTGTTGCAGAGCATGAACCCAGAGGTCTTCAAGGTAATCCTTTATCCTCCAGCTGAAAGGCATGGTGCTACAAACCCCCATATCCAATTTCATGTAGTTTTGCACAAGAATCGTCTTGGACTCAGAACTGTAAAAATCAAGAGTGACAAGCAACACATCAAAACCTCAGGAAAAAAATATCATAGTATAGATCAATGTGTGCATCCTGCTATTGGTATTACGTTTTAATAGATACTGTACTGAGACTGTCCCTGGTATAACATTTTAAATTATGGTGAAGCAACATTTATTGTATATAACAAAATGTACACAATCTATGATAACAGTTTGGGATTGTTTAATGCTAACTTGGTCAGAACTCATTAGAACACATTTGCTTCACATTGCATTAGTATATTAATGCTAACTTGTAGTCTAATCAAGTTCTTAACATTTGCTTCACATTGCATTAGTATATGTAATTCTTCCTAATAACAGGCTGTATTTCTACATCAACAATGTATGAGGGTGGTAAAGATTATACAAATAGTAAATGCTTACTTCTTGTCAACTCTTGTATAGGGTATATCTAGCAGCTTTAAATCACCAAAAATGTCCATCCAGAGTTTTTTCACAAGTCGATCTGAATTTGTATCCGTCAGAATGTCCAGGTTACAATCCCTGTCTATGAGGGAGATCACCTGGGCCAGGTAAGGGATGACCACAACCTGGACTCGCTTCCACAGGGTGTGTCTGCAGAGGAGGACAGCATGATCAACACAATCAACACCCTTGAAACAGTACATCACAGTGTGCGATTGACTAATCAATTAAAATCACATATCTTATGAGTCACATTAAACTGGGGTCCTATTCAAAGAGCTATATCTCAGGAGCATTTTTTTTTTTTTTTTTAAATCTAATTTTTATAAATAGATAACATTTGCTATCCATTACACTTTCCTATCCTACTGTTATTGAAACAGTCTAGAACATTTATAAAACACATTCCTTAAGTGCCATATCTATATTAGTAGTACATTTACGTTGGGTCTAAAATGCATACTGTTTCGATAAATGCCTTAATAGTTCATTACAGGGGTTTGCTGAACACCACATAAATGTGCATGTCTTCTTATAATTTTGAAGGCTTACCTGAACGTCCCTCCTTCCTGCAGGGCATCAATGTTTGTTGCTTCCTTGAAAACCCAGTTCTTGGCTGACAGAGAGTTCTCATCATTTCTAGCCAGCAGGGTGTACAGTCTTCTCTTCATTGTTTTCAAAAAGGAAGCTGTAGAAGTTTACAAAAAATAAGAAACGACTATCTAACTCATACCAATAATAAGAAGAAAATGCTACGAAAGACAGTGGGTATAAACAGCGGGAGGTCTCAATACTGTCACCCTTTAAACTCTATACTAATCTTGCTGGTGTTTTTCCCCCAGGGGTTATTTGTTCACCTACGTTCATTATGAATTAGAATCTCAGCAATGTACCGTTGAGTTCCTCGTCTTCTGCTAGCAGCGTCAGCAGTATCTGCACTCTCTTGGTGCTACGATTGGTCCCTTCGTATTGGTCCCTCAGCATCCCAACAGCGCTCTGCACACAGCTTCTAACCAGCGAGGTTGTGTCTAGTATGTTTTCAGAGTCCTGAAATTTACAGATGAAATGTACATATATCATCCGACCCAGAAGGATGTAATATCCACAGCAGTTACATTAAGTTGTACTTTGAATGCACACACTTATTACAGGCAACAAAACTTGTGAACCTATATTATGATGCTAAACATGTCAAGCTAAGAAGAAAATAACAATATATGCAATATGCTTGCATAAAACACCTGGTAAGTCAATTAACCAATCCTTCCTGAATTATAATTAATCACTTCCTTGTCTTAAAAGGGACAAACCAGTTTAAAATCAGTTATTGTTGTAATCACTTATTGTAAGCACTGTAACATACAGATGCCTTATAATGTAAATAAACAGTGCTGCAGCTACAAAAGTCATGCCTAATGTCAAAACATACATTGTTTTCTTCATTTTCTGGGGGCTCTGTCATTTCAGAAGCCTCGACACCTATCACCATTGCTGCAAAGAAAACAAATACTTAAATTAACGTTTCTTTCAAACCAACAGATCATGGAGAACAGCTTTATCTTACTAAAATGATATAGATATATAGATATAGATATAGATATAGATATATATATAATGACGGGGCAGCAGTGTGGAGTAGTGGTTAGGGCTCTGGACTCTTGACTGGAGGGTCGTGGGTTCAATCCCAGGTGGGGGACACTGCTGCTGTACCCCTGAGCAAGGTACTTTACCTAGATTGCTCCAGTAAAAACCCAACTGTATAAATGGGTAATTGTATGTAAAAATATTATGTGATATCTGTATAATGTGTATAATGTGATATCTTGTAACAATTGTAAGTCGCCCTGGATAAGGGCGTCTGCTTCGAAATTATTAATAATAATAATAATAATAATAATAATAATAATAATAATAATAATAATAATAATAATAACAAAAACAACTTGGTGTACTAAACCACACTAGCAAAACACCATACTGGGACACCTCTTTCTTCTTACCTTCAGGTTGCTCAGCTTTTTCTTCAAACAGTTGACTGATGGTTAGGTTCCTTAAAGCAGTGATATCAGAAACGATGTCCTTCGATCTCCTGAGATCGTCAATATGGACAGACTTCCAAGGACCTAAGCACAGAAAGGGAAATCAGGTTAAATCAGCTTTAATTACAATGATTTGAGTTGAGTTGAAGAAGAAGATATCCCACAAAGAAAAATATTCAGGCACATTTCTTTTACAATTTTCATGTATTTTAATGTATGCATTTTATTAGTCACAGTTACACGATTTACAAAGTTTAATATCACCTTACCTCCATGAAAACCTACATATGAGGTCCCTCCTTCCATTCGAGGAAGCTTAGTTATGAAATAGACAAAAACTCTACCCCCTTCCTTGGTTTTATTAATTTCGTTTATAGCAGAATATCTAAAAAAGAAAACAGAAAACAAATTCTCCAATAACACAAGTGATCTTTAAACAATGTATCATGTGACCCTTACAGTATCTTCAATGTTGCAAGACATCACCCTAAATAAGGACTTACTTTGCTGATGCAATCAGGTTTGCACTTTGAGAACCTTCTTCAAAATCAGTCTGAATTATAAGGATTTTGTTTCCAACGTTGGCATCAAGAAAATGTCTGAAAAAATATATTTTAAAAACATCTTAGTATTTTGTGTTAACTTACTGGAAAGGTGCACATATTTCAACTGCCACTTGCAAATCAAGTGTGTTGAAAGCTTCAAGAAACTAAAGCTGGTTGGGAATAAACTGGGTTTTGAGTGATCACCACATGCAGTATATTGCACTTTACAAACCTGATCTTTTTGAGGAAAGAGTGTTCAGTATCAAATTGTTGCAGGGACAGAAGTACAATGTTCGGAAGACCATGAATTTCACTGGACAGTTTTTCAATATCAGAAGCTGTGAGAAGCCGGGAGAAAGTTGTAACCTAAAATAAATAAATAAATGAAAAAAATATCAAGTAAACATGGTTCCAAAAGTAACTAAAAAAGGAACAAGGAATTAAAGTTACAATGGCATTTTAACGACATATCGCTAGTGTAAAGCGTCATGCTATATTACAATTATAAGGTTGTTTATAAATGCCCTAGTTACATGCTCTTATAACAAAAGGTATAACAACAGTTAAAGTCATCAATGAATAAAAACACTTGAGAGATAAATTACCTCTGTGAATGCTGCCAGGCCCCGATCTTCCAGCTCTGTGTGTGAAATGACAAAGTCTGCGAGTGAGCTGTGTCTTTGATTCTCAAAGTACTCCTTTACCAGCTGGTCAGACTCCACTTTCGACAATCGAGAGTTGCTTAGCCTCACCACTGAATCCGGAGTGGCACAGCTGAGTAGAATGTGTTTGGCCTCATCCAGCACTTTTCTCTTTGTTTCTGTGATGTCTGCATCTCCCTTCAGTTTCTCTGTCACTTGCAGGACCACTGATGCACACGTGTCAGAATGGTAGCCAATAAAGACATCAGATGGAACATACATCTGGGTCTCTTGGGCAAAAGATTGCTGATTGTCGACTGCAACGAAGACATCCACCCACTTCCTCAACTTTTCGACAATTTGTTTCTGGTCACTCTTGAGGATTGTGTTAATGTCAAGATAATGCTTTTCAAGTCTGTTAATGAGAGGGATAGGGAACTGCTTGTAGACCACTTCTTTCTCCTCAATGACTATGAGCCTGAAATCCTTATGAACCCTACACTTGACACGGTGTGTCCCCAATCCCAAGTCCACATACTTCTGTCCACCAAGGCAAACGTAGTACTGGTTAAGGGCATCATACAGACTTTCATAAAGGTTCTGTAGGTTGAGAAGAATGATGGTTTGTCCCGTTTCCATACAGATCTTTACACGGTTGATATTGCGGCAAATCTGGGTATACTCCTGATCCTTTGGGAAGCTTGAGCCAAAGATTATTTCTGGCTGACTTCGGTCTGAGAAGAATGTTTGTTGAAGTATCTGGAGAGCAACATAGTTTTTTGTCAAAACCAGCAGGTATCGACATTCGCTGTCCTGACTGTCTGCACAAATGTTTTGTCTGACCAGTTCAAAGGGGTTGATATTATCCATGTCAATTCTCATTGTAACGTTTGAAGTAAAAGCAGCCACAGCATCAACGTCATCTCTACCACTGAAATTCCTGAGCACCGCCTCCACGATCTGCTGAGCAGTGGGCTCTTGATTAGTGAATTTCGCAATTGCAAACACCATCTTTATAAGACTGTAATAATCCCGGAGACCAAAGAACTCTTTGCCTTGTTCTTTACAGATGTCTAAATAAGCTTTGGCAAACCCTTTAAAGAATCCCTGGACTTTCTTAAGTATCATGGGCTCCGAAGAACATATCCCCTTGGCACTTGCGATTAACTCTTTTTCATCCGGATCTCCACGGGACACAAAAATACCTCTGTTCATTTTGGCAGGGTCCAAAGCCCAGTTGGAAATCCCAACAAAGCCAACTTTTTTATGTGGAAGAGGCTCATCATCAATGCAGCCTTCCTCCAGGAGTGGGTGAAGGGTCTTCAGGGGCATTTTAGCAGAATCTTCGGCTAAGCCAATTTCATCAAGGACCACAACTGATACATACTCCTTCAAATTTTTTCCTTCTTGAAAGCGAGCACACTGTTTGAAAGTGTTGATGATGCCTTCAGGGGTAGAGTGAGGGCTGCACTGGAATGAAACAAGATGGATCTGCTTCAGTTCTTTATACAAATCTGAATGCGCTGCTTGGCCTTGCATAGCATCTGCCACTAAAGTTTTAGCCAGTGATTTAGAACTTCCTGGTTTTCCAACCAAAAACAGTGGGATCCGGAGTTCTATGCAGATGACCATCATGAAGACATTTTCTTTCAAAGCGCTGTTTCGTGCTATTGTCTTTCCCAAAGGCACACCACTCAATAGAAGATCTTGCATAAGTGAGATTTCTTGCAGGACCTTGAAAGGATAGTAAGATTTGGGAAGGTGAGCACAGATTTCTTTTCTGTATTCTTCCTTCTTTTCCAAACAGGCATGATAACAAACACCGACTGCCATTACCAGGGACCAGACAATTTCATTTCTTTCATTTCTTTCATCTAAGAGTTTCTCATATTTATTTTCTTTATTCATGAACTCTTTCAACTCTTGGAGCAACATTTTATGATTACTGTAAAACCATACAAAAACATGCATGCAACGTTCCACATCTCTCAGGCTGACAAAGCTACATTCATCTTTTCTCCGCCTCATGTAACACTGTGAGGTGGACAACACATCTGTGATGAGAGGAATGTAGTCAACATGAATGTCGATGGTCTTAACCACTCTCTGCACAATTTGCTGGATGTACATCTTTTCAGTATGATCATTAAGCTGTCCAAAGTCCCACACTAAAGGAATCATGCTTGGAGGCAATGCCTGCACTCTGTAAACAAGCTGCCGCAGAGGAATGGATCCCAGTTTGTCTTCGGTCTCTTCTGCTCCAACCTTGTAACCCAGACCTGCCGATTCTAAGCGTCCGATCATTTCATCTGTATGCTTTCTGTAAGGGTTGCATGCAGCTACAATCTGCAGACCTGTGTAGGCAGCCAAAGGTTCTCCTTCTACAGTTTTGTCACAAAGTACTTCTTTGATACTGCTTACAGCTTCGGTCGTGTTGGCTTCGTCAAAGAACAGGACAGAGTCAAAGCCATATTCTTCCTTACCGGCGTATGAGATGGATTCTGCTTCCCTTACTTTCAAGTAAATCATTTCTGCAGTTGTTCCTCCATGAACCTTTACAAGTTTCATGTTTTCCATTGGGGCACCACACTTCCGCAGTTCACAAAGGAACTTGATAAGTCTGGTCTTGCCACAGCCAGTTTCTCCCATGATTATGACAGGGATGCCACACCTGAACCTCATGTGGATGGCAAGCATCTTCAGCATATTGTCTGTGGTGAGTTCATAGGTCTCATCAGGGTCAATGGGCCACTGAACTCCAAGCACATGGCAAAGATACTGTATCTTCTTCTCTCTCGGGAGTTCATCAAAATTTATATTAAACGGCACTCTCTGAAGCCTAAGGCCTTCATAGAGCTGTGGAGTCATGATGTTGTTCTTAATAACTCTGCCAGTCGAAGGGTCGATTGCATCAACTGCATTGCCATTCACCTGGAGGTGGAAGCCGATGAAGGTCATGGATACGTGATCGTCATTGAAAAAGATGTACGGGTGTGGTTCCGTCTCCCACTTCTTTCTGATACGGAAAGGAGCAAGGTCCTCTTCCGTGACCCTATCGAAGTTAAATTGTTGTCTCCCAGGACTTTGGTCAGAGATACTGAGAGAAGGTGTTGCAAAATCTTTTGCCATAAGAATCATGAAGTCAACTACAAAGTTTTTAAAACCTTGTAAAGTGTCACCAGTGAAACTGAAGTCACAAAAAACAGATGTCTCGCAGTCTTGTAGCTGCAAATTCAGGAACCAGGCAAAGTTCCTCAGCTCTGACCACGATGGATCTATTATACCACAGTAGATAAAGAACAACTGCAGACACTCAACATGGGTTCCTTCAGTGCCGCTGTAAGTAAAAGTGTCAATGTTTTCATGTTTGTGGAACCGCTTAAGGTACTGAAAGGGTCTTTGAAAGGCTTCACTTCTGAATTCTTGGTCATCCATTAGTGGGTCTGTCATGACCTGGTATGTACTGTCATGCATGCCCATTTCTAGCTCCAGAACTTCTTTGGGAGGTCTGCAGAATACTTTAGGGAAGATATTCAGGAAAGAGTAATGTGGAGTGTTTGATCCCTAAGAAAAATAAATAAGATATTTAATTAAATAACTAAAAACTGATCAAATGAAAATCTGTTGTTGGCTAATATTTGTGCATGTAGTTCATTTTTATGTTTTCTACTAGAGATGCTGAATATTTAACTTGCATATGATTTTCACAACCATATCCTGTATATTTCTAGTGTTGCTTTACAAAAACTTGAATAGTAGCTAACAAAGATGATTCCAACAATCCTATTTTGCAGCTACACTGTTCTCAATTTGCAATTGTGTTATAGCAAACATGTATTTTCATTTTCATATCAGGTAGTTCTCAGTTTCTAAGCCTTAGTCACAAGATATTTGTTACAATTGAACTTCCTGGGTTATTTCACTTCAGCAGTGTCTTCTGGGTCAAAGAATGCTGGTCATTAGTGGAAGCAGCTGATTGGTTAATAAAAAAGGAAGAAGTCATTGAAGGGTGTACAACTTCATCGTCCAAGTGAAATGACCAAGCAAGTGTAACACTAACTGATTTCTTTACTAAAGTGGTAGTACCCAATATCATGTTTACTAGAACATGTGTTTCTTTCAAAACTGTACTTCTGGGACCTAGGTAACAAATAGAAGTGCACAACTGGTAATGAATTAATGTTGTTAGCTGCAATCACTTTAACAGTGTATAGTGGAAAAAAACTATATAAAACACTTACAGGTCTTGTCTGTTTCTTCACGTCTGATGTTTCAAGGATCTCAACGACATACAGATGTCTATTGCTGCATTTCCACATTTTACCTTCAGCATCCATCAAGTAATGCAGGACCAGCAGTTTAAAGAGAAATTCAGAGAGACCTTTCTGAACCTAAAAACAAATTGAAGATGAAATAACAGATTTCAGAAGACTCTTTACTATAAAACTATTAAAAGGTGTGTCAATTTACATATCCCATTTATTCAATATGAAAACCACATACATTTAAGAGTAAAAGAAAAATATGAAAACAGCTGTAATTACAGAAAGCGTGATTTTCTTTTACCTTATTAAATTAAAATAGTCACACTTTATCAATAGAGCACAGTGGAAAATAGAACCCTATAATTCTACAGAAGAAAAATAAAAAAATATTCTAGTTAAGGACCAAGAACTAGGTCCCTATTGTGAAGCACTATTAAATTCCAGTTAAATGCTAATGAAGAGTTAAAAAAAAAAAAAAAAAGTGAGTGAGAGAGAGCTCTCAGAAACAGGCAGACAATTGTAATGGAAACTACTCACTGAAGAGGTGATATCAAAATGAAAGACTGTTAGCTTGTTCTGCGTGGAGCTGTTTAACAAGGGCAATATAGACTGAAGGACTTTGTTTTCATCAACCTTTGGTTCTATCAGTCTTATGCATTTCAGCATAGCGTCCTTGTTATGAGTTTGTTCGAGTTCTTCGTATCGCCTTCTGACATATAGTGATTTACCTTAAAATACATTGAATATATAATTATGATTAACTTTGGTTAACATTTAAGATATAACTTGTAACTTAGATTTTAAATGCTTTTATTGATTTTGCTTTTAAAACAAGTAACTGTCAACATCCAAAGATATAAAGAAGTCTTGTTTAATTTAAACATACACCCCCAACAATTCCAGATGCTTACCGACTCCAGCTCTTTTGGAAGACACAACTCCAACAAACATTCTGTCTCTGAAAACGGAAGCCGCTGTAGCAACTTCAGGTGGAACTCTGTAGTGGCTTGATAGGTACGTCTGAATATTTGTCAGTGGTTCTTGGGGTATCACATGGACCTTGTACTGACTGAAAGCTGATGGGATGTAATAGTGCTCCCTGTCACAGTTGCAGATTATAACCAGCTGGTAGTGAAGCCTGCTTTGCATTTTGAGCCGATTAAACAGTTGCTCAAATTTAAAGCTGACTTCGTAAGTTAGCTCGTCTGCGTAAAGCATGGCATAGACCTTCTTCCCCTTGTAGCCTTGGATGAGGCATCTTCTCAAGAACAGCTCCACTTGCTCGTAAGTAGTCTCCGCTGTGCACAAGAGCACCTCGTCGTATGTGGGCAGCTGCTCTTCCTTGTTCGACATGAAAACGCAAATAGAAGTAGTAAGCACCTCGGAGTGTGGGCAGGCGATAAGATTTGGACGTCCATCTTGCAAGCCTGGTGGAAGACTTCTGAGGACAGGTTTCGACATGGAAGCCAGAATAGCTAAAAGTTCACCAAGGGTGCCAATATCTAAACAATGTGGCAGAAAATACTTCATATCTCTCATGTAAAAGTTCCAAACCAAATCTAACTTATCTGCTGCCTTGGCACTGGACAATACAACTGGCAGATCGTGGATGCTGTAGGTCTCTTGTCTGTTGATCTCAGAGGTGTCAACTTCCATGCGAATGTCATCAATGTAAGACTGGAGGTCCACCTCTTGTTTTTTCTTTGGTTGCTTTTCCAGTTTGTCATAATTCCACTGGTGCCATGCTTTCCGGACATCTGTTGCAGTACAGTTGGGTTTAATGAATGAAAGCATCATCATAACTTGTTGGTCCTCTAGCTGGTCCACATCTGCAGAAGACAGCTTGTTACACAAGAATACAATCTGCTCTGCAGTGTAGTAGTTCAAGTAATAATGCTGTGATCTCTTCTCGTTCATGAAATCCCGCCAAGACGCCAAACATTTTTCCATTTTTCTGCATATCTCTGGGAGCTGCTCCACTATGGGACCATCAACTATGATCTCCTCAATTGTTTTGTTGAGGTGGAAATCCATGATAACACCTGCTTGGTTATTCTCAGAGCAGTACACATTAGCTTCCCATTTCCTAAAGAGCATATTTCCAGCAGAGTACAGGTCAATGAAAGACACAGCAAGCCTCTGGACATTTGAGAAAACCTGCAGCAAGAAAAAACAAACATTTACATGAGTTACTATAAAGAGAATCCCACAGCCAAATCTATAAAAACATTAATGTGATTAGATGCAATGTATTTAGCTGTCTTCTCTCTGTATTTACCTCTGCAAAATGATCCACTTCAGATTGTCCTTGTTCACCTTTCCCAGACATCAGCATCAGTTTGTTCTGCAGCTCTTTGAGGTCCTCCAGAGAATAGGAGCGCATTTCCTGCCCGCCCTCGTGTTCCTCAGGTATCTTCAGCTCTAGGGCAGTGTCCAGGGACAGCTAACATTTACAGAAAGAGAAGGAGATATTGGAATGAGCACATAATAAACCAAGTTTCTTAGCATTCATTAAGCAGAATTTAATTTAATTTGAGATTGCGATGTGGGATATATTATTCTATTATTTCACACAGATTTACCTTACATATCAAGGCATTTACATGGTAATATTGCATCATGATTTTAACATGCTTATATGATGCGCTATAAAGTAGCACGCTTTACAACGGTCAACCATGTTTACCATACATTACTACACCTAACAGGGTGTCATGCTGTTATTTATTTAATTGAACACAATAATTATTTAAACAAAATGACATTGGTCACTAAATTACTAGTTAATAAGTTACTAACCTTTTTCCGATTTTTTGAACTGATGATATAGATGCCTTTCTCGTTAATCGCTGAAGCCAGAGACAGAGATGACAATTCCACAGATCCATGACTTTCCTTCACAGTTTTCAACCACTCCAGATGTCTTGCAGTGTCACACTGAAACCAGAAGACAACCACGGGATTAACTAGTCCATTGTTTGAGGTAATCAAATCAGCAAAGCCATACGATAATAAAATACAATACAACTTCTATATAAAAAAATTAAAAATAATGAAAAAAAAAATGAGATATATATATTTTTTTACACAGGTAGTGGACAAAAAAAATGGAAACACCAATGTAAAGTCACTTAATAGGGCGTTGTGCCACTATGGTATCTCGCTCTGTGTAGTTCTCGACAGACTGTTTTTGATGAAACTGGCTGCTCACGCCCCAGGTTGAAATATGCAGTCAATTGATCTGCAGTTGCTCGTCTGTTTTGCCTTGCACTTCGAATTAATACACGGATATCACGATCCTGGAGTATGCGCTTCCACCCACTGTTGCCCTTTGCTGATGATGTCTTTCCCTCGGAGTTCTATGCCGACATCACCTTAGACACCGTTGCTCGTGAAACATCATCAGTTGAGCTGTCTTGGTCACTGAAGTTCCTGCCAAACACGCCCCAGCAATCACCCCTCTTTCAAAGTCACTGAGGTTTCCTCTTGCAGCCATGCTAGCCATAACTATAGGCAACCAGGCCTGTCCAGCATTTTTATACATGACCCTAAGCATGCTGGGATGTTATTTGCTTAATTAACGCATGAGCCACACCTGTGTGGAAGCCCTTGCTTTCAATATACTTGGTGTCCCTCATTTACCCAGGTGCTTCCATTTTTTTTGTCCACTACCTGTATACACAGTGTAAAAATAAAAGTAGACACTGAAGTTTTTGTGAACAATAAAAAAAAAAGAAAAACACAATTCCTTGGGGAAATAATCCAAGGGGAAGGTCATAGCAGATGAAATGGTTTGTAAACATGAAGTAAAAGGGATATGTGAAAATATTTGCATCATTGATATGCTGAAACAAATGTGGCAGTGAAATGGTTAATTTCTACTGGACACCACCTGTCATAGAGAGAATCACATAACACTGCAGTGTAACAACTATAGGAGACACTGGGCCTGATTTTCTACTACGGGCAAATTTCGCATGCAATACATTTACTATGAAGGAGATCATTTGCCTCTGATTTGCCCATAGGGGAATATCACAGAATACAGCTGTCTATCGAGTATGAATCAAATATCTCAAAGCATTGGGTCTTTATCATCCGGAATACAGCAAGTCACAGAACTCTAATATGGAGGACATCTTAGATCACAGGTCAAAGGGGCTTCTGTAACATTGAAAATATGAAATTGCTACCTAAAATGGTTTTACATATTAATAGCCTGCTTTGTTATATCTAGTCATATTTAAGTCTTTTCAGGATGCTTTACATTCTTGTCTATTTATCAATTTTTATAAAGATGAATATAAAACTTTACAATACAAAAAAAGTGTTTTTACCAGTTTCTCTGGGAGATTTTTATCACTCTCCAGTGCCTTCCAGAGTTTCTTCAGTGACTGCCTAAAGGCAGGAAAACCAGCCTCTGGTTTGAGGTCATACAGCATGGAGGAGTAACCCAGCACAGCATCATGGAAGCAGGCCACACGATCCACATCCAGGTCATTCTCACCAGCAGAGATGGAGGCCAGGTCAACAAACACTTTCAGCTCATTGATATCTGTGGTTAACAAAAAAAATATATACATATATAAATATTATATATATATATATATATATATATATATATATATAATTAGGCATGGCCACCAATATCAAACATTTTGATATGATATCGATGTCGTTCAATATCGATAATTTCCATATCACGATATCGTGGGATTCAGGTAGGCTCACAGAGACATACTTTTTATTGTTAATACTGCTAAAAATACAAACCATTTTTTTTCTATCTAAAAAGCAAACATCCTTCTGAAATGTGGCTCACTAAACATGGGGGTTGCTGCTACTGTTACTGCTTGCTACAAATCCATTCCCTGTCACACAATGTTACTGCTTTCAGTAATGGCTGTACTTTAAAATATCTTACCTTCTAGAGCTTCTTTTACCCAATTGACAAAGTTTTTCCTCTGTCTTAGCTCCACCAAGCATCGCCTACGAGTTTCTGTGATATCAACTAGAATTGTTTTTGCCTGTATGAGATCATTATCAATGCGGTTCAGTTTCTCCCTCTTAAAATCCTCATGTGTCTAAAAAGGAAAAACAAATAAGGTCAATAGTAATATAAAAAAAATAACAACATATTTTCAGGCAGCTTGATGTAAAATAGGTTTTAAAAAATGTTTGTTTGTTGTTTTAAATCAGCATTTAAGCACTGCCTTTCTCTGTAGTTAATGAACAAATCTGTAAAGACTCCAA
Organism: Acipenser ruthenus; assembly: GCF_902713425.1. Taxonomy (NCBI): domain Eukaryota; kingdom Metazoa; phylum Chordata; class Actinopteri; order Acipenseriformes; family Acipenseridae; genus Acipenser; species Acipenser ruthenus. Next base: position 4,870,309 of record NC_081207.1, on the reverse strand, counting down.
AGTAGTTCCATTAAAGAACTACACATTTTTGGTAATTCTGCAGTCCCACAAATAACCTGCCTTAGCAAGAGTAAAACACTGGCTGCTAGTTGAACTTTTGCTATGAGCTGTTAAAAAAAAAATTTAGGTAAAAAAAAAAAAAAAAAAATCAGGTATGAGGCCTTACCACATCCAATAAAGTCTCTAGTACTGTGAAATCTCCATTAAGACCCAGTGTCTCTTTCACTTCCATGATGACCTCGGCAGATTCCACAGCAAGATAGAGTTCATGGTACTGCTGAATCTGTTGAATCCTCCTTCCAATCCAACTCTTGTCATCTGAATGCTGTAGTTTGCTCATGATGCCAAGGTCCTGCCTCAGATCTTTATCTTTACTCTTATAGGCTTCAAAGATTGTGTCCACCTCCCCTAAAGTAAGACTACCTTCCTTTGTGTCTTCATAAATACTTGTGTACCTTTTGAAGCAAGGCTCAAATATCTCCTCGCTTATCGTGTCAACTGTTAATTCTATATCAGGATCAGGTGTAAGCTCTTCTGTATTGGGGTCGGTTACAGCCTGACTTTTTGCTTCATTCTCCCAGCAAATTTGAAAAATGTAGCTGTCTTTAAAGGTGTGTATGTGTTCAGCCATTTCTCTCATATCTTCATTTAGTTGAAAATATAGAACCTTCCCAGCATCTTCAGGAGAAATTTTATCCAACTGGTGTACAACAACAACTTCTTCAAGTTTCTTAAACTCAATGTTGCAACAATCTCGTCTTTCTAGGTCTTCAATGTCCACTGTAATGAATACAGATTTGAGAATTTAAAAGAAGCCTTCAAAAAGGTGTGACACTCAGATATCTATATACAGGGGATATTGCAAACATTTAAAATTGTGAGTATATTGAAACCAGCATCAAAAGGTAGGGATCATCACAAAAAATGTACTAGAAATTCTCATAGCTTGTCAGGTAACAAGCTGATTTGGCTTGAAATAGAACTAAAGCATGTAAATGCAATAAACAGGGAAGTTTAATAAGCAAACGTGTAGTAAAAAAAAAAAAATTCTGTTTGAAAAAAATGTTTGTGAATGTGGATTGGTAAACTTTTTAATATTTTAAAAGCAGTCTTTCTTTGAGACAGTTTTTCGCTATTTCTATCAAATGTCAGTGTACCCTCTCATGCCCAGATTTGTAGGAGTACCACATACCATTTACAAACTCTGTTATCTTCCTGCACATTGTCAGAAGACTGTGGACCAATTCCTTTTCGTGGAGGATGGCTTGAACCTCCTCTTCACGCCACTGCAGAACCGTCTTCATGGCAGACACATCTTTGCATCTTTCGTTGTCAGTTAAGCCTTCTGCAAAAACAGGACAAGCACTGGGGTCTATTCAATTCACTCAATCAGATCTTAATATTTAAAATTAAAATATTTAACCTTCCTGAGTTTTTGCATATTTTTATAGGCATCAACACACTAAAGAAACTAATATACTTTTTTTTAAACCAAATGCATTACAAATATATTCTGCCTTTTTAACACGCTGTATGTGAATTGCAAGAACAGCCTCAAAGTACAGTATTTAAATCTGTTATTTTTGTTTCTTTACATCATTAAGCAATTCTACAGTGTGTAACAGAACTTACTTATTTTTAGAAGCACAAGGAAGTCCTTCTTCTTCTGCAGGATTTTTTGAAGATGCTTTATCTGTATATCTCCGGCAAGAAACTGGTTTGCAATGTCTATAAATGCACAACTTGCAATTGCAATTAACTCTTTGGCTTGATCTGTGAGCTTGTCAGTTATCTTCCCATCCCCACCTGTTAGGAAAACATTGGAACGAGATCTATCAAACTGAACCTGTATACACTAGTCACATACCCTAAGACAACAGTTTTTTCATGATCTTTGGCATGAACCAAGATTAAGCTTTAAAAGTATCTACTGTTACTCAACTACTTCAATTTTATAAACAAAGTAAAAACCTATTTTTATAAACACCTTGCAACTGGAAGACATTCTTTGCTGCAGACCAGCTGAGCAGATGTTCAACCACCACGTCATAACCGTCCAGACAACTTCCTTCCTGGTCTCTGGGCCATGATTTCACAATGATAGTGGATACCAGGTTACCAATCCTCCGAAAGTTGAGTTTTTCTATCATGTCAAAAAGCTTGGTCTCTGATTTTTCCTGCAAGCATGGATTTGTGTCAGCATTGCACAGGGTAATTCAAATATGTTGCAACTGCAGATTGCTTATCAGTTATTTAATTGTAAATCTCAATGGTAACATGCATCTACCAGACCAGGGTTACAGCCGTCTAGGAAATAAGTAGATGTTTAGTTATCAATTATGCTCAATAAATTGCTTCAGAGCAGTGGTTCCAAAGGTCTCGATTTTTGTTTACAAGTTTGTTTTTTCAGCCCGCATAATACAAATTTTAACTAGAAAAAGTGGTTTTGTGAACAAAAAAATAAATACTAAGCATTCCAGTGGTCCTAGTGTATCATATTCTGTTTAATAGTGAAGATATTTACATACCTGGCAAATAGAATTGACAGCCTCAAGTGCACAGTTCTCAAAGCAACGGGACACAAGAGGATACGACTGGCTCATTTCTTCACTTTTACTGCAGTAAATTTCAATCTGATCCATTGCTTTTTCCTAATAAAAAAAAAAGTCAAATAAAATCACAGTTGATCAAGTTATTCCACACTGGAGGAAACTCCAAATGAATAATATATCTATTACCTGTTTAAGTTTTCCTTCCAAATCATTCAGAAGGACCTTTTTCCAATTCGATGTAAATTCTGCATCTCCAAAACTGAGTGTAAGGAGACTGCTCCACATCTGAACAAGAAAGTATCATTTTAGTACAGAATAGTATCCCCTATTCCAACTACAGCGTTTTCTTTTTTTTTTCATTATCTTAGGTATTGCTTTTACAACCAAATATATTAAAAGAAAAAAGGTCTTGAATGCAAATTTAAAGCAAGAAATGACACTAACAAGGGTGACACTTGCATGTCAGCTTTGAGACTATACACCCTAAATAACACTAACTAGTGTTATTGTGAAAAATAAAGCATCTCAAGGGGACTGGCTCTCCAATAGAGAATTTGCCACCTCTGCTTGGGCAGAAAGCGTTAAGCTGATACTTTACCAACATGTGCTGTTGTACAAATTGAAAAAAATTGCCAGCCTAATAAATAATTTCCATAGTGACACTTGTCAATCTGTGCATTGCAAATAAATTGGTTGAATATACAATCGTATTTATGCAACTAGTTCAGGAGCACGTGTACAGTACACCCAATGCTTAACAACCCAGGCTGTTAAACAGATACAAATAAATATATCTAATAAACCTTTTTTCCTGATTAAATGTATTTGTCAATACACACAGCCGTGTGAGAAAACTACTACCCACACACAAAGAAGACTATGAAGAACAACAATTAGCTCCTAATAAAACAATAAAGCTCACCTCTATTTCAACATCCGAACTGAAATGTACATAATAATAGCCTTTGTTCAGCAACGGATTCCTAAATGTGCTTTTTATCCAATCTCTCTGAATTTTTAAGGTCTCCAATAGCATTTCATGCTTTAATTTCTTCTTGCCTTCTTCTTCAAGACTCTCCATTGCCTAGGGAATAACAAGACATGTCATCTTGCATCGTTCATTAAAAATAGAACATTGTGGGCTCCCGAGTGGTGCATCCGGTAAAGGTGCTCCGTGTGGAGTGCAGGATGCGCTCTATAGCCTGGACGTCGCTGGTTCGAGTCCAGGCTACTCCACAGTGGATGGGAGCTCCCACGGGGCGGCACACGATTGGTTGAGCGTCGCCCGGGGGGAGGGAGGGTAAGGTAGGCCAGGGTGTCCTCGGCTCACCGCGCACCAGCGACCCCAGTAGTCTGGCCGGGCTTGTAATGGCTGCATGGCAAGTCCACAGTGTGAAAAAAAAGCGGTCGGCTGACGGCACACACTTCGGAGGACAGCATGTGTTCGTCTTCGATGCCATGCAGGATGCCATCTCATTGAATAGTCACGCAGATTAGTTGTGTTACCGGAGTACCCCAAACATTACTTTCTCGCTGTCTGTCTTTAGAAAATAATTGCCAAACATCGGAAGGCATTGTATTTGTAGCTTGATAAATCGATGCATCGCCTCAGCCTTAACTTTATTGTGTTTGTCGCCTAATTGTTTTACATATCTTCTTATGCTGATTTAAGGGGTTCATCTTTAATGTAACTTAATTTGTTTTATTCTTGTCTGTGTTGCTTCTTGACTGAGGTACTCTTTAAACAGAATATTAATGTACTAAGTGATTCGTAAGCTTGTCTTAACACATACCTGTGGAGGCAAACGTTCCATTTCTGAAATCATGACAACCAGATTAATGCATGCGATAAGAACCGGATAAAAGCGTTGCTCTTTTGTTGCTCTGCAAATTCTTTCTAGAAGATTAGTCGCTGTTTTTAAGCAAGCCTCCTGGTAGCCACCTTCAGACCAACTATAACAAAAAATGTAATGTTACGAAGCATTAAAACAATAGACTTAATGACAAACAAAAAGGCACATTTTTTAAAATCATTCACAATTTGATCAAACTGAATCATTTTACAGTTTACAAAAAGTATGGTATATCAGGTAAAAACATCTCGAGATACAGCATCATTTAATTTACTAGATATGCATTCCTAAATCACTCAATAAAAGTACCCTAATTAAAGCTGGACCCTGGAACAAAGAGTCACATAACCGATCAGCATTCCCTGAAAGTGCAGGTCTTAAAATCATGCACATGTAGTACAAATACCTGTACTGCTGCTCATTGAGATTGTTGATAATGTGCGACAGTAGATTGAGCACTTTCTGTGAATTAAAAGAAAAAAAAAACACTAAATTTAGGATGTTTAATAAATACAATCACAATAATCCACAAACAAATTAGCAAAATATAAATGACATACTTTTGTCATATTTAATTTGTAGCTTTTCTTGAAGTGCGTCTTGGGCCTTTAATGATTCTTGCTCAGTGGCACCTACTACTTAACCCAAGTACATTAATGTATGTGATGAACTATTTCATGAATGAAACGCATATTTGACTGAACTTATACTTGAGTTGGTTCAGCAGAAACAAGACTACAGCACACAAAATGTTTAGTTTAAATATAAGAACATTCACAGATAACAGATTACTTCTAATATTACACTGGAATTGACATCCTCCCTACACAATCTGCACAACCAGTCCTGACAGTATCGCTGAATTATAGAGGTTGTTTAACTTGGATAAACTAACCTCATAATGGGAGTATGTAATTTCACTGCTCAGTTTGTAGAGGAACCCTTGAAGAATGTCTAGAAGGTCAACATGCACTGCAGCAATGTATTCTGTTACATCTTCTAAATCCAGACAGTAGAGCCACGACCGGGCTAGCATTTTGTCAATTTCCACCAGATGCTTCTTTGCTGAAATGATCTTCATTAAAGCCCTGTCGGTTTAACAATAACTTGCTTACAAGAGTGTGGCAGACAATGAAGTGAAGTTTCTTACTGCATGTCCTGATCATACATTTAAGGAGGTTATGGAGACAGGATAAACAATCAAGTGAGACAAACAGAAATGTAGATAGTTCAGGAAAAAAAAAATACCTTTTGTCTTCAGCCTCTAAGCTTTTTCTTGATCTGCTGAAATCTTCAACAAGTCCTTCAAGTCCAGCCCAGGAAACCTCCGATGTTGTGTTTGCTTTGAATGGAGTGGACTCAAACGGCTTGCACACACCTTTTAGTATGTGCACAAGAGGGATCAGCAGAACCCACTTAACTATTCTTTTATGTATAGCTGAGCGGCAAAACATTGTAAGGGACTCCACGAGGCTACAACATAAAGAGAAAGGAGTGCAAATATTATTGTCAGTGTGTACTCCAAGCACTTTAACCACCTTTATTTTACAATACAATACAGTTCTTATTTGTAAAATTAGGTGCAATATTACTGTTGACATAGAAGATAAATCTAAAATACTTACGTCTTTTCACCTGTAAAACTCGTCATGAAGTCTTTGCAGTACAAGATGAGCTCATCCTTTGGCTTTTGTGGCAAAACCAAAAGGTCACACAATTTAGATGTGTCCTCAGCGGTTAAGATTATGCTGTATTTACTCCAGATCAACAGCATAATCATTCCAGCCTTTAGGCGATCCTTGATGAAAACATCCCCTGTATCAGCATCCTTCTGTAGATGAGGCACTACCTTTTCAATCATGAACTCTTTTAGTAGGCTCTTAACCTGAGGGAACAAAAAACAGGTTTACTGAGTTGATTTATTATTATTTATGACTAAGATTTTATACATTTTTTTATTATTATCATTGGGGTTGGGGGGGAATTTGTTAATCTGCTTAGTATCGATGAATAAAAATGCAATAATAGAATTCCATCTACCTCTTTTTCACCGTATTCTAGAGAATACCACTTTTCTACTTTGTCTTCATATACAAAGGGTTCTTTGTATGTCATGAAAAACTGATTAAGTTGGATGAAAAAACTTTTTAAGTTTACTTCACTCCAGCTTTTTAATAGACCAAAGATGGTCTCCAGCATGATTTTTCCAGCAATGTTTCTCCCTTTTACTGTTTTTTCATTTTCATCCTTTCGCCAGAACATGTCTTTGACACGATTCAACAGTCCCTTGGAGGGCTTTACACAGATGATATCATCATACTGATGCCATTCCCCTAGAAAATACATTAAAAAAAGATAATAGCAACAATGTGGATGTTTGATTATAATCTGTCACAATAGACACATGGCGTGCAGATGATTTGACCTGCCAACAGTTTTTACAATAATAAGGATCAAACCTTAACACTGCTTCAGAAATTATTTGTTGTAGACACCGACTCATCAACATGTAAAAAGAACTATGCATGCCAGCAGCATACAAAACAAACACAAAAATATTTTCCAGCTACTTAAGTTTAACATATAAATCATCTTTCTTAGATACAAGAATATGTACACAATGCATACCGTGCATGTACTGCATCTTACCTCCTTCACTTAAAAGTTGTCTCTTGATGAACAAGCATCTATTGACTACTTTTGCTGAATCAAATTTGTAAATATGCTCAAACTCCAAATCTGCTGTTTTTTCTCTACACACAACATATTTGTAAGGTATGGAAACAGCACAAGCCTTCTGTTTTGATGTTATTAGCTGTCCTTCAACAAGGAATCCATGAATCCCTAAATCCCTACAAAGACATTACAAAAACAAAAAAGTCAGTAAAGTATTAGAACAATCATGCAACTTTTTTTCAAAATGCTAAACCTACCAGGACTTGCCATACAGTGTAAAGGATGTAATGATTTAATAGTATCATTAGGAGGAACTAAAATGTGTTACACTGTAGTACTTACTGAGTAACTGGACAAGAGGAACTATTTCAAAGACTCAATGATCACATATCAAATATTTTCTACACTTACCGAGAGATAAACATTTCAACTAAATTTGTGTTCCACGAACCAATTGGATCCCCAGCTCTCAGGAAGACCTTGTCTTTATTAGGGTCCAGTTTAAAATCCTTAGACACAATAGCGTGGAAGTAAATGGTGAGCCTCGCACCAACTGGAACCTGCTGTGGCTCTGGTATCCTGGTCATGGTGAAAATTTAAATGAAGTGCAGATTATTAGAAACAGTAGGCAAGATGTATTTAGGGCTTTCTGCTAAAATGTTTCTGGAACCATATATTTGTAAAAGGAGCATATTCATTATATATATATATATATATATATATATATATATATATATATATATATACATATATATACACACACACACACACACACACACACGTACATGTAAACTTTTACGATAAGCATTTGCTATCTCTCAGTTATAAAACATAGGTATGGTTCACAGCATAACACAGTGGAACGATCACAGTATCATGCAGTAATTGTAGGGCAGTATTGCCCCGTGTGAAATCTTTAACAATAAAGCTGAAACGAAAATGCTTTTATTTGCTTCAAAATCATTTCAAACTGGTTAATAGACTCACAAGCACTGGCAAAATCTGCTCACTTTTATCCAGTGCAAAACGTTTTAACATTGTGTTTTATTGCTGGACTTTGCGATACCTGCACAAACAGTCTTATCTACAACGTATCGACAATAACAATCTACCATTTTGTTACAGACTTTCAACAAGTCTGACACAAACAATTTTGTATGTTACTTAATTAAACCCTTGTAAAAAAAAAAAAAAATGCTTAACATAAAAAAAGAACAGTCCTACTACAGTAGCTGGTGCAGTTTACACTGCCTCTGGGTTTCTGATCGCATCATCAATTCCACATTTTTTAAATCCACTGATGGAAATGTCCGGTCTACTTTTAATGTTTTCAAGCAAATTGGCTTCATCACTGCCATTCTCTTTGCCACTTTGATATCTGACACATTATTTCTCTTATCCAGCGCTTCTTTAACCTGTTCTGTATACCAGCCTGACAGAGGGCGGGATCGCTACCAGTACTGTATGCAACCCTCTGATTGGTGGAAGTATTATTGGCGATCCAATCAATACAGCCAATAAAGCCCAAATAAAGTATCTGCCCATTATACGGTATACCCTAGGTTAAGATGTGCGCTGCAATTAAAAAAAAAATTAAATTTAAAATTAAATTGGGGCTCCAGAGTGGCACATCTGGTAAAGGCACTTCAAGTGGAGTGCAGGATGCTCCCTACAGCCTGGAGGTCGTCGGTTCGAGTCCAGACTATTCTATTGCCGACCGTAGACAGGAACTCCCAGGGGGCGGCGCACAATTGGCCGAGCGCGGGGGGGGGGCTTAGGTTGGCCAGGGTGTCCTCGGCTCACCGCGCACCAGCGACCCCTGTAGTCTGGCCGGGCGCCTGCAGAGCTGCGCTGTCCTCCGACGCTGTAGCTCTGAGGTGGCTGCACAGTGAGTCTGCAGTGTGAAAAAAAGTGGTCGGCTGACGGCACACGCTTCGGAGGACAGCGTGTGTTCATCTTCGCCACTCCCGAGTCAGCTCGGGGTGGTAGCGGTGACCTGAGCCTAAAAATAATTGGACATGCCAAATTGAAAGAATATATATATATTTTTTTTTATTATTATTAAAAGTCCTGAACATTCTAACGCAACCCCCCCGCCCAGTTTGAGAACCACTGGTATAAATAAAGAAAGAAAGAAAATATTCTTTATACTGTTAATACAGTAAGATAAACAGTTACACATAAATAAATATACATATATATATATATATATATATATATATATACATACCTTTGGGGTGGTGGTTCTTGCGGCTTATTCTGAGATCTTGTGTTGACATGATGCTGGTGATTACCTGAGCTGCCGGCAGACTGCTGTACTTCCATTTTCTGTACATTTTCATTATTAGATTTTTGTGTCGGTTTATTTGATGTCGTATCTTTTTTTGGTTTGTCACTGTTTGTAAAAAAAAATTAAAAAGTGCTCTTTTTCAGAATCAAGAATTTGCGACAAGCACAGTGAATGAATGCCACTGCATTTAAAAGTAACATTTACTTTTTTGCATCTCAATTCATTTTGAAGTAAAGCGATAAGTAAATTTAGCAAACTGCCTAACGCTCTGTTTTAGAACATAAATGTTTGTTGATATTCAAAGATATTTGCATAGAAAACTAAAATCTTTGTATTTGTACGACTGCAGTAGATTCCATTGACTTCATCTTCATAAACACATAACAACCAGTACTTAAATACATTGCGAATTGTATAAAAAAAAGAAAAGAACCTGTATAGGTCGATAAACAGTTCTACATATATACCTTTGGACAGGCGGTTTGTCTGGCTGCCGCTTGTTTTTGTTTTTCTGTCTTTTATTTGTCACCAATTCAAAGCCATCATCATCTTGTTGCCCTTCAGTGGGATCTTGTGATTTCGATGGAGGTGTTTTGTCATCAGGCTGCTTTTGAGCACATGTGCTGTTGGCAGACGGCTCTTCTTCCATATTCTCTACGTTTTCATTTTGACCATTTGTATCTGTGTCATTCTTCTATACATGAAGACAAAAAAAAGAAACATAAAATGCCATATGCAAGGACCTCTGAGCACACATCAGTCAAGTCTTAATCCTGGTTAGACAAAACAACATAAAACCTGTGCACTTAAGACACTTAAAACCTTCGGCTACTTCCAGTATTAATTTTGCTTAACTGAACCAGCTCATGCATAGAAGCTTCAGAGTTGGCCTTAACAGAATTAAGAATTCTAAGGAAATCCAAATTCTAGTCATCCAAAATTGAAGATGCTGAGAAAGACTTCTACTCAAACAAACGTGTCATTGATTGTGTGTGTGTGTGTGTGTCTGTATATATATATATATATATATATATATATATATATATATATATATATACACACAGTGCTCCCTCGCTATAACGTGGGTCTCGGGGAGACACATAATATGAGCGTTATAAACGGGGGAGGGGGTGGGGGGTGCCACGGGACACATAACAACACACTTCTGACTAAAATAAGTCCCTCTCTATAATGCACATATAGTTAAGCAAAAACGTAACTTTCCGTGAATTAACAATGCATAAAGCACCATGTAATCAAAGCTATATTTTTTACAAAAAAACGTAACATTCCCACTCGTGGATCATTTTAATTAGCAGTTTTTAAACTATAAATAGCCTGGTTAAACAGCAGTCAGGAGTTCAGTTCAAAGCGACAGACAAGCAAACCAAGAGTGAGAAGGAGAGCGAGTTGGGAGAGGGGAAGAGGGAATGTATCAAAAGGAAGAGACAGAAATGGAAGTTAGACTGAGAAGTTGTTTACAGTTTGAACACCGGTACTGTATTTACTGTAGAAATATTGCCTGAATCACTAGTATAGGGAATTGGGGGACATGCTGTAGGAGCGTTATATCCGAGGCGCGCTATAACCGAGAGCCTTATAGCGAGGAAGCACTGTATATACATATCTCAATAATCTAAACTACAAAAGATGTTAGTGATCTAGAGAGAGGTAGATCTAAATATTGTTCTTATAGCCTGCTAAATACAATCAGATATACAGCTGCTTAGATCATTAAACTGTACCTTTAACTTGTCCTGTGAACCACTTTCAGGAGTAGGTTTCTTCTCTTTCAATGGGCTTTGCAGCTCACCTGTGTTTGAAGATTTTGCCGGTGGATTACCTTTCCCAGTCACATTCGAATTTTGATCTTTGTTTGCCAGTTTCAAATTTGAAGCATTATTCTGATTCTTTTCATGTTTAGGCTTGCTGTTTTCTGAAGATTTTACACCCTGGTTCTCTTTGCTGTCTGTATGGCCAGTCCCATTATCCGAACCTGTGGATATTGAGGCAGATGTTTAGGAATCTTGGGCAGGCACACTTCCTTACACACGTGGTTTAGCAGCATTAACGGTCCTGGGCTGGCAAGGAGCTTCCTGGGAAATCTTCTCTCTGATTCTTACCCAACTTTGTGTCTCCTTTTTCCCCCACTGTTCCCCTGACACTTGGCATCAGCTGAACTACATGCCTGAGAAGTAGAACTCTCTTTCTGAGGCTTGATCGTATCCCTTCTTAACTGCACTGAGGATTTACCATCCTTGTTTGCTGTCTGATCTGAAACCGGCTCACCTGTGATTTGTGTGGGCTGACTCTGTTCATTTTTTGCGACTCCTGGATCTGTCACTGCATCACCCTTTCCCTGTGCCTCAGAACTATGCTGGAGTGCCGTATTTTCATTTAGTGAAATGACGGAGCGGTCAGAAGACAGCTTCCTCTGTGTGAAGATAATATCAATCATTAAAAAGGACAATTGCCGTTTCATATTAGCTTTTTATAATGCAATCAATCCGAGTTGTTCTGTTGCTCCGATATCTCTACTGATGCATCTCACCAATTGTCGTCTTTCCTGTTGGCCAGCGCTTTGTTTTCTGCTTATTCATGTTATATTGTGAGATTATCACAGGGTCACGATATCACAAACTAATATCACCTACTCACACAGTGAAAAAGTAAAACAAACATTCAGAAACTGATCAACTAAACCACACATTACTAAAACAACAGTCCCTATTTAGTAAGCCACACAGAATGTACTGTACTAAAAGCTGTTATCTGTTGAGTTTAATTGAGTATTTTGTGAATGACTAAGCGTTTACACATTAAACTTGTCAACATTTTTAAACTGCCCCTACCTTCTTCGGTGGACTATCTTTTAGTTCCTCACTCGGCTTTTCGTTAGCTTGTTCTGAATTTGAAGCAAACAAGCTGTCTGAAGGAGACGTTCCCGATGGATCACTGAGCACCTTCAGTTCAGCACCACTCTCCATTACAACGTCAGGACCAGAGGAAGGCTCTGCAGCCCCACTGTCTGCTGCAAAGCACAATAAACACTCTATTATTTAACGACTGATTTAACACTACACTAGCCCCCTCTTCTTGGTCTTTATAGACTGCTGTTGTTTATCTATATATAATGTGTCTGCAAATATATCTTGTGAGTTTTAGAGTTGGTTTTTAAAGTTACACTTACTACCTATTGGGCACTTCATTCAAATATTTAAAAACATATCTAAAATGTGTACCATATTACATTAAAAAATAAATAACTAAAATAAATCTGGTGCCCCATCAAATGAAACTATTAAAAGGAGAGAAATGTGCAGTAGAGTTCAGCCATCATTCATGCATGACATCTTTACATTCATTTAGAAATTATGTTTTATGAATATATACGAAGATGGTAATTGTATTTTGTTTTGCTGTACATCTGGAAGAAATAACTACATTTCTGTACAACTCGAATCTTTAAGACAGGTGTGGTACAGAAGCAACACTTCTTTTCTATTGTATAAAAGCAAGATTCTTTAACACCCACGTCATAAAAAAGCACTTCCTGACCAATATTAACCCCATAGTGAGGGAGTTGAGCTACAACATAAACATCACATGTTAAAGAAAATAATCACTTTGTCATTGAATTTAAATCAATAATAATAATAATAATAATAATAATAATAATAATAATAATAATAATAATAATAATAATAATAATAATACAACTCATAGTTAATAAAACTAGCTTACTTTTTATTGCCAATAAAGGGAAATATTTTTTTTTTCTACAGTACAATCTAGAAACTTAGAAATGAAGTGCCCTTGATAGAGAAGTATATTTCATGTTTACCAGGCCTACTTGGTTGGGTTTGTTGCTGCAGTTTGCAGCCACATTCACTGCAGAACTTTGCTTTCTCTTCCCCCGCAACATGTCCACATCTCGGACACTGCATCTCCCCCCGGCAGTCCAGTGACCTTCAACTGCAGTTCTCAAACTTATGCAGCTGAAGAAAGAAAGGAACGTGTTCACTAAGTTATAATTTCCTCACAGGAACAAGAGTACATGAGTCGGAGTCACGCGGTGCTGTATAATGCAAGTTTCACTTTCCATTCTCATTATTAGTGTGGTGAAAGCTAAGGAACCATCATTATACTTGGAAAGCTAGTCATTCTGGTCGTTTTTTTTTTTTTTTCAAAAAAAAAAACTAAACTACAGCGGCGATCGCCCATATTGCACCACCTCACTTCTTAACGTGTTTTGCCATCAGGTTTTGATTTGACTATTGAGTGTTACTTTCAAAGTAAATAAAGAAAAACATGCAGTGAGAATCCTATGTATTAATAAAATACTCTTTGTAATGTGTTGTAAAGTGTAACTCTGAGCATTTTCTCTTTTTAAAAAGAACAGGAAGTGGTCTTATGTATGCTACTGAATGTTTGGACCCTATCTTGGACTATAGCATCTCAGGCAATATGGCTTTATTGATTAGCTATTCAACAGTACATAGGTCAATACTCCCTTTTTTATTAACATGCCAATGCATTTAGAAATTTGAATTGAGACTGATAAAATGCAGCTGATATGCTGTTTTTTTGTTTTGTTTTGTTTTTTGTAGCCCAGAAGCTGGTTTTGGCAGTGGAAATTTAATTTAAAAAAATGAAAATAAAAAAAAAAGCTGCAGTATTCTTTTTTAAATGACATAATTCTAAAGAAAGAATGTGTTCTACAGTGATTGTTTTTTTCTCGTAGAAACTACTCTGATATACAATTTATGAAATACTAAACTTCCCTTGCATTTTTCATACGCGCCAGCAGTTCCTATATCGTCGGGACAGTCCCGCGTCCCGATATTTAAAAAAAAAAAAAACTCATTTATACAGTTAGTGGAAAACCACACGACATGCTCTTCTTGAGGCTGACACATCTGCTGATCACTAACTTATACAAAGGTAAGAACGCTTCATTGTGTCTATGTTTACTGTTATTATGTTCGTGTCGTGTCGTGGGGGTACGTCTATTATATGAGAATGAGTGTTTTTTGCGTACGACCCCCCCCCCCCCCCCAGGAAACGAGCGTCCCGCCAAACAGTTTCCAAATGTTGGCAAGTATGTATTTTTTACTGTATAAGAAAGTGCTCTCAAATCCACCCACAGACAAACTCCTGTCCAACTGTACCTCATACGTGATGCCTAGAGACCCTACCCAAATCGAGAATTGCCCAATTGGATGTCGACCTACTCAGTGAAACAACCAATCGGCAAACGCAACTGTCAACCACTTACATGACCAATACAGGAAGTGCTAAAAACACCAGCTAAATCGTTTAAAAATATATATTTGTTTCTCATTTTACATGAGAAGTACAATACAGGTATTAAAAAACAAAGCAGATATACTGTATATATTTACATACAAACTACTTAAAATGGCGGTGCAAATTTTTGTACTGTGTATGTGCGCACTGAAGCAGGGGCCACATCGTTATTCACACACAGAAGAAGTTTCTTGTTATAATTTAACTCCTGTACATATAATTTATTTTGTTCACAATACGTTTGCCAAATGTCTTACATATGTACACGACTTTAGCGTAACCGATCCACAAACCGTGTAAATAATATTATATGTGGATACATTTTAAAACATTCTTAATGAACACAAACCATGAAATGAAACTGTTCTAATTAATATCAACTCACGATCATCGTGTATTATGCCAATGCTTGTACTGTTAAGGTATACTTTGCATTCGTTTAATATTAAACGCACAAATTAATGACGAATACGTTGATATTACCTTACCTGTCTGTTTCGCACAGAATACGTTGATATTATTCTTGTCCAGAGGATTGCTAACTAGCAAGCAGTGTGTAGCACGCTGATGTGCAGTCTGAAGATCCGCTGTATCATTCAGATAATATGTTTGGCTGCTTCAATAAAAAGTTTCGTTTTCAGGAGAAATGGGGCGTCGGTAGTGGGCTATTTTGCTTTCTGTTTCTGAGCGTCATTTGGCCTCGCTGTGGAAGTATGTTGTCAGCTGAAGCCGGGGCCAGAATTATCAGCCCTCACTCAAGACGTGCAGTAATTGGATCTGGATCTGTTGAAGTGGCCGCTTTTGCATTGTGATATTTGTTTTGTTTCGTTTTTTTAGCTGAAGCTGCTTGATTAACGTGCTTTTAACAATACTTTAAATATTTTAAACTTACATGTAGCTGGTAGTTGTACACGGCATTCCTGTTTTGTGAGAAAATATATCAGGATACGTCATAACTGAACGTTTCATTTCAGAGTGCAGTTCTATATTCCACTCCCATTAGAATAATTTGGCCAGCTCTGTTTCTTGCTCCGATCTTTTATGTGTTCGGGAATCCCCTGGCACAGACAGAGAGGTCAGATAACGTCTTACTCACTGGTGTGTGACTCAGCAGCTTTAAGGAAGCCAGCTTATTTCTCTGCAGTATTCTTGTGCATACTAGTTTAACAATTCCAGTCCAGAATTGTTTTGCTAAATAATAAACTCCTTTATTGAGTACACATTAGAACAGGACAGAATATTTATTTTAACATGCATTGATACACTACCTCAGACTGGGACCTAGGAGTCCCGGGAGTTTGCAAAGTGATTTTTTACGGCATGTTATGCATTACAAAATAGACACAATTGAAACTTAACATGATACAATTATACACACCGTGACTGAATGAAACATCTATAATATAACTAATGACGTGTTTCTGGTTGTGTTTTACTAAATAATAATTGTAACTAAGCAAACAATACATTGTCTCACTTTCCTGTATCTGCAGGTCATCGGTATTTAAGGAGGAATGCTAATTTCTTACTCGGCGGAAAGGCATTTGGACAACAAAAAATAAAATGGACCGACACATAGATCAATATAGAATAAAAATTTACTTTCTTCCAGTATAAATTACTACAGGGTGTGTTTATATAGTCAGTGCTGATTGTTTCAAGACAAGCGTGTAACATGACTAAACTACAAACAGATCCCAAGTGAAGAATACAATACTTTCTAAAACAGTTTATGTATCTTCTATTGCTCTGCAGTTTTGTCGTCTACAGCTCATTTCAATGAGTTCGGCTTTTTAGCTTGCTGTTTGTTTCCACCCCTCTCCCCGGTTGTGCTTCATCATGTGACTTGAGTCATGTGATTAAAACGCAGGCGGATCTGTTGTTTTGTACTTTCAGGAAGAGGGCATGAAGTTGAGAATAAGGGACGGGAACGAGTAAAAACGTATACAAACTCAATTTCATGCATTCGTTTTTGCTTTGTAGTGATGACTTGACATTGATTGTCAATTAGTATTTCCGAATAAAACAACATTTACATTAACACTGTATAACTAGTGTTTGTAAATATGCACATTTTGAGCTGTTGCTGTTTGTATTCGGTTTTACTCCTGTTGATAACAGCTGGTATCGGCGGGGAAGCAAATAAACGCAATGTGCTTCTTATAATTGGTGAGTTGCTTTTAATGTTTAATGCAATTTATGAATTTAGTAGCCAGGGCAGGGGTGACGAAACCCATTCCACAGATTATTATAGGCTATCTGGACCAATCCGACGGAGCATTTGTAAGATGCACATCACACAGTCGACTACGGACACGTAATGATACCATGTTAAAAGTAAAAAATAAAAAACATTGTTAGAGATCACTAATATGTTCTTATTTTATGTAACAAAATACTTTATAAGACCATATTTTAAAGGACCTTTGGCTTTACAAATGTTCATGAGTCACCAAGATGGATCATCTGATAAATATGTGTATTATATAGGCATTATAGAATAGACACATCTAACTGTATGAAGGGTCTGACTGGTGTTTTATTAGCTTTGTAATGGATTTCTGATAAAGCCATGGCAACCTTAATCTCAGGTGCCTGGGTGGTGCAGTTAGGGTTACACTAGGGACAGTTAAGGCACACATCACAATGCATTCTGGTACATTTTACCAGTCTCGTGTACCTTTCACAGCAGGACTACACTTACCAGAATGCATTGGGGTGTGAGTTGAAAAGCCTGAACTGTACCCAGACTGACCTAGTGTACAAGGAGTCACATGGACACTGGTTCTGACCCCTGTGTCTTGGTTCAGAAGTGGTCTGGTCTGGCTGTTGGATCCGGTTTCTCTTGTTTCAGCCGACGATGCCGGGTTCGAGAGCGAGGTGTATAACAACACAGCGATCCAGACCCCTCACCTCAACGCTCTGGCCAAGCGCAGCCTGATCTTCAGGAACGCCTTCACCTCCGTCAGCAGCTGCTCCCCCAGCCGCTCCACCATCCTGTCCGGGCTGCCCCAGGTACGAGCACCCGGCGCTGGCCACAGTTCAAGTGTCCTTGCATAGTTAAAACCGCCTTTCCACTGGTCAGTGTTACAGTGCTCACACCTGTTCTTCGTGGGCACTGTTCACATTGAGAACACGGTTCAAAGTAACCGTTTACATCTCAGTACAATCAAGCTCCTGTCACTCCACCTTCACATGTCCCCCTTCCATTGTGAGGTAATACTGTAGGAAAGTCTAGTAGAAAAACATTTCAACTAATGTCGCCGTGTACTTGACATGATTTTGTTATTCAGTAAAAAAGAGAAACCATGATAAATGAGAGAGATACAGATATGACATTGTGAAATTCTTTTTTTTTTTCTTGCACTGTGATCTAGTGAGAGCCTGTAATTGTTTGGGTTAACTTTTTAGAAAACTTTTTTATTTTTATTTTTTGTTGTAGCATCAGAACGGCATGTACGGCCTGCATCAGGATGTTCACCATTTCAACTCGTTTGATGGTGTGAGGAGTTTACCTTTCCTGCTCAGCCAATCTGATATCCGGACAGGTAAACTCTGAGCTATAAACACTGCGTCCTTCAAACACTTTCTTACCCACAGTCAAATCTGCTTTGTATCATCGGTCCAAACAATGCACTAAAGAGGCTACAGAATGTTAGGACAGTGAAACCTGAATTACGCAGTCACCTGAGGGATGGTACATGTGTGGTTACTTGTGTTGATTAAAATGGAGAGTTTAGGCACTTGATGGTGTGCTGCTTAGCTCATGGGATCATGCCAGCAAGTTTATGAATAAAAACTAGTTTATTATAATGTATTTTGTTGTTTGGCTCATAAAAGCACATTGTTTTATAAGAAAAAACCCAGAACACTTGAAGGTTAGGAGCCTTCAGTATTGTTTTAAAGAAATATGTGAGCAAGACCTTAAGTATGTTGAGTCGTTTGCATTTCCAGGTATTATAGGGAAGAAACATGTTGGTCCAGAAACGGTTTACCCTTTCGACTTTGCGCGCACGGAGGAGAACGACTCTGTCCTGCAGGTGGGGAGGAACATCACCAAAATCAAGCTCCTGGTCAGGCAGTTTCTGCAGGCCAAGGATGACAGGTACTTAACGGAAGTGTCAGCTGTTTGGGCGCCCTGTGCAGAGGTAAGCTGTTCAAAGGCCAGTTTGGACGCTCTGTGCAGAGGTAAGCTGTTCAAAGGCCAGTTTGCCAAGTCTGAATTGGGAAGGTTTCATCAATAAAAACTCGACCTAGAACTGTGTTGACAACTGAAAAGCAACAACAGCAGGAATACTTTTCACTTATAACTGCAGATTACAGACAGTTAAGGTGGTGCGATAATTACTTTTTCTATTATTGACAATTGGCTTAAATCACAATGATCACCTGATTACATACTGTAACAAATATATCTCCGGCATACAGAGCGGAAGGAAATATATTCCTACAGGAGTGTGTACGGAATTACAGTTAAAAGCAGATTGTTCTTTTTTACTGTGTCAGTAGCTTCAAACGTATTTGAATAACTTTGTCACATGATTTGAATGGAACGAGGAAGTCAGTACTGGAGTAGCACAACAGAGGAAAATGTACAAAAATCTAAACAAATACTCTTTTAAATGGCATTGAGAAGGTCTTTTTGTGGCTGTCTTGTCTCAGGCCCTTCTTCCTGTACGTGGCCTTCCACGACCCTCACCGCTGCGGTCACTCCCAGCCCCAGTACGGAGCATTCTGTGAGAAGTTTGGGAATGGGGAGAGTGGCATGGGCTTGATCCCAGACTGGAAACCCCAGCACTACACCCCAGAGCAGGTCCAGGTAAACCTCATTGGAAAACAAGGCTTCTGAGTTTCAGTGTTTCTCTTTTTCTGTTTATTTTTTTACAGGCTTTTTGAATATGGTCAAAACGTTTTATGCTGTTAACACGGTACACTGAGGGTGTGGGAGCTATTGTAATCATTAGTATCTATAAGAGTGACTTGGAGCAAGGGAAATGTACCAGTTATTGATATACGTTGGTGTTCTCATAATGAAAGGCTCTAATAAGGAAGCACAATTCCTCAAATTGTCTGTGTTAAACCCTGACAGGTCCCCTATTTCATTCCTGACACCCCTGCTGCTCGAGCAGACCTTGCTGCTCAGTACACCACTGTCAGCAGACTGGATCAAGGTGAGTTCATCTGCTTATTGCAACTTTCTGCTAGGTACACTTATCGACAACTTTATCCGATTGTTTTTTGATGTCCGACTCTAGGAATCGGTCTGGTTCTGAAGGAGCTCCAGGACTCTGGCTTCGGAAACGACACTCTGGTGATCTACAGCTCTGACAATGGGATTCCCTTCCCCAACGGCAGGACCAATCTCTACTGGTCTGGAACAGCTGAGCCCCTGCTGGTCTCCTCACCCGAGCACCCCCAGCGCTGGGGGCAGGTCAGCCAGTCCTACGTTAGCTTGTTAGGTATGGAGTCTTAGTCTGGGATAGCATTTAATATATTACTGTCAATAAATCAGCCTTTCCTTTAAAATCCAGTTTACTGCAGTCTAGTAGGGAACCAGTCTGTCATCCCTCTAATTAGCCACAAGGTGGTGCTGCTGGACAAGAAAAAAAAGCTTTCATATTTTGCTGCTTTAAGATTTATGGAAAAGTTATTTGCGTATAGTATTTTTCAAAAAAATAAATAGATTTATGTTGCTGCGTTCTCCAGCTGTGAATATGGGATTGTTCATTTCTGACTTCTAGAGCACAGTATAACATCTCCTGTAGAGCTACATAATAAATGATTAATTGTGTAAGAAGTATTGATAAATGTGGAGTTATTCTTCCATTTTGTGCTCCAAATTGCCTTATGTTGAAAAAAAATAAATGAAGACATTGACAGACTTCTAGTCGAAACATTTGCCACTGAATTGATTTAGTTCCTTTTGGCATTTATAAATATTAAAAGAAAATAAGTACATCTGAGCCTCTTCTCCATTCACAGACATTACCCCCACGATTCTAGACTGGTTCTCCATCCCCTACCCCTCCTACAACATTCTGGGGAAAGATAAGCCGGTCCATCTGACTGGGAAGACCCTCCTGCCTGCGCTGGACCGCGAGCAGCCCTGGTCCACCGTCTATGGCAGCCAGGGTCACCACGAGGTCACCATGTACTACCCCATGAGGGCCATGCACGAGGGCAGCTACCGCCTGGTGCACAACATGAACTTCAAAATGCCCTTCCCCATCGACCAGGACTTCTACGTGTCTCCAACCTTCCAGGACCTCCTGAACAGGACCCAGAGCGGGCGGCCCACACACTGGTTCAAGAACCTGCAGCAGTACTACTACCGGGAGAGGTGGGAGCTGTACGATGTGTCTGCAGACCCCTCGGAGCTCAGGAACCTGGCCTCCGACCCGGCCCACAGGCACACGCTTGAGTACATGAAGACCCAGCTGGTGAAGTGGCAGTGGGAGACCAACGACCCCTGGGTGTGTGCCCCTGATGGGGTGCTGGAGACCAAGCTGAGCCCTCAGTGCAGGCCGCTGTTCAACGGGCTCCAGTGACTATTATAATGAATAGTTTAACACAAGCGACGTTTAATGTCTTATTTTTTCAAGGGGGGGGGGTATACCACTTTTATATCTGGCTTTCAATTCAAGAACATTTTTGCACCAGTATAAAGCGAATGTTCTTGAGCAATATTCGTTGAGATAAAAATAAAAAACTCTTTGTACTGTACAAGTATTATATAACAACACATCCCAACATGCAGTATATACTGTAGAATTGTGACACGAAGAACAAAAAATAAAGTATGAATATTTAAAATATGATACTGGACTCGTTACAATTAACTTGTGTCTGCCAGAAGAATGCTTTCATATCAAGTTTGACACTGTGATATAAGCAGTTCCAACTGCAACCAGTAGGTGGCACTTGCACACTACTGTAACTATATTACATTAGTAGTCAGACTAAACCTGACAGAGATATTTCGTTTACAAGCTGGAAACAAAGATGAAAGGTATTTCAGGTATTTCTACAGGGGTGAAAATAAGACTCATAGCAGTTTGTTCCATTGCTGGTTTTACTATGAGTTTAACGTGACGCACCTGAGCTTGTTACCTGTACACTAGAGCTAATGAAGAGCAAATTAAAACCTGGAATGGGTGACACTGCTATGCAATTTGAGTCTTATTTCCATCCCACTTTCGAGTTGGTGTAGGCTGTATTTCAAATGTAGCATTAGTATTGCGGTATCTTTGTTTTGATTTCATTTTAAGTTAGCTATATACTGTACATGTTTTGAAAAGAGGTTACTGTTCTATGTGTCGTGAACAAGCTAAACCTGCATATAACGACTACTGAAAGAACCACAGAGGCATACGAGAAGCAGTTAGCAGATGATTTATCATGGGAAATGTCAGGATTCACGGCTCTATAGAGGTCTTTTAAAATGCTTGACTATATTTCATGCATTAACAATTCTGTAGAAAGGGGTGTGCTGCAGGGTTGGCATTTGTACGAGGTAGATAACTGTTTGAATAGGCTAAAAGACGGGATCGATAATGTAACGCGACGCAGAAAATATGCACCAAAAAATCCTTATCTAAACCTCGAATGTTTTGGAAAATGAATAATTAACGTTACCATTTCCCCTTTTCTAAACTAATGACTAGTAATTAAATAGTTTCATTATTGTGCTGGTGATACTGAATGTCATGGGACGCAGAAAATACCGCAGCTTTTGTGTAGGCGGAAACACGCATTTTTGGAGCATATGTGTACGATAGTTGGGTATGTTTTCATAAAACACAAACAGGGACACTTGTAGGATGTGCTATGATGAGCACTGTTAAACACTTCGGGGCGTAATTGACCGTCCAGCTTTTTTGTTAAAATTGCTCCACCACAGGGAATATAAAAGCATTCATAGTAAACGGCACACATGCAGCTTGAGACAGTTGGAATGAGCAGCGATGGCATACATCAATTGTAGCCTATGCCCAGGTTAATAAAGCTATTGTACGGATTTCAAAAAAACAACCGAGTGAGATTATGATTTTCTAATGTATGAGAAGCAATTCAAGAATAAATGTAATGCATTTAGAGATTAGATAATGGGAGGGGGGAGGGGGGCATTAAACTGACTGCTGCAATGGGCACCCACCTGTTGTTATGACGTGTGTAGTTATTTCACAGCTTGATGCCTATCTGCTTTTAAATTTGAGTTTTTGCTCAAATGAGAAATTGGGGTTGTTACTTTCCTTCTAACCAAACAAACATACAAATCTGTAGAAACAAACAGATCACAAAACGAGCGTCGCGCAACTACACCAGCAGTATGTGCGCACATTCAGAGAACCGCCCAAATCAAGTAATTGAAGAAGTGCTTGCCGATCATTAGCATAACCATTGGTAAAGGTCTGTAAATTAACAGCTCGTTTTATTAATTTTAAACTCTAATTCTAAATGACACAGAGCAAATAAATTCGTTTTGAAAATCATTGTTTTTTATGGATTTCATAGACTATGGAAACTAAATTGCTAAATTATAGATTTGATTAAAGTTGGATGACGTCATTATTTTTTAGAATTTATTTTAATATGTATGGTTATAATTTTCCAATGATGTACACAGTCAAATCCTAATCGCGTTTCACCGGCTTCTACTCACCACTGAGGCCAATGCGCAATTTTTGTAAAATAATTTTCTACTGGTTCCTAATTTGTGAATTTACAACCCCAGAATGGCACATTTGCTCAACACTAAACTTTGGTTTGTTTTAGTTCCCTTAGCTTGCAAGAGGACAGAGGAAAGATGTTTTGCTGTACTGAGCCTTCCGCTGTTATATACCAATACTGCTTGAACGCTATGGGCTGTCAACTGAGAGAGGTTGGAATGAAGTGGTATTTAGGCATTATGAAAAGCTTATTTAAAATAAAATATAAAACAGCAACAAGTAATATGTTCTCTAAAGAAATATAAATGCTAACACTCACCCCTAACACTCATCTCTAAATTATATTCAGTAGATTTGGTGATATAGTTATCCAGGGGATCGATTAAGCATCTTCAAAAACATTCAGAATGTGAATACACCCCTCCCCCTTTCTTTAACGCAACCCAGAGATCGATTCAAATTAGAATCCACCCTGGTGAAAATATAATGAATCATCTCCTCAGTTGAATTGACGAATGTGATTACAGCCATGAAGGGTCCTATATAAGGACCAACTTGGCCAGTTACAACCTCAGAGCATAACAAAGTAACCAAGAGAACAGAAGCGCGTTCAGAACGCACTACAGAAGAAATAAGAGAGACAGAAGACTAAGTTTACGCAGTCAGAAACAACGATGTTTGCCATGGAGAGATCAGTGAAATTTGCCTTGGTTTTCATAGCGATCTCCATGCTGATCTCCTGCCACCCCACAGATGCGTGGTACAAGCAGGCCACCGGCCCCAGCTACTATTCGGTCGGCAGAGCGTCCGGTTTGCTGTCTGGGATCCGGAGGTCTCCTTACGTACGGAGATCAGAATCCGACTCTGAGAGCGGGGAGAGCACCGTCAACAACCTTCTTTCTGAGCTAGGTACCCAGCACAGACAAACATCCATCCTCAAAAACATTGTGAGTTAGTGGTTATCTTTTATTTGTATGTATGAAGTGTTTTTACTTAAAAGCGAAATTCCCACTTTTTGTTTGAGAAAAAAATAGAATGTTAAATGTAAAGTATGCTACATTAACAGTGTTGGGGTTTTTTTTCGTTTTAAAATACCTTGTTAAAGTTAGTCAGAATTTAGCTGCTGAACGCGTATTTTGTATTATATCCAGCAACGTTCTTATTTCATTTGCAACTCGCAAAGCAGAGATGTTTTTACGCATGAACGTGTAACAGTTTGTTAAAGACGAATCATAAAGGAAACAAAACTGTATTTATTGCCTTGACTTGAGTTTTTGTAGTTGCGCATTTTAAAACTGTAAACAAACTTGAAAATCAACAGAGATTGTTACAGAACTTGGAACGAACGTGTTACCAAATGCACGAGACAGCAGGGCGCGCACAAAAGAGCTGTCCGTTCAGCACCATGCACAGCCTTGGAGACTAAACGATAGCAGATTGCTCAGCTACTGTTTTTTGTGGGGAGAAACAGGTCTAGATACAGGTCTAGATATAGTTCAAGAAAACTATGATACTGGAGAGTGTTAGACCCCTGCCAATCTATTATTTTGTGGTGATGGCCACAATAATCACACACACCATATATATATATATATATATGGATCGTCTCATATGTAGAACTCAGTGTTAGGAATATAATGCAATAATAAATGGCTGTACTTTAACTGAATGCGGCTCGTCTATATGTAAAATAATCAGCATCTTAATATCTCAATAAATATGAAAGCGTCTAACAGTAACAAATCAGTCACTTCACAAAACGTGTATTTAATACGTGTTTTAAATGTCGTGCCGTTATCTTGAGTGTTTCTTTCTGAAGTGATTGTTACTATTTATTTATTTATTTATTTATTAGCAGACGCCGTTACCCGGGGCGATTTACAGTTGTATACAAAAAATACATATCAAGAATTACAGTACAATTAAGAGCAAGATACAAAATACAATGACTTCCGTCCTAGTAAGAGCAATACTGTTCGTCGTAATGCTATTAATACTATCATTCATAATCGTTTTCTTTTCTTTCTAAAGGCTGTTTGTGTCAAAGACATCTTTCCTAACCTGCAGAGCTGCGAGCTGGTTCAGGACGGCATGAACACGTTTCAGTGCAAAGCAGACGTGTACCTCTCCCTGGACTCACAGGACTGCGCAAACGCCTAATCGTCCCATTACGAGAACACACTACACACAACGCCTCTTCCTCGGAAAAGAACGACTACAAACAAAACGTAATGGACCGATGACATTGAATGTTTATCATTTGCACCATCTGTGAACATGTCACATACATCATAAAAAAAAAAAAATCCAAAGTACCATGCGAGAGAAAGGTCATTTCACCTCCCCCTCCGCCTCTCTATTCTATGTATCCACTTGCAAATGTATTAAAATCCTCATAAACTGTTTACTGCTGAGCAGATTTTCTGAGTTAAAATATTTCTTTCTTTCGTTCTTTTTTTTAAATTAAAATGAGCATATACTGTGAACTCTATGTGTGCGTTTGTATTAATGTTCTATAAAATAAAAAGTCGCAACATCATTTGTCCAATTTAATATGTCGGCCTTAAATGTGTCTTGTTTGAGAGTCTTTTACCAGGTAAACTACCATATAG
This sequence comes from Acipenser ruthenus, assembly GCF_902713425.1. NCBI lineage: Eukaryota > Metazoa > Chordata > Actinopteri > Acipenseriformes > Acipenseridae > Acipenser > Acipenser ruthenus. Next base: position 4,844,347 of record NC_081207.1, on the reverse strand, counting down.
GCAATGCTCACTTTGTTTTAAATTCAATTCTGGTTTCACAGACCCGGATTGGCATCATTCTTTGAGTACCTAATCTTAGCAGCAGGTAGTTGAGCTAATCGAGGTCTGTGAACCCGCCCGCAAATTATTAATACTCTAGTGCAATGGCTTTGGGTACATTTGAGGCAGTCACTGTGAAATTACACCTCAACATTGGGTTCTGAAATGATTCAGCCAAATCTATAATGCCTACAGCTACATTAGCTCAGCACTGCACATCAAAAAAATCACGAGCCAAGATGCTTAGGCTGAAATGTGTATGCATTATATAAACAGTTACTAGGTGTGGTTTTACAAGTACATTAACTGACCTTTTATAATCAATTTTTGGAAACCTGACGTAATAGATGGGGAGTATAGAGAAACATATTTGAATAACGCAACAAAACAGTGAGCATTTAATCGCACTCTAATTAGAGGCTCTGCAAATAAAAATAAAAAAATCTACAGCCAGATGTTTAATACATACACGTACAGTATAGCAATGTATTTCTGTCATATGGGTAAACACCTTAATTATTATTTATTTCTTAGCAGACGCCCTTATCCAGGGCAACTTACAGTTGTTACAAGATATCACATTATTTTTACATACAATTGCCCATTTATACAGTTGGGTTTTTACTGGAGCAATCTAGGTAAAGTACCTTGCTCAAGGGTACAGCAGCATTGTCCCCCACCTGGGATTGAACCGACCCTCCTGTCAAGAGTCCAGAGCCCTAACCACTACTCCACACTGCTGCCCTAATGCCATAGGAGGCTGTGTGGTCCAGTGGTTAACGAAAGGGCTTGTAACCAGGAGGCCCCCGGTTCAAATCCCACCTCAGCCACTGACTCATTGTGTGACCCTGAGCAAGTCACTTAACCTCCTTGTGCTCTGTCTTTCGGGTGAGACGTACTTGTGACTCTGCAGTTGATGCATAGTTCACACACCCTAGTCTCTGTAAGTCGCATTGGATAAAGGCGTCTGCTAAACAAATAATAATAATTATTATACATACTACACATTAAACCTACTACAAACATAATGGCTGGTATAAAGAAATGACACATCGCACTTACTGAAATTGTGCCGCAAATTCTGAAAGTATACTAGTGAATGTCACACCATATCTACTGAGGTGTTTGTTGGTCAGGATCAGTGTGAATCACGAAGCTGCATGACATCACAAAGGGCAGGTTTCACTAATCTTGGACTGCCTACTGGTTCCACAGCTAAAGTATTCCAAGTGCTAACAAGGGTCCATTAAACCAGACCACGGTCTTCCTCTAACAAAAGGTTCTCTTCTGTTGAGTTTTTGAGCAAATTGCTGTCTGGTAGGCATATTGGGGTATCTTTCCATTGGAAAAACAGCAATGAAGTCATCAAAATGATTTTATTACCAAACATGTAGGGTTAAAAACAAACTACAGCAGGTTGGGTGTTCTACACAAAGGGATTATACATTATATTACACACATTATGTACACACGGTTTAAAAAACGGATTAGGAGCCTGCTCTCACAGCTAATTCTTGCAGTCTGTATGTAGTTCACTCCTGTTTTTTGAAAGGTGACAATCTATGTTATCTATAGCTTCACTCAATCAGAATTCAAAGGGAAAACTAGAAGACGGTCAAATAGACAAGTGCACGGAAGAAGAAACATTTGTCTCATGTTAAATGTTAAAAAAAAAAAAAAAAAATAGAAACGAACAAGCCAGGAGTTTGAATCCAGAGTACATTTCAGACCAGAGTAAAACATGTACAGACCCCTTAGTGTTCTCTTATTGGCAAATATTTTGAAAACTCCTCTTCCAACAGGTCACCCATCTGCATTCTTGTAAGTGTATTTCTGAACAGCACAATAGCTGGTAAGTCTCCAGATGTATTTCAAACTAACCCCTTTAAGGTGCCCAATTTAAGATATAGGACAGTTGTTAAAAATGTAACATATTCTTGCACAGATTATTTATGTTTGGTATATGATTTAGTTCTGCATTTCAACCAGGGGATATTTCAAAACAGCTTAGCGCTGAGCATTTGTGGAGATTTATTGTATTAAATACATCAGCACAAGTAGACATCTTTTACTCGGTCCCCCCACACAAACTTACGCTACACTTGTAAAAGTTCTCAATGCTTAGTGTTAGAACACAAGAATAATCTCCAAACCATCTTCAGAAGCTAAACTACTAATAAAAGGTGTTTAAGTTTTGTGACTCACGTTTGTATTTTTGAATGCGTGCGTAGATGGGAAAGACAACAGAAATAAAATAAAATTAAAGGCTTTCATTTTATTTCAATCAATACACATTCTTCCAACATTTTTGCGATTCCAAAAAAAAAAAAAAAATCTTAGTGGTATTCAATAACATATTTAAGGGGGTGTAACATAACCTTACCAATGTATTTTGATGACTAGTTAGAAACACAGGGTTTCATATTTGCACAGCCCTGAACTGTTTTCAATTTATTTTTTGGTCGAGTGTGACATAGCAACTATATACAAAAATATAAATAAATACAATGTGAATGTCTACGGGATATTGACAGGATCAGAGTTTGTGTATTGATGCTATTTTCATCTTGGAGGCCATATTAAACGATACATAGTCCTAATATAGAGAGGCAAGTCTGGTTCAATGCAGCTCAATATGGAGCACTGTGGTGGAAACTGGAAATGCTTAGATGACACCTCGCCTGTGGGCACAAAACAGACTGCCCTACCCAGTGCTAGAGCAAGGTTCATCACACAGAAAGCTATCATGGCTGCAGTACTGACACTGCCTTACCACTAAGGAACAAGAAATAGAAAAATCACACATTCTGACTGAAACTCTACATTAAAGTCCAGCAGACTCATTTTTGGCTTAGTATTTAAGGCTAGATCCATTATCCGGGTGGCACTGCCCTTGAGTAAGACAGTGGCGTGGGCCTCCACCTCAGTGACTGGGTTCCAATCGGGCTACAGGACCAGTCCAGTTCTGATGGTCTCAGCCATTCTCTCACAGAAAAAAAAGCAAATCATTATTTAACAGGTAATTACTGTTACCATTTTAAATGATATATATATATATTTATAATGGAATATAATGGATTATTTATTTTAAGTAAGCAATGGGTTATGTGTACACGATATGCCTAAATAGTTAGCTGGTACCAAACAATAGTGTAAGCGTTTGCTTCACAGGATCCTCAATATGAACCCTCAGTCCAACGCTCTAAGTCTGTTTTTAGTCCAGTACAGGAGCTCCTCAGAGCAGAGACACAGCTTCCAGGTTCTCCTTTATGATGGTATCCATAACGACCTGGAAGACAATTTGCACGTTGGAGGTGTCGGTTGCCGTGGTGAAGTGATGGTAGACGAGTTTGCTGGGGGTTTTATTGAGTGACAGGAACTTGCTGCTGATGTATCGAGCAGCAGCATCCACATCGCAGTCTGCACCTGGGGAGACACGGGTGGATATCAGCGTTAACATGTGCAGCTGTCGCAGTGAAAGGACTGCTGTTTTATCTGCCCAGGTTTCCTGTACAAATCCATACTGTATTTCAAACACAGCTCAATGAAGTTAGCCATTCACTCACTTAAACAAGTTACTGAATCGTTTTTCATTTAAAATGTACACAGAGCACCTTGCAAGAAATGGTATGAATATGAGGGTGATGAGGTCAATTTAGCTGACCCTTCAGCTAGAAAAATCCAATCTTTCTCCACAGCCCATAAATTTCTGTTAATATTATGCAACATTTTGATGGAGCAAAACGACATTTGGATGAATTACTGAAGCACTGGGAAGGTGCTGAGGGGGACACGGTGGCGTGGATGTTTTGATTGCTGGAACAGTGATGTCAACAGTATGTGAGAAGCAGAAAGGACACACAGGAGAGGACGGGACAGTGTATTTTTGGGGTTGAAAGCTTTGTGCGTTCTTCACTTTACAAGATTTCGAAGTGAGATTAACAGAAATTGCTTCAGCACTTAAAAGGGGTGGACCCCAAGGTCTTTCTCCCTTTAGCGATCACAACTAAACATGCTTGGTGTCTGGAGGACATAACCCTCTACATGAAGAACAAATATAAAAATAAATAAGAGAACGTCAGGTTCAGATTGGCCAAATGCTGTAGGAAGAAAAAATCGTCAATCTGACGCATAGCACAAGGCAGTATATGTACATTGGAAACAAATCATCATAAAGTTCCTCTGCAAAGCCGTGTTACCAGAAATATTAAACCGAAACACAAATAAAATACCTCCAGAGAGGACTGCAGCTGCAGCTCTTGTTTGTAAGAGGATGGTATATGGGGGGAAGCAGGGATAATGCCTCCACTCTGACCACCTATAAATGAAATCGTTTCTGGAACACCAAACCTTGCAAACAAACACAAGTGGAGAATTATCTCGAATATCAATGGTATTAAAAAAAGAAAAAAAAAAGAGACAGCACAAAAATTCCTTTTGAGATAGATGCCTTGGTGTAAACGGGGTCAAGCCCCTTGATTATGCTTCAGATTGCAGAATCAATAGTAACTTAGAGAAGTTAGCCCTTCTACTTTACTTGTGCTGACAGTGATATTATAACCTTGGTAATTAAAGGGGCAGAAATAATAATATCAACAGCAACTTAACTCTTCACTTAAAGGGCATTCATTACGTTGCATCAACTCATTCATGAGTGCATGCCAAAAACAGTGCTGACCAAACCAGGGTTGACATTATAAAAATACTTGTTGAGCTTCAGTCTGAATAAAATGAATGAATAAGGGACATCACTATGTCATGAAGTATTCACACCACAAAAAAAAGGGTTTTATATTTGTTCAATAACACTTTACATGCGGTATCTTTCATTTCCAGTGCTAGTTGTTGAGAATAGAAACAGATCAGTTTTCCTGAAAACCACATACCAGATCTTTACAAGGCTGATCTGTCTCAATGAGATTGCCAACACATACTTATGAGCACCAGCGTCTCTGAGACACCTAACAGCCTAACACACGAGAAGGTGGGCCACTGTATTGATATTAACGAAGGGAGACAACACCCGGCACAGAGCTTACTGCCATTACATCAACTCCATGGCTCTTAAGCCACACACAAGCTCTTCTTGTTTGAATGAATTGAGACATTTTCCAATAGTTAGTACCATTCTCCAACCCTGTCATCCAGTCATATGGTAGGCGTTAACAGGGTAACCCTGAGATCTCAAGGAAGTGGCTGTTCACAATTTAGAGGTGATTTTTGTGTCAGAATCTTTCCCAATAGTTTCACCCTACGGATACCCCCTTCAACCTCTGTATTAGTTGGTGTTACAGCTTCTGTCGTGGAGAACAGGATTAACCTTATTTTTTGTTACCTACCTCTGTACTGTGGCAGGTACAGCCTCAAGTGTCTCGCTGAGTGCAAGATCTTCTCTTGAAAAAGATCGATTTTGTTCAGAAACAAAATCTGCAAGGAGGTAAAAGTTGTATGTAAAAATAATGTGATATCTGTATAATGTGAAATAATGTATAATGTGATATCTTGTAACAATTGTAAGTCGCCCTGGATAAGGGCGTCTGCTAAGAAATAAATAATAATAATAATAATAATAATAAAAGGGGAAGAAATTCCGAACAACTTCTAAAATACATACTTTAACAAATGAATATAAATCCTGTACAGGAATAGACAAGTAGGTAGAACTCAGGGTAGCTGCATCGCAACTGTTCTAAAATGCAGCTGCTGACACTACAGTCCTGTACAAATGTAACTGTTTGTCGTTTTAGTACGCTTTGGAATTCCAGTCCATTATACAGACTGCAGAGGTAGCTGACACATGTAAAACTTCGGAAGCTTGCACTGTACAGACCTGGTACAATTCTTCAATCAAATCAGAAAGTTAGAAGCTCCCTGATACAGTATATATTTTTGGTTTACCAGTTCAATAGCTATTGCCTTTACTTATATTTACTGATAAAACAAACAAACAATTTTGTAATTAACATAGAACAAGTCAGAAAGGTCCAGCCTTGGGTTACGGAGTGACCAAGCGAGTTCCTCTGATGATATAATTCAACGCCCTGGTAGGCGGACAACTGCAGTAATTTATCCCAATCCGTCCACAAGCCGATGACTAATGCGCCATTATAACAGGCTAAATGAGACCAATTAAATAGGCTCGTTACACGCTTTTTAACAGTAACTCAGACTGTCAAGCAGAACTTTAAAATTATCTACTGCACATAAATTACGCCTTGCATTTTAATTACAAATGACAGAAGCAATTAGTTTGGCAGGAATAACCAGGTCCTAGCAGAGGTGTGTAGGGTGGGGGGGGGGGTTACTCACTTTAATCAATGGGATATAAATCGCCTCTGTTGTGAGCTCAGGAGACCTAAAACAAATTCTCCTAAAATTGTATAATTGCCAGAATGCTTTCGATTCAGTATTTGTATTCACTGAACCAAATGCCTCTTAAAATCCTTAAAAACACTGGACACTGATTTTAATTTACTCATTATCCAATTTTGTTTTTGTTCCCCACGATTATCTTGAATGCCTTTCGTGGTTTTGTAGGCGTAGCTTTGTACAATGACATTTATTTACTTGTCTCCATTTCTGCTGATGAAAGCTCATTTCTTTAGGTCTGTTCAGGAAGATTTATTACAATTCTGTGGGCCACTTTGACTAAGCTTCAAATGTATTATTATTATTATTATTATTATTATTATTATTATTATTATTATTATTATTATTAACTATGAGAGTGCTGTTATCAGGATCTGGTGCCCACTCTCTTCCATTATATTCTGGCTCGTACATTTCGCACGTCACAGTTACAGTCTCTTACAAAATACTTACCATCGAGGTACTTCTGAAAAAAACATTGTTGCAGATAGCGGCAAACAGCTTCAAGCTTTCTTGAAGACGATTCTGCGAGAAGGAAAAACAATGCAGCTTTAGGGTGACAACGGGAACGGGTGTATGACAGTGTGATGATTCTTAATCTTCACAACCGGAACAGGTGTATGACAGTGTGATGATTCTTAATCTTCACAACCGGAACAGGTGTATGACAGTGTGATGATTCTTAATCTTCACAACCGGAACAGGTGTATGACAGTGTGATGATTCTTCTCTTCTGACAGCAGACTTTAGATAACTCCACTGCTGATAACTCCACAGCTTTAAATCTGTATTCATTTTTCACTGTTTTGAAGACAGTCAACATGGGAACCTGTGACTGCAGTTAATGCTTTTCTATCGACTCAGACATCTCTTTCCAAAACTAGACATTCTGTAAATCATGGTATTGCCTCATGGTCATTCGTGACTTGTCTCTTATAAAAGTGTTTTTTTATAGTGAAAGCACAGCAAAGTGTAATAAAGCATACTGAAGGGATGGTAAAGCATAGGTAAGCATTGTAACGATATGGTAAAGCATATTAATAAACATGGTCAAACTATATAGTAAATGCATAGTGCACAGATTTTTTTTATATATACTGTATATAGCCAGTCCACCAATTTGAATGCACTTATTCAAAGCAATACCATAAATTATATATATATATATATATATATATATATATATTTCATGTATGAAACTTACTGGACAAAGCAACCTGACCGGCGGCTACAAAATAAATGTATACATGTGGGATCTCTCTACAAGGTCCATCATGTCATCATGAAAAATCTACACTTCACCTGCTGGAAATAACATGTATATAAACTGCTATGTAAATCCTGCATAGGTTGTCCACCCATGAATAATCACAGCAGCTCAATATGTGGAAATGCGGATAATGGTGCATAATGGAGTAAGCCAAGAAGGAAAATCAAATCTCTGCATGCCTGCATTCTCTCCAGCGTGCACACAAACACATTTCAGACTTCTCAAATCTCTGCATGCCTGCATTCTCTCCAGCGTGCACACAAACACATTTCAGACTTCTCAAATCTCTGCATGCCTGCATTCTCTCCACCGTGCACACAGACACATTTCAGACTTCTCAAATCTCTGCATGCCTGCATTCTCTCCACTGTGCACACAGACACATTTTAGACTTCTCAAATCTCTGCATGCCTGCATTCTCTCCAGCGTGCACACAAACACATTTCAGACTTCTCAAATCTCTGCATGCCTGCATTCTCTCCAGCGTGCACACAAACACATTTCAGACTTCTCAAATCTCTGCATGCCTGCATTCTCTCCAGCGTGCACACAAACACATTTCAGACTTCTCAAATCTCTGCATGCCTGCATTCTCTCCAGCGTGCACACAAACACATTTCAGACTTCTCAAATCTCTGCATGCCTGCATTCTCTCCACCGTGCACACAGACACATTTCAGACTTCTCAAATCTCTGCATGCCTGCATTCTCTCCAGCGTGCACACAAACACATTTCAGACTTCTCAAATCTCTGCATGCCTGCATTCTCTCCAGCGTGCACACAAACACATTTCAGACTTCTCAAATCTCTGCATGCCTGCATTCTCTCCACTGTGCACACGACTTCATTGAAGTATATAAGCAATAAGACCCGACACAGAGGGCATTATACGACTGTTTGGGTCGTAAAAAGTCTTTTCCTTGGTAATTGATTTGAATATTTCAGCTCTCAAAGAAATATAATTCGATATACCATACTGTTGCCCCTCTTTATTTTTGACATTCTGAGATATCTCTGAGTGTTTCCCTCAAAATTTGTGTTTTTATTATTTTCCTTTAACCAGTCTCAAAAAACATCAATTGCCCGAGCTGTTTGTTTTCTGGTATTTTTTTCAGTTCTTTTTATTTCAATTAAATCAAGTCGCTGTTGGGTAACGCTCCCATGTCTAGCACTACTAGTCGTACTGATGGTAGGTTTTTCAGCTTGTCTGACAGTGCTTCTCTCTGCACTACTTACAGCGACTGTAGACATCTCAGAGGTGCTCGTATTTTCTGGGATGTTTTGATTTAGCCATTCCTCAATTGACATCTTATTAAAAAGGTTGAAATTTACTTTAAACGACATTTTGTACTGAGTGATCTTGTTTGATTTGTTTTTGTGATGTGGTTACAAAGATTCTAAGGGCATATATGAGGGATTATATCCCTCTAGCTGAACTTTATTTAGAATGTGTGGAATCTTTCCATTGAAGAGTATATATGTACCAAAAGGAGCAAAATCAGAAAGAAAAAGGTAATGTAGATATACAAAAATGTGAATAATTAATAAAACTAATCAATTATATCAGAACATTTCTGATTACAAGTCCTTCTTCAGCTGTATATACACACATATTTAGATGGAGACAGATAGATAGATTATTATTATTATTATTATTTGTTTATTTAGCAGACGCCTTTATCCAAGGCGACTTACAGAGAATAGGGTGTGTGAACTATGCATCAGCTGCAGAGTCACTTACAATTACGTCTCACCCGAAAGACGAAGCACAAGGAGGTTAAGTGACTTGCTCAGGGTCACACAATGAGTCAATGGCTGAGGTGGGATTTGAACCGGGGACCTCCTGGTTACAAGCCCTTTTCTTTAACCACTGGACCACACAGCCTCCTGATAGATAGATAGACAGACAGACACACCCACACACACAGTCTATATTTGTTTGATTGAGCTGCAGGTATATTCTCACCATTGAAGGGTCTTCTATGAGGGTCATGTCATATCCGCTCAGCGCGACCACAAAGAGTACCGCCCTCACTTCCTCGAAGCAGCCAATCCACTTCCTCCGTTCTGTCCTCTGACCTCCAACATCATACATCCTGGGGGGGGGGGGGGGGGGGGGGGAGAGAAAAAAGCTACACTGAACAGTACATACAACATTATAAAATGTAAGCTTGTGTGAATATCTGTTTCCATAAAATCAGATCTACCATTATTCCAAAGAATATTCAAAACAAGACAGGTGTCTAGATACATGTACAACACATAGCAGCGTATGGAGGCCTCCACTATATAACTGTAAGCTGGGCTGTGCATCGGCAGTATAAAAAGGATAACAGGAATAATACAACGTTCATCACAAGGTTGAAAGCAACCGAAGAAAGACAAAGTGCCTAGGCTGAGGTAACGCCTGTCAACTTGTGCTTTAAACATACTCAATTCATTGCAAACGGAATTTCTTTTAATATTCAGAAATGGATTTGAACTGCGCTGACTCTATTAATACAAATATAAATGCATAAGATTTGGTTGAGAATGTATTTGCTCCTGCAAGCTAGATGGCTGTGTTATTGTATTTGGCCCCAAGCCACAGAATAGGTATGAGACTGTCTGCCACTCCACACAAACATATACTGTGGATAGATACGTGTGGCACTAATGCCCTGAGACTTTGACAATGTCCATTCAGTGTAACACAATACCAGCAGATTTTTAAACTACTGAAACCCCTGCAAAAAGCACTGAAACTCCCTGTACACCCTTATTCACTAGCATATTCAATTCCATTCCAGAAGAACTGACTCATTGACTTCACATTAAAAGCAGAAAAACAAAACCAGCAGAAGCGACTGGATTTTAATAAAAACTCCACCCTGGGGCTCTGAAGTTAGGATACAATCACTTTCATTATCATGAAATCAATTACAAATTGAATTATGGAGAAACAAATAAAATCCAATTGTGCTGTGAGAGTTGCTGAAGTAACTCAATACTTGTGTATTTGGGTTCAGTGTAGGCAGGTTTGTTTGCGAAGCCCCTCGCATTATAAACCTGTCAAGAGGTTTAGGAAATGTGTCCAAACCCACCAGGGGGTCGCACAATAATCACACAGGTCTGAAACATTCACAATATATTTGTGTAAAATCGAGAGTTGCTCAGATTATAGTAAAATGCAATCTGAAATGTCGAGAGGAAGCTAGTGTGTGATAAAAGTCTGGTGCAAAATCAAAGCAGTTACTGTGTAATGTGACAGACAGACAGAGAGACACAGTTAGCACATAGTCATATTTTTTTTTGCATGAGGCCCCTAAACATATTTATTTAGCTGATTTAAACTGCCATTGAAACTGCCCTGCTGTATTCTTACAGAGAGAAATAACCTGAAGTAGCCTTGCATGCACTTTTAGATGCTTGATTTATAACCCTAGGTAAACAGGCCAATTTGAATGATTTTAAAGTAGTTAGATCCACAGATGCCAAGTTCAATTGAATAGACCACATGGCATGACAAACCCTGCAGTCTCTTTTCAGCTGTTCAGGTTTTTAATACAAATGTATTATAAAATTCAAGAGGCTCTCTCTCGATCTGTCACTTAACAAGATTCGAGATTCTCCACTCGCTTAATAACTTAATAAGCTTCTCATTTACAGTCACCATGCAATCTGAAACAACTAACTCACTGAAAAGGATGTATAACTTCAACAAACACTTTTACAGCATGAATAAACCAACAGTATTCCATTGGTTCTGTCTTCTATTAAACCTGTCAAAGACTGGATTCCACAACCCCTATTTTCAGACATTGGCCATACAAAACTACTCATCACAGAACATAATGGAGAAACGGCAGGGCCTGGTTTGCATCTGTAATTTCATTGGCACTCGTTACTACTTTTAATTAATAATCTCCTTGATATGAAACTGAGGAGTCTTGAATCAGAACTGCCATCAGCTCTCTAATCTGCTTGAGTTTCTCGGGGGTCAAGGGTGGGCCTTTCAGAATCCTCCAGGCATCAAATCAGTCACATTTTAAGTATGCTAATTTGAATGTTACGACTGTGGAAGCTTTATATAGAAATGGTATTGCATCAGGGATTAATAAAGCATTTCGAAAAATGTTTTTCACTGCGGCTTTAATCAGCTTTCAAACAAGAACGATAAATGGGAACTATCGGCAAGGAACAAACACAGGTTAAATTAAAAAGAGATTGAATGTACGAAGAGCAGTCACTGTGCTGCATAACACCGCACTGAGTCCAATGTCAGGGGTATGCTTGTACTTAGCAATACATTTTAAAATGGAAAGGTAAATATAAATACTGTTATTTTACTGCAAAACAATGAACTTACTTTAACTTTCCAACCTAAATAATAACATAATTTCAATCACGTTTTACTGTTATCTCGGGGTGGCTGCTTTAGTAGGTAAGATTAGAAAAGGACAATATAGGCGTATTATCAGCCTTTCATCTGTCATTTAGTTTCTGAAGATACTCAGGCATGGATTCAATGAGAGTCTGTATCAATTACCAGGTGTCCAGGAGAATGGTCCAGGTAGGGTCTCCTGCAACAGAGCTCCATATAAAGAAATAAATATATAGAACCTTGACCCACTCAACTCCTAGAGACCATCACTTTCAATTCAAACACACCCGACAACACCCACTGTACAGAAATGTTCATTAATGATCAACAAAAAGAGAATACGTTAGAGAAACGGATAACGACATAGAACGTTTGTACAGCACTTAAACACTACTCTCTCTCTCTCTCACAGTGTTCCGTTTACAACGTATTGAGGAGGCATGTCGCTGCCAAACAACATGGGCTTTAACGGGGAATTAATCTGGTTAAAACGGACTCGTTTATAATGTTATACTGTTTAATACGTACAGTTTTCCTGTTCAACAGGTAGATATTTTGCACAAATAAGGTGCATCCTGGACAGCAAATGACAGTATTTGTGACGTCAGGCAGAAAAGACAGTTGCCGTTTACTTCTAGTCGTCTCTGGGTTTTTGTTTTGGCACAGCCGCTGTAAGTTTAAACGTATACAATTTAGCAAAAATATAAATTCGTAAAATGGTTCTACTTATTACATTGTATTGTACATTCCCTTTCTCTGGCAGTTAAGCTTTCTTGTATTGTTTATATTTAAGGTACTTCTGTTCGCAGTTACAGACAGCATTTCAAACTGTGTTTACTACATACTTTATATGTTTATAAAGTACTGATTTCCATTGTCCCTTGGAGTCCATCAAGACTGGACAGGAATCTGGAGTTCCACAATCGAATGGAATTATTTAAAATCTAAGAAATTACCTAAGAAAATACCAGAGAAAGAAGTTACGTTTAATCATTAATTTGCATTATCAAAAGCTATCGAGATTGATTCAAGTATGGCAGAGGGTCTGAATGAAGCAAAGTAATTAGAAACAAAGGCAAAAAGCAGTTTATCAGTGAGTGTATGAAACCACATACAAGACTAAGCAGAGTGGAAAATTACTTTATAATGTACGCTATGCAGCTGCAAGCATCTTCTTACTGAAAAGCAGTTAGAAATACGAGACTGGATGATACAACTCTACATTCATCTGCTAAAATCAGTTTGATCACGTCAACCGCATGACTTCAGCTGCACCTGATAAAAACAAAAACGCATACTGTATGTTTGGTAGGTCCTTGTGCCATATGCCGCATTTACAAAGATTTGTGAGCCTTATACAAGGGTGCATGTTATTTACACTGAAGTAGTTCATCTTAAAACGATTCAAATGATCTGAACATCTAGTTGTTTTAGGGTCGTACACTTTTCTACAAACAAGTACTTTCTGTATTATCTGTGGGAGCTTGACAACGGATCAAATCAATAACTGCAGGGGAAAAAAAAAGTAGTTAGTTGGCCTAGGACTGAACAATATGCTATTCAATGAATGTCTCATTATTCATGATATATATTCACTTAAGGGGCGCAAACTTTATTCATAGAAGTTTCACTGATGGTTACAGAGCCTACCTCTTTAATTACCAGGCAATTCTCAGTTTCATTTTACCAATCAAACCATCGCACTTCATATCAGGATCGTTTTTTAAGTACTCAAAAAAATAATAACCCCAGGCTGTAAATACCGTCCTGAGAATAAAACAAATGAAATGCAAACTTATGCCCGTTCAGATAAACTATTACTTCTCTTGGCACCATGTCAACGTTAACATGTAAATTTATGCTCATTATTTAAAATGATGTGAGAGCTTTGTGAAGCTAGTCATCAGAATTAAGTGACCGTATTTATTTCTAATATTGGCAGATGGCAATCTATCTTGTACACTTGACACTTGCTCTCTGTGTAAACTGTACAATGGCAGAAATGTTCAATATTATGAATCTGCAGGCAGCAGCCCCCCACTGAGCAAGACTACCGGTAAAGGAAAGCACTTTTGCTCTGTAAGGCTGGCGAGGCTGAATTATTTAACATGTTGTGGAACTCTTCCAAAAGCAAGCATGTATCAAGAATAAAGGGAATAACACACATCGTTTGTGACATTCAGTTACTTTCAAGATACAGGTTTTGCAGTTTGGTTTTGTGTAGCTTAAGTGCCATAATTTTATTGTATCTTTAAGACACATCAATTTTGTATTTTTATTTTATTTTTTGCATTTATTCTGCTAAAATTAAAAACTTAAATTTTACTAGTTATTTTATGTAGCCAACCAGTTCCTCATCGAATGAAGTCAATCTCATTTACCAGTACAGATTAGTACAATGTGCACAGTATGTTCAGATAGACTCGGGCTTTCCTACCAATGCTTTAGTACACTTTGCTGTGGTTTTATCATGACATACCACAGCAAACGTATAAAGTTACCACTGTCTATTCTAAAGCTTCGAAAAGTACATTTTCGCATCTCTTTTCTTTTTTTTTTTTTTCAAAGATAACTGCAGGACCTCTAAATCAGCAATGTCTTGTGGGAGCCTTTTCACTTACTTCACAGTTCTGTTTAGCATATATAACTGCTTTAAATCCAGTAAAAATTCATATGAGCATATACAGTATTTGCTTTTTTTTTTTAAGAAAATTTAAATGTAAAAAGCACCATGTTTCATAGAAGGCACTTTTTAAAACAACGTATGACTAAAGCAATAATTTCATAACTGTTTTATGATAATTTGGATTTTTGCATTTCAACTATATATATATATATATATATATATATATATATATATATATATATATATATATATATATATATATGATCATACAGCCCATAAACTAAATACGAGAGAAATAAGCCTGAGGCACAGAACTGCCAGCCATGCTTCCTACGGGGGATAAGAAGGTTGCCTTGTCATTCAGCTTACTTATTCAGCTTATTTGAAGAGGCTGTCTCTGAATGCGAATGCTGTATAACCATCGAGAGGCAATAAAATAAAGTGGTTGTCATAAAGGCTGAGTATGGGTTTTATATGACTGAGTGAGCGAATAATTAGCAGGTGAAGTGAAGCACTGACAGATGAGGCCAGGATGTTCTTCACAACTGTGATAGGGAATCCAAGGACCGCAGGCGTACTTTTAAAGAAGAGCTAGTTATCCCTTTTAAACATAAACGCTCCTTTAAATGAGCACAACATTTTCATTCCTCTGCTTGATCATTGTAAAGTCAATCCTGTATTAACAACCACTTGTCCATAGTGACTATTCCCAGTGTCGACATGCACAGTGAAACTCAACCAGCTTTAGTGCTGCTTATTCAAGGTTCTTCTGTCAATGTTCATTTCAGGTGGCCATAAATGCAACTTTTACTGTCGATACAGTACAACTTGTCAGGGTGTCCTCGGCTCACCGCGCACCAGCGCCCCCTGTGGTCTGGCTGGGTACCTGCGGGCTTGCCTGTAAGCTGCGTTGTCCTCAGACGCTGTAGCTCTGAGGTGGCTGCATGGTGAGCTTGCAGTGTCTAAAGAAGCGGGCGGCTGACGGCACACGCTTCGGGGAACAGCGTGTGTTCATCTTCGCCCCTCCCGAGTCAACGCAGGGGTGGTAGCGGTGAGCTGAGCTTAAAAATAATTGGACATTCTAAATTGGGAAAAATAATTGGCGACTACTAAATTAAAAAAAACCAAAAAAAGTACTGTATCCCCACTTGCCTGCACAGTTTTTAATCTTCGAGATCAAGAACTGACGCAAGCAACCTCCAAAAAGGCAGAGTGAAGAATCAACAAAATCAAATCCAAAATGCAAACCTTCTTTTTAATTAAACATGAACCGTTAATTAAAAACATCTCTTTTCGATCATCAGTTTGCTTTCATTCCAATCCAATCCAAGACTCCGCCTCCTTCCTGGACTGGAGCTGAGAACCAGCTTTGATCGCGAGTGCGGCAGAACTAAATACTGCTACCAAAATGAAGCTGAACATTAGATAGAAAAACACTATAGGAGACTCGCCTGCATGGTTAGATGTGTGATTGTCACAACTTTGCAACACACAGAGTCTAAATAGTGTGCATTTTCTATCTGGATAAAGTTTTGTTTATATATACAGTGCCTGTACCTCTATGGACTTTTTTTTTAGTGCAGGAAACAGGACAGCACTCTGGACCACCATTTGCGAGACTTGTGACATTGTGATGAAGTCTTTTCACTGAAGCTGGCAGCCAATAGATAAAAATGACTGTTGATCACTACCAACCTTAACTGTATCTGATACAGCGACTATTAAAGTAAAAAGCTCTCTATCCAATTGTACCGTCCAGAACTCTATGCATACACCACATGCCTAGATACTCGAATATCATGAATACTGTACAGCTGTAAAGAAGTGCGGAGCGTATTCACTCTAGAAGGCTGGGCTCAAGTCACACATAATAAACAGCTCGGTCTCAGTTTGATATTTGCTCAGTTAATGCGATCTGTTTGAAATGTTCTGCCTCATTTTTCACAGTTATTGATTTTGCTGTGTTGGTACTGAGGGTTTTGGAATATGGAATCAACATGCGCTACAACATTATTTATTAACACATTGAAAATCAATGTTATCAGTTATTTGATGGTGCAGGTGACAATATTTAACTACTAATATTTAACAAATATCAATATGTGAAGCATGCTTTTGAGTGGGCAGAAAAGAAGGAGGATTGAGGTTATGGTATTTGACAGTACAGAAAAAATGTTTCTCCTAAATTATAGAATGCTCAGGATCTTTCAGCCAATCAGAGCACACGTTTCGCCTTCTGTATTCCACGACACATCACAGAGATACCCTATTCATGCCATCAGCCGTGCCACTCTCAAGTTTTTACCCTGCTGTATTCTCCGTATCGGCACGCTTGATGTAACCTGCTTTAATAAATCATATCCGAATCTCATTTAATGGCAAAGCCCATTCAAAACATCCATAAGCGGTGCGTATAAGAGGCTTGGGTAGGCTTAATAAATTGCCCAAACCCTCAGAAGATATTTTCTGACCAACGCAAAAAATATTTGTGAGAGAAAATCGATTTTTTTTTTTTTCCCTGCAAGCGCACAAAGCAGGTCTAAACGAACATATTTCTCATTTTCCTACTGCGCAACCGCCAGACTGCTAGGGCAGCTGGGATATCAAACTCAAAACTGTAGTACAGATACAGGATTTAGTTGCATTTCAATGTCATTGGAGGAGACAGTGCTTGGCTGGTTTAACGTCAATTCTTCCCGCCAATTTGAGCCCCTCATACCGCTGCATGAGGCAGCTGACGAACATCCATGCCTGGAACATCCTCTTAACAATTTCTACATTTATTCGAATTGCTGTTATCTATACAAACAGCTTGATCTGAATCTGATTTTACAGACAGTTTTAGATACACAGGTAAAAACGGCTATGACGGTCTTGTTGCAGTATCACCAAGGTCCAAAATACAGGATTTAATTGCATTTCAATGTCATTCGAGAAGACAATGCTTGGCTGGTTTAACGTCCACTCCTCCGCAGATCTGAGTGCAGTTTTTTTTTTTTGCAAATATACTTTATGAAATATGTTGAATACCCCTTGATTATAAGTACGATAGTAAGTGTCTGTTTAGAAGCTTAACAGTCAGTATTAATAACTGATTTAAAATGGTGTGAAGTGATGGCAATGGTGTTTGAAATTGGTGAAGATACTGTAGGACTGCAGAACAGGTTAACGGATTTAAAGGTTTTAAAAAACAGTGCAGCTTGTTATCCTTACTGTAAAATATATATGTAGCATCCCTGAGTGGTTTCGAGGTCTGTTTTGTGTACAAGTTCTCAAAAAGACGCAGGAGTCAACACAATGAATTAAACTTTGGCATCAGACTCACTAGTAACAGAGTAGCACTACAATGACAAGAAAACACTGGGAGTTTAAGCAAAACAACGCCCATCACTGATCTGACAGCGAGATGGCTCGATCTAGTTTACAGTGTCTGGCAAACCCACCAACCAGCTGTAATTGTTTGCCTTGTTGTCTGATGTCAAACCGGTTCTCAAATTTTTAATTTAACAAAAAATTCAGTTTAAACACATGTCAGTAATCCTATTAAAACAGAGATTCCGGGCTGACAAATGATAAAATAATTGACAAGACCTTTATAGTAGTACAGTATAGATTTTTTTCATTGCCATTTTTTTTGTGAAGGTTCAAGTCAATAGTTAATTAAATATTAAAGACTGCTTCTAGAAGGCAATTATCTAAAATTATGAATACGGTACAATATTAGACAAACATGAATGTGTGACATTGGTCATTGATCCAATGGCTGCCAATGCATTACTTCCTACAGGTCACATGACAATTCTGAATGAATCACTTGTCATATTACTTTATTGTGTCTTTCCTTGACCTGTGTCTTTCCACAACAATGTACTATTAGAAAAAAAGCTTACTGACCTCTGACATGCTTGTTAGATAAACAAGATGACTAACTGCAAGCACACTGAACTGTCAAAGGTGTTTTGAAATGTGTTCTCCGATATCCATTCGCCCGTCTGGGGAGGTGTGAGCTAGGAGAATTGACTCAAATTCACATCTAGACATTCATATAAAACTAATAACAAAAAGCTGCTAGGTCCCTCTGCTAGCGCTCCATTGTAGGGCAGTACTGTACAAGGAAAACCTTCCTATGCATTTGACAACACAATTACTAATTGGGAATTTCCTTAAAAGCTCCCCCACACCTCACTCCTAAGGGCAACGCAGTGTGTGCGCATGCGTGCGTGCGTGTGCGAACTGAACTGAAAGAAAGCACTGTCGCTGTGATCCCCACGCAGCCCCATTAACAGTGTTCAGTGACAACATTACTATTTCATATAATGTTAGTGCTATTAAGGAACATTTTAATGGCTGTTAACTGTCTGATAAAAGGAAGTTATATTCACGGACAAGATGCTTCATCACTTTTCTACTCATCTGAGTTTTGTGTTTCCAAATCAAATGTTTATTAATGGAAAAAACGATTAAAAAAAAAAAACAGCCATATTTGTATCTGTCTGGGTATCTGGATGTTTAATTTAAAGGGGTAGAACACTCAATGACAGATTTCTAAACGTATGTGCAGTGGAGGAACCCGACTAGTCATTCCACCAGTGACCTACTTTTACAGTCAGACCCAGTCCAACCCACAAAGAGGGAAAGCCCCTTACCTGAAGACGAGGTGGTTCACTTTGAACTGGGTTTCGATGATGCCTGTGGTCCGCAGTCGGACGCGCAGTACGTCTGTTTCAGTGGGAATGTACTCTGGGGTTATGATCCGATTCATATTGTCAAAGAAACTGAGGGGAGAGAAAGATTCCTTGTGAATAAAACCAGGAAGCAAATGCAGTTTCGGAAGATTAAACAGGGAGCACTGCACTCAATAGCCTCTAGTCAGGGTGGGAGCTGCTCATACCCCAGCATGGGAGGCCTGCCTCTGCACTGCCCCCTGCAGGCTGTGAACAGAATGTTCGCAGCATCTTGTGGCATGCTGCTCTATTGTCATCCTATAGTATGCCTTGTTTCCACTGCCTCCCCAGGTATACAGTAGCTGAGCTGGACGGGCTGAGCTAGCAATGAAGCTCAGCTATACCTTAGGTATCTCTTTGGATGATACACATTCCTGCTTATAATGCCTACAGAGTTTGGGGCAACTGTTACACATTTGAATCACCTTTTACAAATACAGTCAGCACTCCGATATCCGTTACCCAGATACACGTCAGTTGTGTTTTACCGCCCTTGTATTAAGAATAAAATCAATCCCCATTATATATACATGTAACACTTTTCTGATACAAAGCCCATCTCTTCAATGATACACTTTATCTGAATATCCGTCACAGCCCATGTTTTTTTATTTTTATTTAAATTCTCTCTAATGCCAAATCAGTCTGTCTTGTATTGTGCAGTTACACAGCGCTTCCTCCAGTTTCACCTGACGAAAATGCAGCCAAAACAAAGCGAACGAGACAAGCTAGGGTAATGTAACAGTTAATCATTAAACAGCTACTGTGATGTTTTTTTTTATTTTTTATCTGTGATCTTTTAAGCATTTTCATTTGCAAGTGAACTGTGACATTAGGGCCTTATTGAGTACTATATTCTGCAATATTGAATACTGACTTGGGATACTGCTTTAATTCTGGAAACTTTTTTAATATTTTGGTTTTGCTAAATTGCATTGCCTTTTACGCAGTTCTGTGCATGGATAACATTTGGATTTCATTTTGCTGTTAGGTCGTTAATGGGAAATTTTACATACCGCTACAATACATACCGGATTAAAAGTATGTACTGTATTACAGTTAACGTGTCGTCTCTTTAGTTTTGGCAAGGGATATTTTCAGAATCATATCGTTCTGATTTAAAATACTACTTCTGTTGAAAATATAGTACTGTACCCACAAAACCAATACAGTACATCTAATGGAACCCTACTTATTTCAAAAGCTCACTGGATTCCTCTGAAAAGCGTGACAGGTGATAGCTGTAGGAAAATCCACTAGCTTACTGCCTTGTATGCAGGAGAGAACCAGATAAAAATTTGCTTTGAAAAAAACCCCTAGCAAAGCACCTAAGCATTGATAATGTAGTAATAATGATCAGGAATCCAGTTAGTTTATTATGGGACAGAGGGATTCCATTATTGTCTGGCTGTGGGTGAGATTGATTAACTGTGATCATGTTGAGATGCTTGCAATTCAATCACTATTGATTATCATGTGATTGAAAGAATTTGCTTTGAAACACCTACCATTCTGCAGCACCTCTAGAAAAGTAACCAAGTTCTCTGTTCTCTTGCATTGGGGTACAAGAATCCTGAAGGAAGGCAAGATGCGCCTCCAGGATGAATTATTGGTTAAGCTGGTCTCATATACTGTAAAGACAGCGCTCCGACTGTATCCTCTGCTCCTCTCAGTGAAACCAGCGTGAGGCTGCAAAGGACATCCAGAATGCTGCCTGTGCCCCTGACAGTGGGGCTCAAACGCATTGCCTGACTGAATAACCCGTAACCACATTCAGGTGCTGCAGAAATGAATATTGAGGCTGGCAGCTCAATAAAAAGAAAAAAGAAAAAAAGCCTAACAAAACAGGATCGTGCACAGGAACATGTCAAGGGTTTCTGCTACTTCTCAAAACTAACAGATGAATCATTTGTCCTGGGGTGCTGTGTTACTATCGGAGGTGGGAGGTGGTAGTGTGTGTGTGCGCTGTACAATTGAACTAGAAATATTATATACCAGGAATAATGTATGTTTTTATAACCCAGGATTGTTGGCATATTTTTTAGATTTCACTTTTCATACGGAACTATATTGCAGACTTCTTACTCTCCTGTGCTCTCTCATCATGCCCCCCAACTATGAACCAGCCCACACTTGATCACCGACCCCTCACGATAACCCTTGCCTGTTTTCAGACTCTATGCAGTCCTTGTGGAATCCTCATGCAGTATTGATTATTCAGACAGATGACTGTTATCCATCTCCTAGTACCAGGAGGTAAAAGTATACTCCACTTTACCCTATCAAACTTTGTCTGTCAGTTTAAAATAATTTTATTTAAAACAGCGACTCATTTTCCTTTTTTTTTTGTTTCTTGAGTCGATGAATAGCGCATGTTTAATCAAGAGCTTAACAGACAGATATGAAGCACGACGTTGTCGTGTCAACGCGTCGGCGTGCCCACAGGGGGCTCCTCGCATCATCCTTGTTTACATAATCTTAAGAGGATAATCGAAATGCCACAGTAGCTTCAAATCACCATCACGCGCAGACTGACTGACACATCATTGGCATTCTATAAATCAGGCTCCCAAAAGGCACGACAACTTGCTAAATATTTGTACCTCGCTCTGTAATGATCAACATCCAACACCCTGGTGAGGAATGTTTGTGCAGCGTGGGAAGTTATTGTAAATTACAAAGAGAGAAGAAGTTTATTCTTTAAAGGGAGATCAGATACAGCCCCTCAGCTGAATGATTTCCACACCCCTTCCCCAGTTTAAATTAATTAGAAATTAACTACAAAGAAAATAAAATCGAAAAAATATTGAATTTAATTTTCAATGTACAGGATTAAAAACTGTTTTTTTTTTTTTTTTTTTTTCAGGGTTTAAGTCATAGTGGAACTGCATTATCTGCAAATTGATAGTATTTGGCACCATGACCATAATTCTTAACAGGATTTGTGGTAAAAAAAGGACGCCTATTAATGAGAGAGCTGACCAAACAACATCAACAGTACATACATTTTATTGAATAACAAACATATAATGTTTCACAAAAAGTATAAGAAAGGTGGATGGCTTCATTGCCTGTCTAATATGGACTGCATGAGTATAAAGTGCATTGGTACCCTACAGGAGGTGGAAACTTGGCCCAGCGTCTATGCTACCCAGGGTCAGTTGTAAACTGCTGGTAATCCAACCTGACTGGACTCCAAAATGACCTGCCTGCAAAGAAGCAAAGACCTGCAGGGGCAACCGCACAGCATGTACAACTCTGACTGAATCCCTAACAAGTCCCTCTTAAACCAAACGGGAAGCCATACATTTCTACAAAAATAACAGGAACTGCCCTCCAGTACGTTTGTCATGAATATAGGCTTATACTGCAAGTATCATTAAAGTCATGCTTGAGGTAACGCAGTGTCAAACAGGTATAAACACAGCTCTCTAAACTATGTCCAAATACATTATTCAACCCAGACGAGGTTCTGTTAGAGCCCCTGGTTCTCAGCAAAAAAAAAGTTTTAACTTAAAGAAAACGGATCCGTTTTTGGCAGAATTATCAATAAAGAAAAAAAAACAAATATATTAATTTTACTCCTTTTAATAATAAACAAAACCAAAACACCCTTTTTAAAAAAAAAAAAAAAAAAAAAGACGAAACACAAACATATTTAAAAGCAATTTAAAAGCAATTCGCTCTCTGTCGACATTTACACTTGTAATTCACACAGAACCGATGGCAGTAATTGCTTTCTCTTCCCTAGCCGGTTGCAGGCTTTTCTATGGAGGGAGCTGTTTGGAGATGCAGGCAGCGTGTGCTGGAAGCATCTGCCGTGGAGGAAATCCGTTGAGTTCATTTACTTCATTATCTGCCGTCTGTTGAGAGGCGGCTGGGGGGGGGGGTTCCCTGTTTGTTTGCCAACCAGTCGTTTTAATAAGCAGCAAAGCTTTTTATTTCACAGCTGATAAAGGAAACAGAGCTACAGGGTTCTGTGTTCAAGACAAACCAAGACTGGCATGCTGGATTATTCTCCAGTGGTCTCGAGGGATTTTTGCATTGAAGCATTAGACTTCATTAAGCATTACTGTGACTGGTAATCAGATAATTTAATTTAACCAGATGTTTTGCATTTAGGACACACAATGGCAATGGAAAATACAAAGCCTAAGAATTCTGGTGCTGTCTGCATCACAGAATACTATGTGATGTAAACAAAATGGTGATTTTCAAAAGGCAGAGAAAGCCACATACCAAAAGCAGATATTGCATTTAGCACTATCCCCCCCAGAATGTCACATGCTTCGACTGACACCAGCTCAACAGGCTCTCATCATGCAGTGCCTGTGTGGGTTTGCCAGTAACCTGCACTGATCTCTCTAGACTGCAGGCGGACATTTCAGAGCACCTGATCACGCTTCAATGCCCTGATTCTGTCACAAATGAGGCGCTAAACCAAAATCCTGCTGACTTCTTGAAATTCAAAATCCAAAACATAACGCTTTCGAAGACGTGAGAGGCCCTGGTTAAATTCCAATTGCTAGTCTTGCCTGCCTGAACTCCCTTGTTAAAATACCTTCACTTAGCATCACAGGTGTGGTGACAATGAAGGCACAGCAACAGGAAAGTCAAGAGTGGTGAGGTTATGGGTGGGAGAGATTTAGACTCATCCCGCTGCCTTTAGTTCTCATCTACGTATGTGTGGTGTATTCGTGGGTTTGTGTAACAAGCAAGCAAAAAAACACCCCAAGGAAACAAGCTAAACCCACAAGTCCTGTTACACTGGGTTCTAAACTTAGATTAGACACGAAGTTGCCTGCGGTAAGTCACCTCTGAAGACATGTTACATAACCTGTGGGCTTAAGGCAGCAGACTGTGTAGTCAGAGCCTTCTCTGAACATTGCCTGTTGATTATTTTTGACTGTGTACGGTATCACTACGGGCAGCATTGGTGTGTTACATAAATACTGAGGTCAAAATCTAATTCATACGACCGGTACATAAAAACAGCCTTAGCTAGCCTCGCTGTAGAGGCTTTCATTAAGAAAACTTTGTAAAAGGTGCTAATTAGTGCTAATGAGAAGTCAGATATAGCACTGGCGGCCATCCTGACAGCTTCCCCTCACAGCTCTGCGAGTGCATCTCAATCTTGACCTAAACGCTCCTTTCCACAGTTACCTCTTTCAAACTTCTCAGAGACCACCGACTTTATTTCAATTGTGATTCAAGCCGCAAAGGCATATGGGAGGCTAAATTAGCCAGATGTTACCCCTCGTAAAAAAAAAAAAAAAAAAAGAAACTGATAGACAATAAAAATAGGAAATGCTGTTTTGAGTAATTGCGCAGTAGCAGAATAGGTATGCAAAGTAGACTTACACTCGCAGTTTGCCGTTTTTTAATAAACGGTGGAGCTCGAGGCCTGAATAACCTTTGTATAATTACTGTATCTGCTGTCCGCTCGCTCATCAAGCCTGACATTTCAAGTGACACCGAGTGACCCCGAGTGACCCGAGGGGTGTGTGTGATCAAAGCCAGCTGCAATTTCACTTCCGACAGATATGTTTAAAAAGGTGGACATCAACTTTAAATGGCATTTCAAGACGCTGTTTACTCAATTCGTCGGTGCCATTCAGCAGAGCCTGTAATCATCTAACCTGGCTGTGCAAACACACCTCTGCCTGATTAATTATCTGCAGGCATCCGCTCCTATTTCTGTTAATTAGAAGTTGAAAAACATTTTATTTTGAAATGGCACAGACCCACACCCACAGTTAAATGAAGTCGGTAATGACTGTTTTTTACTGCTCAGTACATCAGTGTCAGGAAAGGGCTCCTTGGGGTCAGGTCACCTACACTTCCCCAGGGCATAGATTTGTTTTCACGCAGCATCTATCTGCAGCGGAAGGATTTTTTTAATTTTTTAATGACGGCGATTAGAGTTGCAATGAATTGAATTAAAGCGTACCAAGGGATTGCTTTTCAAACTTTCAAATCTACTCTTGAATGTGGCAATATTCACTGTGCTGGTTTCAAATTCTTTATTAAGAAGTTTATAGTAATAATTCCCTTCCAATCGTCGTGTCTCCTTTGAATCACACCACTGAATCAACAAACTGGATTGTGTTAATTTTGTTCATTTTCATGCAGCACGGTTCTTTCACCACACATCATTTGAGACCAAAACATAGACAATAGCCCTGCCAGTTCAAAATAAAGGTATTACTGATTTCCTTTGTATTTGCAATTGTGCAGTTTTCCCTCCCCATGCCTTTCCCATGGTGATACTGTGCATTTACTGTAGATTACCATGTTTTTTTTAATATGCTTCACAAAACTTCTATGTCTTGTAAATCCTGACGAAGGTGCACGGCCCCAAAACGTTGATTTGATGTTGAACGAATGGTGGAAAATACCTTGCTTAACAATGCTGCCCTATGCCTTCACTGTGCTTTAATACACTTTGCTGTGCTTTAACTGTGGGAAACTTTCCTAAGGGTTAGTCTACAACCTTCAAATTAAACCTGGTTTTAATTTTAATGTTCACGGGTCAGAGGAATCAAAGCAAAGATCAGAAGAAAGAATGACAAAACAAAGGGCAAGAGAAAGACTCATGGGTAAAGAAAGTTGCTGATTGATATTGAACTCCAGGTCCTGACTACACTACGAGATAAAAGCTCTTCACTAAATGCCACTCACTGACACAGCTACATCACAGAAATGCAATTAGTCAATGATTTGCCATCACGGATTAAGAAGCTTGGATGCTCAGTCCCCAGGCTATTCAGTGTGAAATGGAACAGGAGTGAAGAGAAAGAGCTTCCTAATAGAGATTGATTGAACCCAGCTTGGGATAATCTACAGAACTATCTGGGAGTCCCAATTAACAGACTTTGACAGGGCACGTCAAATATAAATAAATAAAACACTACAGATGGGAAAGTATTAGTTAAGTGTCGAAAGAACTCAGGATGTTCAATATTGTTTTAAACATCCAACTCTGACAAACATGACAGAATCGTTATCAGAGAGATAAGCCAGATATGGGCATCAAAGTCAGAGCCATGTGTTCCATTCTAGTCAAGCCTAAACCAGTGTAAATTTACATTTCAGTTGCGTGGTGTATGTTTTCTGAGCTCTTTCTGGATACACGGCGCTCAACTGACTTGTCCCGCTCGTCATGTTCTAACAGACTCTTCTACACAAAGAAAATCATCTCATCATCTTCCAAGTTCATCTGAAACTTATTTTCCCAATCAATGTTCAAGTATGATGCTATAGGAAAGAATAGGAAATAGTGCCAACTATCAATTTCAAGCCAAAGGAGGGACAAAAAGTGCTTTGTAATATTAGAAAAGGTGTTAATATCCTTTTACAAGCATGGCTTGCAAACAGAGATTTATTGAACACAGTATGACATTGCCCACTGGAGACCTATGTAATTAGGGGAAGTGCATTGAATCCAATAAAACAACTGCTTAAGGTTACAGTGGAGATAACTACGGTAAAATTTGTAAAACAAGAATGCTGTACATAATGGATTACTGTTAATTGATTACTGTCTGTGAATCGTTTTCATGGAAGTTCATTCAATCCCCTCAATGGTATTTTTCAATCACTACTTGCAGTTGTCTCTTTGGGGAGAATGAGAAAATTGAATGCACGACTACCTTGAGTCAAGATCAATGAGCCAAGTTGTTTAACAGTCTCTAAGCTGGAAGACGCTGCTCTTTTAGCTGCGCGAACCCTAACCCCCCCTACCCCTGTGCTGTCACTGGGTCATGTACTGATACCGCACTTTCAATCTGCTGGCCAACAGGTACGTCAGAAAACATCAGAATGACAAGCATGATCACAAGCGATCTCTAATTGCTGCTATAGGGCGCGACCCTGTCCTACTTCCTCTCCCGCAGAGAATATGTCTACCAGCAATTACACTGCGACTCCCCCTCCATTTAATAACCAGCTAGGATGTATTCAAACAAGCATTCTTTACATCTTTACAACAGGGAAGCAATTAGGAGCAATTTGTTAATGTCAAAGCAAGTTCCGTCTCTTTGTTTTATTTAAAAAAAAAAAAAAAAGTGATATGTAATTGTTGTCAGACTTATTTAGAATCGACAAGGTTAAGGAACAGCTTTTTTTATATCATTTACCTTGCTTTTTGATATAATTTACTATATAATTTAGCATTCTCCTGATTGCTGTGGAATTCGATTGATGTCTGTTGAAAGGTGACTGATTCATAGGTCGAGAAACTTCTGACTTCACACCCCCCGCAGTGAACAGGTTTAACAATGGGATTGTGCAACAGCACCGCACACACACTCCCTACAAGTCTCCTCAACACTGACCTCTAGGGGTGAAGCAGTGTATGCAAGTCCCTGTGCAGGTTTAACAGAGGAAACATTTACTCCAAGTGATGTCAAGCAGATAAACATTTCAGCTAATGCTTTCATCAGTGTAATGACAATGTGAATAACAGATGCCAGAGTTTGTATATTTAACTTATTATAAGGGAATTTTTTAAAGGCATTTACCCGAGTCTGTAATTTATTCCTAGTTTATGAAAGGAGAAATATCAGTGTGATAAAAATGAGAAACTCACAATTTGGTTATGTCATATATAGTCTCCTAATATATTGCCTTTAAAAGGTGTCACAAAAGCCAAGGACTATGTGCCCGGGAAGGAGGGGTTTTCCAGCTACTGTAAGTTTGGGGGGTGCAACTGAAACACTGTGCAGGGGGGCAGTCAGTACTTACTAAAGCGCCGAGTCGTTGAGCTCATACTCGTAGCCCCTCGCCGCGGCCGCCCGCACCCCCGGGTCGGCCCACAGACAACGCAGGGCATGCGCCACGAAGGGGAAGAGCATCCGCTCCTCATCGAAACAGCGGCCGCAAGACAGGAGCGAGTGAGCGTGAACCTGGGGAACAACAAGACACAGCAGAATCACTCCAGCATGCGTATTAGTCTTATCATGTTCAGCTCATTCTATACCGTCGGTGAATACAGAATATATACTGTGTATGTATGTATGTATGTATATATATATAGCAAACAGACACCACTGAGCCTTTTACAGTATCATTACATTGTATTAAAAAACTAATTACTCATGAAAATAACATCATTCAAAACCATTTAAAGCTGTTTGTTATTAATGACTCTCCTTCTGGGTTTTGTTTTTACGTAATTTACAAGTAAAGTCAGTTGCTACGTTATCAGTTAATGAAGGCTGAAGGCTCAAGCTTCTGCTGCATTGGAATTGATGAGTGACTGAATCTGAAATCCTGCACTTATTACCCACAATACCGCATTGATGATTATCATTTCAAAAGGGGGGCCTGTGGCATCAGTTTGCTGAAATTGTCTTATGAATTTTACAGAAGCTGTAGTGCAAACAGATTGCCTAATTCAGAAAGCTTAATTACTGGTTTCCCCCAACGCCACTTACCTAACTGAATGAAAATCATTCAAGAGTTCAAACTCAATGCACAGTTATTATCTTTCTCCTTTAATGGAGGAGATAAATGGTAAAATTGGCTTAATTACATTGTATTATATTGGCTTTAAAACAACTGATAATTAAAACATCTGTTGTCTTAAATTGTACAGATAATGAGTGGGCAAGCTGTAATTAAACAGCAAGTCCCTTTATGAAAAAAGAAACACAGTATTCCCTATAAGCGACAGTACTGGCAACAGGGTGTAAAGCTACCATTAGTAGGTAACATGGCACAGACTGTTGCAGTGTTTTTATCACTGTAAAGTTTTCCAAGATGACCCCTCACTTTTGAAACTGTTCTTCAAGAATCATCATTAGCCTTGGATGCAAAGCACCTGCCAACCGAACACCTAATATCAGCCTTGTAATAAAGTCTGTCAGACTCATCACCTTGACCACCGTGATTGAAAGTGAATGGGGTGTCATCACTTTCATTGACCCTTTTCCACTGCCACATCCACCTGGGGTGGAGCCGACCGGGAACCAGTTGCATTTCAGTTCAGTTCAGTAATATATGAAGAACAAAAATGAAGACAAACACAACCGTAACCTCTGGCTCTGCCACTCTCAACTCGCACACACCGCAGCTCTTAATACCGCATCATCTACATGCGACTCAACGCATTCATTGGGGCTATGCAGTGGAAACACAACCAGGCTCAGCGCAGCCCTGGCACGGCTCGGTTGTACTGTGGAAAAGAGGTAATCATGGCTTGTTGGGGAAAACGCTTGATCAGTACATGCCCCATGCTGTTTTATGACCTACTTATACAACTGTACGTTTTACCATAGCTGCTATGCAATGATCATTTATTTATTTTAATTGAACATTATCATAGCTGCTTTCATCAACAGTCATACAAATGTGTGCATGTAGGTTGCTTTTCATTCAACTCACTTCATTTTAAAACAGCATGCTCTTTTTTAATTCAAATGTTTACTGAAAGTGTGTGTCAGCTTGCACAGCAGGCTGTAATAAACATTAGCGCTTCACATCCAGAGGGATGTTCTGGAGTAACTTATATTCGTACAGAGTCATAGCACTAAGTCAATGCAACTTTCATACTCAAACTCACAAACCCTTGACTTGGGGGACTGCAGATAAAATGCAATCTCCTATCCGCAGCTCAGACTGCCATCCCTGATGGGCAGCAGCCCTGACATCCAGAAAGGGTAATACAGAGAGCCAGGGGTCACAGTTAACGGGGCGAGGGGAGTCGTGCCAGCCTGTCGCCCACACCCCCTCCATTCCCTTAGTGCCTGGCAGCAGTGCTTTCTGATGCCATCTGATTCATCCACCCTGCAGGTCATAGCCCTATCGAACCATGTGCTGACAAAAGACATTTAGAATAGCTCATTCACATGTCCAAGGGGGGCACAGGATTATCATTCTAGACGATTTCCGATATTGAAACACTAGATTGGCTGTTGCTCCCTCATCCATAACTATAAAACACTCAGTGCTACATTTAAAAATCGTATAATAAACAAAATGCATTCTATGCCCACATCTGAAAGAATCCAAGTGCAAGAAAAGCTGATGATGTAGTACTAGTATAGATTTCTCCTTGAGTGTCAAAACCTCATGAATTCAGGTCTTTTATAATGCAGAATCAAACCTGTGGTTTGCATTTCTAGTGGATTTGTACAGGTGGCTTTTTTTTGTGCAAAAATGCATGGATAATAATTATTTGCAAGGATGAACAGATGCAATGCTAGACATTGTCTATCAGTTCAGTGTAAATGAAGGTTATTTCAATTTTACCTTTTCATACAGCAAAGTGTCCAAAGGTAACACTGTGGGAACTAACTAGCCACTGAGAAATAGTATCAGAATTTAACTGGCGAGGCTGCAAGCTGGTATTTTGGAATATTTCATTGTTTATTTGAAAATGCCAGTGCAAAGCTGCCACCTAGTGTAGGAGTATGGATTTGTTTTCATTAAATACACTAAACACTAAATCCAGATTTGTCCAGTATTCAGTTTCTACAACATACAGGCACCAAACTTAATACCCCCCCCCCCCCCCCCCCCAAAATAACATGCTTGGGTAATCATGCATTACAAATACAAAAAATATCACATACAGCAAAAATGAATCCATAACTACTGGCAAGAAATGCAGTAATCATACCATGATCATCAGGAATATCAGATGTATCTGGTAATCCCCTCTTCATTAGGAATAACTGCTCTGATATCACCCCTATTCCCATTGCTCAGCTACTACAGAATAAATTGACACAGCACAGCATAGCACTGCACAGTACCTCACATAAATAGGGTACACACCTTGTTCTTATTGTTGGCCAGGTTGATTCTGAGAACGCCCATTCCATGCAGAACAAACTTCATGGAGGTCAGCAGATTATCCAGGACTGCTGGCTGGAGAGAAAACACAATTCACCTAAAGTTAAAAAAATAAAAAACTTCCTCTCATCTGAACCTTCTTATCGTATACCTTTATGAAGAGGGATGATAACCTGTTGTATGACTTATAAATGGCAGTCTAAACCAGTGCGTGATGCTAACCAAAGTGATATTATCAGGCGCTTGTCCCCATTGACTTGCATTGCATTCTGGCCAGGTCATTTCAATGTGGGGATAATACGTGGAAGGTAAGAGAAGTGATATGAATTAGTTTTGACTGTAGAACTTTAAATGTATCGAACCCCTGGGATCTGTGTTCGGGTTTTCTGAAATACTTGCACTGAAGGGTTATGCAGCTGGGGGCATGCAGTGTTCTTATGCTCAACAATAGAATTACCTTCAAACCATCAAGGAAGGCAAAATGCCTGGGGCAGACAGCTGTTTGGTGAGGAAGGGTGAGGCTTGCCCTGCATACCAGAACAACTAGGTTACTTTAAACACTAACTACTGCTGAGCTGAGCAGCGATTTCCTGTGGCTTGCTTAGGTCTTCTTCCCCATTCCTCACATCCCCCCACAAATTACACTTCTCTGATTCGGCTATTGAAATGGGTTTCATTTTGACACCTCGTGAAGTTCCTTTGACATTTCTATGACCTGAAGCACTCACAGAATTGTCTCACAATATTTGTTTAGATCAAATGTACTAGATAGTTGTTACTAGTAAGGGAGGGAGGGGCTATTGAGTGTATCTGGACATTGTTCCTTATTAGCAGGACGGTAAAGGGACCCATTGACAAAACTTGAACCTAGTTGCTGTCTTTAACTCTTTCAACATACCACTCTAGTAGTATAGGAAAGTTTAACACACACAGCAGTCCAGCAAACTATTGAATATATTAATATATTAACATGTTTTTATTTTGTTTTTTTTTTATTTATCCTTGGGTTGCATTTCTGTAAAGTTACTTCAGTTTCAAAAAATAATCCACATTATATTACAGTACTCAAACTGTTTGTAAAAGCCACTACATATTTTTGTAGGTTCACCTGCAGTTGCAAGTCTGATTACGCAGCCTCTACCTTTCTTGAACTCTACTGTTTCACTTTAATACCTAGAGATGTGTTTGTTTTTTTGGATCACCCCATTGAAATTGGTCTGTTTTGTTTCCATGGCAGTGCTGAATTGATCTCCTGGAGCTGTTGCGGCGGGAGAAAAGGAGACAGACTGTGCCTGTCGCTGCTCGCCCCTGAGCCAGCACAAAGCACCTGGGCTTAACACTACAGAGTCAGCTGGTCTCCGATCTTAAATACAGCTGCTGACGCCACTTGTGGTTTCCTATCGTAAGAATGCCGGCTCAGCCAGTGAGCCACGGCCTTGCGATGCAGAGCAAACACAAGTCACAGACAGTGCTGCTTGTTTCATCACATCCCTCGCTTCTTATGCAGGACGGCAGTGATGTCTCTGCTTGCTGATCAGCAGCAATGCAATAATCATGAATACACTTGGTTAGATCGCCGGAGCCTTTTTTAAAATATAAACAGAACACAGTATCCTGGACTGGAAGAGACACTGCATTCGAGTTTTGTAATCTGTCCAAAGAAGTTGTTTTGACTTAAATTCAGTAAGACCAGAATATAATTGTCTTATCTATATTTGTCAGCTTTGAGAGTAATAGGGCCAAAGAATCCAGTAAGATCTTACAGAAGGTGTACTTTTTTAAAGTATACTGTTTCATTAACAGCAAGTTTTAGAAGTTTTATTTTAAGTGGGTTGGAATGAGCTTTTCTGGAGTGAATTGGTGCCCAGATTCAGTCCAGTCTCAGTTACTGTAGACATGGTAGAGAGAGCCTGGTTCTCAGCCACTCAGCAGCTCAGGAATGATAAGAGTTTAGCAAGTTCAGGGTTCTCAGCCAAGAGCCCCCCAGTGCTTCAATTCCTTCAGGTTTCTAATTCCACCTGAACACAATAGCCAGCTTGTGTGCGCTGTGGGATCCTTTTCCAGCTGGAATGAAGCATGCGAAGTTCAGAAGTGCAGCGCATATTAATACCATCATAGTGGAGGAGTTAACGAGAAGGAGTGTGCCTGCAGCTATAAGCAGTCACATTTCCAGACAAAGCCCTTTCTTTTAGAACACATCCTATTGATTTTAAAGTTGAAGTGCCTTGTCAAATGACTTGCTGTGTAAGTTAATTTACATGGCAGTTCATCTTTAAAACAAACACAGAATGCGTGTTTGCATATTTGGACCATCAATGAAATGAAAGTCCAGTACTACCGTATGCAATGTTAGCAACTCAAGTGACAAAGCTGTCACAGGCAGCTCATGTATTTATCTTGCTCTTAATTGTATTAGTACTTGTACTGTGATTCTTGAAATGTATTATTGTTTACGACTGTAAATCGCCCTGGACAAGGGTGTCTGCTAAGAAATAAATAATAAATAATAATAATAATAATAATAATAATAATAATAATAATAATAATAATAATAATAATAATAATAATGTGCAAAATAGCTTTACTACTCAAAATAAAACTAGCACTCACCACCTGGCCAGTTACTAACAAGGAAACCATACTGTGCTACTTCAGATTCAATGACAGAACTCAAGAAGAGATGCACAGAACTGAATACACAGATAGACCAGGACTTGCTGTTTTTATAACGTTGTGCACACAAAGCAGCCGAGAGCTGTTCCTCTGTTTATAAAAAGACATAGATAGAGATGTATCTTTTTCTCCATGCTTCCCATCAAAACCACCAATTTGCAACAAAAGTATCATTCACCACAATAACAACCTCTGTATGAAAACTGCAAATCCTACAGGACAAAGAGAACAACTCCGATCAGGACAGCTGGAGAGCCCCTTGTTCTTTTTCTGTTGGCTGTGTTTTTTGAGTCAGGGAGTGGATGGGAGACGTTCCACTCTCTGAACACAATCCTACCTGATTTCACCTCCTGACTGCTGGCACACTGGCAAAGGGTTCTGAATGCGGGTGCTGCTTGTCTAGTTAGAAATTAACAGGATTAAATAAGTAACAGTTTAATGCTGCAGCTACTTTTTGAAGTGGATGTTCTTTGCACCTTCCTTGAAATGGTTACATGGATTTAGTATAACGTATTCAACAGCGAACAGCGAACACTTCTTTGCCACAATGACCTTACACATGGATCTGTGACACACAGGATAATAATACATGAGCAAACAGGCAAAGATGTTTTCTGAAGAATCTCTAGAACTGGAATGCTGTAAAACCAGTCCTCTGATTCTGTTAAATATTCACTTGCTTCACCTTGCAAGGCGCTAAGCATTTCTGTACACCTGCACTGCCACAATGCAGCTGAGGATATGCGAGACTAGCTGCTTCACACGGTCCGGCACACCGTCACATGCCTGGAGTTCACAAATGGGTCCTCAGAAAAGTGACCCTATTTGTTAAAACTGCAAATGCAACCAGATATTCAAGTTCAACAATGGTGCCAACCATCTGTGTGTGTTTTAATTATATTAACAAACCTGAACAGGCAGACAGCTTACACCTTTGTCTACAAATTATTGTTTGTAGCCTACAATTGGCATGAGCGCTATCCTCTCCCAAGGACATCGCCAAAGAATTTATTTACAAGGAAAAACAGTGCCAAAACATACACTCTAATGCTGTGTGGAATAACTCCATACACAGAGCCATGTGTCCACTGTAAACTTTGTGAAAAGGGTTTTGTTTTATTTTTATGGGGGGTTTTTTTGTTTTGTTTTTTGGCTCATGTTTGGCTTTTGAAGTACTGCATTATCCAGCTAGCCTATTTTAATGTTTTTGACAACAGAGACGGTCAAGACTGGTACCCTGCACCTCTGGAATGAATCAGTCCTTAAAACCCCCAGTGATGGGGTCACATCTCTGATTCCTACCAACAGTCAGCTCCTCATATGGGGCTTTTGCACATGACATACACATTTACCCATTGCCATTAAGTGTATCAAAAATGTTAGACTAGCATAGTTAATAGCACTTAAAACAACTGACTGGTTGTGCTGTCTTTTAATAGGTACTGTAAGTGACTAATAAAACAATCTCTGAGGTACTGTAAATGAATTAGCCATAACTGTAAAAGGCACACTCAGAATTCTAAGGCACACTACTTTATTTAGCTTCTTGTAGTTTAAAAGTTGCCTCTATTTGAACTGAAAACAAAGGCAGAGAGTAGCTGAGAGCCTGAAACACTCAGCCCCTCTTTACTCAACAATAAAACACATTCCAGTGGGAATCCACAGGGAGTGCGGAGAGACCTTTGGACTCGCTGTACACGACTGGAATCCGTGCCTCTTTCCAAAAAGAATCAACTTTGCACGAATTCTAACCTTTCAGGCATTTAAGAGTTGCAGTCCAAGCGGAATAGTCCAGAACAAATACTGCAAGCCGGAGGGTTCAATGCTGCACCTGCAATAACTTCTGTTAACCCTTTCAATGACATCACCCTTACCAACACTGTAACGCATCACAGCTGCAATCTAACAATTCTAATTCTATTATGACTATTTGATCAATTAAGAGTCTCACTGAGGGGGTCTTACTGGGGGTTCTTTTTAAAACAGTATTTTCAAGTCATTGTTGATCTTTAAATGATTAAATAGTCAGTAAGGATGTTGCTTTCACATCATGATGCAACCGCCAACAGTCAGCTCTGCTCCAGCAACACTCCCACAGCCAAGCTTGCTGGGTCACTGTGCACTGTGGATAATCACACCCTGATCATCTGTGCACTGTGGATAATCACACCCTGATCATCTGTGCACTGTGGATAATCACACCCTGATCATCTGGGCACTGTGGATAATCACACCCTGATCATCTGTGACTGGCTAAGTGCTTAAAGCTTCCAGGGAACACGAAACTCAAAATGACAAACTAGAGTATTTTTTAGGAGATGACAGGTTAGCTTGTTGCTTACTTACCAACTACCATTTAGTGTAGAAGTTACGAAGAATGTGTGCTGAAATAAACCCACCCCTGACAACGTGAGCACAGGTCCCTTTAAATCACTGTACACCTTGCTTCTGATACACGGTTTACAAGCATTCCTGTGCTATAAGGTGCGCGCAGGTAAGAACAGGTGGCTCAGCAATGGCATGATTTATATCGACAGCTTGTGTAATCTGTCATTTACAAGCTCTGGTATGCATGACCCCCTGAACTCAAGCTGTTTCCTTATTGTCTGTATACCAGTATCCAGTCACCATAGTGACGAGTTTTATCTGTACGGACAGATTTGTTGCACTGCATTAATACCAATACCCTCATAAAACCCAGCCTCATTTCCAAGTTTAACACTTCATCATAAGAAACCTTTCAGATCAAGTTATGTGTGTGCATCATGCCTCTCCAACACCACATAATCCCCATTCCTCAGCATACGAAGTTGAGCCCAGTTTACTTCCCATCATCACTGCAGCGGCCATCCCCAGCATTCACACACCAATGATAAAGCAAAAATAAGCATAGCAGAACCCTTGGATCAGTCTTCCAGACTTCCTCAAGCGCTGTATACCCAGCGTGGATGCCTGGTTCCTGGGCTTGAGGGACTCAGAGAGGAAAGTGCTGAAAGTTCTCTTTGACAAACTGTGCGTCTCTCCCCAAACACTGTACCTTGAAGCTGTTGAGTTCTTGATGGGTGAATCCGTGGCTGTGAATGATTTTCATCTGCTTAACCAATGTGCTCTTCCCACTCTCAGCAGCACCTGCACACAACAGAGATTACAAAGAGGGGAACACAAGCAAGTCTCTGACATGCATACTCGGAATGCCACGTTTCAAATGCGAATAAAGGTGAAAAATCTTCAGAATTTAAACATGTTAAAATATTTCTACTTCAAGATTTCTACTTATAAAAGTCAGGCTAAATGCATGAGAGGAAAACAGCTAGACCATGTTTGAGAAACACAGAACTTTAAACTCTGTATTTGCTTTATGTTTTGTTCACCACCAGGATACCAATACATTTTTTCTTTAGAAACATCGTATCGGTTGGCAGGAAGTCAATGACTTGACCGTATACCACAGTTCAATTTCAACAAATATCCTGCTGTATACAGTTGTATAATTAACGTTACAAACATCAACGTTTGGAACTGTCTAAGTGTAACCCAATGCGTTTCAAAACCATGCCCAGACGCCTCAAGCAGAGGTAACTCCTCGTATTCAGGCTACAACAATAGCTGCATCTGCAAGAGCACGCATGCTAATATGAAAAAAAAAAAGTGCTACTGTATTTGAACTCACCCAGCATTAGGATTTTAACCACATTGAGCTCCTGTTTCGCGTATTCATACAGCTCTCGGTCTATTTTCTCACTGTGAATCTTCGCTTTCTTCCCTTCTGTCATTTCAGAACCTAGGCATAATCCCATTTTTATGTGCATTGCTTCCCAAGTCCAGGCAGACCTAAAAAAAACGATGCCTCATCACATCTTCCAAAAAAACACCTTTCATGTTTCTGTTGGTACGGTTCATTTTTCCTTCCAGAATTCCCTTTTCAGTTATTAAAAAAAAACAAACAAACATAGTTTTGGATATAAAAAAAAGGTCAACAGCCTGCGTATAAATTTTGCTTAAATGGTAATTGTATTAAAAATTATCTCACGCTTCCAAAATTGCACGAGATCGAAAGCTTGCAATTAGATGTTACTTGCCGCTAACTTCTTTTTAGGCAAAACGTTTTTAATACTGATTTACCCGATCAAGTTATTTTCCTTTTTTTCCTCTTACATTGCTGTTAGTTGCTGTATTCCGTTGCTTGCGAGTTCACAATACTATCCATATCATATTTACTGGTACCAAAGCAAAGCAGTTTGCCTCTCAAAAACTTTTCAAATGTTCTTTTAAAGTGCCCCTGTACTACTACGAACTGTCGGCTCTGTGGAGTTTCATGTTACCGGGGGAAGTGACGCAGCGTTGTGAAACTGACACCTGAACGATAGAAGTTGAAAATAGTTTTGTGTTTTAAGGAATTGCAATAATGTAACGAAGTTGGACTCGTATAACAAAATAAAATGGAAATGATAGTGAAATACTACCTGATGATTATCATTCTACTAGTACTAAAATATGTCCTGCTTTGTTATTTTAAGATTTTATCAATAATACAGTTTCAACATCAACTGGTTAAACATACATTATATGTGTGTTTGTTTTCAATACATACATTCATCTTCTGTAAAGATATCCAGTCACGTGTCTTTTTTTTAATTTTATTTTATGAAAACGAATACAACTTAAATTATATATATATATATATATATATATATATATATATATATATATATATATATATATATATATATATATATATATATATATGATGGCAACTTAGTTTTGTAACTTTTATTAGCATAACAAAACCTCAAATCCAAAACATTTTCTCTTACAAATAACTAAAAAGTATTTTTGGTTATAAAATGGCTAAGGGGTAGATTTGATCAATTTGTCTGCCTGGTGTAAACCACAACTGGCTTTTTACTGAGCAATTTACAGAACCAGAGAATGCCTGGGGCTTGTGAAACATGGTTGATCTCATTCCCAGTGCTATGAAATTCCCTAAAAGAAATCCAGATTGGGTATAGATTGTTTGAATAAAACCCGGACAGCGCAGTTCACCGACCTCAGTAAGCACTAGTCTTGGACTACTTTACCTAACATTAGGGTGCCCAAGATTAGCCCTAATATGGGTCTGTGAAAGCAATCCTAAGTGTTACTGTAGCTTTAACATTTACACTAAAATTACAACAACCAAGGTAGGCGTGCTGGATCACATGCATATCAATTAAAATAATTGCAATTGAGGCCCAACTGCTAATTATCTGGGTGTGAGGATGAAACCAAAATCATTACAAGTAGCCTTGACTGCCTCCAGTGAAATTACACATTCCTCCTCTTCCATGTTTACCAGAAGAACAAAACGCTATTGTTATTAGAGAGAGAGAGAGAGAGAGAGAGAGAGAGAGAGAGAGAGAGAGAGAGAGAGAGAGAGAGAGAGAGAGATCAGATGTTTTTTATCAGTAGGGTTTTTACTGGCACTAAGGCAGCTGGTTCCACAAAACGAATTATTAATATCACTACCCAATTCACTTTCTCTAAACTTCAAGCCATTTCTTCAGCCTTGGTGTACTGGCAGCAGTCCTTTTAGGGTTGGTAATAGGACACCAGTTTTAATTTTTATCAATTGTTTTGTGATATTTGTGTTTATAGGCAGGTGTTTCATATATGCAGGTGATGTTGCTTCTGGAACCTAATACCACTTTCTGTGCTGTCTGTCAAATTCGTTTTTTTCAGCCCTCTTTCTGGTAAATGGAATGCTTCCACGTGAATAAAAGCTTCCTATTGTGCTTAAAAAGAATGAGCCCAGCTAATGAACTGGCCTTTACCAGTTCTCAGTGTGAGCGCTTTAGGAATGAAAGCGATTGGACACTAAATCACTGGGATCTGAGACGCATTGCTTCCCTTCCCGTTTTCAAACATCTCTTTAATGAAAAGGGGGAAATGATAAAAATAAAAGCACCATGATGGGTAATGTAAATACTAACCTTAAAGGGTTACATACAACGAACTGGAACCGGTATTGCAGGGTTTCAAAACAAGGAAACCGTTTTACAAAACTTAAAACATATATAAATGTTGGTCAGTTCCGTGACCCAGCAGCAATTGCAAAAATGTTGTTAAGATATTAAGCACAAAAATTGATTAAAAAAAAAAAAAAAAAAAAAAGCAAATCAGATAAAGGGGATGGGATTGTGATGTTTTTCAGTTCATCTTTGCCTTTCTCTCAGCACGGTGCTGTAACGGGAGCATCATATCTGATCTCCCGTCACCCTAGTGTCATCGCAGGTCAGGTGTGCGTTTCACTGACTGCTCTTAGCATCCAGAGCCAGCGAAAAAACTGAAAACAGCGTCAGGAACGAGGCAAAAGTCATTGAGACAAAGATATACTATGTGCAATTTCACCGTTTGTGTTGTATCACGAATCAGGTTCAAAGAGAGCTCCTGTTCGATGGATACCTGCTTCCTCTGCGCCTATAGCACAAGCCGTAATATAAGCAGCGAGTTAAAAAAATAACCCTAGTGCAAAAAAAAACTGCGGCTGTATTTAAATCCACCGCTGCTGTAATCAATCGAGTTAGTAATATCAGTTGCCGCCTGCAGTAATAGTGGGTATGTATGGTGGTGCTCTAATCTGATGCACACGTCAGCTGCTTTTCATACTGCCCTGGATAGAACTATCCCATAATGAATGTGCAGATTTGGTAACTGTCATTATTACTTTCACTCGAGCAATTCTGACACTGTCACTGCAAAGAACCGCAGGATTTCCAGCAAACAAACAATTAATGCACAGATTGACAGACAGGCCAGTTCACACACAATATTAATTTATTAAGGTTTCACCAACAAAGATTAATGTATATAACCGGAATTACACATGAAGAAGAGATAAAATCAGTTACGTCAGCTTTATGTACAAAGGGTTAACGCGTGAGGTATGCATTGAGATTGAT
Source organism: Acipenser ruthenus (assembly GCF_902713425.1). Lineage (NCBI taxonomy): Eukaryota > Metazoa > Chordata > Actinopteri > Acipenseriformes > Acipenseridae > Acipenser > Acipenser ruthenus. The sequence continues at coordinate 4,803,545 of NC_081207.1, read as the reverse complement.
ACACACGCAAAGGGGAGGGGGGTAACGGGACGGGCCACGACACAAACACAGTATGGATCAGTTGTAAGTATTTTGTTTAAGTGCCACCATTTTTGCAAATTCTTTAAAGTAAAACCACTGCTCATTAGTGCTGCTAGGAAATGTCAGGCTGCCCCACTGCTGTATGTAGAAAAATACATTTTTCTACAAGATTACATTTGTTAAACTGGGCTACAATTCACTTTGTAACATTATATATTTTGTTTGTTATGGCAACAATCAACAGATATCCAGGTCAAATGGCGTGCCTTCCTGGTCGAAGTTGTTTAAATACAGTGAGCTGCAGATGTGTAAACCAGATTTGTATTTCACTCTTTTTCAAATACTTAATTTCAAGCATTTCCCCCAATCATTAAAAATGCATATGTTCATTTTATTTTTATTTTATGTTTTATTTATTTAAGTGGTTTTGGTCAGTGCTTTAGGAATAACTTATACCCTCTGAATCTGCAAAATATCTCATGATATGAACAAGGAGACTTTCTGGAAAAAAATACCCCAATGATATGGTTATTATCATGGTAAAATGAACAGATGTCAAATGTACACATTCAGAAGGTATGAAGCCTACCCTGTACATCATTAATTTTTTGACAAATCATTTAGGACTTTAAAAGACAATCATACATTTAAAAAAAGTAACAAACCAAGTCAAGCAGACATTTCAACTACCGTCTCCATCAGTGTTACATAACTTGGTTCCCTAAAGCTGACCTTGCATTTTGCTAAGACTTTGTGAGCAAAGATGTTTAATTCCATTAGCAAAATAAAATAATCAAAACTATTATGCAAACATATTTTATTCACAGATACATACAGAATGACACATAGTTTATCTTGGTGTGTAATTATATATATATATATATATATATATATATATATATATATATATATATATATATATATATATATATATATATATATATAATCTCCAGGGTTTATAAATCAATAGATCAATAAATTATATTATAAATTTATCAAAAGAGGTCAATTTAAAATGGTCCATTAAAAAAAAAAAAATACAGTAACTAAAATCAAATTCCAATAATGATATTTTATCCTGGTGTGTTTCATATAATAAAGTCCTTATTTTAGTCTGAATAAATAATTTTCCCCACAAAGTTCTGCCAATGAACCTTGACCCTGACTTGAACAATTTTTATTCATAGAGAATAAAATGTTAATGGTCTTGGAGTATAAACCATAAAACCCATCTCACCGATTCCCTTAGCTGGATTTGAACCCGGGTCTCCAGGAGGCAAAATCCTCAAACTTCCCATCACCAGTCCTCCTGCCACATTGTTTAAGCCAGAGAAATTCTCAGTCTTGCACACACACACATACACAGAGAGACTCATCCAAATCTTTAAAAATGGTGGGGAATCTCACGGACATTACAAATGTACACAAAACAACAGGTAATAGTGATAACGAACGATCCCAACAAATGTGCAAACGTGTGATGGACCAATAGATGAAATTAGGTCACTTGTATCCGATCAAAAATAAATTAGTTAAAAAGCATGAAAATTAAAGTTCAATTTGTGTTATTTACAAATCGCTTTTTTTATTTTCATTTTTTTTTGCTTAGTTTAAAATGCTTAAAAATACCCCTTTACAGTTAGCAGGTATTCATTTCTTTAGATTAAAAGTAGTAAGTGCTATGTTTAGCATATCACAAATGATGCGTGTTCAGGATTGTTTTATGTAGATCCCAGATCTGACCTAGACAAGAATATTTAAAAATGAGGACACACATTCAAGGCATGCAATGGATTTTTTGTTTTCTTCGGTTTGGATCATTTATGTTCCGTACCTAATAAAATATAATTTGATATGTGCTCTTATTTAAAAAAAACGTTTATAATTTTGGTCACGCTTTGAAAGGCTGACAATTGCATGGAGGCGAGACACAGAATGTACAAATACTAAAGAATGAATACATTAATTGCTGTGTTCTTACTGGAGACACCACAGTCATCTTCCACTAGTGATTAAAGTGCATTCTCTCACCCAAAACTTTTGCAGGACTATATTCTCTAAAGCCCCTAAGGAAAAGTACAAGAGGTATGTGCTGATTGCAAAGTAAAGAGAGCACCCAAAGTTAGCTAGCAAGGATCATTAAATCCAGTGGAGTTCAGTTGATTGATAAGAACAGTTCATATTGGCTGATAAAAGCAGATAATATGCTCAGAAAAAGACCATCGCTGGAGTTCATCTATAGCAATTCCAATGTGTCCACCAGCGAGATGGGACTCCTCTTACAAGGGGTTTGGGATTTCGTTTGTTGACTTGATCTGGATGCCGCCTGGCTTCAACGTTTGGTTTGTTCCTCTTCAGTTCTCTTGCTCCTCGTTCACCAGACCCCTCTGTTGTTCCTTCATCTTCTCCTCCTCACGTTTCTTCAAGGCTTGAAACACCGCCATCTCTTTCGCTTCCTTCTTCTGGTTTCGAGCCTCAAACAGCAGCCTGTAACAGAGCGATCAGGGAGGAACATTAACACCAGGAACAGAAGAATTGAATAGAGTCCCGATCCATATAGTTAGGAAACATATGCAAACTTTAGGAATGGTCTTTGTTTTGGGCATTTGGAAAAGCACTTGCCTGTTCTTGATTATTCTCTCAACAATGGCGTCGGTGGTGAGCTCATTCCCACTGTCAATTACCCTGAAGATGCCCCGTCTTTTGGGCTCCTGTGTTGGGGAAAAAAAAAATAAAGTAAAAGGAAATCGAAATTTAAAATGGAGAAACTTTCATGAACACCTGTGACGATCCTCTCAGACAAGTCCACGGAAATGATGGATCTCAAATGGTTTTTACACATTTGAATAAAAGATTACGAATAGGATGCTGATCATCACTTTTTTTTTTACAGGTGTAGTTATTATTATTATTTGTTTATTTAGCAGACGCCTTTATCCAAGGCGACTTACAGACACTAGGGTGTGTGAACTATGCATCAGCTGCAGAGTCACTTACAACTACGTCTTACCCGAAAGACGGAGCACAAGGAGGTTAAGTGACTTGCTCAGGGTCACACAATGAGTCAGTGGCTGAGGTGGGATTTGAACCGGGGACCTCCTGATTACAAGCCCTTTTCTTTAACCACTGGACCACACAGCCTGTTATCAAATTAGTAGCACCAACAGCAGTACCTGAAGATCTGGTGTTATTGGGTTTTAATTTTGAAGGATCCAAAAACTGTAACATGATTTAGAATCTGTAGTCCATATTCAGACTGTATATTCTGTACATATTTTATTCTGAAAATCGGATTCAAGTTGATCAGAATTATTAATACAAACTTGGTAGAACTGCATTCAAAGTCTTTCTCAATGACTTCAATGATGAAACGAAATTCAGGTTACATTCTTAAACCACAGGTTTTGATGCTGTCTCCACTGTCGGGCGGTAAGGTATTACAATGACTAAAGTTTCTTTTAGTTTTCCTACAGAAGAAGTTGTGCAACTTACAGCATAGGGATCAGAGTTGTCCTTATCAAGGATGACTTCTGTTTTTCCATGGCAAACCAGGTCCACCTGAGAAGGCAATGAACACACATGGAATCGTCAGAAAAGGTTGAACACTAATCTTTCAATCCGTTAGATTATAAAATGAGAAGTCTAGGAAGTAGCAACATGGAGGACATTCACAAAGACAAAGTGCCGGTCTCATAACCTTGTTTCTGTTCAGTATAACCGAACACCTTTTTATCTTACACCCTGTAGCTTGACCCTCAGTTGCATTTAAATTGAGGCAGTAGTGGCAGAAAACGTACAAGACAATCATTTTAAGAGGAAGACGTTTTATATAACTGGAGATGAAAGCCAGTATTGAGGCTGAAACTAATTTCATAAACAGGCAACAGTGTGCAACTCCGTTCTATCATGCTAGCCACTAAATTAAATCCAGTATGCCTCTGTAATCTGTAATCACTGAACTTTGAAGGTCACATCTAAAAACAGACTGCTCTATGGTTCTTCAGTATGGGAGACTATTCTTTTAAATATACTGTAATTACCCTCGATGATAAGTGAAGCCCTTTGGTTTTCTGTCTATGCAGACCCCTTTGAAGTGTTTAAAAAGCGTACCTTGAAGTGGTCCAGCAGGTCTGGGGTGGCTGCATAGGGAGCTCCAATCACCACTTCTGAGACATACTTCAAGGGTGAGGAGAGAAGGGAATCTCAGTTAGAATTGCGTGGTATACATTTAAAAATGCATTGCATTTATGAATAAATATCTTAAAAGTGTCAATAGTGAAATAAAGTAGTACATAAATAATTGCTATATACTTTGTACTGACTCACCCTGCAGGCCAGCACACTCAGAGTCCTCTCATGCACATTCATTATGGGATAGTTCTTTCCTTTGTAACGGTTCACTTCCTGAGTAAGCAAAATGTAGAGCACAGTTCAACACGGGCAAACTGGTCCCTGTTTCGCTTTGACGTTCTTGCCATTTTGGTGGGCTACTAATAACATACAGTAATGCAGTTTAAGCAAAGTATTGTACAATTTAAACAACACTGTTACACTATGTTTCCACTGCAACAGAAAAGAACCATGGCGACATTCATTTTAGGACCATTCTTTATATATATAAATGAGAATGTTTAAATAAATGATTTCAAGTTAATCTGCTTGTCCACATGCATCAACCCCCAGTTCCTGTAACAATAGTTACAAAGTTCAGGTTTTAAAGCAAAATGCACTCGTATTTATATTTACAGCCAGCATCAAACGACATGTAATAGTTTAGTTAAGACCTGTGAACGACAGCCTCCCCAACAGCCAGAATTACTGGACTACTTTTATAAAACGCTCACCTGGTCAAAATGCAGCCCAACAATGACATAAGGCTTGTCTGACTGCTTGTACACATTCTCCAGGAAGTCAACGTGGCCGATGTCTTTCCGAGTCATTAAGGACAGACAGCAAACAGCCAGCAGTACATATCAACACGCATGTACTCTAGCTATTAGAACACAGAATGCCAGTGCTTCAGATGCATGGGGTTATCAGTAGGGGGCGATCCATGCTGGTTCAACCCTGATGTGATTGCTTGGAAACACACCAGAGCAACTGATTTTGACAGTGGTGGGTTTGAGTACTGTGAATTAATATAGGGCATTCCTAGCCAAGTTGCATACATTGAAAGACATAAATAAAACACATTGAAGAGACTCACAGGCAATACGCTGGTATTCAGAACCTTTCTAAACAAAGCACAGCTCTATTATAATTAATTAATTACAATGGTAGAATTCTTTGGCAAATGGACAGAAACAGGAGAAAAGGGAAAAAAGCAAAAGAGAAAACACAGATGTCCTGCTATGGCTGTGAAGCCTGGCCGATATGACTGCACAGATGCCCTCGTTTGAAAAGCACACCGAGAAGGATACGGAAGAGGTCGAAGGCCCCTGCCACGTAGATAATGGTGTCCCCAGGCTGCGGCTCCTTCCCTGAAGCAAACTGGATGATTTTCCGAGAGGTCTGCAGGAACTGAGAGACTCCAGTCCAGGGACTGTGGCCTTTGGGACTCTGGGCAATTCCAAACACAAACACGTTGGTAAAGATGACACACGTCAGGGCAGAAAACAACCCTGATCATGTGTGTGGATTGATTTCACCTAACTGTTTGTAATAAAAATATAATTCTTATAAAGCACTGTATGTGTCACCAGACCATGCACAAGAGTGTGCTTACTGCTCCACCTGGTGGCCAACATGGGAATTGTCCATTAGATAAAATCTTCCAAAGCAACACAATCTGCAAAAAACTGCTTTTTTAATTTTAGTTTATCATGCCCATTCCATATTTATTTATTTATTTGATTTGATTTTAAAAGACAGGAATCCATTGGTATATCAACTGTTGAAATCATAATTGCAAAGCCTAATTTAGTCTCAACAATGCCTTTTTGTCTGCAAAACCCATTTATGAGCCAGCGAGAAGCTGGTACAAATGAGCTGGGCTCTTTGTTTAATCCAAGTCTGCCACATGTCAGGGGGAGGAAGGAATGCTGGGCAACTATTAACGCAACGCTCAAGAACGCACACTGCATAAAGAGAAGGGACGAAGATTACTGCTCTTCTACAAGATAACTGCATAGTGCTGGGAGAAGTAAAAATAAATAGCATATTGTTTGACCAATGGAGACTTTTTTATACATTAAGAGATCATCAGAAACAACTAAGAATATCCTAAACAAAAGTACCTTTCCAAAGTTGTCTGTGTGCTGCTGATACTCTGAATTTTTATCCTATAAGGGTAGAAGAAGAAGAAAAAACAAGCTTTTTAGTGAGCTATTAATTAAGAAGCAGTACACAGTAAAGAGTGCCATTTCTACCACGTTCTCTTAAGACTAGGTCTGCGGTCTGGAAAACAATCGCAGTTCTGCTTGTTCACACTCTATGGTATCCACTACAAGGTTTAAGCATCAGGAGACACCATGGCTGCTTTTGCTCATCATGCCATGCCCTTTTTGTAATCCTCTTTCCAAATCGCTGTCTCCTGGTTGATCACATGACTTTTGCGGAAATAAGGCAAAGTCTGAAAGCAGTTCTTGCTACAAAGACACGGGTTCAAGTTATTATTGGGGTTATTATAAAGTGGATTTATGTAGTTTACATAAATCAACAACTTATCCAAAAGCACAAAATGATCATCCACTTATTAAAAGTCCCCAAATTCTACTCTTTCCCATTAAATGTGGGCGTGGACATCAATGCATCCTGATAAGTGGTATTTTAAAGCTGAATATAAACACTGTCAATGTTACTTACAATGTTGCTGTGGTGAGTTTTAGTCATCAAGAGCATTCGGCCAACCAGGTCTGTAGTGGAAACACCCTGCGTGCGCTTGCACTCCCTGAAACACAGCATTGCTGCACATGAGTGACGTGTGCCAGGATTTAAATACAGGTAAATGTGTGGCTGAGATTCACACCACGCATAGTAGGCATGCGTAACCATTATTAAACTCTTCTTTACGGAGTCCAACCCTAATAATCATTTCTGCTTCTTCTATTCCACAGAAAAGACTGACAACAGTAATAAAGATAACGGCCAGTTTAATACTTTGTTACATATGTGTGATCTAATAAAACTGCACAGTCTTACCGATATCTTCCTGAATTTTTGACCTCAGCGTATGTGTCTTTCCCATCAACAGTCAGAGTAATATCATCTGAAATGGAACAAACGTTTTGATTTTACATGATGTCTGGCCAAACAGCAACCAGATAAAATCGGGCAAAAATTGTTAAATGACATCTGAAAATCGCAAGGCATTTAGTGAAATGACAGATCTCTGCTAGCCCTTCCATTAACCTTCAAAGTAAATTCTCAGTAGGTTTGCAACACTTCCCAATGCAACCTGGAGTCAAAGACTGTATAAATAGGAGGCAGTGTATACACAGCACTTCAGGTTATAGGAAATGCAGTTTGCAGTCACACTGCAGAAAATACACAACAATGGCGTTTCAGAACTAAGATGTTTGACCTGAAAACTCTGGCACCATATCACTTTGTTTTTCAATATCATGCTGGTTGAAAGATTAACATTTATACAGCTAAACAGTGAGTTCACAGCATGCTGAGTCAACACAATTATGAAGATACAACACGTGGAATGGGTAAAGCCTTGTCGTATTGACTTACAAACCAGTTATATATATATATATATATATATATATATATATATATATATATATATATATATATATATATATATATATATATATATATATATATATATTTGAACAGCACTGTACTTTATTTTATTGTTTAGTTTTCAGTTGTTATATTTTTTTTTAAAAATATGGATCTTCAGAAAGCATCATATGACAGATCAAAGGTAAAGTATACACCAGAACAAGTTCCAGATGCAGGGCTCAGGTAAATTCCGGTTTATCAATTTCATTTCCAATTGCTTTTTAAAATCCATTCCCAATTCCAACACACCACTGATCAAAATTGCAATTAGCAGTATTCTATTAAAATGAGCTTCTCACAGTGGCAACAAATTACTTACAATAATATCAATACCAATTTTCAAAGAAATTGGAACTGGAATTGAAACAGGGACTGACCAGAACCCTGACTGGGAGAGGATATTGCTGAATAGCGAAGATGCAGATGTAGTGGTTCACCTCCATGCACACAGAAATCACAGTTGTACTTGTCCAGAGTTTCCAGGGTGGTGACGTACGGGGCTCCTTCCACAATCTCATCAACCCATTTTATTGCGCGGACCATCTTGTAGCGCTCCTCCTGGGTAAACACTGGGGGGCCCTTGTGCTTTGCAATTTCCTCTGGAGATAGGAAGGAGACACAAGGCAGTGTTAAAAGTAAGTGGTTTAGTTTTCCAGATCCTGTTGCTCCCACATTACTGACAGCCTGGCACTAACATAAAAAAACTCCTTTGAATTATTTTATTAGACTCCAAGGCGATTTGATACTGTATCAATGAAGTCTTTGTGCACGCTCTGGCACCAACCTACGAGAGCTTAGAAACGTTGCAAGAAAGCAAGCACTGCAAAAAGAACAAACACAAAACCAGAAAGTAGGACTACTGGTCAGCTGACCTTTCCAAATACCTGGGGTTTGTATGCAGATGAGGACGGATGAAACCGTTACACTGAACAATTGTGTTTTTGTGCTCGATAAAGCATTGCCACAGTACAGATTTACATATTACATGTACAGTGGATTAACGCCTTGAACACAAATATTAACCACACTCTTTCCCAGGATACTGCTTCCAGTTACCAGCATTCGCAGCTCAGTATGTAGTATCAGTGTAACACACAGCCAACTGGCACCACTGCTAGAGCATTTAACTAAATATAGGCCTAAGCAAAATGACATGTTTGCTGCCAGTGATCTGCTCTCACCACCTGACACCATTAGTAAAGGGTGAGTCACACCATATTTGTACCTGCTATTTAAAAGATCGCATTAGTGTTGTTTTTGACTTACCATCTGTATGCACGCCAACAATGAGGTAGTCACCCATGGCATGTGCCTGGCGTAGTTGGTTAGAGTGCCCATAATGTACCATGTCGTAGCTGAAATACAAAAAAAAAACAAAAAAAACTTCAATACAATTGTTTCAAGGGCTGGGAGCTCAGGCATGTTAAGGTTACAATGTATTGACATTACTATTAGTATTATTTATGGATTGTACTTCTATTCGTACAGTTGCATTTCAGCACAGCACTAAAAAAAAAAAAAAACTCAAAAGTTTGAGGGTGAGAGGAAGCATTTTTCTTGGGGTTAAAGCAACTGTCAACATAGATAGATGCAATAAATAGTATTTGTTATGGTTGTTTGCAAATGCAATGTACAGTACTAGCATGTATATGCTTGCTTTTCCTCGGGACGTCCAAGATATTTCAGTCAATGTGCAACGTGCTGCTTACAAGTATGCAATTTAATTCCATGGAAAAAATGACCCACGCATTCAGAAAAATCTACCACATATCAAATCAAGTTACATAATAACATATTTTACCGTAATTAGATTAGCACAGATTCCTGGATTAAATGAATCCCTTAATTATATGCAACTTTATCCACTCCCACAAGTGACAGCATAATGCTTGGCTAGTGGTTTGTTTATTTCACGGGTTGTTGAAATATTTTTTCTTGATGTGGACATTATTTTTCTTAGGCTAAAATGTGAATTTCATATAATTACACACACACACAAAGCCTGCATCACTATGAACCAGACTTAATATACACCCTAACTGTGATAGAAATCCAATCTCGTTGTCACTGAATGTTTCCACTGCACAGGGCTATATTAAGACAGGCAGGAGCTCTTTTGTGCTTCATTAACATATCGGATTACTTCAGATCAGCACACTTGAATAACCTGCCCACTACAGCATTGAACACAATGATGAGACAGTCAGTGTAAAGATATACAGTTGGGACTGCAGATGACAGTTGATTATGTTTTTTGTCTCGCTAGGGTTTCAATGATGTACAACACTGGCATCTCTACCACTACTGGCTGTTTTGCTGATAAATCCATTATAGTTCCGCAATACTTCAAAAGATTAGATCATAGAAGAGGCAGCAAAGGAAGGAAGTAGATGGGCTGACTGTCTCAAGCACAGCTTCAGACTGGTGAGAAATCATACGAGGAGATGGCTAGGTGTTGGAATATTAATGTGAACCACAGCTGCTGATGGTATACAAAAATATCACGTTACCCACCAGCACTAAACTTACACTGAGATCTGCAAAACAAATAAGAAAAGGACACATCAGAACTATACTGTCAAGTGTATTACAGATCTAAGGCAGGAATGAAAGCATGTCGTTTACTGCAGCACCGCTGACGGAATGCTGCCCCTCTTGCACAAACAGTTCAGCTCCTGTGCAAACTCACTCACCTACCACCAGATTAGCAGATGCCAGCTGTTAGACACCATTTGGCATAAATCCATGTACATATATCTTCACATCGATATTAATGTGAATTGAAGAGGAAACTCAGCAATGGCTGCCCCAGGGAGTGATCTATTGTAACAAGGAATAGGAATGACTTTGTAAAGCAGAAGGGTGCCAAACAACAGAAGACAGAGGTTAAATGAACAGAATGCAGTTCACTCAACAAGGATATTATGGTTCAAATAGAGGAAAAGGAAATGAAAGGATAAACAGACTATGGACACTTGAGGCCCATTTTAAAAAGTTAAAAATCGATTTCATAGCGTACATGTATTTGTTTTCATTTTGTACAGTGTATAGCAACTTGGGAATGCTATTTTTAATGGCTTTCTAAGAATTTTGACATTCATATAATAGGGCAGAAAAGAGTGTAAATAATTGAGTTTGATAATCTGACAGATTACTACAGTAACACAAATAGCAATTCATTATAATTATAGCCCTAATTGTACAGCGGATAATTTGGGGGAGGATTTGTTCAAATGAGGATACGAACATGAAACTTGGCACAGACATTCTCATTTCCACCAATGTCCATTTGAGACACAGAAATCGACAGTTGTCCAATGTCAGTGGTCTTAGTGTCTATTTATATGTTTTTGACCTTGCTGAAACTAAATCTGCTAGCTATAAATGCCTCCAATGTTCCTTTTTAGCATTTCAAGTTGCAATGATGTAAAATAAGTGCTGTTGCATGGCACGATCAATGTTATTTGTAGTATATTACTAATTGTGTAAGGGTGTAGTAGTAGTTTAGTAGTAGAAGAAGTACCTTTGCTTCAGCAGTCAGCCACATCCTCTGGATGGACTAGCGATACGGGTCCTCATTACTCACCCCAACTCTCACCTATGGCTCCAAGTAGTTGCTAGTGCAGTCAGATGTTCAGGAGAAAAAACATCGTGACACAGAGTGACGTCAAAACACTACCAGGACACACTGGCGACATCACTGCTGTGGAACTCAGCATGGGGCTCAGTGTCAATGATTTGTGCTCAACATGTAGCAATCATTTTGTGTCCCAAATGCTACCTAACCGACCCCATATCGGTTAGGTAACCACACCTGAAAATCGACAGATCTTGGAGAAATTTGTATGACTGGTCCAGTACAGCTACACATGTTAATGATGCAAGGCTGGACCTCTTCATTCAGAAACAGAGGTCATGGATCAGGCAGGATACATATTGGGGCCAGACACCCAAAGTCCTGCTAACTGGAGATGTACCAAACAAGGTGAACCGTGGCAGATCGGTTGGACTACTCTTACACCTACTGCAACAAGTTGCCAGGAACTGACTAAATGTGGCTGCAAGGCACAGTAGTAATAGCTGCAAGTGCCAAATCCTACATCCAGCCACCGACAGATCCATCTCCTGTTCATCCTCCTCTCTTACCCATCAACAAAATTGACAACATCTATTCTACACTCTCCCGCCACAAACCCAGTCTATTACTTGACCACCTTGGCGCTCCTCCAGTTGCCCCTCCTGCCCTCTCCTCCTCCTCTCTCCATTGCTGATGTCTCCGGCTTACTGTTGAAATCAACTACTGCCACGTGCCCCCTGGACCCCTGGCCAACTAACCTTGTCTGTCTCTGTGCTTCTGATCTTGCTCCTTCCATTATCCAACCAGTTCCTGCACTCTGGCTCGGTTCCTGCTGCCCTTAAGCTTGCCCGAGTTATGCCGGAACTCAAAAAAAACCCTCCCTCGACCCGGATGACTTATCCAATCTCCCTTTTCTCTCCAAAACTCTTGAAAGGGCTGTAGCCAGTCAGCTGTTGAAACATCTCAGAGATAACAATCTGCTTGAATCTCTACAGTCTGGCTTCCGGCCGCATCACAGTACCGAAACTGCTCTGCTCCGGATTGTAAATGATCTCCTGCTTAATGCTGATGCTGCTGCTCCCTCTGTGCTTGTCCTTCTTGACCTAACAGCCGCTTTTGACATCATAGATCATGGCATTCTACTTGACCGCCTTCAGAAGTATGCTGGGATCTCTAGAACCTGTCTCTCCTGGATGTCCTCTTACCTATCCAGATGCATGCAGTCTGTTTTCTATGCTGGATGCAGTGGTGTCCCCAAGGATCTGTTCTTGGGCCCCTTCTCTTCAATATATACATGCTTCCCTTGGGTCACATCCGCCAACACAGCCTCATGTTTCACTCCTATGCTGACGACATCCAGCTCTACTTAAAACTTGACCCTGAAAGCCCCTCTGCCATGGTCCGGCTCTTGGCTTGCATTCAAGACAACAAGGCCTGGATGTCTGCCAGTATTCTTCAACTCAACACTAGCAAATCTAAACTCCTTCTGAACTTCTTCTGTTGCTACTATTTTGTGTATTATGCATTTCTCTGTATTTAAAGTATTATGGATTTTCTTCTTGTTACTGCATCTTGTAAAGCGCTTTGTGATGGTGGTCCACTATGAAAGGCGCTATACAGTATAAAATAAAGATCGATTGATTGATCGATCGATCGATCAATTGCTATCCCTGCGGCCTCAGTTGCACAGCACTATCGGCTAGGACTAGCTGGGTAATCTAATGAACCTCATCTGCTTTACAGATCCACAGTAGTGTTAGATATAAAACAACAATAGGAGATGGTAGATTTAATATCCCTGAGTAATGGATCTGTAACTGTAAGCCTTTCGTTTGTATGGCTGATGGCGGGCTGATGGGATTCATTGACATAAGCACATGTTGATAAGACGTCAAAGGTACATTGGAGGCATGGTCAAAAACATATAAATAGACACTAGGGATCGGAGAAGTCAATTTCTGTGTCAAAAATGGACATCAGCTGAGAAAATAAGCTGCCACCTTGAAAAACGGCAGCCATCTAGGATTTTCAGGTGGCTAATGTTTTTTCTCTTGTTGACTGGCCCAATGAGATCTTACATGGACATTTTTATGCTTGTATCATCATTTGAACAGTAATCTCTACTATCCGCTCTATTATAACGTCAACAAATCAAGGGGTCCCCTCCCTGCAAGAACTCTCAAACATTTCATCTGTTTCCTAACACAACTAAAACCACGTATCACTATCCCACGATGCACAATCTAAAATGACATGTTGATCAGTTTTAATCTGTGTTTTGGAAGCTACTTCAAAATGCTACTTGAATTATGATCAAATCATTACTTTTAATGATACACTAGTACATACACACACACACACCTGGTCCGCCACCAGCCTTCAGCTTGTATCAGGTTGTTCTTGATGAATTGATTTTGTAAAGCAGCTGGGTGTGATGAGCTCAGAGGAATGTACTAAACTTTACTGAAAGGTTTCCTCCCTCTAAGGGCTATGAGACCAAGCAATGATAAGTGCCATACCTGTACATTATCCAAAGAAGTTTTCACTCGAACCAAACATTGCAGGGCATGAGACAGACCTGGGGTCAATCAGAATTACTTTACAGCACAATTGTTTGCTGAAATTGTAATTACAATGCTATTTTGCTTAATTACAATTAGTTACAAGTATGCTGCAGTAATTACAATTAAACTTACTACACTAAAAAATAACAAATCACTACACACATTAACATGTTTACTCTATTTATTCTAAATAACCAGCAATAATCAGGTACAAATACAAAATCATACTATATCCCTTTCAGTCACTGCATCCATAATTGTACCATGTTAAAGTTTTCTATCTATCTATTTTATAATGCCTATATGCTTTTTACTAAATTTTGTCAGGGCAAACTTCTCAAACTCCACTGATTTTACACAAATTGTTTTAATTACTAAAAATTAAAATAAAAAAATAAACTGAAAAAGCGTTTGAAAATAAAAGAACGATCGTATGACAAATAAATGTGTAACTAATTTGCAATTGATCAGTTATCTGGTATAACGACAATTACACAGGTGTGCCAAGATCCAGCTACAGAAGTGTTGTATAAACAATAGTACACTGAAAACAGACCCACACAACAGGTCAAAGATTATGTGCCAAGTGTGCACAACACTGCAATGTAATCGCAGCTGTTCTAAAGTCTAATCCTACACCAGTCACGAGTTGTCTGGAAACACGGGTCCAGTTAGCTGTTTACTGTGTGCAAAAGGAATAGCATGGAAAGTGTTACAGTGCTAATGGAATAGATCCAACTGGACTATTTGTCTAGCCTCTCACACAGAACCTGTTCTGATGCTCGTTAAAAGCAACGTCCTGACCTTCAAAAGGTTTGGCCAAGCTGAGATAGATAGATGGACTTTGCTCTGCCAAACAGAACATGTGTGACAGTCTTCTATGCAAACAAAACCAAAAACATCTGACAACGTGTTCCCATCAAAACAAGAATGAAAATCGGGGGTGTTGCCACTTTGTTGATGCTACTCTACATCTGCCCCAGCCCCGCCCCCAGCCCTGCTTCTACAGAACATTCTCTAACCTTTGGAATCCACGTTATTCACTAGCATTGCTGCATTCCAGCAAATCACATTAGAGTTGGGGCTGAAATAGCTTTCTGTCAGTGACCCACAACAATACGTCTGTAATCCTGATGTCTTTACATGAAAGCGCTTAAACAAAATTTGATCAAAAAAACAACCCTGTGCAGTTTTCAAAGAATGCATGTGGACGGGGGCATTTCCTTTTGCATTAGGAAATCGTGCTTCTTGTGACATTGGTGACTCCAATGAGACACAGCAGTACCTGCATGCGTTCCTAATATACAAGGATTTGTACTTTCTATTGCAAGTAATGGCTTACAGTTACTTTGCACATCAGCCATTCAAGTACAGTAATCCGTCGCATATCGTACTGCGTTGGGACCAGAGTAAGGGCAGATATGTAAAAAGTCAAATGAATGAATCCTGTTTTAAATACCATTATACACAGCTGTAACAATTACTATAGTCACACAATTATTGTTTTGAGATTCAGCTTTTATTAGGGAGCTCCTCTAAATCCCTCGTTTAGAAAGATACAGGAGTATTAATGTTTGTGACAGAGTAGCCGTCTGCCGTGTGGGTGCGTGCAATCGCTGCTGAGTGACAGGCAGGAGATCGAGACAGAGGTTGAAGTTTGAAGATTTATTTACATATCCACACACTCAACAGCTCACGTGACACTTCCAGCAATGGCAGTGGACGGACCACATACATCACAGCAGAGTTGTAACAAGTCACCAAAATTGTGACTCGAGTTGAGTCGAGTCATTGAGGAGTAAAGACTGGAGTCGAGTTTTTGACATGCCAAGCTCGAGTCACCAATCTGGCTCGAGTCATTAGTTCTGACAGTAGATTAGCAATGTATACATTAAACAAAAAATCTGTTAAATACAAAATTAGGATGCACAATAATGTGGTCATACCTGCCCCACTTATGTTCACCATTAAATGTCCACGGTTTCTGCTTTGTTTTCCATTTTAGTGAATTTGATTCCTTGATCTATTTATAAGCACATTTTGCCACTGTATAAAGAGCCCTTTCTCTGTGCTCAGTTGGGTTGGATGTTCAGTAATGAATGATACCACAAAACAAAGAACATATCTAAATACTTTCTCACTTCTCAACACTGACACTCCCGTATAGTTTTGTTTCAGATACATTAACCACATGAAAGGACATTTGGTGGCATTTAATTTCATGTTGAGATATTACTTCAAGGTTTTAACACATAGGAGACAAATAGAAAAATAAAGAACCTGAGGCAAAATTTTATATAATTCAGTTTTATATAATTCACAAGTAACACAGAATCTGTACTACATATCTCTCCTCTTAGTGTAAGCTGAGCTATGGAGTGTCTTTTTCCATTAAATGTCAACTAGACATTTTTAAGTAACAGATACTGTTTCACAAAACACAAAACATAATAAAAAGGTGTCTGTTGGAGTCCTAATGGCAGAACAAAACATAATACTGTACTGAAATATGTACAAAAACAAATGAATCTTTTAAACTCTCTCTCTGGTCACATTGTATACTTTAATATACATATACATCAAACTTCAAGTTAAAGTATAAGACATGACGAAATTGCATGCAGGAGACCTGAAGAGGTAGACCATGGTGGATAAATGGTTAGGGTGGATATGCGACGGATTACTGTATATGGAATGTATTTTTCTATTTCAAGAGTTGAGCAACTCTCCCAGCATGGTGAGAACAGACACCACCATGCCATGTTCCTAACAGCGACAGTCAACTTTCTCAATTAGTACTGAACTCCTGCCCTGTTTAACAGGGATGTAGACACTTGATCACATTGAATCTGACACTGGAAAGCAGACTGCTGAAGTGCCCAGTGAATCAGGCTGCCATGCACAAAAGCGGTGTGTAAGAAATAGTCTGGACTAACGTGCTCGTGGAACCTACAAATATGGGAAAGAGATGTAGGATTATTCCCTAAAAAAAAAAAAAAAAAAATCAGGCTTTATGCTAGCTCATTCCACGCAAGTACAACTCGCGTTATCTGCTTGCTTCATACAATACTGCAATTCAAGTATCAACGTTCATTTTAGAAGCTGTGTTTTGAAATAGAGTGCTATAAAAAAGATAAAATTAACAGTGTGGCGGGTGGGAGGAGACTGATGGAAAAAAAGGTTTTCAGAAAATGCATAGAGTAGGGTTCACTGAGAACTCAGCTGGACAGGACTATTCACATTAGTGTGATGGTTTTCCTTGTATCTGTAAGCGACTGTACAGTGTGAACAGATCTTTTACTAGTTTTGAAATGCAGCATTATGATGAGGAGTGCTTTGGGAAGACTGGGAACCCTCAATACCATCATCTGTTCAACCTGAACAGCATTATCTGGGTTCTGTATCACTTGTTTAAAACAACAAATCAAGTTGGCAAGGCACTGTAAGGTTGGATTATGAGTCAGTCTTGTCAGATGTTGGCAGAGGTTTTTATGAAGCCAACCCTGAACTGTACAATACCAACACATATTTTGTGATGCCAAGTTACATGTAGTAGCAGGCGAAGGATTAAAGTTGTTTGACTATTATCCGTCACCAATCTATTTGTTCCTGCTGTTTTACTATGTATACACCATTCAACGCCAACTACGGCCTACCTATCCTGATATGCAAGCAACCTGGCATTGTGCCATGTTACTAAAAGGTCAACTCAATCAATGTCAAGTAATTATAAACACTTTACACACACACACACACATACTGATATCATTTTTAACAAGGGTAACATAGGCACAGAGGTTAACCCAAAAGTAATACTGTGCTCATTACATATTACTGTATTAACAGAGGCTATTCTGTCAGGGTTGTCAGATTTTACAGAGAAATGGCGCTTAACTTAAAGTCTATTGGGTTAGCCACCAGGAACTAATCGAACCGAACGTGCCAAAAGTGACCTTTCGTGAATCGATCATTTAAATAAGATGATGTAAAAACTACCGATCCTCATTTTTTCATTTACGACATCTATGTAATAAAATAGATTTTAGAATAGGGCTGAATCATACTGTAGATCTTAGGAGGAGATATAGATATAGATATAGATATAAAATAGCCACGAGTTGTAGATCCTATTTTTAAACCATTAAACGAAACGCAGTTTCGTTTTCCATTGACTATCGTTAAGATCGGGGTATATTTCATTTAAAATATATATATTATAATATATAAACATACATAAATTACATAACCCACTCACCATCCGTCACACCAGACCCGCACGACACGTTTTCTTTTCTCGGGGCTGCAGGCGCTGTTGCCCGTCTTATCTCCAGCTTCACTCCCCGGCTCGGCTTCTGCGTGGTGACCGTTGTTTAACATGATTCAATTGATCGATTTAGGACAGCAATCAGAGAAATTGTGTTGAAATTATTTAGGAATAAACCCTTTATTTAAAAATGGCTTTTACTAGAAGTTTCGATTCGTTGTTGAGTCTTGTCAACCAGCTAGATAAGCTCGGGTTACCGGTTTCTGTCATGAGAGCACAATGCTAAAGCTCACAGTATAAATAAGCCGGGACAACGCCTCCTTTACCGGGGAAATGGCGTCATATAGCAGTGGGGCGGGGCGAGTAATTGCTAGAAGCTGATATGTCAAACAGAAGGGAAGAAATGTACCACTGTCATGTGACCAGAGTGGTGGCTTACAAAATCCATTTCCGCACCGGTTGAAATTCCAGTGTGGATAGTGCTGCTTAGCAACCTGGTTGAAGAAAGAAACGGTAAATTTAAGTCACTTCGCAGTAAAATTCTGAAGTCAACTTGTCTACAATATTAAATTAGTATAGCCTCTGGTATCCAGTATAATGCAGAACCTTCTTATTCAAATGAAATACTTACGATGGTCACCATCTTTAACAAGGCCCTTGTGTGTGTGTTAAACACAGCATTTGTTTAGTGTTTTGCATAAAGGACATTAAACAAAAACTCGTAGTTCAGTTCCATATTTTAATGTACAGACACAGCTAACAAAATAATTCCAATACACTTGCAGTATTTAATGCAGTATTTCCCACAAAGTACGTTTTTAGGTACTGTAGTGCTAGCAATTGGAAAAAACAAATCTATCTGCATAGATTTATTTGGCAAAATGACTTTGCAATCAAAAGCTGGAAGGCGTTACATCACCAGCAAAAACGTAATAACACTCCGCTTACCGTTAAAACAGAAAGTCACTTCAAAAGAGGTCCAAAGTTGGTAATCTGATGTGTATAACAATTGTTACATAATGTATCATGACAGTCAATGAAAAAAAAAAACTTCAGCCAGATCAATGTATTTTTTATTATTTATTTGTCACAGAGGTCTGTACTGTAACTTTTCAGCAATTTACAATACTGTACAGTCACAGCAACTTTCTTACAAACATTTTGTTTCACAAAATGTACATGGTCTTAAAGGGGTTGGTAACCATCCATACTTGCATATTGTTTAAAAAAATTAAAAAAACATTCAAATGTATTCAGCTCAAGAATAATATTCAATTAATATTCAGCCCATTAATAATAATAATTACAGAAATAGTTCATATAATTTAATATCACGGGATCCCCCTTTTTTGTTTTTAATTTAGTAGTTGCCAATTGTTTTTTTTTTTTATAATTTTCTCCCAATTTAGAATAGCCCATTATTTTTAGGCTCAGCTCACCGCTACCACCCCCGCGCTGACTCGGGAGGGGCGAAGACGAACACACGCTGTCCTCCAAAGCATGCGCCATCAGCCGACCGCTTATTTTTCACTTCGCTGGTGAGCGGCAGCCGAGGACACCCTGGCCGACCTAGTATAGTTTAGTATCCTAGGAGATCTCAACTGATATTGTTAAGCGAGTGTCCAAAATGAATTAAAAAAAATAATAATAATAATTACTGCAGTGGAACATGTACAATAATTTTGCATTCTACTGGTGGCAAACTATTTTGCACAACCTGCAATGTTTAATTGGATCACATACGTCGAGCTACGATCCAACGGCATTTAGACTCACACAGCAATCAAAAACAAAAAAGGTTGCGGATAGTGCATTGCTTCAAAACACAAAGGTAAAAACACAACTTTCTTAAACAGATTACGTTCTTCACAGTAAATTAATATATACAAATTAATGGAATATTCGACTTCATTAAAATATTATCGATTTGTTATCGTGGGGTCCCAATCAATAAATAATTTGATTATTATTGTTACAATTGTTAATATGTTTTTTTTTTTAGTACTGTACCTGTAAATTAACAATGTACATCTCTAGCATCTTACTACCACAGGCAGGCATACTTCTTGAGGACCTGGAAAAATGATAAGATAGTGGAATGGATTTTAAAAAACAAACAATTCTCTCTCTAGATCTATATAGTAGAAATGTTAATGGCGTCCTTTGAGAAGACATTTAAAATAACAAAAGCATGTATATTAATGGGATAAGAAAGACATTTTATTTTAACATCATACAGTACATTGTCATTGCACTGCTATTACATAGTGATAACGTAATTCAGTCGTTCACTATTCTAAAATTAAACTTTTCTTTAGGAACACATTGTGTGTGTCTATGATCAGTCACGTGGCATTACCCGACCATGAAATGAGTCCCACAGATTTTGCATTTACATGAAGTGACCCAGAAGATGTGTGCGTCAGAGCTGTGAGCAGCTATGAGCTTCCGTTATGATCACAAACAGATCCACATCTATTCCACGTGAGCCTGTACTTTTCCAGAGAATCTGTAATGAAAACAAAGAATCAAGCATGTGCCTAACCTTCAAGCTGGATCCGAGACAGAGAATGAGATCTGCCTTCTCTGCTCCCTTCCAGTTCAGGGGCTGCTCCAGGACACCCCGCTCCCCGAAGTGGACGATAGTATCCCTCAGCTCCCCTCCACACTTGGGGCACCTCCGCCCAGTGCCATGTCTGTGCGTTGTCACGTCAAACAGATGGATGCCCTCCCTAGCTGGAGAGCACCCAGTGCAAACCTGAAAGTGGACATAATGGCATTCTAATTTACTAATACAGTAAACTCCCTCCATATTAAAATCACTCTCTCCACTAGCCCCTTTCAATCTGAATGTCTTACTCTAGTATGACCAGATCTCTCCGCAGGTGTAACCCATTGCAGTTCTGAGACACGCAGGTTCTGCCTCACCGAGGTCTGACGCACTAAAGAAAAGAAGACTGATTTGCTAAATTGAATTCTAACTTCTGGCACTGCTGTTGCCCAGTTTTAAATAAATTTTGCAGGATTGTTTATTACTTTAAATACTTAAAAGTATTATAAGATTTAAATAGTGAAATTGGAAAAGTGTGTGATTCTAAAGCTGTGATTATATTTTTCTGTAGGAAAAAGGGGTGTTACTAAAATATTTATTTCAAACAGATTACAGTATTTTGGTATGTAATCTATATAAACTAGACACAAGTTTATGAAAACTGTTTTATTCAGTGACAGCTGCAGCATGACACATCGCATCTTGTTAATAATGTACCACCTAACTTTCACTATCTGTGAAACACTGTGGAAATCCCTGCCTAAAAAAAACAACATAATAATAATAATATTCAATGTGCACAATTTATTTATTTACAGGCTGTTTGTCAGGAACACAAGCCTGTCATACTGCTCTGGACACAAGGTGGCGCTCTTTCTTTTTTTTGTGTATACAGTGAATACACAGAGGGGCATTCTTACAAAGCATTTTCAAAACTGATTCGCTGGTTCAATGGGACCAGCAAATCTGATGCTAGTTAACTCGAGCAGGAAAAGAAGAGAACGTCCACTGCTTGTGTGGCAGAAATACTGTAAATAGCAAGGCAGGGCATTCGGTGCAGTTTCGTTGATAAACTAAAATAATGTTCTTAACCATGTGCATTACAAAAATATCAGACCATCCCTGGTGTCTTGCATTCACAAAATGTACAGTATCCTCCATATTCAAGTCAAGATGAATATTCAGCCTGGCAGTGTCAGTGCTGGAAATGAAATTGACTTATATTTCAGGTTTTATTACAAGCTCCATCAAGCGCCTTCTGGTTCAGTGTGTATAATTATGCTCCTGGTAAAATCTGGAATTGCTAAAACTGCTATGCAATGGGAGTATTTTTTCCCATCCGTGCAGTTTCTTCTATCTCAACCATGGCTAACAGTTTACAGTATAACAACAAAAAAAGTCATCCTACTAGTTATCCTACCGTGCTAATGCCAGCTCCTGTGTACACAACAAGGTGTTTGGCTTTACGAATCGCAGTGGCCAGCTGTTTCACTTTGAGCTTTAATTCTTCAGGATCATCAAAGACCTAAATAGGGCGGTGAACAAATGTTGAAACGCAGTAGTTTTTATTTTTTATTTATTTATTTTTTTTATTTAGTCGTTGCCAATTAGTTTTTATTATTTTCTCCCTAGTTTGAAATGCCCAATTATTTTTTTTAGGCTCAGCTCACCGCTACCACCCCTGCGCTGACTCGGGAGGGGCGAAGATGAACACACGCTGTCCTCCGAAGCGCGTGCCGTCAGCCGCCCGCTTCTTTACACACTGCGAACTCACCGTGCAGCCGCCTCAGAGCTACAGCGTCGGAGGACAACGCAGCTCTGGGCAGCTTACAGGCAAGCCCGCAGGCGCCCGGCCAGACTACAGGGGTCACTGGTGCGCGGTGAGCCGAGGACACCCTGGCCGACCTAACCCTCCCTCCCCCCGGACGACGCTCGGCCAATTGAGCGCCGCCCCCTGGGAGCTCCCGTCCACGGTCGGCTGTGGAATAGCCTGGACTCGAACCGGCGACGTCCAGGCTGTAGAGCGCATCCTGCACTCTAGCGAGTGCTTTTACTGGATGCACAAAACGCAGTAGTTTGGGTTTACAGGGAACAGATTGTACAGTAACATTACCTCCCCTAGCTTTCTCTTAAGGGTCTCCCGTTGTGTTTTGTGCAGTTTCAGCTCCTGCATCACCCCCTCACTCTGCTGCAACATGGCCACATCCTCCTTGGTCCAATCAGACTCTGTTTTTTTTTAGGATCTTTGACACCTAAGAAAAGAGAAACACAAAGTGTAGAATGTGTGTCAGTAACTTACATCCCTAGTCCACAGCTGTAAATTCACATTTAGAGCAATCATTATTCACATAGAAATAATGTAAACCCAAGGTCTCCTGAAACCAAGTTCCAAGCCACAAGGTGGCTTTGTGTTCTCTCAGCTTTGAGATAGACAGGGCGCCTTCTCCATACTGCGACAATACCTGCAAGCACAAACTATGATTTGTAAGGGCCGACTTTATCTGTAGCCTGATAAAACAATACAACAGAACGAAAATGTGTAGGGTGTGTATTTAATCGTTTGCATTGGGGTGTACTTCTAAATTAGACGTCGTAACAATGACGTGCCGGGGTCTGGAATACTTCATTATTATTGGTTTATTTGGCAGACCACAGACCAAAGGGAACTGAAAAACAAGCGGTCAGGCCTGGATTAACAGTACACTCAATTATAATTAAGGCTACGATTTTGTAACGGTAATTGTTAGTACATTTCAAGGGCGAGATGCGTCAAAAAAAAAAAAAAAAAAAGCATTCACGAAAAGGTCACCAAATAATGTAGTTTTAGCTACAGCAACATACACAAGAGCTTTTAAAGAATACACCAAACCAATAACATAAATAATATTGCTTTTGACTACTGACAAGTTACTTTAGAGTAGACAACTTGCAGTATTATACTTCACACTCCGACATCACTTTTGGTCGGTCGAGGGTCTCTCACCGTTTGTGACAAATCGGAATTACGTCATCTACAATCTTGCAACGTGCGTCTTTTTTTTTTTTTTTTTTGGAAAGGCGTTTAACAGATAGTCAAACCATTCACCTGTCATTCTAAAATAACTAAAATATTTCCCAATGTTACATACCCGCATCTCTCGAATGAACGTTTCAAATTCCCCCTTTTGGGTTCTCTACTGGTCGTGAGGACTTAGATACCAACGACATCGCTTAGAGGTACAAACTCAGCGCATCTACTTCAATATAAAAGTATACCATTTCACAAAAGTCAAAAGGGCTGCGACACGAGCCTTCGACCCGCAAATAGTTAAGCTGCTCACAGCTCTCTCACATTTTTGTTGTATTTTAGCTGTCACCGATTTACATGCTTGCTCGCTCAGCTATATCTCATTTGCTGACCTACTTGCTACAGGTAGCCGTAAATGCTGCGTGCATTACTAGCATACGCAGCCAAACAACGAACAGAAACTCGCACGTTTCTATTTTCACTGCATAACATACTGCATTTTGTAAATGAAATAAAGGAAGCATAATTTCCGTGACAAAATCGTAGCCTTATTATAATCAGTGGTATGCAGCTATGCGGCATATGTCATTGAGTGAGTGTTGTACTGAAACTTTCAGGAGAAAACTAGTTCATGTGCCAACAACAAAAACGTAACGTTACTATTGTCTCTGATATGTGTTCGGGAATCAGCGAACCTCTTCATACCAGTTTGAATGCTTTCCTGTTTCTCCTCTTGAAGTATTTTCGCCCTCTCTCGTGCTTTCCGCTCTGTCCGCGATAAACCAGTCGTAATCTGCTGTCTCCATTCTTCCTGTGTATGGAGCTGTATCCAAACAAGAAGCCTGAATATGTAAACCAACTAGCACGGAATAGAGAAACTAAAACGAGAACCACAGGAAACCGCCATAAAATAACAGCGCTGACTGCTGGTTAGAATTATGTACTGTCGTAGGCCAGCAGGTAGTGCTTAAAGACGAATTAATTGCTGGCAATAAAGGCTGTTCCCTTTTCTTTTGTGAAATAACTATATTTATCAGAAATGTTTATTATGTTTTTGTTCATACATATTGACTGCTGAATCTCCAATAGAACCACATGCATTTGCTGTATATTACAAGCATATGTGTTATTGATTGTTTTGATGTTGCGTTAAATGCCAGAAATAAAAGCACAGCTTTGTGATTTAATCTTGTGTCGGGAATGGCATTGCAAAACGCTGACTCGTCGAATGAGCGGAATTTCATTTACAATCCAAACTTGCCATCAAGGGCCCACTTTGTGCAAACGAGGCCATAACAAGCATTCAAACACAAGGCACAGAGAAAACTTATTTTATTAACAAATGCAGAGAAGGCACTTCAGAGTTTAAAAATAAGCATATATTCAGAAATCACAAACCAGTGAGATTTCCTCTTTCACTGAAAGAGAAGCTGGTTTTCATGAACTTTGATCCCATGCCTATTACAGTAATGGCAGTTGTATTTATATATACAGATCAATATTACAAACCAGTGCAAAGAAAACATACATTTTAAACATATTTTGGGGGTGTGGTGTGCATAGTTAAGCTACCAAAATGGTCATATACTCTTAAGGCACTTTTTCTTTATCACAACAGTGACTGTTTGGCATTGAGGGTTCGGGGTCAGGTGTTTCAACATCTAGGCTTTAAGTAAAACTGCAGTGCCTTAACATTAAATATGTGTGTGTGTGTGTGTTATATATATATATATATATATATATATATAAACATACACACAAATACAGGATTACATCAGCCTTTATTCGCCCATATCTAAGTCATATGCTCAATTTTTCATAAATATAAATAATAAGATAATAACATTAAAAAATGCTATTTCCTGTCGAAGACTTGAACAACTGGCTGTGACTGGCACTTAACAGTGTTTAGATCAAACAGTGCGGACAGTGGAAAAGTTAAATACAAAAATAACACTTCAGCAGTTTGTCACAGTAGAGTTCTGTACCACTTTAGGAAGACGCTGTCATACCCCTCTTTTTATAAACCCCACCCTTTCATTTCCCCTTTCTGAGGCAGTGAAAATCCCAACATTTATTTTTAATTAAAAGTAAACGAAAAACTGAAAATGCATGAAAAGCTAGAACAAGACCACCAAAAAACAGAACCATGAACTACTGTAAACATGGCGCTTTAATCAGAACCCCATTGGGTTGTGGTTGAGGTGCACCGACAGCACAGAGATGGAGGACTCCAGGATTGTCGCTGCGCAGCCTGTGTGTCAGCAGCGTGCATGCCTTCCTTCAGGAACTCGCCCTTCTTGTTATCTGGGGTTACTTGTAGACAGTGGTCCTTTGTTCCTTGTAAGGATACAAACAGAACGGTCTCCCAGGCAGAACATTCCTCTGCCTTTTCTGTCCTAAAAAGGCATGGTTTAAAAATAATGATAATCTTTCCTACTGAAATCATCCCAGGCACAACTGAATGTGTGCCAAAAAGAGTTATAGGATATAAAGGGTTAAAACTAAAATCATAAAACCGATCACATATGTGGTCTATGTTTCACTCAAAATACTATCTTTTAACAATGAGGCTGTGCTCATACAGTGGTGTCTGGCTCCAGAAAAATCCGACTCACAGCAATCCCCTTTTCCTCTCCAAAACCTTTAAGGTGGCAGCTGACAGCACTGACATCCCCTTGTCTGGATTTCTATTGTGGCCCTAAAAACAACAACAAAAACTTTCTACATGTTTTTCAGTCAAGCAATCATTAACTAAGAGGATCCTACTAGAATTAACAGTATACTTGAAAGTTCAGGGAATGCAGTGGTGGGGAGAAAAAGGTAAAAGTACAGTTAAATTCCCCAGGATACGATTGTCTCCGAGTATGACAGCACTTACTTTAAGAGGCAAAGGAAAGAGCACTGCTCTCCTAGCCAAGAGACTGTTATGCAGTGTCTGGGAGAGTGAGCATCCAATTCATAGGATTATCGCCTTATGGCAATCTTTCAGATCATTCATCTTTATTTTCACAAGTGCTTTATGAACCTAAAACTTCTAATGAATGAATGGTTTGGCATGGCATAATGACAGGCTAGGCTTTATCACAAAAGCATTAATGATAAATATGCTTACTCGTTGTTAATGCTTACTCATTGTCACCTAGAAAAGTATTTATCCAAGGGAATCATGCAAATGAGCATATTAGACTTTGTTTAAAAGTTAAAATAGTAAGATTGTCAATCAAGATCACATGCAAATTAATTTCCAATTGAAAAAATACAGCAACTGTATAGAGTTAATTTAAAAAATATGAAGTTAAAAAACAGGCTTCCCTCTTAATCTAGTTTTTGATATGGACTGACATTTAACCTGAAACAATTTGCAAATCTACTGTACCTTCAACACCAAGTGGTTTGCGCCACCTTGTGGAGCGAGTTGGAACAACACACAGACAGAAAACTATCAAAGTAGGTACATGTGACTTAAATTCTAATACAGATGTTATGAAAAGCTGTTTTTCTATTGTTTTTTTTTTAATATGGGTATCTTTTAAATCAGTGTAGAAGGCACTAGCCACTCATGTGTCTCCTTGACTTCAGGTCTTTATGATTGAATGCTTTTTTGTTTTGGGTTGTTTACCCTTTGCTTAAACTGCCTCTGTTTTTGCAGTTTCCAAACGTGGGAGATGATCTGCATTCTTTCTGATGCGGACAAGTTGAAGAAAATGTCACGGACTTCATAGAGGGCAGAACGAAGCTGAAACAGCAACATTGTAAAGAGAAACTCTTCAGGCCCACAACATTTATTTTTACCATAAAGCATCTTCTAGATTTGAAAAAAATAAATAAATACACAAAACAACAAGGCCTCCATTGTTCACAATACTGCTGCTACCATGTGTGAAACGGATCATCAGGCATCATACCTGAAGCAAAACTCCTAACGAACGACTCTGATGAGAACTTAACCCCGTCTTTCCTGGACTTTCAAAAGGTGACTCCTGGAAATCAGAAGACAGATTACACCAGTTTGACAGTAAAAATAAATAAATAATGCATTTCCTGCATAATGTCACATCCTTTCTTTTACTTTCTTTTTAAATTCAGCATTGTAACAATTTGTATTTTGTGTTACATTTAACATGCGTATTTGAAAGCCACGATCCTTACTATAACAGATCTAGTTGTAATATTTTAAATGCGTGATCAATAGCTACCAGATCTTAAAAAAAAGTAGTCAGTTACCTGAATAGTCCTGATGAGATGTGTTAATCGTTCTGTGCGCAAAAGCCTCCTTGTGAGGTAACCTTTCACCACTGCTGCCATCTTGGCATGTGTTACGAACATGAAATTACGTGGCTAGAATAAAGAAAGGAAAAACAAACAATGTGTAGGTGTGGAAGAAATTGCTCAGCTGCAGCCATAAACATAATAGTGTTCCCTTCATTTTGCTGTATCACTTGCCAGTGAGTAGCAACCTTGGACCTTCCTGGCTTGGTTGTGGATCCAGCCATGTCCTTAATTATAAACTGACTCACATAAAGCTTGGAGACCCTCTTTAAATAGCACAGTGACAGTCTTATCATCTAGAATATATATGATGAGTAATTTAACTTAGTTGACTTATAGTACAATTATCCAATACTCATCAACAGATAGATACTGTAATGCTGGCTATATGACTGTTGGTTGTCAGTGTTTTCGTTCATCCTTACCTGTGACACTGTGCTTGATGGATAAGCTTTGTTATGTAGAATAATGGATGATGTTAATGAAGCCTTGGCTGGTGCAGACTGTCCCACAGTGGTCTGCTCTTTGCTGAGCTCAGGATACTGGAATAATATGCAGTGCAAATGCTGGGACTGCTCTGCAATTTGCTATTTAAAAAAAGAAGCAAAATGTTAAATGAGGAAAAATGAATTTAATGTGGAAAGCATGACAGCGATTGATGAATTTAGAATAATAATGCACTTGGCGATGGTCAGAAACATAACTCAGGATCTTATATAATACTTTCTAATTAAGGTAATCATTTTTCATAATCTGTGACTCTGAAATGATGTATTCAATTCTCTCTACACCAAATGATTAATCAGAAACTTTCACAGGACTAGAACTGTCTTAATAAGTACTTAGAGGTTTTAAAATGCACTTCCTACCTCTCACTACCATTATTGTCACTACTCCCTTCATCCTTCTGAACTTGAACTTTACATTTTAAAAAATGTAATCATTCTAAGTTTTTTGGGGGGTTTTAATAACTTTGAAAAGTCACACCAAACTGTATACAAACTATCAGTATTGCAATTCGTCTTTCTAGTAAACTACCAGGTTAAATGAGGGTGGCATTCTAGTTAATGAAATGTAGTAACAGGGCTAGAAACTCACGCTAGCCTTGCTACTGGATTTTAGAACTGCCTTCAATTAGTTATTATATTTAAATGACCAGGAGCCAGGAGTTTGTTCCTCCCCTATAACTGCATAACCCTACTGTTCATGCCACTGTAAGTGCAATCGGTTCACAGTAGAATTAGCAAGGCTAGTGTGAGTTTGCAATACAAACAGGTGTGCAATACAAACAGGTTAGAGTGTCCCTCTCAAAACTACTTTATATAGAGGCCTGTTCGCTGTTTTTTTTGTCTCTGTTGGCACTCGAATCCCCAGCATTCATGACAAGTCTTCTCTTGACTCTGGACTCCTGTGCATTTTTGCCATTCTCAGGGGTCACTGAAGTTTCCCGACACCCAAACTCCTGTTCCAACCACAAACCCTGTAGCCAAAGCAGTGACAGTATCCACATCGTACAATTTATTTACCGAAATGTGGCAGGACATATTTTCCATGTCCTTTTGTTTTATTGATTCAACACCAGCAGTTTGATTACCTTTATCAGATATAATATACCCTTTATGTGACTCCAAATGAGAAACAAATCTGGTATCCGCTTGTTTTCAAGTAAGAATATTACACAAGATTTAGTTTGAATTGATTGTTTTGAGTCCCTTGAAAATGAATCAGATTTACAGGTTTTGTTATTTTGCATTCTGGTTTGTTTCAAGGAACTGCAGTCTTCTTGGAAAAAAGACTTGCTACATGTAATGTTGTTTCCTTGTAATGTATTGTTGGCTGAAGTCTCAGAGATGGTTGATTCCAGGTTTAGTATCAGGACTTTCAAACCTGACAAGTTAATCTCTAGCTGTGTCATCTGCTCAGTCTGAAGCCTTTTGGTGTTTTCATGACTATCTTCTTGAAGGTCTGGTGTACTTTTGTTTTTAGTGCAATGCTCACCTGCATCGTTGCCAATACTCAAAGAAGTGTTGACAAACAGCTTTCCGATATGACCTGTGATTTTCTTTGAATGCACTGGGCTTTACTAAACTCAGGACTGGGAACTATTTTATATTTATTACTAGAAATATTCAGTACACCATGTCCACTAGCCACCTTACAGGAGGTCTTTGGGGCCAAAGAGCAAGAAGCAGTTGGAGCTGTGATGACACCACAACAGATGCTGACATCTTTCAGTGTCTTGGTCTTTTTCCTGTCTTGTTTGTGTCAATTCATTACTTGCAAAACTGTTAGCGCGTTCTATTTGTTTGCCACTTGCTGAGGTTACAGCATCAAACCTTTGAAATTTTGTATTTTGCATTTCTTGATGAAGAAACTGCTTACCACGATGTTCCAGTGTCATAGACATGCTCAGTTTTTCATGAGCCCCCCGATGACTGATTGATCCTCCCACAATGGGAAAGGGCTTGAACTCCTTTATCAGACATGACTGTCACTCTTCCATTGCGCCCCTTTTTGTGTGTAGCTTTGTTGTGATCCCCTGGCTGCGATTTGTCATCATTTTCTTTGTCAGAAAGATTTTCGTTACAGCCCTCACTTTCGACTTCTTTAGTTCACGCTGCTTGTCTCGAAACTCTCTTGACTTCTTCAGCAGGTTCTGGAGGCTCATAAGGTACGGTTCCTGTGGAATCTGAAGATCTGTTGTTTTTTCATCTCGAGTATTTTCCTGTTCAGAATGCTTTGGAATTACATAATTGTTGGACACTTTGCTCGCTTGTGGATTGTCCTTTGTGCTAAAATGAACCAATGTAACACCTGGTATGCATGGCAGCTTGTTAGAGTCACAACTGGTTTCATGAAAAAAAACTGTCTGAAGACATTGAAGGTCCATCCTTCCGTTTGTGAAAAATCTCTATCCCCCTACTGACATGACCCATGACATCCATATTATCGCAGGTTACATATCTAGATGACACTGATCTTTGACTGGTATCATTTTGATGATGAGGATTTTGGCACATTAGGGTGTGATTCACTGAGGTTTCTGAGCATTGAACTTGGTCGCTTGGAATAGTTTGGCTTACTTCTTGCAACTTGTGATTAGTCCCCTGTTCAGCATACCTGTTATGAAAATCTTGTAAGCCTTTAGTTGGAAGTCCTTCATCTGCAGTAGATGTTGTAAGATGAAACATGATGTTCCTATCATAGTCTTGTTTGGAAGCAAGTGATAGATCCCATTTGTTGACACCGCAATCGTCTGATTCTACACTTTTGTTCTTTAAATCAACGCAAGTACCATTGCATCCAGTAATAACTGTTGACAAAATCCCTGAATCATCTTGGATGAATTAGGGCCCCACCTTCTCTAAGTAAAGTAGTGTCAAATGGGATTCTAAAGCCCCTTTCACACTGGCATGCTCTACCCGGGTCAGGACCTGTGTCATGCAGGTCGGGTACGCGATTTAACACTGCTTTTTAACACCCCGGAAGCAGCTTGTTACAGACGCTTCCATCCAAGCTTCTCTGGATTGAACTGTCGGCCCAAATGTTGATTAGAGCAAATGTTTCTTCATCCCTGCTGCAATCTGGCTCATGCTGTGTCTCAATCAACAAAAATATGGCTAAACAGAAATGCTCCTTGCGGAAGTGAAACCTTCCCGCAGGTGTGGCTGTTTGTTATTGTATTGGCTCACGAACGGCAGTCAAGCATTTTGTCTCGCTCAACCTGGGTAAAAGCATGTCAACCCACATCCTGAAATGGGTCGCTGGGACTCAGGTTAACCCAGGTACGTGGTTTCACACTACGCGGGACTGTGAACCGGGTAGCCAGGACCCGAGTCCTGACCCGGGTAGTTAAAGGTGTTAAAGGTGCTTGATACCTTTTCCGGAGGGAGTAAATCTGCAGTGATGGGCAGTTGCAGATTAAAAGGTCCTCACCTGATTCTAAATGAAAATAGCGTCTGGAAGATTCATCAGTCTGGGTTGTTACTAATTAAAACATATGCATTTAGTGATTCGTTTGTCACTTGAAAAAAAAAAAACATCCACCGTGCACACACATTTATAATTGACTCACAAAACGCTTTGTAATTGTCCATTCTAATGAAGAAAAAAAAAATAGAAAAATTAACATTCTCTCTAGAGAAATATAAAATGTCTCTATAATCCTTCCGCACGGCTGCGTCAAAAAATACAACTGAAAAATAAATTAAAATTAAGTTCAGGACCAAAAATGTAGTCAGTTTAACAGGCAGATGTTACTACCAGTATGGTTTTTAGAACTGGCACTAAATTAAAGCAGCTGGTTCCGCCGTTGCCAGTAGCTGCACAAAATAAATTCTTAATATAACCACCCATTTCACTTTCACTAAACTTAAAGTCAATAAAATACTGCTGCGTTAAGAAAAGCAATGGCAAATGTTATTCAAGTTTCACATTAGTTTTTTGCTACTTTTCAAACAGTGTCTTAAGTTGATTTTAATTTAAAACGCCTCTGAGAAAAAGGTAAACACCCATAGCGACAGAGATTAACAAATTATATTTCTTCTGGAGCAAAAAAAAAGTGAATATAACCTATTCTTACGCGCTTCCTTAATGGTAGCACTACAGCTTCGAATACACCAAGGGTTGCTTTGAAGAAACGAACTGGAATTCAGATGAACACAGGAAAATCCCTTCAAATCAGAGCATAGGAATCCAGTTAACGTTTTACCACATACCGGGTTGAACAAACACAAGGTCGTTCCATGAACAATAACAAAAAGAAGGCCAACAACAGCACTTGTATATACGTACTACTGCCGCCTACAGGCGTGATGGACTGCAAATATCTGTCAATCATAGACTTGCCATTACAGTACAGCCAATGCCTATTAGTGTGTTGTAAATGAACTGGATGAACTGGGGAAGAAAATGTATTTAAGAATTATAAACCAACCACTGTTCTTTGAGAACAGGTGTATACGATGGGTGTAGAATGTAAAATCATTATGTTCCGGCTTGGGTTTGAGGGAGTAGTGTTCAAATAAAGGTGATAACCCTCAGCCACAATGACAGCGTTACATATTGTAGTGGCGGGTGTAGGCAACCCTGCTTTGTCTGTGGCTGTATTGCATTCCAGAACTGTTAGGATTTGATTGCTTGCACCATGTGGCAGGGTGCTGGGACTTGGCGCTGGATCAGGCAGTCTACATGGGGGTCACCAGGTTCTGTTCACATGAACCCCATGCAGCTGTACAGGACTCTGATTGGGCTCAGAACGTGATAATCTATTACATTGTTGTTAGTTAAAGGTCAGTGGGCTCTGATTGGTCAAGCCTCACATACTTGGAACTTTGTGTTTCGGTATCTGGGTCTGAGGGGGGATAAAAGAGGGTGCATCAGGTGTGTGTGGATTCAGAGTGGATCATGTGCTGTGAGCTGAGTTACTTGCTGTGAACCTGCTGCTGCAAATAAAGAGCTTGCCAGCTATTGAACCATGCTCTGTTGTCAAAGCTGCCTTCTTGTTCCAATAGCAATTTCATCCAGTGCTACAGTGTTAAGTAATCTCATAATTCTGTACATTAAATATTGTATGCACTTGTTTATATAATTGTTACAGTGGACTGTAATATGCAACAACAAAAGAAATAGCAGTGCAAAGTGCCTAGTGACCTAGCAACTTCATACGCATATGCTATACAGTACGAGCTAAGCATTCTTGGTGGTCCCATTGCTGGTACAGTACATTTAAGAGACTAGTGACAAAAATAAATAATACAATAACCTGTCCTGTTTGTAAATATTAGACCCGTAGACAGTAAAAAAAATATATATATATATATATTATATATATATATAAAATTTACAGCCACACAAATATAGCAAGCTAAATAATATGTTAAAAGGTGCACAAGGACTGGACAGACTGATTGCCCTGTTTCCTCACTCTGAAAGATCTGGGCCAGACGCTAATGATGGGTAGAAATGAGATCTGCTTAAGAGGAATCGTGTCCTACATTTATCATTAAAACACAAAACACCTTTATAACCGAGACTAGCGCTTATCAGGGTCTGTGAAACCAGCCGTTGGTCAGCCTGGTTAAGCTTTACATTTCCCCACCCATGACAACTACATTTCCGAACTGGTTTACCTTTTAAATGAATGCTTAGCACAGTCTGGGGCAGTACAGACTCAGCATTGGGGATTGTAAACACATACCCCTTGGGTCTTGAGAATTTGTCCCTTAAAGTCATACTTTTAAATGATATTTTCCTGCCTTCTATTAGCTTTGAAATGCAGGATTTCTCCACGATTCCACGGAGTGCTGTGGAGCTGAAGCTTCCGCTTGCATATCCAGGATCGTGCCCACTGAAGAGTCCACTGTGTTGCTCCATGCCCTGCTTATAAATCAGGATAGATCACATTCCCAAGCCACTGTCACTGATGTATATGTGCAATGCATTACAACAGAGGATCCCAAGGTCCCCATGACATGACTGGGTGAAATTCAGCTCTCCTTTTTGTTGGATAACTGTACGTGCTGTTATCAAAGGCATTGGAGATGATGACTATTACTGGGAAGGTAATTTGGAAGATAAAATTTCCCTTGTAATACCATTTTGCGACTCCCAGTTTGGGAACCACTGCATTAGATTGTAAGGTGTGCAAGACATACTTGAATCATAGATGCCACCCCACCTCCTTACTCCAAATCAGTCAGACTGGAAAACAAATCTGGAAATGCCTTTGTGGCCTCATTTGATACAACCTTCATGGGTCTGTTGTGTTTTACTAATGTCAACCCAAAAATACGTCCACAAAGGTTGTGAAAAGTGGGTCGTTTTACAGCTTTTTTTGGATCTGGGAATGAAATATGTCTTTTTAAACGGCTGTCTCCTCCTCCACCTCCCTTTAGACAGGCACACTTATTTCTCCAAGAACCCCTGTTCCATTTTAAATTGGTTTTGTATCAAATTGGGTCACTCTAGCCCGAGAAACCAATCCTATTTTTGGTCTTGCATTAATTTTTTTTTTAAAAAGTGCAAAGTGAAGAGATTCTTTTTCAAAATGTGTTTATTGGTCATATACAAAATAAAGTAAGCTGTATATCAATAAACATACAGTATGTACATCAATAACTTAGACGCCTCTTACTGTAAATTAAACAGTTCATTTGATGGTTGTTATATATGAATACATATTACTTATCTACAGATTGCAAAAAAAAAGTACAATAATTTAGTAAATAAATACTTACAACTGAATGGACTTATTTTTCATACAAAGCACTGTGATATAATTTATTACACCCCTTTAGAAACCGACATAAAATAAGGATAGATTATTATTATTTATTAACCATATTCATAAAAACACACTACTTTTATATAGCTCACAATTCTCACTTTAGACTTTGAAGCAAAAATGACTTTACTCTTAAGGTATTAAGAGTTATTGGAGATCAGATACTGTATACTGTACGTGGCCGAATAAATAACACAAGCCATCTAAAGATCTGCCACCCAAATGCTAAGAGAATTTCCTTTTGTTTTAAATATAATTCTACACTTCACTGATAAGGGCATAATAAAACAAATGCAGACTGCAGAAGTACACGCAATAGTGCAGTTAACACATTGCAAATATTGACAATTACTCTGGTTTCATCTGTGTTTGAGGGGAGGGTTACTTTAAGAGTTTACCAACAGCATTAAAAAAAACCCACTATTTCATTACAACTAAATCTAATTGGTCTAGCAGCAAAATAGAACGTTTTCAAAGTAAAATTAAACATGAACGACAAATACTGTATTCAGACTTCGAAATGCAGTGAGCAACCCCAACCCCTCCCCCAATTAAAATAGGGTGCCAAAAAAAAAAAAAAAAAAACCTTTTCCAATTTTAAAACCACTTTCCTTCCTGCACAATGCATAACCGGTGATACGGTACAGTTGTTTTTTATTTTTTATTTTAAAAGATTTTTAACCTAGAAGATATTTGACTTGATAAGGCGTTGAACTACAGTTTGTTCCACTGGCTGTTGCAAAGCTGGGCTGGAACCCGAGTCAAACCGCAAAGAGGAATACAGACCATTCTGCACAAAATCACCACCAACCTTCTGACACCAAGAATTACACCCAGGCAAAAGGCGAGGACATTTTCTGATATGCAAATATACTGTATATATTGCAACTTCCATTTGCCCCCTCCCCCATCTCCGCATTTAGTCCCTTCCTTTTTGTGCTGGTTTTCCTCACCTAGACAAGTCACCAGTCCACATAATTTTTTATTTTATTTTTTTTAAAAGTGTTGTCAGTATTGTGGTTGAATAGGTGTGCAACAGTGCACTGAAAACAGATTGAAAGAACTCTCCAGTGCAGTTTGCAACACTTCTTTCTAAGTGCAATGGGAAATAAAAATCATGTTTAAAACCTTGAAAAGAAAAGCAATACTCTTTTTTTTAAATGTGCAAACATTGTGAAATACTGGTATTAAAGTGAATTGGTTTCTTTAAAAAATGAATCGAAGTGGAAGCACTTCTTAGCATGCAAAGGTCAGATCAGGACTGGGACCACAAAATCTAACTGGAGAACACCAAGAACTGAAAAAGTACACATAGCTGACCTGTTTCAATAGTAGGGGATGTAATGATGTACACAGATATTACAATGAATTATTTTATTGCTGAATGGTCTGTATTTTATGGATTCTGAAATCTTGTGAAGGAAGGAAACAGTTAGGTTAACACAGCGTTTACAGATCCAATAAGAATCACATAGACAGACAGATAGCATTCTGTATAAAAAAAAAAACTATTTACTTTGTCACTTCACAAGACGACCCATAGTTTAGAGCTATTGCCTCTCAATGCAGTCCATTACGTTGCATATTTAAAAAGGTTCACAACAGTCACCACGACGTACACATGTACGCAACACGGTCTCCAGAAGAGAACACGAAAGACACAAGGCGCTTGCTACAAGCACTTTAACCCTTTACACATTGTTCAGAGGGAATTACGACAGAATCTCCACAGCAAGAGAGAGAACGTTCACACTGAAACAAAGCAGCACAGAGAAATAGGAAAAATGTCAGGAGAACACCTTCACAGAACTAGTGGAAGAAAATCAGCGCTTTTTTATGTGTTGTTTTTTTTTGCCTTTTTAACTGGTGTCCTTATGCAAGAGAAGAAAGAAATACTTTAGGGGGGGGGGGAGGTTTTCCAGTGTTTTGTACAGCTATGGCCAAATGTTTTGCATCACCCTATACAATTAACTTAATGAAGCCTGCTGAATAATGTTACATTAACAAATTGAATTACATACCGCTTTGCAGTTTTCCATATACTTAAAAAAATTGACATTTTGAAATCTAACATGAAATACTGTACTACTATTATGGTAGATCACTTTGAAGTTTCTTTGATTTCATGATGTTAAATAAAATATCTAAATTCTGTTCATATAGTTTTATTATTATTATTATTTCTCAATCCTAAAGTTCTAGGTGATGCAAAATGTTTGGCCATAGCTGTAGCTTTTCAGACAAACAATTCAGTTCCGAAAGGTCAAGTGTTTAGGGGTAGGGGAGCACAACATAAATATCTTAAAAATGAATTTCCACTGCGAATCATCTTTTAGTTTCTTGCAGTTGGGTTCACAAATTTATTCACAAACTGATGGGCGTAAAGGAGGTTTGCTCACTTTCTTTTGTGAGCAATTGCGCTCATAAAAACTCTTGCCTTGCAAATGGGTATTTTCCCTAACCAAAAAACTTTCACAGAAACTTTTAAATGGCCGGACATGATTAGACAACGGCTGTGGTGGGCGATTCTACCCCAGAACCTTCTACCGAACGCCTGCACAGGACCAGAGTAACGGCTCCAACAAGTCATGTCTGGATTTCGTTTTTTGCTTTTCAAATTCTTCCCTTTATAAAACTTGGATCAGCTGCAGAAGTACAGTATGTTTGAGGTTCCTGTTCATTCAAGTTCATATTTTTTTCATGTTACACTTTATTTTTAATGGACACTTTGTTTATTAACTCTTAACTATTAGCATGTTAAGAAATGTTGTTCGTACTTTTGTTAAAATATAATATATAGTAAACTTTTTTTCTAAACTAATAAAAAGTACTGCTGTCTTTAAAAAAAAAAAACGCCTTAAAAAGCTTTTAAACCCAATTCTCTCATGTTGTCACAGCATATTTGTAAGCTAGTTATCTGTTCATAAACACAGAAAGTGCCCATTCAAATAAAGCATTACTCATGGAATTCATTTCTACCTATTCTTGATACTTGCAAGTGCTGTAATTGATTAGAACTTTATAAAAGCCTATAATAGTTTTGCTAAGTGTTACCTAAATAAACCACATATTTAAGGCTCCAGTCATATGCAATGTATTGGTCAAAGGCAACTATTCAACACTACAGTACTGTAACATTATTCTGGCTAAACGTTACTTCTATGAAAGAGTTTAATACCTGTACGATAACTGTTTATACTGAAAAAGTGCAAGAATGTTTTTCATCAATTTGAGGCAGAATTCCCCTGTGTAATCAGCAGCAACTACGGCTGGCTGCATGTGTGAAACAGGCTTTGCGGTCTTTAGTTTCTGGTCCTTTACGAGACGGCAGTAGCTTAGGATCCACGAGCAGCGAGTTTCTGTCCTAACCATGTATTACCCAGTACAAGAGTAGCACACCCCTGGCAAATTTTTTTTTTTTTTTTGTTTTTTTTTTTTCCTTTAAATATAGCACAAAAATATACAAAAAAACAACTCCAAACAAAAACAAAATCACAATCACAAAAATAACTTAAAACAATCAACAGCAGCACATTATTTTCACCTTCAGACCCCCACGTTTATGCTGAGCAGCTCTCAGGATCAACAGGAATGGCTAATGAAGCAGAAGACACATTCTAAAAAGAGCAGGCTTCCTGAATGCCTAGGAAACTGCACTCCATTTCAAGCTATTTGGGAAAATGTGTGCATTTCCACAGTGTGTCTCTTACATAAAGATCAGGCTAAGCCTCTCCTTGTTTCTATGTCAACGCACACAACACACCACAGGCGCGCAGAAACCCTCGGGGTTCATTAAAGCGTGAACACATGGTGAAGAGAAATGATCTTTCAATACCAAACCAAGAATAAAATGGAGAAACTGACCTGTTTTTGCATGTAGAGGAAGATGCAGTAGTACACAAACGCATATAGGTTCTTCCATCAAATCGTTTCACAGAAGTAATTCTGAAGTTCTACACAAACAGAACATTTACCAGTTGATGCACTGTAATGGCCAACCGATCATTTCTATTGATCAACTAATTATAGGGTGTTGCCAGCAAACCAAAAAGTACTAGAAAGCATTCGTGACACAAAGAGGTGGTGGTCTGAAAGCTTAGAAGTGCCGTTTACATCACAAGTAATCAAAGTAATAAAAAGGAAGTACAGCATCACATCCATATAGTGAACAATACTGTCACCTAGTCACTTAAACATCACGCCACGCTGCATCACGGTACGCGCCTAGCCACTAGGAAAAGCTATCGACTTCAATAATAAGCCACTTTTGGTACAATTGCAAAAAAGGATATCAAACAATTTATTTTTTGTCTTTTTTTTTTTTTTTACATTTTATAAATAATGCAAGAAATGCTCTATGTATTTATAAAAATCAAACTTGAACGTGGACAAAGATCCTTTGAATACATATACAACGACTTTTTATAATAAAGTTTGTGTGAATACAATTTGTCTATTTATGTGGTCAGCTAGTCCCCCCATTTAATTAAAAAGAAAATAAAAAAAAAGTTGTCGTCATTCAGAAAGTGAATGGGTCTGTCTCAAAGTAATTGTGGAGCTTTTAGTAAACAATAGCTTCACATCAACATTATTTATTTTCATTGTAAAGATTAAGACAGTACCAACATATTATAACGTTGGATATATAAAACAGACCCAGGATATGCCCACTATAGTGGGCAAGGGAAAATTGTTGTCTGAGAATCCAAGTAGGTTGTCACCAACCTATCTAGACTGATCAACAGGGTATCATAACATTTGTGATAACAGAAATACCAAAATCCACTATTGCTTTTGCAATATTTCTTATACAATAGCTTGTAAACCATCAACCCCAACATGGAAACACAAATGCGCAATGTTTTAGTTTTTTTTTTTTTTGTTTGTTTGTTTTAAAGAAAGGACTATCCAATCACATAAATTGGTCATATCAACTAATATCTCTACCACTGTTCTGATACTGTACAGCTGTGAAATATGTGAACACCTACAGCTTTTTTTTTTTTTTTTTTTGCAATTTGTTTGGTCAGTGCAAAATATTAGGCACATTTATATAAGAAAAAGTGAAAGTTTTGGTTAGCCTTCAGTCCTCCTTCAAACAGACTAGACTGAATTGCTTTGAACTTTAAGCCAATTGCATAACTATGGTCAGCTGTGCTTACAAAAGCAGCAACATTATTTTCAGTTCTCTCCATGTTTCAGACATAGTTACTTGTATACAAAATGGAGTTTTGTTCTGACATGCAAAAATAGAAAAACATGAAGATTTTTTAAATAATAATAATAATAATCAATAATAATAATAATAATAATAATAATAATAATAATAAATTCCATAAATAGACCACTGGGCTAACAAATTCCTACATTACAAAAATGAACAAAACATTAAAATCTTTTTGGACCCATGCTAACCCCAAACAACTTCAATACAGTTGTATGTTTTGTTTTGTTTTCAGTTCTACTAATCCATGCCAGTTTCATGGTTTATTGGATCAGATTTTAATTTCCAATCTGTCAAACCCAGCCAAGATGCCACATGATGTTATCCAGCACGGTCCTGCTTACAACTCAGGAAGCCTGGAGGAGAAGGGACCTGCCTCAGGGTGGCACAGTACGGCAGTGGCTGAGCTGGGCTTCAGTAATCCAGGCAGTTGCCAGTCCCCAGCTCTAACCAGCCCACCGAACTCAACCACTGCCACAAGGCAGTTTGTATGGGTGGTGTAAAAGAAAAAAAAAAAAAAAAAAAAAAAAATATGTGCTCAATTATGATGCACTGACCAGCCCTGTTCTCCCAACCACTGCCCTCAAGCCCTGCCGGATACTAAGACCTGGCACCTGTTTTTGACTTGACTATTGTGATGACGCTGGTGGTGGCCACTTTGCCGGGGATGAGGGGCCCGATGACGGAGGCAATGGGTCCCCGGGAGGGGGCCACGGGGCTACGGGCGACTGTCCTGGCGAAGTTCTGCAAGGCTTCATATTTGGAGCGCAGGGCATCGAGCTCCTCCTTCATGCTGGCGTTCTCCGAGGCCAGCTTCTCTACTTCCTGCTGTAGCTCCGCCTTCTGCTTCTCCAGCTCCTCCTTCTGCGTGACCCGCTTGACCCGGCAGCTGGCCGCGTAGCCGCGGTTCTTGAGCGTGCGCCGCCGCTGCTTCAGCTGCAGGATCTCCTCTTTGGTCAGGCCGCGCAGGTGCTGGTTCAGCTCCCGCACCGACATCGTCACCAGCTCCTCGTCCGTCAGGCTCGTGCCATTCTCCCCGGGCTCCCTTTTCACCTGGGAAAACAACATGTTACTCCACATCTCAACGCAGCACATCCTGGTTAAACATCTGGAAAATAAACTGATCATCAATCCTTTTCATTTCTCAATGAAGGCGATCTGATGTTCCACCGCTAAAACTCAGCAAGCTGCCCAGCTATACTAAGTCTACCCATGTATAGGTTATTATTATTATTATTTCTTTCTTAGCAGACGCCCTTATCCTGGGTTACAAGATTGTTGTTACAAGATATCACATTAGTTTTACATACAATTACCCATTTATACAGTTGGGTTTTTACTGGAGCAATGTAGGTAAAGTACCTTGCTCAAGGGTACAGCAGCAGTGTCCCTCATCTGGGATTGAACCCACAACCCTCTGGTCAAGAGTCCAGAGCCCTAACCACTACTCCACACTGCTGCCCATATTTAGTTAGCCCATATTTACATAGTTGCATATTTATTATAACACCCCCAGACAGTAACCTAAAGACTTCTGCCCCCACACAGCATTTGTTTCTTTCCCCTCCTAGTATCCTACTTCAGCCACGTATAGATTAGTATTATGTTTTTATCAAGATAATCTGCTTCAAGACACAAACATTTCCGCTAATTCATCAATTTAATGACATTGGCCAGGTTGAAGAGGTGGCCAGACAAAAAAATACAAACAATTCAGCAGGGTATGTCCATTGAGGATAAAAGCCCTTTAAGCAGCAGCAGTAGTACCAGCCTCTCCCAGTAGCATGAATACCCCAAAGCAAGAGTGCAGGTGAGAAAATAAAATGTCACGCACCACCGTACCTTTAAGGCCTTGTGTCCCTTGTTGGCGGTCGTCATACCACGAGACCCTGTTCTGACAACGCAGGTCTGAAAAAAAACAAGAGAGAACAATTAGAGGACACTGCAATACAGCAGGCTAATGCACCAGGTTTGATTCCAGCACAGGTCACAAGTGAAAGGAGTATGGTGGATTTAAACAAGCCAGTGCAATTTGGTACCACTGTCAGGGAGTGCTCAGGTCAGCATTGAGGTGTACTGTACGAGTGGGAAGCTCTCATGGTGTGCTTGACTGCTGCCAGTGGCATTGTACCTCACCTGTCATGAGCATTACAGTACCCAAATCAAATACCTCTGTCTGCATTCATAGCCAATAGCTTCATACAGCCCCACCACAGGATTGCTACACTTGCATTAAGATCATCTTGCTAATTGTCTTATTCCTTCTTCCAAAACAATGACTTCATCCAGAGTAATGTTTTAAACAAAAAAACATCTTCAAAGCAAATTACACCCCGTTGACGAAATGTTGACAGCTACCCCACTTGTTTCCTTTCAGGTGTGGAACAGCTCTTAACTTGTCTGCAGGCACGCGTGCCGAGGCTACAGCTTTACCAGTAAACCGCACTCGGCCCTACTGCAATAGCGCGATTTTAAACAGGGAGCCAATTTGAATGAATACATCAGAAATTGCCGAAATACATACTGTAAAAAGAAGTTGCAGTTAATTTCTCAATGTAGGACATTGAAAGTAAAAGATAACAGCCTCCAGTTTCCTGTTTCCGGCAAGCTCCTTAGGTGGTACCGCGGGTTTCTTAACCATTTCCAGTAAGTTCTATGAGAAGAAAAAAAAACACTATTCCTTATTCAGTAGCCATTATCAGCACACAGAGGGTTCCTGATCTTTTCTCTAAGTGAATTTACAGGGGGAAAAAAAAGGAAAACACACCGGTCTGTAGCAACTAAACCAATATGTGCATCCTGAAAATAAATATTTACACATTGTGAGCTTCACCTGTGTGCTGCGCCTCATTTTCAGTAGGTCAACAGGCCAGATGTCTGGATGGGACCATGAGCTGCTGCTGTCTGGGACCAGTAATTATTAGAGGCCAGGATAGCTGCCAGCCCACTGTACATACCCTGCGTCAGCAGTTAACTGGGTGTCTCCAGCAGATTCTCTCACCTACTGCTTCTTAAGCACTGTAAACTGGGTTTAAAAATGGGCAGTGGTCCCTCCCGGTCACTGCAGTGCTGAAATACAGTCAGTGAGTATGGAGAACCTCCTTAGTAAAATGCAGATTGACACTACTCAATGCTCTACTGTATTTCATCACACTGTAGGTGTGTTTTAACCTTTGACTGATCAGGGCACATTCCCCTATGTATGTAATCCCTGGATATATATGCTGTGGTTTTGTTCATTGTAATACAAAAGGTTTGGCTGCTTGACTTGGTTTCGTAATACCTTAGCCTGAAATTGGTCAGTAATTAGTAATTGGAGTATCTTCTTTTCTGCAATTATGTATCTTAAAACAGCAATATTGGTTAAAACTTATAAATTAACAATTCTGTGCTGTGACTGAGCAAATATCACGGAATCCAGTCATGCTGACTCAGCAAATTCTTAATGTCCTCCAACTCTAACCAGCCTCACCCCGCGACTCAGCACAATCTCATATTACACCACACACAGTGACAATAGCTCTGTGAAGACTAGCTGCACTATACTCAATATAACAACTGCAAAACACATGTTTAGATCTCAAATATCTAAATAATAATAATAATAATAATAATAATAATAATAATAAACCTTACCCAAGAACCACAATTCTCGGAATCTGTAATGTCTATCGTATAGAATAAATTAAAATGTGTTTATGGAAAGTAATTGACTTGCTTGAAAATTATTCACAATGTACTTCAAAAACTATGAGCAGATAAAATTAACAGTTACACTTTACTCAGCAGCAGTAAAGGAAAAATATGAAACACAGTGGTAACCCTGTAGTTTTGTTAGAAAGTCAATAATGCATCTATAAACTTGTTATAAAGGAAAACAGTACCATATTATTCATAAACTAACAATTACAGATTATATCAACAATGTTATAAAACATGTAGCCCAACTAAGGCATATATTACAATACTGTATGACTTGAAGCTTATGGGTCATTGAAGAATGATTGTAATACCCAGTTTTTCCTTGTTAAGAATTGTTTTATAAAATGGGTCGCTTCCGGCTTAGAAAACTGGATCCAGTGATGTCATTTCAGCTGGAAGCCCATAACTGCATGATCCCTTCAAAAGTGAACAGAGAAGACTAGACCGGGAACAATACAGATTTTCAAAGACAATCTTGTTTGAATTCTGAATAATTGTGTAACAGAGACAAATCTAATACCGACACAGCCTGAGACTATACACTCCGTCCTTCACAGGTGCAAACCGGCTTTATAATAAAAACCAGGTGCTTTCGGTCCACTGGCTGGCACACCAGCACAGCCAGAAGCAATCGGATCTAAGAAGCGTTGCTTGTATCCTGCCTTTGCAACAGACCCATCAGGTCTCACATTCAATCATGACTTTGTCTCTACAGTCACACTGATGAAATGTTTTGTCTACTTGTTAAAACCCACAGCGTCCAGTTACCCTCCGATAGGATAC
The DNA here is from genome assembly GCF_902713425.1 of Acipenser ruthenus. Lineage (NCBI taxonomy): Eukaryota > Metazoa > Chordata > Actinopteri > Acipenseriformes > Acipenseridae > Acipenser > Acipenser ruthenus. Next base: position 4,758,561 of record NC_081207.1, on the reverse strand, counting down.
TGTACATGTGCAAATAGTTTAGTAGCTTGTTTGGAAACTAGAAGCACAGATTGCCAAAAAAAGAAACAGGGAAGCTGTGCTGCCAATCATTACAATGCTTTTAGTGGAAAATGGTCTAAAAAATACAAAAATGCAACTTTGATTGCTTTATAATTTGTGCACGGTACAGTAACTGCATTTCACTCTTCCTGTTAAGGGCAGCAATGTAGGAATTTGATTCTGGTTTGGATAACTGCAACTCAAATTGAGATTTCTCTCTGTGCCATCTGTGCTCAATAAGACTGTGCATGGAAATGTACCTACCGTACCTGTTAATTATTATTTAATAATCACCCGATTACAGCAAGCACTAAACTTGAATTAAGTCAGAGAACATCCTTCTGTTTTTTATTTCATATTGCAAAAAACAGATATTAACTTCCATTTAGCTTTTTTTTTTGTTTGTTTTTTTTAAACTGGTTCGGCCCACTCGTTCCTTCGGGTTTTAATTGTAAGCATTAAGCACAAACATTCCAACCATGAAGGTATTATGACTGATCCTGCCACCCACAGCAAACGAGGAGGTGGGCAGAACAGTTCACACATTTTCCAAGTACTACTTTTCTATTGTTTCTACTGTAGGGTGGGCATGTAAAATAAGTTCATTCAGAATGTTGTTCCATTGCATCACAGACTAAGCCCCCCACCCACTCTCGGTACTTGATAGAAAAGAAAATCTTAATTTTATTATACAAGTACCCCCCCCCCCCCCCCCCCTCTGCAAACTTGACATTTTGTCTCTGAGGTCCAAGAATAAATGAAGAAAACTAACCAAAACCAATCCCTTCGGTCGTTGTGTTTTCAGGGAACTTAATGTTATTTCCCTCAGTGCCTTTTTCAAAAGGCTTCTTGTGTGTAAATACACAAGAACAATGAGGATTCGTCACCCTCATTGACAGCCCAGGAGCCCCACACAGTCATTTCTATATTTGCGACTACTGACAACTGTACTCTTAATATTCACGTTGGAAGGACCTGCAAGGAAAAGTCCCCATACACAGCATAACTGAATTGTCCTCTGTAAGTGGTTTGGCCTCTTTGTGTACGCTTAGCAAGAGAAGTGGGACAGCGTGAGAGTAGCATTTTTTTGCAAGCGCAGACTGAATTTTTATGAATTGCCTAGAAGATTGCTGACTTCTCCTGGAACAATCACCACACCCACAGAAATTAAAATAAGATGGGAAAAAAAAGTGCTGAGTGTGAACACAAAGGAGCAGCAAAAGAAAAAAAAAAACTGCATCCTCAACACATTTCCAGGAGCTTAAAAAAAAACACACACACACACAGAAAAAAGAAAAACCCTGAACTCAGCAACGACAAGACCACGTCTCCAATTAGAAAGTTCTCAACTTGAGCTAACATGAGTGAGATTCCTATCACTCCACCCTTCAAACTCCCCTCTTGTTAATAAAATCGAGAAGGAGGAGAGATATAAAAGCGCTGATCAGACTAGTTTCCCTATGCCTCGTTTTATACCTTACAGAAGCCATCCTTTGTAGCTGTCTGTTAGAATGCAATGAGGCTGTCAGGCACAGTTCAGATTTGCTAATTAACTACATGGTTATTTAACTGCACTCCAGTGAAATGCGCGTCTCCTGTGTTGAATATTTATATCCCTATTTACTGGCATGTGGGAGGGCTGTAATGACTAAACCCAATACTTTCCAGCAAGGTCTTCTTCATTCAGTAATGCTAGAGGTATTTTCACATTTACCAACTGCTTTTTTTATGTGGCTACTTAGTGGAAACTTAGCACCACAAACAATGTGCAGTATTCTTATGTACAGCTAGAATCATATTGTGACACAAAAAGAACGTTTCAGAGAGTCTACTCTGAAATTAAACTCTCAAAACAGTGTCAAAACTTTATTCAACATGGGTGATTACAAGCATTTCTTTACTTTTAAATAGGGTTTAGAAATTAACTCAACTGTTCAATTCTAAGGCCACTAAATGCCAAGCACGTCTCACTTGTAATATCACATTATGGCATCCCTTACAAGAACACAATGTGGTGCAGAAGCTTACAGTAGAAAAGTGTTCAAATGCAATTAATAAAAAAAAACTTTTAATTAGATGTGTGCTCTAACTGTACAGCGTCAGCTGAGACTGTGTTGTGTCTGAACTGGACTTAAAAACAGTCAAATAACTGAAGGGACATCCCCCCCCCCCCACCCCAGAACCCTACCAATTCCAGGACACATTGTCACATTCCTTGAGAAATCAACAATTACAAAGCAACAGTAAAGAAACAGGCCACCAGAACAATAGGCCAAACAATATTGATGCAATATTAACAAAAAGTTTCTAACAATTTTACAAAACAGCAAGTTGCATTGGCTAGCTCAATTCTGTGTTATTTCACATGGCGTGTGTGTGGCAGGGGGGTGGTCCGTTTGCTCTGTCGGTTTCTGAGCAGGAACGTGTGCATTTTGGCTCAGGCGAGACTGAGTTAAGTATTACAGCAAGCATTTTTATGATCTCAGCCTAGCTCTTGGTGCGTGGAGTGAATCGTTTCACAATTCCGGTCATCAGCATGTGCTATATATATTATTTAATAGTCAATTAGCAATTGGATGCCTGGAGAAGCAGTCGCACTGCTAATGTAAAGTTCTGCTACAGCCTTTAGGACAGGTAACAGCCAGGCTATTAAATGCTAGATATTCACAGCATGAAATAAGAAGAGGAGGTAAAAAAATAAGTTCACAAGATCAGTGGTATGTGGTATTAAGGCGAGGGAAAAATAACTGTCAACATGTTTTTCACTTCAGGTGCTAAATCTGTGTAATCAAGCCAATTTTTCCTAACACTAGCAAAAAAAGATGCAGAGTCAGTGGATTCAAATAGGTTTTACTGTCAGGTTTCTCCAGAGAGGACCTTTAAGGTTAATTTGGTCCCCTGGTGTAGCGATAGTCAGGGGGACAGGAAATAAGCTAACTAAATCATCTTTTTATGTTCCCCTCTGGGGTCAGTAAAAACTTTGCCGTGGATTCCACTACCCAAGCAAAATAAACAAACATGCTGGCAAACATTTAAAATGGGTAACTTGCTGATCAGCACAGTGCTGTACTTTGGAATTACAGTCTATACTTAAATCATAAGTTTGGAGGAGAATTGAGTTCAATTAGGTACAGCAAGACGGCAACAGTGACTAGTAGCCTCTGTCTGTGGTCAGATACAGAAACACAGATCGAGTTCTCATCCCGTCTGTGCTTCCCTGGACCTGCCCATTATGGAGACCCAACGTTTGGGAACTGTGTTCTATTTTGGGAACAGGAGCACTGGATTTGAGCCCAGACACCAGCAGGGATGCCCAATTCATTAAACAGCGATTAATCCACACGAAGAGCTCAATCATAAAAGGATCAGTCACATTTCTCGTGATCTGAGATTTACAGGCTTCTGACAGGTGTGACTGACACTGCATTTCACTGCAATACACACCCTTCTTCAACCTAATTCCAGACTCAGGACTGCTTTCTGCACAATTAACCTTGTTACAGCATCTCCATAGTGGCACTCTATAGACTATATGCTATCAGAAAGAAGACAACAAATAAATGTTTAAGTAAGAGAACAAAAAAAAAATGTAAAGATTACTGAAGAATCGCTCACTCAAATGTATTTAAATGAATCCTGTCACTGGAAGCAGTTTTACAAGTGCTTAAGACTGACAATCCTGGGTGCTTCAACACTTGGTGTATTCATCTTGGGGTTGGTTATAAACTGAATGCAACGCATTGACAAAACAAAAGCAAGCGATTGTATAAACAAAAAAATGCATTTTTTCTTGAGATGAAAAGCATGCACACTGAATGCATCCCTATTAATTCTCTCTTTCCCAAGAAGAACTTTCTGAAGTTCAAAATGTTTAGTTTGTATTCAAGCCTGCTGTCATTCACATATTCTAGGAGGTACAACAGATTCGGCAAAGGTTCCTTCCCTTTCTGAAATACAGGGATGGTAATAAGACTCCCAGTGCATAGAAGTTTGAGCCATTCCTGGTTTTACTATTTTAATAAGACTCAATACACTGTGGCTTCAAGCTTATAGTAAAACCTGGAATGGGTGAAACTGCTGAGCAACAGGAGTCTTATTTCCATCCAGGATTCTTACATTCACCTCTGAAATACACCAAAATAAACAATTCTTTATGTAAGTGAGTGAAGACCCAAACAACTCAAACCCTGTGCATGCGGATTAAAGACATCTTTCTTGCAGTAAGAAACCCTGAAGAAATGCCACACACTGTAGCCTGGTAAACAAGTTCAGATTTTTGCTTCTTTGAATTTGAGTATATTTTTTAAATACACCCCTGCCTGAACTGCAAAACAAAGCACTACAGTACGATAGATGCCTGAACATTTATTTAATTTCAAGAGCACTTGGGGAATTTTTTACTTTACAAAATATACAGCCAGTAATTGCAATCCTGGATAGACAAATAACAAGCTGTCAGGCAGTTACTGTATCTTGACAGGTGGCGTCTATTTCATCATGGGGCTGGAAATAACTAGTAATGTTACTATGCAACTTATCCCCATGCCACCCCCACCCCACCTTACCTTCTTTTTTTTTTTTAAGGTCAGCTCAATTCACACTGAATTTTGATTTTTTTTTTCTTGCTAACAATTTCCTTTACACTATCAAACAGAAAGAAAAAACCTTCAATATACTATTTTAAAACATGTGTTCCAGTGCATTTGAAAACTGCTGAATTATGTCACTGATTTGGTGGCACACAAATGCAATATGATACTGCCCGATTATTCTGTGTGTCACATGTTAGTCTCTTCACCGAGTTCTAACGATCCCATTCCTGTCTTTAAAAAAAACAAAAAACACATGACATTCTCTTCTAAACGCGTTAGTACTGGAATATAGAATACCTGGTCCTGATGCGAATTCTCGGTCATCTCAGAAGAGGTGTCGTTAACAACATCGATTCCTTCACACCGAGGCAAGACCTCGGCTGACCAGAGCATGGCACATCACCACAGCACACACTTAATTCCTCATTTGTGACGAATCAGCACAATCTAATATCCCTTCAATCCGTCAGTACACAATATGCATTGAAAAAACGGTTAACAGAAATCATATCGAAAATACCTCCTCTATCGTTTTTAATAAATGAGAACATGTCTCCCGCCACATCACATGAATGAATTGCTTTTTAAACGACTGAAACTTTCAATTGTGACACCTGACCCTGTGCTGTTGATTTTACAAGAGCGTTTTAATTCCGTAGAGATAAAACTAATAAAATGATGCCAGTCACTTCACCCAGGTATGTAACCTATCCTTCAACCACAACAGCATACACAGCTTACCCTTACCTTACCTCGACCGTCTAGACAAAAGCAGTCCACCTGTTCTTAATAATCTAGCTCTAGTATTGCATTCGTTTTTGTAGGTTTTTTGCACGGTTCCATCCTGATGAATCGGGATATTAATCTGCCCAGCTCTAATTGGACATCACTACACATTTCTCTACACTGTACACAGCAGTGTATTAAATTTAGCCTTTCGGAACGCGCAGCTACACACGCACCAAACCTTACTCTGTCAACATGGCTTGGGATTCCCTCATAACCAATTTCTAGAAGCAGCAGCAGCATATCCCTTTGTTAAAACACTGACTGTGCTCGTTCTGCATGTCTAATGACACCGTCCCTGATGAATTAGCATGTCTGCTCCTAATGCACTCTCACACACAACGACATACACACATAGCGGAGATATACACAGGCAGCGGCGAGGAGAATAAAGGCGTGCGCACTCAGCAAAATAACATAGCCCCTTTAAATGTGCGGCTGGTGTTCGAAAAATAAACCCCTACTTTGACTCACCACACTCTGGGGAGACCCTATGCCCACCGCCTTTGGTCTGAGATTTAATATTTAAAGGCTTGACGTCTATATTTCGGGGTAATTTGTGAAATTCAGTCCTTCGCCTCCTCCTTGTTGATCGCTTTCTCTTGTGCCGGAGCCAGACGTCATATGATGTTTGGTCACGCGGTTTCATTCATGAAGGATCTACGCAACTGGCAAAAAGATTTAAAGGGGCACAGCGCACATATTTTTTTCTAATCACATTCTCTTACACATTGCAAAACAGGGTCTTAAAGGGACAGCACCGTGCATACCTTAACATTACAACATAAATGCGTTTAACAAAACAGAAGCCTATAGCTCTTTAACGTGTTCTTTAGTGACTTTATCAAAATAAATAGTAATAATAATAATAACAATAATAATAACACCTATCTGGAACTCGTGTCCTGTCGTGTCCTGTCGTTGTTTTCATGGAATTTGCTGTGCTGTTTTTTTGTTGTGCCTCTTTTTGATATCGTTTTGACTCTTGAACTACATATTTGAATTGTTTGTGAATGTCACAGTTGGCTGTTGCAAGTCTATACAATTCACCAAACAACAACAACAACAACAACAACAATAACAATAATAATAATAATAATAATACTAATAATAATAATAATAATAATAATAATAATAATAATAATAATAATAATAATATATGTAGAGTTTGTGTCATGCTCATAATATATTTGAAGCTTCATGCCTTGTCGTAAATGCAGTGGGGAAGAGCAGAACAGAAAGAACACAGGAAATACCCCGACTTTTACTGTTTAAAAACAAAGAAATATTAGTCTGTGTCTTTATACATTTCATTGTGTCTATGGCTTTACTGAATTTAGCTTAACAAATGACGAAAGTCCTACATATATAAAGATGTTTGTTCTTATATTGAATTGGTCTTGTGTGTGTATATAGATAGATAGATAGATAGATAGATAGATAGATAGATAGATAGATAGATAGATAACGTTTTCCATTAAATGTGTTTTTATAAAACAATCCATATATTGCTAGTATTGTTTTAGTTACTGAAATTAGGTAACATTTTCTCACAAAACGATCCGTGAAGTACTTTACAAAGTGCGGTGTGTTGCGCAAGGTTGGCCGCTTACAGTAGGTGTACTATTATGAAGTTCAATTTCGTGTTATTTTTCCTAACCGCACGGCACACACACAAATGCAATAACATGCTAGCAACTAGACCAGACAGAGGCAGGCAAAATAAATAACACGAATGATAATTGCAATGGCCATTAATCAGCAGGTAAAAGCATGCGTGGGAACCCGCTAACCAGAGTATTGTTTCATGGGGTCGTGTTCATTTAGGAGGTCCTTAACGGCATGTACAACTAAAAGAAATGACAGGGTTAAGTCCTGTTCCGTTTCTCAGATTCAACGACAATACAAAGCGCAAGCCGTTTCAGCGGGCAGCCTGAACTTGAGCGCCTTATTCGGCTCTGGGGTATGATGTGTAGACAATTAGCAGAATCATTACATCACTTTACAGGAATGTCTTAAAGAGACAACGCAGATTTTTTTTTTTTTTTTTTTTTTTTAAATAACAACAGACAAAAGCGGTTTCATTACAACCAGGAGCAATGTATCGATGTGCGTTAATTCCATCCTGCCGCATAGCAATACAAGTTAATAGCGACAGTATATTTAACAAAACACAGCGGGTCAGTTCCTAAAGGATGCAATCACCGTGTACAGGGCTGTACTACCGAATATTATACTGTAACGTGCATATCAATATTTTACTAGGATTATACATAATACTGTTTCACAATAAATAAAAATGCAACGTATTTGCATAATGCTAAAATGATGTCAAAATATTAGCGTCAATAATTGAAATAATTATTTCTTAGTTTACACACAATTCATATGACGTAAACATCACTATTGCCGATGAACATTCCACACACCCACATGCATTCATTTAAAACCAACAAAACTGTATGTAGCTCATAATAAGCTAATAGGATATGCTCACAGCGCTTTTACTTATGAACTGTTTGAAGAAGGTTCTGTCCTAGAAACACATTTATAACACTGGTCCAGACGGTTGTTGCGCTTCTAAATCAATTTGTATGATATTAAATAAAAGACCAGCTGCAAAACTATAATGCGTCTGTCTGGAACTATATTTGTGAAAACGGTATAAAAGAATATAGCTCATTGAAATGCTTTGTGAGGCTGGATATTGACTCCATATTTCCTTTATTAATATACACGTGTTTCATATAAAACAACATTTGATTTTCATTAAAAAAGTACGAGGTTGTTTTTGTGTGTGTGGTTTTTTTTTTTTTTTTCTGTTTTTTTAACAGTAGTCATGAATTGTCTCATGCATGCCAAACAAATTATTTACATTATGAATACAGTTTGTAGAGTAAGGGTATATGGTTTGCAGATGAATGACGATCACACAATCTATCGTGTATGTGCATTTTCAGATTCCCTTTCAATTTGAAGACTACCACCAACGACATTATGTATGGGATATGCCTGCCCATTGGGTAGGTATTTGCTGAGCTCTTTATATCAGAGCTGCCGGTAGGTCCCTTCCTGGGGTGACGCACTCGGTCCCGCCCACCGAGGGATTAAAACCGTCATCCTGAGGAAGCCATTTCTCTTTTTCCTTCTCGAGACGGTATGGTAAGATCTCTGTGTTGAGCTGAGCATGTTGATAGAAAAGAGCTTCTGGAGTCGATTGCATTTCCCCTGGCTTTGAATCAACGACTCTTAAAAATGTCTTTGTTTTTCTATCTTTCAGCAGCCTCCTCGCTTGGGTTGTAGGCTGCTTTCTCTTATCTGTCTGTCGTGTGTGAGCGACTGCCTGTGCAATACATCTCGCGTGAGTGTGTGTCTATTTTCTAACTTGGGAGAATACAGTTCCTCCATGGGGCTAGGCCTTTGCCGCATCCCCGCTGTTGAGTGATTCCACCAGCCGCCGTCTGGCAGCTAAAGTGGGCCTTGTTTTTTGGCTGCCGCTGTGCATCCCCCGTCTCCATATTAGACTGCACGGCCCTGCTTGTCTGGGTCGTGCTGTGGATTAGCTGGAGTTCGGTGCCCAGTGCTACAGCGCTAGTGCACGGACGCATGGTGCCGCACGGTACTCGACACATTGTGCAATTGGTACTTGAACGCACAGTGCTGTATACTATAGTGCACGTGGTCTAACTCACACGGTGGAGAGGGCCACAAGGGCGAGTTCCGTGTCCTCGGTGGCCAGACCGTCGGCGGCTCTCTGAGCCCCAGAGCCCCTCCTCCATGAACTGTCCCAGGACCCCCTGCTGGACATCCCTGACGCACAGGCCCCCACGTAGTCGCTCCCCTTCCCCACAGGCGAGAAGGGTGAAGCAGTCTAAACAGGCCAGGGACATTATGGACCTGAAGGCTCAGCTGGCCCAGGTCCTGGAGCTCCTGTCTCGACAGGCACCTGCGGCTCCAGCCGCAGCCCCAGCTCCAATACCGCCCCAACTACCGTACCCTCCCTCCCCCAGGGGAGATCAGGGTGAACGGAAAGAGGCGTCCCAGCTGGCACGCTCTCTATTGCAGCCTCCTGGGACGCAGCCTCTTTCTCCTCTGGTATGGAGGTAGGAAGGGAGCCCAAACCCCCTGCCGAGGCAGAACCTAGCGTCCCAGGAGGCGGTTCCAGGGCCACCACCCTAGGCAGCCACCTCAAACTGCCCCGCCACAACTTCAGCAGCCCCAGCAGGGCCCCTGAGGCCTTGCGGCCTCAAACCCGCTTTTCGGCACACCAGCTGCAATACTGGTGCGCCTGCACCTCGGACACCTGGGTGCTCGCCACCGTGCCCAACGGTTACGCACTCCAGTTCCGCTTGGGACCTCCTCCCTTTCGAGGAATCACAAATTATTTTGTGACAAACCCACTCCAGGCCTAGGTACTTCAGAAGGAAGTAGCCGTCTTGCTGTGCAAGCGAGTTATTCGTCTCATAGACCCCACCTCCCACGGAAAGGGGTACTACTCGACATATTTTCTGGTGCCCAAAAAAGATGGTGGCCGTCGCCCTATCTTAGACCTGAGGCTTCTAAACAGGTTCTTAAAAGAAAGGAGGTTCCAAATGCTGACTCACCGTCACATTCTCCAGGCAGTCCGGCCGAGCGACTGGTTCACCACCGTGGACTTACGGGACATGTACTTTCACGTTCCCATTCGTCAAGAGCACAGGAAGTATCTCCATTTCTCTTTTCAGGGAAGCGTTTAAGAGTGTGCTGTGCTGTCATTCGGCCTCTCACCTCGGCGGAGACGACACACTGCCCCGTGGTACTCCCTCCATCGCTTAGGCGGTCCACTCAGTGTCGACGCCCTAGCGCACGAATGGTCGAAAGCGTTTTTGTACGCTTTCCCAGCCTTTCTCAAAACTTACCGTAACCCTGGTTCCCTGAAAGAGAAGACCACCAACCGCGAGGTCACATCAGTCACCCTCACGGGTTTGATGGAAAAAGAGAAATGGCTTCCTTAGGATAGCGGTTTTAATCCCTCGGTGGGCGGGACCGATTGCGTCACCCCAGGAAGGGGCCTACTGGCAGCTCTGATATAAAGAGCTCAGCAATACCTACCCAATGGGCAGGCATATCCCATACATAATGTCGTTGATGGTCGTCTTCTCTTTCAGGGAACCAGGGTTATGGTAAGTAACCTAATGTTTTCAGTACATAATATATTGTGATACGGGTATTGTAATTCTTGTAAGAGGTATAGATGTAAGTGTTGGGATGGTTTAGTGTCCAATCCAATGACTGAAATGGAGTGGCTCTGTTGCTCTACCTATGGAAACTTGCCAGAAAGTAAACTTCCGTCTGACAAGGTTTCTGAGAAGCCAGTGACAGTTGTTTTTGCATTCTTAGAAATAACTAACAGAACAACCAAAATACTTTTCCTTTCAAACTGAACTACAAACTTCTATCAGAGAATGGGATTATATTGAACAAAAACTGAATTATTGACATTAGTTATACCAAAACTGGTCACCTAAAATATATTTGTTCAAATATGTTTTCTTAATTGGCATTTCTTTAAAGGTACACTAAGGATAGCTGATATCAACTGAACAGATTATACTCTGGAATCGTTGTTTTAGCTTTTAATAGTTGAACATGCAAATACAGAACTGTGTTTAGGTTTTTAGTGATAAAAATATACGTCTGGAGCTGAAAGACTAGATTTGAACAGACACGTCAGGCGCATTCACACTGACCTTATCTTGCAGCGCAATTTCCTGCAGTTTGATGCACGCACCACAGTGGGGACTGGAAAATAATGTGGCAACAATGATATTTAAAGGCTGCCCTAGACTACACTAATAGAAAAACTTTAAAAAGTAGGATCATTCTTTCTATTTAGTTTTATTGGATGTCATCATACACCGACCCACAAGACGTGGCTCCCGGAAAATAGACACACACACATATATATATATATATATATATAACCAATATCGTATCGATGGGGGCTTCTACAGCAGACTGGGTCACATGACTGTATATGAGTCATTGTATGTATATCAGGCTATTTTGTTAATTGTTAAAATGACTTAATACTGTACTAAATGCAAGGCCAGATTATGCCATCCAAATTGTCAAGGGTGAAGCATTGCAACCCCACACAATGATAATTTAAAACACTTGCATCCTTTGATGTAGCAACCAAGTAAACTACAGCCTCTGGTACTGGTAATACAATTTTCCTCCACCAGATGTCAGCATAACCTCAAAAGAGCTGTGTTGGGTTTATGTCATTACAATTAACCCTAAAACAATTTAGCTGTATAAAACTGAGCCGCATATTGAACACTTTCCCAATTCGCAATTTTGCTTAAACATATTAAATACAAACCATATTGCACCATATTAAACGTTCAAAGAATAGAATGATTGATATCCTGGCTGAAATGTTCGCACACATTTGGTATCAATTGTCTTTCCAGTCAGTTCTCACACCAGAGGGAATTCTTTGAAGCAATAAAACAAGTCTTAACATGTTTGATGAAAAATCACAGAGATGTTGGATACAAACTACAAAGTAATCTATAAACATGCCCAAAATAAACTTATTGGAAATGTCCTTCGTTTCCCAAATCATTTTAGATAATTGACCTTTATTTATGTCTCAATAAATGAAAAAACTTGCAAGCTATATATATATATTTTTTTTTAATTATTATTATTTTATTTTTTAAACATCCAGTTTGACAGTTTGGGGCTTTTAAGGTGGTTTTGAGAGATGATATTAATTAGGAAAGTAATATGAATTTAAAACCAAAAGAATATGTTATATAACAGCTAAATAAACAATGGGGTTTTTTTAAAAATTTATTTTCATTGCATATGTTTAACATTTCAATTTACAGTATATAAGAGCTAGTTATTTTGGTGTATGGCTATATATCGTAAAACCGTAAAAAAAATACAATTTTATAACACAGGTTTTACTGCTACAAGCAGCAGTGTGGAGCAGTGGTTAGGGCTCTGGACTCTTGACCAGAGGGTCGTGGGTTCAATCCCCAGTGGGGGACACTGCTGCTGTACCCTTGAGCAAGGTACTTTACCTAGATTGCTCCAGTAAAAACCCAACTGTATAAATGGGGAATTGTATGTAAAAATAATGTGATATCTTGTAACAATTGTAAGTCGCCCTGGATAAGGGCGTCTGCTAAGAAATAAATAATAATATATCAGGTCGTTGTAGCAGCCTTTTTGTGTGTTACAGCTTCCCTCCCATGAACCTGAGAGATGCTACAGTATGATTGTGTAACAGATGCAACATCATTTTAAAACAGAAACAGAAAGCAACTGCTTGTTTTTTTAAAACCCTGTTGATTATTTTTTTCTATTTTAACAGAAACAGGAATAGAAAATATAACAATATCAATATTAAATAACAAAAAAAAAAATCACATTTCATCGATAATTCCCAATACCCAATCATTGATTGTAGGGACAAGTAGACAAACATTTCGGGTAGTGTGCAACTGTAATTTCTGTCCCCTTTGACAGCATCTGTGTAGAAATGTTCCATTTACCAGATTAGCTTTTCAAATGACATTGCCAGAACGCTGAAGTTATTATTGTAAACCATGATCACAACAGAAGCAACACCAGGGTATGATAGAGAATACCCTTAATAGAAGATAGGAAGAGGAAATTAAATATTATAGACTTCATATATTTCACATGGGTGCACATCCATTCCTACATTATAACTAAACAGAGGAGAGAAACGGTCAATGCCTTTTGTGATGTCGCAGGAAGTTGGTGCTGTGCTTGATTTGTTACCCAATCAGATGAAGCCTGGCCATTTAGCTGGAAAGTGAGGCTACTTTGCAAACGAAGGGGAGGGAGCGTCCACAAGTGATGTCATTCCAGGATCTCAGAGCTGAAATAATACAGAAAGTAAAATGTAATGTATAGAACGCACTCAAATGGAACGTTCACACTTTAAATGTGTCACTAGAATTTTTGTAACTTTTCTTGAGAGTTTATTTATGTGTATTTATGCAGTATTTAAATTACGTAGCCACTGATGTTGTCATTATTGGACCCTGTACCTAGAGCAGAATTGGGCAACTGACCTTACCTGACTTTCTTCCAATCCAGGTGGCTGTCAGAGCCATATACGGCTCTGGTGACTGTGGCTCAAAGGTGACATCTAGTGGTCATTTTGAATTATTGTTTGTTAGCTTGGGAGCACCAATTGGAAACTATGGATTCTGGTGGCATGTATTTTGTTGTTTTAAAAACAAACTTTTTTGAGAACATGATTTGCGTTTTAACACAAGCACTAGAAAAAACTTCTAAGCCAACATGCAGTCTTGAAGGTGTTACTGTCTTTTATGGGCAGTTGAAATTAAAGCTCAAACATTTCCCCTGTATTTAACTTTCTTAAAGCAGAAAAAACCATGTCAATGTTCCAAGACTAAGAAGCAAACAACTTGAGAGTGCCTAAGATACCAGCATCTTGACTACATTGCTTCGTTCGTTGCTTGCGGTTTTGTAACATGAAGGTGTTTTTCTCCTTTAAATAAAAGAGGCGCTAAATAAAATAATGTGCCGACAACAGCCTAAGAGCGCGGTGGTCTCACCCGTGGAAGCCGTGGACCCCATCTCCACACAGTCCTCGCTCTGCCCCAGATTCGCCTCGTCGTCAGGCTGGCTCTCATCCCAGTAGCTGAAAGTGTAAAAGGAACCGTCTGACCACTCAAAGTTGCTCTCCTGAATAGAAAGACAAGGGAAAAATGCAACTTCTGTTCACAAACCCGATTTGATCAATCTATAACAGTAGGATAAGTCACAGCTGGACCTAACTATATTAAGGGAATCCTTCTGTTTGGCATCAATAATACAGCTTTTTCAAGGATTACCCCTACATGTAATCCTGGGGAATGCACATGGAAAATCTCAAATACAAATCTCAAAAGTCCCACACTTAGCAAACTGTGTAGCTTAGTAAATATGCCCCAGATCAACTTCCTCCCTTCTCACCTTTCTCCGGTCATGCAGTCCAATCCAGATTCCTGTTGGAAAATCAAGGACAATGCTGTTCACCAGATCAAACACAAAAGTGTTTTCTTCCCAGCTGTGGAGCAAGAATGCAGAAAGGATGAAGACATTCTGCATGATGAGACATAAATAAGTTCTGAATCTTACAGCTTGAGCGTGCTGTGAGCTAATGCACCATTGCTTTTTCAATAAAAGAGGTAATCGGCCTTCAGAGTTGGCTGAGCTGCCTTGCGATCATTAAGACGCAAACAGACAGGACGCACTGCAACTGCCTGAAGGGAAGACGATCCTCCATAAAATAAAATCAGTTTTATCTTGCAATTTAATACAAGATACTTCATTTCGAGACATACTTTGATTTCTGCTATATTCTGATATAAAGAATCATTTTTTCATCTTTCTGTTAAAACAGTATTAGCCAAGGCTTAAAAAAAGACATTTCTTACCCCCATTAATCAACCACATTCCAATACCTTGTTTTGCTGTTTAACAGACTTTATTTTGATCTCTTTTATCATTGTACATTTGAGACACAGTACTCTGTGTTACAGGGTAAAAGACCCTCACCGGTGAGGTCATTTTACCATAAGAACCTATCTGTACCTGGTGGGGTCCTATTCCCTGTAACACAGGAAGGAAGTGGGTTTATAGTGCTGTGGATGGTAGGACAACTGAGCTTCAGCCCAGTCAGATAGAAACTAAAGTCTGGAAAGCAAGAGGGACTACCAGCAATACTGAAATATGTCTATTCAATAAGAGGGAAAATAAATTCTTGGTTGATACACCTTTAATGGAAAATATGATTGGAATGTATAAAGTACACGATAATGCTTTCAAGTTACAATACATTATTTTCATTGTCTTGTACATAGATAGAGTCGTGCATGTACAGTACTTTAATACATTAATATAGGGGTCTCCTGCTTTGCTAGTCTTGTATATAGAGCTACAATATTGAATATGCATGCAAATAACATGTTTCAGGAAATTAGAAAATAATAGAAACAGCCCTTATAAAAGTTTCCCCACAGTATTTTTGCACAATACCTTTGTAGTTTTACTATGCTTTGCCCATGTTATACTATGCATTTACCACAGTTTACCCTGGTTTGCCAGACTTATTAATATACTTTATCATACCTCTCTGAGTTTTACAATGCTTACCTACTTCACAGTGCTTTATTACACTCTGCTATGCTTTTACTGTGGTAAACTTTTATAGGGGATATACAAGCATATCACTAGGTAGAAATTTGAAGTTATGGATATTAAAGCATATGGAAGTAGATCTTTTATTACTTTACCTGTGGATGGACACCAGCTTTGCAGAGTTTACCCCATTGGAGAATTGAGCACAGTGCAGCTCAGCCTCCACCCAGGTTTTGTTAACAGGGAAGTATCGGTAGCAGCATCCACGGAACTCTGACCAGAAGAGGGGGCAGTTCACCAGGGGCTCTGTCCGCACAGGCTGAGTGGACAAGACTGGACACAGCATGGTATAACGTGCCAGTGATATCACAGGGCTTTCAGGAATGCAACAGCTACAGCTATGCAATTTAATGTGGTAGAAAATGTTGAATTGTTTCCTATTTGTTTTCCTTGCAGATTCCTTTCATTCTCCTATCTGATCGATTGCCAATTAGTGTCATCAATCAGACAGTCACTCAATCCATCAGTTAGTCATTATTTATTTATAGGAAAGAAAACAGCCTGAGGTGTGGCTGTGCTCTCAGCACTGCAGATACTGTAAAACATACATAATACATTCTTAAAACAGCTTAAAACATCAGCGTGGCTTTTAATCCACAGTTCCAATAAAATATCAGTGTACATTCCTGCATAAACCTCAGCAGAACCCTTTGTAGATCTCAACAACAGCAGCAAAGGCAACTCAATGGATTCTGAACAGATATTGCAGTGGTTAGTACAGATATGGAAACACAATACTTCAATCTCGGTCTGTATTGGTTTATAACATACTACAACATACATTGCAGCTGCCTACCACTGTAGTACTGTATTGCACTAAAGATAACAGGAGTCTACCCTGTAGTATTTCACCGATTCCTTCTATCCTTGGTCTTGAACCTAACTTCACTCAGTTTCTCTCAATAAACTAAATGGCTGAAAAAACAACAGTTCAAATGACTCTTTCCTTACCTCTCTTCACGTTCATCTGCGTCTCGGACACTCCAGCTGCCCACAGCTGAAACAGAAGCATTGCCCTGCAGAGATCAAAAGCAAGACACCTTCCCATTGAGGCTGTGGCTCCTGAGCTCATGTAGACAATGAAAGCAGTACAAACCACAGGGATTGTAACCCCGATCCCCCTCTGTGTTTTAACTGCCCTGCCAGCGCTGCCCAGGGGAGGTGAGAGGCGACACCCAGCAGCAATGTTTGTGATGGGCAGTGCCTGGACAATCCCTGGTGTTTATCTAACATGGTCACTGTTTGTGCAAGCAGGCGTGATGCTCACACCTCTGTCGTTCCCTTATGATCGCAGAGCTTTTGATCTTCCAGCGCTGAGCTTAAAGTGTTTACTGAAGCTGTCGAATAGATCAGGAAAGATCAGCATTCACACCTAGGGGTCGTCAATAAAGGACACCCAGCCATCTCTAAAAAATCTATTGTAGTTTGTGAACAGGCCCTTTAACAGTTGTATTGTCCTTCAGGGGGAAATGCATGCAAAAAATAGCAAAGATTTGGCCATTCCCGTTTAACCAAGATATTTCTTATGTCTGAACAGCAGTGCCTAGTTTAATAACCCCCAACAAATCTTCCAATCTCAGATAAAACCCCAGTGCCTTACGCACACCTGTCCTTTTTTAAAACCATGGGGGGTTTCGTGGGAACCTCGTGCTGCTACCAAGCAAGCCTAACAGCAGCACTAGGCCTGGCTTCTTGGAATTCCTTTCCCAGCTTGCAGACTCAGAGTGTTGCCACATGACCAGATTATATGGGAGTCCTGCTATTTGTGACACCTTTTTTATACCCATCCCAGTTTTAACACATCTACAACTATACAAATGTTTGGACAGTATGTGGGGACAAAAGTCTTAAATCAGCAAAGAAAGCTACCAATCACAAGTCTCAGCTAAGTGTCATATGTAGTTGGTGGAAAAATCTTTGAGTGGAGTCTATTATGTACACCAAATAAACTATTACTTGCATTTTTCAGTTTAAAACAAAAAATATATAGAAAACACTGAGTTTGTTTTTTACGAATTGCAAGTGACAATAGGAATCTGGTAGAAAAACAATGAAGTTGGAAATGATAGAATTGTGTCCGTGTGTTTCCGCCTGCCATCCTCCTTCCCTGAATCAGTGTCACGGAGGAGTGGGGACTGATTAACATCAATAGCATCACCACGGAAACAAAGCAGTTGCTTACCGACTTTTCTTTTTTTAGTTTCTGTGTGCTGCCATGTCGGATTATGTAGCATGTAGCAAATTAGTGACAGCTGTACAGAAAGGGTTCTGCCAATACTGCAACATTGTACAATGTCTAACTATAAACAGGACGAGACGATCAGGTTGAGACGGGTGTGCAAAGGACTGAAGAAAGTTTAAAAATAGCATGCTGTGATTAATCTGGACTATATGGGAACTAATCTGTGATTAATCTGGACTATACGGGAACTAATCTGTGCCCACATTCTGTATATTGCATTTCAATAAAAATAGGACCAAACCTGTCATTCTTTTACAGGATGGAAGATTAGATTGAACTGCTATAGAATACATTTTATATTCATGATTGTAAACCATGTTATGTATGATGAGGATTTGTCAAAATGATAGTACATCCTATCCTGTGTACAGATGTCATCCCGTACTTTCTGTATTTATATCATTTTATTTAGACAGGCGAGTGCAATGTGTAACTTGAGTTACTTAGCAAATAAACAGCCACATAAACCAACAGGCAGTTCTTACTTTTATTTACTTGTGAAAAAGGACAGCCCCTGTAACAATTTCTCATCTAAGATGATGTGCTTTGTAAAAAAAAAAAAAGCAAAAAAAAAAAATCATCCATGGTCTTCCAGCATTCTTTTCAATAAAACGTTACTTGTAATAACAAAACACATGTGGACACCAAAAACACAATTGATACGATATAATTTTGTAGATCATGTTATTTTACAGATAGTGTTTACATAACATGCAAATGAAAAGAAGAAAAGAGAACTGCAAACTAAAACAATTAAAACTAAAAACAGATACACATCTATAGTTATATAGATTCCATGGTATTTAGGATGCAGGTTGCAAAGGTGAAGAGAATGGATTTGAGGCTGTATTAGCATGGCACTATAGTATAAATATATTGTAAACATTTCTTACAACAATTATTATTTTTAGCTTCAATTTTAGAACCCTGGATAGAATCTATTAACCCAATCTGCGCGATACTTTCCAAATTCATGAAGCATCATCTGGGCATATTTGAAGCTTATTTCATGGTTATGTCTGTTAATGTATGCACTTGAGCTGCACAGAAAGAAACAACAAATAAGTGACTGAAATTCTGTACATTGGAAATGTTGAGACTAACAGAAGCCGAGCCAATACACTTTGATTACCCCTACTGATGACATTTTACTTTAAAACTGCATGTCAAATATTCAACTGCCCTATACACTAGAGCTCAAAGCCTCAAACTACTGGTAACTGACTGGCTTTCAGAATTATACCTCGTCCCACCAGGTACTGCAAACCAAGTGCCTCACATCACACCCTTCATCCAGTGGTGGGACGTGCAGCTCTGCTGTGTGGCAGGCGTTTGCTGGATAGTTAGTTCTTGCTATTGGTCCCCTTGCTGTTAAGCAGGCTGATTCTCCCCTTGACCCCGAATGAGGTAGATTCCTGGAGGACCTTGTCCAGAGTGGTCTTCTTAATAGCGGCTGGCGAGATCTTCTCCTGGTCGGCCAGGCACTGCAGCTCCCTACAGAAGAAATGGCAATTGTAGGGGGCCGGAGATTAATCAATATTAAACTACAGTACATACTGACCCCAGACTCCTACATGCAAACGCTAAGGGACACAAATCCATTGACACAATGATTCTATTCTAGAATGTCTTTGTAAAGTTGTTTGCTGTCGTTTGAAATCAGCGCTGGGATTTAAAACTTCTCTTCCAGCTATCGATCAAGGCAGAATAACCATTCTCGGTTCGTATTTCATTATATTACACTTTTGCATGGGTTCACAGCATGAATTATGAATAATGTATAGGCCTGTGAAGATGCAGAAATTCTTAAAATATACACACACTTACACTGACATTTGGATGGAGAGCAGAAATGAACAGACAAGTTAACTACATGTAAATTAAAGAAGAAAAATTATATATATCAGTGACCCGGAAATGAGAGAAAAATAATCTTCCAATCAGCTTTTCAAACACTCAGTGTGGAAGTTAATTGCTATTGATTGATACAGTGGAACGTTGCATATCGGACCGTCACATAACCTCCCTGATCAATTAACCGCCTCGCTAAATAAATAAATAAATAAATAAATAAATAAATAAATAAATAAATATTAAATGTAGGCTACGAGAGTAATGGCATTGGCAGAAAATGCAGCTTCCGCGATGGAAACAGAAAGAAAGCGTTATAGCAATCAGCCTTTTGGTGCGTTCCCCTTTAAGAGAGGAGGGCTGTGTGCGTGTGTCAGTCAGCTGCGTGTAGCAGTGATGTTTCAATACACCAGTTGAGAAAGTTTTTTTTTTTTTATGTGTTTATATGATGGAGCACACGATTCCAGATATTGGCAGTGTGTTGTTGTAGCTTTTAAATGCATTTGAATTAAACAAAGCAAGCTTCATAAACGCAATGCTTACCGGCCGTTAGTTTAAAATAGCCAAAGCAATATTCCAAACCGAGCTGCTTATCGGCTGTTGGCAATATCAAGAAAGAGTGCAAAGTACCGTGACAGAGATATTAAGGAAGCAGGGACTTCTAGAGTTAAGAAAGAAGCCATTAGTTGTTTTTATTTTTATTTTATTTTTTTTAAAAGCTTTGGGCGGAGAGAGCTTATAGCAAACCGCATAGCAACACTGTGTATTGTAGCCTAATTAATCTCGTTTACGTTTCCTTACTTTTAAAGTAAAAACTGTCCCCATGTTTAAAGCAGTTTGCGTGTTTTGTTCACTAACCTATTTATGGATGTGTAAATGCTTTCTATAGATCTTCGCAAATCTGACTTTTTTCACATATCCGCCTATACCCCAGTCCACAGGGGATCGGATATGCAACGTTGTACTGTACTCTTTTGTATCAATTGTAAACCGAGGGAAGCACCGCTTTTCTTTTTTTGAAATCAACATGTTAATAAATAGATTTATTGAATGGTACAAGTAACAGCACACTACTGTGTATACATATATATATTACACACACACACACACACACACATACATACATATACATTAGTGTGCACACTTATTACAACACATCATTGGTTCTCTAGTTTATTGGACTCAATTCCTGACAAAAGTACCAATGTACCAACAAAAAAGATACCAAGCTGTTATTGATGCCAAAGGTGGCCATGAAAGACACTTTCAGACATAGCTGTGTTAGTTTTGAATTAGTTTCATGCAAGAAGAGTTTGCAAAAATCAATAACTAATTTCTGTAGAAAACCAATGCAATTTTTGTGTGTCAAGCTCAATAAGTGTGGCACTGCAGTAGAGGAGAGAATCATTGCTCCAGCACTTCATTTATTACCAGAGTATTCAAAGTGTCGCTTACATGACAATAAGTTAAATACATTTCAAACTATGCATGCATACCGCCTTCACGGGAGAGCAATTATAAAAAGGAAGGGGTTTGGCAATCCCCCCACCCCCAAGTAGTTTTTCTAATTGGTGCAACAGAAAGATTGACACTGGGGCGGGTTTTATACTCGGTCGATCTGACGCCTCATTGGTGCGCTCTGTTCATGCTGTAGTAGGCGGGGTATGGTATCCAGTCCACATGGTAAGAGAGTCAATGACGAGCGTTTTTTTTATATTTTTTAATAAGGCGGCATTTCTAAACAAAGGACATTTTTTTTGTACATTGCTACGTACCTTGATTTTGGACTGAACACACTTGAATGCTGACATTTTTTAAAATTATTTTTTCAAATCCGCTAAAAAAGTAAGAACAGCTCTTACACAAACATAGCTTGAATTTGCAATTTCATTTTTTTCTATTTTTCTTTCCCTATTGACTTGGAATTGTGTTCCAACAGATTACTTGTCAGTGGACTTTGCATTCCCCAATCTTCCCACTACTAGGCAGATGGCTTTTCACTTCAAATTGTTTTTGGACCGAACGGCTGTTTATGTTTAGTTTTGTTTGTATGTTGGAACTACTGCACTAAAGTAAAGGATCCTTCAAACAGGTAGGCCAGGCATCTCTTTTTAACAAGTTAATGTAAAGCTTGTGTGATACTTGACCATATAAAATTAACTGCACAAGAAGGGAAACACTATATTAATTACTTAATATATTACTTGATTGTGTTAGATTGGCATTTAAAAATAGGACTAGTGGCAATGTTTGGGAGGTTTATGTACTATTTAGAGGAGAGTATTGTCTGGCGTGGGATTCAAGTACTCGAGCAATATATTTTTGAAAAATCCCACCCTAATCTGGAGATGTAATAAGTGTGCACACTGCTGTAAATCCATTCTCCTGTACCTGGTCCTGATGCAGGATGTCTCCACTGCGTTGATGAGAAGACTGCGGAAGCCTCCACTCTCCATGACGTGCAGCGCATGGATGGTGGCGCCCCCTGGGGAGCACACATTGTCCTTCAGCTGGCCGGGATGCTGCTCCGAGTCCAGCACCATCTTAGCAGCTCCCTGCGCACGAGAGGAGAACAGGTTAGGGAACAACCTCACATTCACCGGCTTCTCTCTTGCGCTTTTATCATCAGTAAGAGAATGGTACCAACATGGGCAGCCACATTTAAGTGAGATGACAGAAGACAAGTGGCTGCCGTCAGCCTGGCTGTTACTGACCAGTAGGGCTTGAGCTCCCAGTCTGAGCGCCAGCCTCCTCGGCAGCCCCATCTTCACTCCACCGTCCGCCAGCGCATCCAGGGCTGTGAATGCCTGGGAAAGCAACAGGATTACTGTTAGCAATCTCTATGGGATAAACATTATCCCTTACTATACCACAAACGGATTCTATTGTGCCACTTGCGGTATAACAGGGATAACCAAAAGAGAGTCAGGCAAGTGAACTTGACATGAACGTGACTCGTGATAACTGGTCCGCATGTTGTTTTACCCCACTCAGACCCCTTTGTTACTAAATATCACGGTATCCCTGAAAAAACAATCCTCTATGTACCAGGGATGGAAAAACACATTGGCCAGCAACTGGTTTTTACTATAAGATGACACATCTTCGCTTGTTGCCTATACACTGTAGCTCATTTTAAAACCTGGAACGGGTAAAACTTGTTTCCATCTCTGAATGCACTCACGTAGGCAGGCCCGCTGCCGCTCAGCCCGGTCACAGCATCGATCAGGTCCTCCTCCACCTCAATGCAGAACCCCACGCTGGCCATCAGCTGCTCCAGCAGCTTGCCGTCCTCCAGCTCAGCGTGGGTGCCCGTGGCGTACACCGTGGCTCCCTCCCGCACCACCACTGGCGTGTTCGTCATGCAGCGCATCACCTTCGGGGCCGGGTGGCACAGAGACAGCTTCTGAGGGGGCGGAACAGGGCTGGGTCAGTGCGATTCTCCACACCTTTCATTACAGGGCTTGCTGCGATTGTGGAGTGCACTTGCATGGTATTTGAAAGGACTAGGAAAAGACATTTGCACCACAAAGCATCCACAGCATAAATCATTCACAAAATAATATAGAGCGTCAGGATTTGCTCTAACAAAGTCCTTGATATTGCACAGTGTCAAAGTACAGTCAATTATGATTGAGAGCATTAGTCAGAAGACTGGGTGCATTGAGGGAGGGCAAGACAGGAGAATCATCACAAGAATTCCATGCAGCAGCAGCAGAGCTGAGCTGTTCTGTGCAGCCCAGGCTCACCTTCTCAATGGATTGAATTGTGACTCCTGCAGCACAGGACACAACCAGGTGTCGGTTCTCGATGTCAGGCCCGATCTCATCCAGAACGAAGGGGATGATGTGAGGTTTGACAGCCAGGAACAAGACATCGCTGTTCTTCACTGTCTCCTTGTTGCTAGTGGTGAAATTCACACCCAGTTTCTAGAAAAACAAAGATATTAGAACCAGAATGGCAGTATATAACTCTCACTGACAGAACCCTGAAAAAGGCATTAGCAGAGGCCTTTCTCTGCTTGACTTAGTTGATTAATCGCAAATAGCGCTCACTCAAATAGTATATATAGTAACCATAATACAGACACAGCATCTCACATGAGGATTGTATACAGGAAAGGCTAGCCTTT
The DNA here is from genome assembly GCF_902713425.1 of Acipenser ruthenus. NCBI lineage: Eukaryota > Metazoa > Chordata > Actinopteri > Acipenseriformes > Acipenseridae > Acipenser > Acipenser ruthenus. Next base: position 4,734,680 of record NC_081207.1, on the reverse strand, counting down.
GACCAGACAGAGTAACGCTTGATAAAGTATTTTTTGATTTTTTATATAGCGCCACTCGCCAATTGGCATTGGAGCGCTGAACCAGGCAAAAGACATTAAAATCATGAAACATACAGTACCATGTGATAAAAACATCATAAACAATATAAAACACACAATACAACGTGAATATATTGCACATAATTATACACTTTCAAGTCATGTATTAAATTATTAAAACCATTCCAGCTCTCTAAAGTTACCCACATATTCTTTGATAAAGCAACGTTTTTAATAGCTTTCTAAACTGAAGAAGGCTAGAAGAGGTTCTAATTTCCACTGGCAACAAATTCCATAAATGAGCTGCTCTGACCTGAAAGGTGCGGTTTCTAAAATTAACCAGGAAATACAGAGGAGGAGAAATATGGAGGGCACCATTTGAAGGTACATTCCTGGTATTGATTCTAACATGAAGAACAGCTTGAAGGTAGGCTGGTCCAACTCCATTTAACACTTTATAAACAGTGCCAAGGATTTTAAAATCTATTTTCTCACGGACTGGGAGCCAATGTACCTCCCTCAGAACCGGAGTGATGTGGGAGCACAGCAGAGTCCCAGACACAAGGCAAGCTGCCATGTTTTGAATCCTCTGAAGTCTATTAAGCTGGACCACAGGAAGGCCTGAATTAAGGAAGTTGCAGTAGTCCATCTTAGGGATTAAAAGTGTTTGCACAACTCTCCGAAAAAGGGAACATGGCAAAAATGGTTTAATAACTTTTAAATTACGCAAGAGAAAAGTAGATGAACTAACCACCTGGTTAATTTGGGGGATAAATGAAAGGTGATTATCAATAATCGCTCCTAAGTTCCTAGCTTTAGTAACTACAATAGGTGTGGTTCCACTAATATTCAGAGGGATAAAATTATTGGAGCTTCTTGAGAGTCACTGTCTATCCTAATAGTAAAACCTCAGTTTCTGAAGGGTTTCGTTTCAACCAGTTTAAATTAAGTCAGGTATCCACCTTTGACAGGCAGTACTCCAGACCAGCCCTCAACTCCTCAACATTGCCCGAGACACGCACACACAGCTGTGTGTCATCAGCATACTGGTTCAAATTGTAAAAGAATATTCTCAACAATTATAAATATATTACACAAGTCTGTTCATGCTGTACTTTCATTTTTTGCAACTGCACTTAGAAAAGCAAATGATCAACACTCCTGTGAACTAAGTGAGTTTGTTCTTTTTTGTTTTTTGCTACAGTGCAATACAAAACTATATACATTACAGGTAAGAAGCACACCTATAGAATAACACTAAATCCTTACCCTTAGCCCAGTCACAGTGGGGAGTCCAGTGTCTGGGGAACTGGCTGTGATCTTATGAGTTGCTATTACACCTGAACAAAAAATATGAATATTAGTATTATACACCCAGTGGTCACTTTATTAGGAACACCTGGCACGTTTGCATGGGACCCTCCAAAGGTTTGTAAGTGCAAATTGGACTGGATCCTTTCATTCCTCAGTTATTAAACAATACTATAGAACATTGTAATCTAAAACATTTCATAACACCATGGAACAGGGGGTTGGGATTCTGGGTGTGACACACCTTCTGGGATGAAGGCACTACGTTCTCCAGGTCTCGGCGGTCCCTATTATTAGTGGATTTAATAAATGTTAGTATCACTTCTTACCTGCAGCTGTAAACCCTCTCGCCAGGGCATACGCCAGTTGCCCCGCTCCAATGAACCCAACGCTCATTTTTATATTGTTTAGCTATTCTTCTAGTGGTGTGCTGCGATTAAACAAAGCAAGCATCTGGATTAGGAATAAACAGAGACTTAAGAGACAACCCGCTACTTTTTGTAAACAGTGCAATTCAATTAACATTAAAAAAAAAACATAGTATAGACAAATGAATTGAAAACGTCCAGTCTAATAAACAGCACTGGCATATTGTGAAATGACGAGATATTATAGACAAACCTGAATAGAAAATAAAAACCCTTCGCGATACCCAACTGTGCCACCTGTTTGTTACACAATATGCAAGAATGCAATTTAAAAATGCAACATTTATTGTGCACGAAAAAACAGAACGTTCAGACAACGTACAATTTCAGTCGCTTACCTGTTGCGTGCTAATCAGTCCACTTTCCACCTTTGTGACTCTAACCAATACTCAGCAGCCACTGGGTTTTGTTGTCAACGTGGCTTCCTCCTTACTCGTCTGTATGTTCCCAGAAAATGGGGTGCGTCACATGTTGCAGTGAACCAATGAGTGGATGCTTTCGAGAAAGACGCGCCAATCGCAGCGGGTCTTGTAAATGTGTCCAGTTTGGGGTCGGTTTGTATTAAGAGATAAAGCTCGTTGCATCATGCAAGTATAGTTGATTTGTTAGTGAAATGTTGGTCCTCGTCAGGAGGCTTGTTTAGTTACAGTAACGCGCTGATGTAATCGACAAAGCACTTCAGATATCGGTCACGTTTTATTTTGAGTGTCATAAATAAGTATTTAATTAATATGCAAACAAACAACGACCAAGTTTCAAAAAACATACTCAACACATAGGTAATAATAGCTGAAATGACAGTCTAATTGATAGATACACACATGTCTAGTGACTGTTTATTAACATGTAACTAAACTGGTGGTCAAGAAGGAGGGCAGGTGTCAGACACTTGACCAGTGAAAGGTGGAGAGTGGCTTTAACTCTCTCTTTGCAGGTCCCCTTGGTCAGTGCTGCTGTGCCAAGCTGTGGAAGTGCAGAGGTCAGGTTTCTCAAAAGCTGAGCTGCGTCTTAATGCTTGGGAGTTGGTCACATTCCAACCACAGCTGCCTTGCAAAGTAACCCACGTTGCTGAGCCAGGAGCCCAGGGTCTCTGGGGGTCTGTGAATAAGGCTGGTTTGGGGGATATCAGGTTTGCCTTTAAAGAACTTTCTCGCAAGTGGGATTAATAAGGAATGTTTGTGATCTCTAATTCCTTGCATACCTTAGATTTCTCTGGTATACTTCAGATTCTTCTTTTCAGAAGGTTTTTTTTTTTAATTCAATTAGCCTTTTTTTTCAAGATGAGGATGTTCAAACAACAAATGGAACAGTAATCCTTTTAAATTTCTTGGCACATAAAATAAAATATCGATCCACATTTGTTCAGTTTATTGCATGAATAGATGTCTTAGTATTCTAAAACTAGAGAAGTCAAACCGTGTCCATATTAAGCAGTTAATGCAACTGCACACCAGACACCAGCTACAGCAGCCTGTATTACCTGCGGTGGTATTGTGTAAAATCATATTGCCCATGCCATGGTGACTCCACTGATACCCTGCGGACTTCACCATAACCCTGCACCAGTGGATACTTTCCCTTCTTCACAGCGAAGGCTCCTTTGAATTATGATCAATCTATTTAATATTTCAATCTAGAAAATCACTTGTATCTACTTTTATCTACATTGTAAGGTAATGGAGTTAGTGGGTGTGTATCCAATTAAGATAATAGTTAACTTACATGCATTTAATACATATGCATTCATTGTTCATTTAAAATTGCATTGTAGGACCGCTAAAGTTAGAAATAATGTAGAAACAATAGATGCAATTAAAATTGCTGTAATGGATCTGAATGTATTGTACTTGCTGACAGTACCAGACTCTCTGACAGCTGCATTATCCCTCAGCACCTGAGAACGGTGTCCTTGACAGCATTGGGAAAACCCTGTCCAATGATAACATGCTCTGCATTCAAAGAATTCAGTCTTCATGTTACAGTGGCATTCCACATTACTGCTGGATATTTAATCAAGCGGTCTAGGTTAAATATTATTGAGGCCCCTATTGAATTAAGTGTATAGCAGATTAGTAAAATGTACAAATATGCGATAAAAGGGAATCAAATTGAAAATGTCTGTCAACTTGTTATTTCAAATATTTTACACCAGTCTTTAGTTAAACACTTGTTTTTCTTTCAAGTGGGAAAAAAGCAACTGTAATTCTTTTTTACAAAACTTGAACCAAACAACTATAGTAACATACAGGATATAATTCTGAGTCTCTGACACACACGACTACAGTAACATACAGGATATAATTCCGAGTCTCTAACACAAACAACTACAGTAACATACAGGATATCATTCTGAGTCTCTGGCACACACAACTACAGTAACATACAGGATATCATGAACTCCTTCAGGGTCTGGATGCAGGTTTAATTGGTTTAATTAAACAATTAAGAACAGGGTTAGAACAAAGACCAGAAGTGGAAAGGGCGCCCCTGATCCAAGCAGAATCAACCATCAAGGATCATGCAGAACACAGTGTAGAAATCGACATTGTATATGTTTTGGTGTTTTGGATATTATTATTATTATTATTATTTATTTCTTAGCAGACGCCCTTATCCAGGGCGACTTACAATGGTTACAAGATATCACATTATTTTTACATACAGTTACCCATTTATACAGTTGGGTTTTTACTGGAGCAATCTAGGTAAAGTACCTTGCTCAAGAGTACAGCAGCAGTGTCCCCTACCAGGGATTGAACCCACAACCCTCCGGTCAAGAGTCCAGAGCCCTAACCACTACTCCACACTGCTGCCCGTATTAAAGTTAATTGTTAATAAATGCTCAATTTTATATACAGATGTGCCACAAGCTTAGCAGTGCTTTAGATTTGCTCGTTTACGTCGACCTTCTCTCTTCAGTACAGCTGCTTCACATTAACTTGCTATCCTGTATCCTGTAATGTGAGAGAGGAGGTATATTTAAGATGTGTTCGTACAAGGCTTGAATTTTTATTTTATTAAACATCTACAATATAAAGCATGTTCTCTTGTCTAAGTTGGCTGTCCCTCGTGTGATTAGTTTGTTATCCCAATGTGTTGCAATAAGAACTTATTTGTCTTTCACGTTGTATATGCTGTTTTTGTGATTTAATGGATATGCCTTTATCAAACCTGTAAACTTTACTTCAAACAAATCAAGTTAAAGCATTGTAAATAGAGATTATATTTGTATCCCCATGTGTAAAAAGAAAAAACAGGACCAAGAATATGATATCTTTTTTTCTTTAATTCTTTTTCAGAAAGACTAACATATACACATACATACATTCATAAACCAGCCAACAGCTACAGCAGGGTCAAGTTGTATCGATATGGTTTTAGTAAGACAGGTAAGAAGCTAATATACTGATCAGCAGAATTTGCAATACTAGAATCAAAGAACAGTGCATTGGATACAGTATAAACCTTCATTAGAACATCGTCCTAGACATTTTTGCATCTGAGTCATCATAAGACATAGACCAATAGCAAAACAATGGGATTTCTTTTACTTTTTAATATAAGGATAAAAAAAACAGACAAATAAACCAGGAGCAATAAATAAATAAAGATTTCTTTTTTTTTTAAGGGCAGTTATTCCTAATGCCAGGACCCCCTTGTAAAATGAGGATTCTATCCTGGTAAAATGTGAAATTTGAACACAGTTGACTGAAGCAAAAACAGCAGGTGCTTTTTGGAAACAAGACTCATTTTATCTAATGCATTTCATATAGATTTTTTTTTCCAGAGTTGACATAAATGCCAGTATTACTATTTACAGAGTTACAGGAAGACATGAGGGGCCATGTTTTCACAGCATTTACTCCAGTCTTTAATTAATTCCTGTTTTTTTTCAGCACTGTCACACACATATCCAGGGTTTTTTAATCAGCCTGTACATCTTGCAGTGTTTTATCCCTGCAGTAGGCAGCTCAGAATTTTCCAGTTAGAATCCCACTAACATACCCAGGCAGTAAACTCCAGTTACCAGCACCCCAGCGAAGCCTGTGAGGGGACTGTGCTGTTGAAGGTGCATTCTTTAAACGCGTACAGTACACACAGCAAGGTCACTTCTGAAGAACACGCTCACACACACACACACACAAACTGATCAATGTCACATTTCTACAAGTGAGGCTCTGCAATGCTAATCCATTCATCAAACCAGTACACTCTGTGTCAGTGTTATTTTTCCCTTCAAGCACCTGGTAAAAGACCAGTGAACAAGGATACAATCTCTGATAACAAACGTTAATAAAATATCTAACTTGAAAAACACAAAGCCCACAGGTATTACAATGTCCTTAGGAAATAGTAGAAATTAAATATGAGTACTGCATAAAACAACAGGTAAACATCTATATAAGACAGGGTTATTACTGGGAAGTCTGGCATTGCTATCAAACTGCAACGTATTTTACACATTTACCAAGCACAGGCACAGATAAGAAATGAGTCTCTAGTTCTGTTTGTATCAAAGCAGAGCTAATAGAAGATGTGTGACTGCTTTCTCATGTTCATTAGTAGTGGATGTGAGAAGATCTCCATGCTGGGTTGTTACTAGTCCCTGATCCCCTTTTAGAGTGAAGAATCTTTTAGACACAGTTTCCCATCCAGAAAAGGCAATCTACTCCTGCAGTTTTGTACAAGTTAATGACATGATGGCATAGCATGATTTAGAGCAATATCGGAAATGGACTATTATTCGTGGCGCTGGGGGCCACGCGGTTGGAGGTGTCCCAGGTGAACAGCAGTCTTAAGGCTGGGTGATGAAGCGAATCCTCTGTGAGTAGGCCAGGTCAGCGATGTACAGGATCAGGTTGATGTAGGTGAAGATGGTCACCACTAGCTGGCTCTCCCATGGACACTTGCCCCGGGGGCAGTTGTAGGGCCGCTCGGGGCTGCCGTACTTCTTGTCGAAGCAGAACACGGGCCAGATCACGGCCACGCTCACGTACATCAGCACGGCCACGAAGGTGTAGACCACCACAAAGCGGTCGAAGGGGCACCGCAGCAAAGGCGTCTTCCCCGAGACCGTCAACAGGACCACGATCACTGTGACGGCGAAGCAGAAGCTGTACACCGCCACGCAGTACTGGGTGGCCGCGTGGCGTCTGTACTGGCTCTCGTTGATGAGCGCCCCGAAGATGATGCAGGCCACGAAGGCCTGGACGATCTTGAGGAGGCCCGACGCCGTGGCCATGTAGCCCGACACATGGCCAGGCTTGGCCCTGGCGACAATGACTTCAGCAAGGTAGGCCACGGAGGCCAGACAGGAGAAGACGGTGACGGCAATGCGGTAGTTGCGGACCTCGCAGCCCTCGTAAGGGCACTGCGCCTGCAGGAAGTAGACGGGGTAGACCACGGAGGCCGTGGCGCACATGAGCGTGGCCAGCATGGCGAAGGTGATGGTGAAGTTGTCCCAGGAGAGCCGGAGGCAGGTGTGCAGCCGCGTGAACTCCAACGCGACCACGCAGGCCGTCGTGGTGAGGCAGAGGCACCATACGAACATGCAGAAGGTCCCGTAGGCCGCGCTGAAGCCTGCCTGGTGCGCCACCAGGCTCACGGTGACGCAGCTGAAAACGATCTGCCACACCCGGGCCACGCCCACTGGGGAGGCCACGGCATTCAGGTTCAGATAGGGTCCTTGAGAATCCATGCCTGATGCTGAGAGGCTTCAATGACAGGAACAGCAGGGCTTTTCTACTGAGGTCTTTACTTTAAATGTGGAGTGCTCTGGATTGTTCTTTATTAATTCTGACAGGCTATTCAATACATTAGATCTTACGGTATGTGCTAGACCTTTTTAGGTATATGTATATAACTTTCCTCTATTTTTAGTTTTACAGCCTGTAACAAATGCTCGAATATATTTGCAGCAGTAAACACTTACTGGATATTGCTCGATACATAGATAAGAAAAAGGTAACAAAAAGATATTATCTTCTTATTGTTTGGTAAATAATACTATGATCAATAGAACATAACAGAACAGAATGGAATAGAATTCAATAGATATGACTAGAATAGAATTATTCTGCCCTAATATGGCATGTTCTATATTTTAAAGCACCATTAAACAGTTTACTTCTGGTTGCTTATATCTTGAAACTACTGAAAAGGGCCAACAGTATCAGATAATTTACTCACCCCTTTGCCCTTCCAATAAACACAAAACAGTTCATATTAACCTCTTCTACAATGAGATATTGCAATCCGTTTACGTCAGGAGATCAACAACACCGTGCAGCAGAATTCAGTCCCAGTATATTGTGCAATAGTCTCTGCTGCTGGTTAATATTTGCCTGTGCATGTATAGAATGGTGGTTAAAATTCTGAAGAGCCGTTTCCCAGACCCTCACAGATTCCGTGCAGCAACAGTATTCCCTGAATTCACTTGGTGTCTGTTCCTCTGGAATCTCGGCTCCTGTGCAGTGTTCAGTGCCCCACCCTGGTCCTTCCTCAGTCTTCTCCCAGTCTAATAGCCAGACACATCAGACTTGCACTGTGCAGTGCTCTGCCAGCAAAAGTTATTTAAGTACAGCATGCAGCTGAGCCCAGAGTAACTTTGGCAAGGGCTGGAGTCGTGCTATTAATAGTCATCTATATTAACAAAGGAATGAGGAGGGTGAGCACATGTGACAGTGATGCACCAGCACCTAATAGCCTATCTGTGCTGTGATAGGAATGCACAGGGAGCTTGTTTTTAAAGATGCATGGACATCTTTTACTCTACTGTACCATATATATTTCAGACCTACAGATACTGTATAGTTATGCCCTTGCCCATTACCTATTATCCCCTAGTGGGGTCTTTTGAGATGAAACTTGGTAAGGACATTCTTTAGCACAAGGTATTGAGGGCTTCAGAATCTGGGGAAGTGTGGTTTTAATGATACTGATAGATCTTGTTTTGTATTTGCATTCATGGTGGGGGACGTATGGTACTGCCTAATTAATTTTTAAGCAAGTAAAGCCACTGCATGCCACATTTGCATGGAAGGCAACTGTTGATACACTTTTCATATACAGTAGACAACAGACTAAGCATTGGTTCAGCTCATATTACCATAGAGTAATCCATGGTGGGGGGAGCCGAGCCCTGCAGGACCCTCAAATGCTTACATATCTGACCTTACTGAAATAGAGTGTATGTAGACCATTCAGATTACTTAGAGGGCCACCTGTTAGAAATATTTAAAAAATAGCACCGGCATAGCATTGAAATTCCAGGTTGTTATCCCATGGAGATCTAGGCACAAATACCTGCATACCACAGCAATGGCAACACAATGGACTGTAGTTACTGCACTGCTCCAGCAGCATAGTGGAGCGGATATGCTATTGTCATAGGGCTGCTGTGTTTTACCAGTGTGCATTGCTTCATGCCATTGTCATACAAGTTCCACATGAGAACAAATCTGACACATATTGCAACATACTCACAGCAATATATTTGAGCGCAGCAGTCAAAAGGGTGCCACCTTCCTTTGATTTTTTGTTTTGTATCCCAACTTTTTAAGTGTTACACCACAACTCAAGTATGCTCAGTTGCTTTATTGATCAGTCCCTAGTTAGGTTAAGTTTAAAATGTCTTATTTCTTAATAGCCTTTACGAGAAACAAATCTACTAAAAAGTTTACCACAATAAATGTGCACAGCCGTTTTGCAGACCCCCCATGCTTTTACCATGGTTATACTAAGCATTTAACATGCCATGTTTCTGATATGCATTACTATACCTCTATGTGTTTACAGTGCTTACATATGCTTTACCGTGATTACACTCTGCTACACTTTTACTAGCTTTTTAAGGGCTTAAAACCAGAAGAGACCTTTTGCAGCTGCATGCTGGTTTGAGCTTGGAAAAAGCTCATAGTAAAATAAAAAAACACATCTTGTAATGTGGGACCCCACACAGTGATATGGAAAGATGGACAGTTATATTGTGTTTATCGGTCATTCAAAGCCCCAGTTTAATTCAAAGGTACAAAACTAAATTGAAGGCATATGCTTAATTAGTGGGGAACTGGTGACATCTTGTGGTCACTATTGGAATTACAGGACATTACAATTAATGATGAAGGTAGCTATTTTTCTGGCATGTATGCATACATGTCATGTGTTTTTATACGCATATGCTATCATAGTTTTTTGTAATTTGGTACTGTTTAAAGTACAGCCGCACCATAATTCAAATGTAACCCTCACTGCTAATTAGCAGCAAGTGTTGTCAGGGTGCAGGTGTATAAAAGGTACATTAGGAAATAAAATAATCAAACTCAGAAATTCTTTTTTTGCCATAATATTAATGTTGCCCTTTCTTTAGATCCATTACAAAGACATGCGACCAAAACAAAACAAAATATTTACAATTTACAAAGAATCACTTCTCTGCCTGTATAGCACTTATAAATACGATTTACATAATAAAATAAATATGGAAAATAACCAAAAGTAGCTTGAGTTTCTTTTTTTCTGTTAAAAAAAATATGTTACAGAACGAAAAAAAAAAAATACAATTAGAAATAAACTTTTTTTGTTTCTGCTTGTTATGAAGTAGAAGTCATTTTTTATAAAAGAAATTAATAATGCAACAATTTTTTCTTTTTCTTTTAAGTCCACTGTGACAGATCTCCTGTAGAGAGAGAGAGAGAGAGAGAGAGAGAGAGAGAGAGAGAGAGAGAGGGAGCGAGAGAGAGAGAGAGAGAGAGAGAGGGAGCGAGAGATTGGGTGATCCAGTGCTTTTTCCCACCGTGCTTCTGTGTCTTTAATTACAAAAAATAAAAAAAACTGAGGTCCGAAGGATGTGACTCAAGTCCACTGCTGTCGCTTTTGCTGATTTGTTTTTCATGTAACAAACCAATGAGTATCCTTAAAACGGGACGTCACTGAAATCTTTTAAAAACAAAACAGAGAGAAAAAAAGCACAGGGTGTGCCTTTCTTTGAATCCGATTCTGTTTGATTCTCTCGATGCTGTGGAAGAGGGGATGTCTGATATTGGCGATCTGGGGAAGGAGGGTGGGGGGTGGGAGGGGGTGCTCCCCAGCCTCCCTGGTCTCTGGATGTGAGCCCTGCATGTCTGTAGGGGGCTGTGTGTTTCTCCGTTTAGCTGCCGCTGCTCAGCATTCCCAAGAGTTTGCTGGGCTCCACGCCCTGTTGCTGTGCCATCTTCTGCACGTCGAAGCCCATGTGCATCAGGAACTGGATGACGTTCATCTCCTGGCCGGTGAACTGGTCCCGGATGGTGGGGCAGGTGGGGTTGCAGTGCGGCCAGGGGCAGCTGTCGATCAGGTGGACCGGGCAGCCCTTGGGCGGGTTCTTGTTCTTGTTGTTGTCATGGAGACTGCGGTCCCAGCAGTGCAGCGCCCGCGGCAACGAGGTACCCTTCACTTGGATATCCATCCAGTAACTTGCAGAAAAAAAGACTCAGTTACTACTTTAGCAAGTTCAAGGAAGCGTTCTGCTTCACATCATGCTGCTCCAATATTAAACATGTCTACAGTACAGCGCCCCCTGGTGTATATAAACAGTTGTTATTTTATAAGTTGTTATGTTTGTACATTGGACGTTTATAAATACTTTTGCGTTTCAGTGAAAGTATAAAAAACCTCATCAAATCAGTGAGCGACATTACAGACATTTATTTCAATGATCTAAAATGTGGCAAATCTTAGTATCAGCTCTTTAACTCTGAGAGTTCTTCAGTCATTCAGCTAATTTCAAGAGGTCGGCTGGACTCAAATACTGCACAATGAGAATACACAGACCCACAAACACACACACACAGAATGAAACTCACCTTCTCGTGATTGCTTCGTGTGATAAGCAGGCTGGAGCAAACATTGCCCTGCAACGACAAAAAATAGATTCACATTAAACTCAACAAATGTACCAGTACAAAAATTGCACGACTGATCCATTAAGAGTGCTATATGCAATATGCTCTAGTGCTTTACTCTACAGTGCCAGTAGAGGCTGTAGTGATTGAAGCTGCAGTACTTACGGTACATCCTTGAGCGTGTTCCTCAGCTCCCTGCCCAGGTTCTGGATGTACAGCCACTGCCCCTCCTGCACTGGCTGCCCTGTCAGGTGGATGTTATCAAGCGTCAGCTGAGCTTCATCAAATAGCCACTGAACCACAAACACTGGACCTGCAAGAGGACAGTGGTTAGGGGAAAACATTTCTTCAAAACGCAGGCTTAAAATTGGATTACAATGAATGCATGTACCTCCCAACGTATTCCTGTTTCTTATTCAGTAATACAGTACTTACTTTGTAAAGCTGGGTAGACTTTATAGCCGAAGAAGCAGTTCCATTCCTCTCCTTCCCTGAATTGTTGCTTGCAGCGTTCAGGCACCACGCCACTCCAGTACCTGAGAAAACCAACAGAAACGAGGCATGACGTCTAACAAACGGAGGAAGAGATTAACCCAATATACATAGGAGCTTAAAAATAAATACCAAACCTTTTTTTAAATCGAAACATACTTTAAATAACAAATAAGTAAACGTTTCATGAATGTGGTCTCTATAAATCCTGTTTAGGGAGTCTCTTACTTGATTCCTATCTTGATAGCCTCAGTCGGAGCACAGCTGATGGTGTCTAAGCAGTCAGTCCTTCTATACTGCTTGTTGTCGAGGAACCAGCCGGAGTCGGACAGCCCTCGAACCTGGATCCCTTTGTGTCCCATCTCCTGCAGCTGTTCAGCCACGCGGTCCACGTTTAGCAGAACTCCTGTCCCGCCAGCACTGCACACACACAACACATCCATACCGTTAGCACGAGAACATACACAATAGATAAAAAAAAGAAGCCCATTTTGATAAACTGAATCAAGATTCCTATTTACAACATGCATTTCAACTGTCCCTTTAAAGGGTGACACAGTTTACCTCTATTGGGCTTTTGTGGGAGGTGTTAGCAGCTCCCTCTTGGGGGTCACAAGTGTGAAGATCAGCCAACCAAATGTTTTCAGTGTGTATTTTTGTAAGCCTACACCTGCCCATCCTGACACACTTCTCTCTGCCCCTCAGTCCTTTCTCAAATACAGAAGGCGTAATAAAAACTGTGCCTCTGCTCACCTGCTACCAGCCAGCAGGAGAACCTTGGCGTTATCAAGGCCCTTGGTGAGCAGCTCCTTCACCACCTCCTTAATAATGAGCGATCCCATGAAGGCGTAGTCACCTAGGAAACAACACGGAAAAGGTCAGCAAACACAAACATCCCTAATATAACAATACCGCCGTATACGAGTCCTATCTGCTTGTGGAGAATACAACTTTTAAGGAAAGACGCAGGAGAGACAACACACTTACTTTTGTCGGATTTCGCAGATGCTCCACTCCAAACGTCGCTGGAGCAGTAGGGAATGAATCTGAAACGGAAGAGAAATATAACAAATGAGCATGTTGCAAAGATATATGAAAACAATATGGGAAGGCTTTAGATTTCCTACATTTTTCTTTCTTTTTTTTTTTTTTACTTTTGAAGAAATGGCTAATAGTTTCAAAGTTCGTACCAGCGATGTTCAGATTTGATAAAAAAATCTTATTAAAGTGGATTAAGAATCCTGAGACGTTCGGCGTTTCTGCTTATTTTGTTTAAAAAAAATGTGGGAGCGACCTGATTTGTTTATCCAAAAAACATGAACTTTACAAAAATCAGCACAGAGGCCTCTCGTGTGATGCAGTCATGAACACCATCAAAGTGTAACGGGAGAAGTGCGCGCCGATTCCTTTTTGACTCATATGAATCCAAAATAAATACCAGGAACCCAAACGAAGGATGTGCATTTTAAGAGCAACATATTTAGCAGGCCTGTTTGCATATCAAACACCGAGCTGCGCTGGAAATTAATCCTGTGGTCTTAAAGCACCTGGGTAACACATTTGAAGTCAGGAGAGACTGATCTTGCTGAAGATATTTAGAATTTCTGAATAATAAAGGCTGCTTACATTAACCGTCTCCTGCTCTAAAAACAACATTTCCAACTCAACTTAATTGTATTTTTTTTTAATAAAGAAGGAGTGACGTACACCGTATTAGCGTTCCACCAGTGAGGGTTCTCTTCAGGGTGCGAAGATAGGATTCCAGTTCCTTTGGAAGAGGAAAAAAAACAGAAACAGACGTCATTAACAGCCATGGGGTAATATTGGAATTTTCTTCCTATACATCGGGACGCAGGACATTTGCTAGGAAATATATGTACCATATAGAGACTGTCGGCATGTATGCACCGTGTCATAACAAGGGCGTGGAGAAGTACAGCTTTACAAACAGCTTTGCAAATGCGTCAAATATTTGTTTTTAAAACACGCCCGTGCAACGTGCGTGATTAAAGGTGTTTCAAAGTTGGTTTCTCCGGTACTTTCCAAAATAAACAATAATAAACGTACCTATTTTGGTTTTAGGCCATCCGGTTGAGCTCATGAGCCTCCTCATGGTATCATATCGGGTGTCGCAGTTCTCTTTATTGAAGCAGTACCAACCACCTGCATCGACAAGAGTTCAAAATAGATTCTTTTTAACATTAATATCCACAGACTGTCCACGTTTAGTGCTGTCTGTACCACTTATTGTTGGAGTAAAATAAGCGTAGACGTTGTGACTTACCTTCAAGGAATATTAGCCACCTTCTGCTCCCTTTCGATTCTTTCAGGTAATACCTGCGAAAAGAAAACGAAGAAGGCGCGTTTAATAAAATATCAACCCTTGGTATAATGTTCTTATTGTTACTTAATAGCGTTTGGGACGCTGCTTGGTTAACCGCACAATGCTCCATCTGTCGTTTAAAATACACAGACGCTGTTTTTTGTTTACAGGGCCGATTAAGCGGCTTGTTAACCTTGCCACTTAAGGTTTTCCAGTACATGAGATATACAGAACATTACACAGAGAGATAATAAAAAATATATATATTCACACTTCCAAAGCTGTACAAATCCGGGATAACTGTGCATTACAGTTCCCATAAAAGGTTTCATTACTTTGTGCAGCTATTGCCACACACATATGCATAACATAAAAACAAACAAAAAAAAAAACATTACGTAATAAAACGGGGGGGGATACCCACAGCAAAGAAATGTTTCAAAATAGGCCTATTATCTGCAGAGCTCGGTAAACAGATGAAGGTTATATTTGTATCTCGAGTCATGCGGAAAGGCATAATACCACAGTAGTGACGTCAAAAAGTGATAATTCCTCTAGAGGAAAATACACTTGAACTTTCACCCATTCGACTCCTCGAGACCATCACTTTCAATTCAGACACAATCGTTTTCAATCACTCGACAAAACCCACAGTACAGAAATGTTTATCAGTTTATAAATTACGCTACCTTCGGTCTCGTAATTTATGACGTCACAGAAACCCTAGATGGAATTATTTTCCTGTAACTCAACGAAGCCCATTTATTATTCTCTCTCTCTCTCTCTCTCTCTCTCTCTCTCTCTCTCTCTCTCTCTCTCTCGTTGGCATGTGAGTTATGCTGGTCGCGAGCACACAATTAAATCCCGTGTATTTACGAAGCTCAAGTGCATCCATAGGACAGCCAGTCCATTCATCTCACTGACTTGCATCAAAGATATTCTATATACGTGTTTGCTTGTAGTGTGTATGGTTTGGTGGTCAGAACCACCGACCGCAACACATTGGTTACTAATTAGAATCTGAATCCTGAGCAGAGGGCACCCGGCACTACCTGTCATTCTCACTAAGTGAATCAGACAGACTACCTGTCATTCTCACTAAGTGAATCATATATATATATATAAAAGCACGTGTTTTTTAGAGATAACCATCTAATTATCTTGCCAAGTCTGCAGTGATATTGTCAGGCCGACTTTGATGCTTGTATCAGTCACCCTGTACGTGTTTATGCCAAAAGAACACACAAAAAACGCTCTCCTGCAAGCCCAGAAATACTGGTACTGTATCTCAAACACAGACCCATTCAGAACTGCTAGCCAATGCAATTCACGATCGCCTTTTAGCTGATATGTTTAGATGTGAGTCTTTTTACATTACAGTAGATCACGCTTAGTAAAATGGGCTTTAAAGTGTGGAGGGGAATCACGCACTAGGAAAAGCGCACGCGTATTTGTATTTCACATGTGCGACCTTGGATAATGTTTGCCAACTGTTTGGCTTTGAAATCCAGAACAGCTTTATAGATACTGCATTTTTGGCAATACAATCAACCAAAGCGAATATGAGTATACAAGTTTGCTATAGGTTGCGGATATTGAAATATTTTAGTCAGCCAATGGTTCAATCTGTCTTTTAGTTATTAGTATAAAAACGCTGGTACCCAAATAATTTTCAATAATGTTATAACTTTTACCTACAAAAATCTAACTCAAAAACTTACCCCGCTGGTGTCCCGTCGTTGCACACTACCGATGTGTTCTCCAAGGAATGGATCCTCATTTCGTGCTTTATGTTCGGCGATGAGCACGGGTACAAGGACTGGGCCAGGTTTTTGATCTGTTCCATGAAATCGTCCATGTTCCCTTCCCCCACTGCTGTGAAATCCAACGAGAAACTCTCCTCCACGCCCGCCTCGGCTCTGTCCCGGGTGGGGGGAGACTGCTGCGCCCTGCGGGGCTGGGGGTTACCCCGGCCGCTTCTCCAAGCCTTTCTCCCCTCCAGGGATCCGAATTGGAGGAAGACAAACAAGAAAGCAGACTGAAGAAGCTTCATGGTCCCTAATGTCTGGTGGAGACACGCAATCCTTAGGTCTTCTTATTCTGTGATGTCTGACACTACTTTGGAGCAAATAAAAATATATATATTGCAGACGACCGATATAAACTTTTTAGGAAGAAGAAAAACGTTTTGACAGTCGTGTTTCTTAATTAATGACAAAACAGGTTTTCAGAAGCAATTTTTTCCAAAGTTAAAATTCACAAGCTGTATTCTAATCATATACTGATATTTTAAATCAAATACCGGTATATACATATATTAATATATAAAGTTAAATAAAAAAAAATAATACTCTGGTTATGTTTGTCTATACATAAACAAAAAAACAAAAACAAACAAAAAAAATATAGAATTCTGTGCAAGAAGTAGTGATCTTCTCTCAGTGTAGTTCCTCAGTGTTGTATGGGTGTATTAAATCATTGATATTGGTCTCTAGCAGTTGTTTCCCTCAGCTGTGTTTGGGATTAATAGTGCTGCACCTACTATAACGATGGGGTCTTTTATTCAAACTCTTTTTCCCTGTTCTTCACCCGGAGCCAATGAGACGAGAGGGCTGGACATGGGCGTGGCTTATGGAGGCTTATTTTTCCTCTTTAATTTAATAAGAAAGATGCCCACGCGCTCCTCCGTTTGATCTCTTGCGGTTTTAGTAGATGTGTTAGTTATTCTTGGCTCGCCCTCCCTGTTGCTCAATTTACAAAAGTTCACAAAGTGAAAATTACTTCTTTGAAACAAACTTAAGGAAAAAAAAAAACGATACTGCTATATTTTGTAAAAGCAAAAAGCTGGCACACATTCGACCAATTCATTAAATGGTGAAACATAGCAATACATAAATAAAGTTAGGGTTGTGGCCATGGGCTGTGTTTGTGAAGTTAAAATAAGAGTATTGCAAATCTGATGGAGAATAGCTAGAGACATTTTAAGAGCATTACTTACATATCAGGAACAAGAATAGGATAAACGACAACCAGCACTGGTATTTTCAGGGTTGCTGTAACCGTTTCAGTCACTGCGTGCATAGCGTTCAGTTTCCTATCTAGGTATGTTTTGCAAATTCTCGAATTCCATAGAGTTCACACGAACCGTTTTAAAATATAAAATAAAATAAATCGTGACCAAAGGGGATACAAGACTTTCCCTGGATAAACTGGGTTACTGTTTTTTTTAACTTAACAAAAACATCTTTTTAACGAATACCAAGCTCCTCTCTTTAATTCTATCATGGGAACTAAAGAACAACGCCGCTGTTTTCATCACTTTTCCTTCAAGGGTTAAACAAACACAAGTCCATCCTTTTAAAATGCAGTGGCTGATGCTATAGCGTTTGAAGCCGTTCTCCCCCGCAGAAAAAAAAGAAATGTGTGTTTATTCAGATTCATTACGAAACCCTCAAAACGACCCACCTTCTTATTGCTTACAGGAATACGAGAATTAGCCAGATCCTATCACACACAGGTGACTTGGGGGTTCTTGCGACGGAAGCTAATAGAAGGAAAAGAAAGCGAAATCGATCAAGAACCTATAGCCACCAACCAGACCACAATAAGCGTTTTTAAGAATGTTCTGCAAGTAGAGTCTTAAAGGAATTCATCACGGTTTTAATTAGTGTCACACACTGGGGTCCATCACATCTGTGGGGGCTCCCCGGAGTTTCACTGGCTGTTTCACAAAATCCCTTTAAATAGACCACAGATGCTTGCTTAATTCGTATTTATCTTTAAGATGGGTCTATTACTAAAAATAACCCTAAACTTTTTTTTTTGTTGTTAAAAAAGATACATTGTATAAACATACAACATCGCAAAACAGCGCAACATGTCACCAGGCACCTTGCACTCCGCTGAAGAATGTTCTTGTAACACCTCACAAAACAGCTAAACAGTCCGGGAAACTATAAAAGCTGACAAGTATAAACGTCGGAAATCATATTGGGATATTTTAAAATGATATATGTTGTCTAAAGACGCGTTTACCTCCACCCTCCTGATGAATCTTGACACGCACAGGATTACTTGAATTCCCTGGAAGAGCTCGGATCCTGCTTTGCAGCGGATTGGAAACCGGCACTTTTTTTATCTACTTCATGGTGCCCCTTCTGATCAAAGCAACCACCACAAGTCTCTTTTTCTCGCTCATTTATTCATCTATCCTGTCAGGGATATTTTAATAAAGAAGTGTGCTTTCGTATCCTGCAGCCTGGAAGGAACTTCGAAAGTCACCTAAAGAGATGCCCTGTGATGCTTCAGCGGCGGGGTTTGCAACCCCGTAGTGTTGTGGTTTCTGTGGTTGGGGTCCCTGTTTTTTCTGGATCTAAATACACCACCAACAGAGCAACAATAAGCCTATCGGAATCTCGAAATCCAGAGAGGTTATATATTTAGAAAACTCATCCAAAGACTCAGTACAATTAACCCAACCCATTTCAGAGAGTGTTATTTATAGCTTCAGACTAACCCGTTCCCCACTCCAGCAATCCTATAATTTAAACAGTAAATGTCAAGTCAAAATGTCACTACAGAAAGAACAGAGCAAGAAGAGAAAGCATGCAGTGGCATAAAGCAGTTGTTTATTAGTCCAAAATAGAAAACAGTTGTCTTAAGGAAATATAAAACAGTTGTCGACAACTGTTTTCTATTTCGGATTAATAAACAATTTAAGTTTTGATTTTCAAGAATGTGGTTGTATCTATATAATCTACTTCCCAGCAGAGAAGGACCGTTATTGTCTTGCGACTTGTAGCTCATTTTCAGGTATGCTGGCTGTGGCGCACTTTTTTCCCAGACCCGCATATATAAAAGTCAACTTTACTTTATCATTGACGTTTTATAAAAATATACGAACGACACTTTCATGCGCACACGGTTAAACCACATGGCCAAGGACAGACCCTAAGAAAACTGCGGCTTTCCCAAATCTTTACCAGGGGAGAGGAAAACCAATTAATTTAGAGCCAATCAAATGGGTCCAGCTGAAGGTTTCAATTGCTGTGACAGTCACCCGAGAAAATATAAAAGGGGTCAATTGAATATCACACCTCCTAGCGAATGACTGGGGCGCGCGGTCACAGCGGACTCTTAAGAAAATAAAAGACATCTTGGACCCCTTAATAAACCTGCCAGACCGACTCTATGGGGAGTTAAAACAAACATGGTTTTTAATGCTCGTTTTTTAAGGGTAATTGTCGGTAATTGGTTTATACCCAACATTGCGAGGACGGGGGCTACGATCTCTTCATTAGCCGCTGAGCACAATAAATACATGAAGAGATTAGTAGTTTATGGACTTGTGGCGTCCCACGCGGGACTCAGTCAGCCCCAAGGCTGTGAGATTTTAAAATAAGTGTCTTAAAGGCGCGGTAGTACCATGACACTGTATCCTCAAAATTCTACATAAGTCGATTGCCCTTTTTGGCGGGGTGGTGTGGGTATTTATCAAAATTCCAATCCAACCAATTTACTGCCACGTGTTACCTGTGGATGCGTGTCTAATACGGTTGTTATCAGCCCGTTAATAAAACATTAGCATAGATTTCAGACACTTTTTTTTAAATCGGTAGTTTCACCACAGGTGCATGGTTTATACAGAGAGATAGCCTCCTCGGCATCATAACTGAAAAAAACGAGTAACTTAAGTTCTAATCAATAAAGTAGCCTGCCACTTTACAACTGAATTGAAATCTTGCAAAGCTGAACGAGTTGTATAAGTGCCCATGAATGGCAGCCTGTATTGCCGTCACTATTGCTAATTGTGCATTTGATTGTGGCACTATTACAAAGCAATGCTGACCGTTTGCATTCCTCTTCTCATTATTGTGTCTTTGGTCAAGAAAATGTACACATCTCAAAATATGTTGATATAATATATATACTTCCTATCTTGTTGACCGTTAGCATCTGCACCAATGTTTCGTAACCTTTTCATTGCCGTGTTGAAATCATTAGCTATAATGACCGATTAATAACTGAAGATTTGACTTCAGACTTGTAAATGGCCTGATATTTGGCTGTTAATACTCCATTTGGCTGCTGTTTTGTTAAGTTTTCTTGTAGCAGGAGGCTGTGTTAATGTTTATGAGGTCATCTCCAGACCAGGTCACCCTTGGTATAGAATGTATACAGGTTTTAAACATTTAGATGTCTTGTTTTCCACATGTTCATACATACGTATATTTTCTTTGACTTACCTACATGTAACTGCATAGACCAAGGGTGTCCAATCACATTCCTTGGGGAGCTTAACAGGTACAAATGATTATTTCATTTACTTATTTCAGTACAACACTATTGTGAAACTGTTGCATTGGTGTGATTTTGAATTGCACTGACAATGATTAGGTATCATGAGACAGCAGCAACTTCATCAATAGCACGAATATCTACATATTCCAAATAGAAGGAAAAAAAAGATTTTCAACAGCAGAAAATGGGGCAGCTGCCAATGTTAATAAGAGATTTCACAAACCTTGGTCAGCATACCTTTAACAAGACAGCATTGAGATTTTATTGTAAGAAGCTGTAACTTTCACCAGAAGGTTAAACCAGTGTTAATGGAATATAAAGTCTGTGAAAGTCTAATGATTTTGTAATGGTGTGCAGTCACATGGGTACAACTGATGGTATTAATTGGGAACTTCAAATAGATGTTTCTATAGATCTGGACATGTGTTAGCCCCGGAGGGACTGGACCTGTCATTGATTGAGTCTAGTCTCTTTTACTTATAGCTCCTGTTTTATCACAATCCATCCACAAAATCACAGCCCTCTAAATCACTCACAGATGGAAGCTCTAGGCTTGGAGCTGATCTTCTGACACATTTCGACAGTAACATGCAAAGAAATCTACCACCCCCAGCTGTATGGACATGTACCCACTGACAGTCAGGGCAGGCAGCTTCCACATTACATTGACATGGGAAAAACAGCCAAAGAGATGTGTAGCGTGTGCATAATGGGTAATGTCGAGCAGACATGCAATGCTTTTAACTTAAGGAACATTGTGGTTATTTACACAGTGGTTAAAAACAAGTCATCAGGAGCAACACATTGCATATGGAAGGGCTCAAAGCAAAGTGTATAGAACAGGAGAAACAGCAGCACAGTGATGCCCTACGATTACATCATCATGAAATCATTTTTTTAAAGTGTACTGGACCCATTGAGAACACGACACAGAAATATACAATTAAGATTAACAACACAAATCTGGTGCCTTACAGGTTCTCTGTTCTATTGCAGTGAAACCTTTCACTAACTTTCAGAATCTCTGTATGCTTCTCTGCAATCCTAAACCTAGAAAGACCTTTATAAAAGTTAATCTCTATATATCAAAATAATACTGCAGTTTTCCAGGATGGCATGTCCTCATGCTTATACATATATTATTATTGACCAGGCTTGCTGCCCAAAGTTTATGTCACACTTTTCCGTAGTTTCTTTGCCATTCCTTTACTATACTTTACTACACTTTGCTATGCTTTTACCACGGTTTACCGTCAACATACATTATAATGGTTATGGGTTTGATCTTGAGGGCATTAAAAAAAAGTGTGCTGGTTATATCTTCTGCCTTCTCCTCCAGACAGGAATATCTCAGACAGGTCTGGATGGAATAAATCCAGGATGAGGTCATTTCTTAAGTGGGTGCCACCTTTTCTGTATTGAAGGGGAAAGGTGTGCCTCTCATCCCCAATCAATAACCTTCACCCTGGCAGACCCCCAGGCTAAGCTGCTTAGCTCCATGCATGCGCTGGTTTCAATTTTGCACGCCTGCTGTACTGTAGGGGCTCTGAGCCACTTCCCCCCCCCGTTATTTTTGATTAGTATGTGCTGTTGAAAGCTTATGTGTGATCTTCAAATCCCGTTATTTGGAAATGTTAGATCAGGTTACATCAAAGCGATCAGGAAGGATCAGTTTCTTAAAGGGGACAGGCTTTGAAACACATCATGAGAAACAGGTGCAGGTCCCTGCTCAAAGAACAAAGGCAAATCTCCAGCTATAAAAACCTTTATATTTCAGGGAATTGTTTCTTTAAATACTTTCAGGGTGACATCTCTTCTTTCTAGTGTCTGGTAGACCTGAGGTTGACCTTGTTGGTTGACCTTGTGGTACCAGCTTATATTGAAGCTGTCTCTTGTCATGATTTACATTGTATTAATTCATTACTACTTTGAATGCAGGACTAATATCATGTTTTCAAAAGTTATATAGAGTGTGCAATTTCCCAGTTAATAAGGGTCAGTGAGCAATTTGAGTTTCCTGCCGCTGAACCTGTTACCTATTTGGCCCATGGGTTACATAGTAACAAGCAGATTTTAGTGTTGTGTTGGGGGGGGGGAGGGTGTACCTATGGCTAAAATTACATTTTATGAGTATAAACAAACTTGACTGTCAACAAGGTCTGTTTTCTGATTAATCATAGTGAACAGACAGGAGGTTATGAGAACAAACACCAATGCATTATATTTTACTGTGAAATCGAATAAGATTTTGGGATATTGCAGTTTTAATGTAACTAGTAAATGTACATTATTTAAAAGAAACAAGGAGGGGAATCTTACAGAACACATGATGTATGGTTATCTTTTACAATAGGGGAGTAAGCGCTGCAATTAACCCAGGCAGACCATTAACAATCTCATTACCATTAGAATCATTCATACTCACTTGACTGGTCCTTAACCATTCTTTATCAGTGGCTGCTACTGGTAGACTGACTTCACGCTGTGAAAACTCAAATACGCATGCTGTCCTGTATTCATAGCAGGTAACTATCATCACCTATCCACATGCACTCTGTTTGCTATATAATCCATGCAAACTCTTTCTATTAATACTTTGTTTTACTGATTAGTAAACAGCCAGTAAAAAACAAGTTGCCTTTTTTGCACCCAATAATAGCTAGAAATGAGCTGGTAACTTGATAACAAATAATGCTAATTGTTAATGATCCCAGTACAGGTTCATGTATCCCATGTATCTAAATACTGCAACTGTACTTTAAAACTAGATACATGTATTTTATTTTTAAACAATTTAACACTATGTTCAAACCCCAAACACTCCTTTCCAGGTCATTTCTTTTTCTTTCTTTCTTTTTTTTGGTCAAATTAATAAATAATGTTTTTTAAAAAAACCATTTAATAAGATAATCAGCATGGGACTATGCAATCACACCTTACATCAGTATGATGATGGGATACCATTCTGCCAGGATCTCCTCTCATTACTGCTCTTTTTGCTACTGCCATTCATTTGCATTTCCTATGCCCCCCCCCCCAAAAAAAACCAACAACATTATAAACATACATGAACATACATATTTATTTTATAAAGGTTTTAGTAGTTACTTCCTATTTGATACACCAATTATCTGTTCAAATATAGGTCTTTAACTGTGCACACTATATATATATATATATATATATATATATATATATATATATATATATATATATATATATATATACAGACGTGCTCAAATTTGTTGGTACCCTTACAGCTCATTGAAATAATGCTTCATTCCTCCTGAAAAGTGATTAAATTAAAAGCTATTTTATCATGTATACTTGCATGCCTTTGGTATGTCATATAATAAAGCAAAGAAGCTGTGAAAAGAGATGTATTATTGTTTATTCTACAAAGATATTCTAAAATGGCCTGGACACATTTGCTGGTACCCCTTAGAAAAGATAATAAATATTGGATTATAGTGATATTTCAAACTAATTAGTTTCTTTAATTAGTATCACACATGTCTCCAATCTTGTAATCAGTCATTCAGCCTATTTAAATGGAGAAAAGTAGTCACTGTGCTGTTTGGTATCATTGTATGCACCACACTGAACATGGCCCAGAGAAAGCAAAGGAGAGAGTTGTCTGAGGAGATCAGAAAGAAAATAATAGACAAGCATGGTAAAGGTAAAGGCTACAAGACCATCTCCAAGCAGCTTGATGTTCCTGTGACAACAGTTGCAAATATTATTAAGAAGTTTAAGGTCCATGGAACTGTAGCCAACCTCCCTGGGCGCGGCCGCAAGAGGAAAATCGACCCCAGAGTGAACAGAAGCATAGTGCGAATGGTAGAAAAAGAACCAAGAGATACAAGCTGAACTCCAAGGTGAAGGTACGTCAGTTTCTGATCGCACCATCCGTCGCTTTTTGAGCGAAAGTGGGCTCCATGGAAGAAGACCCAGGAGGACTCCACTTTTGAAAGAAAAACATAAAAAAGCCAGACTGGAATTTGCTAAAATGCATATTGACAAGCCACAATCCTTCTGGGAGAATGTCCTTTGGACAGATGAGTCAAAACTGGAGCTTTTTGGCAAGTCACATCAGCTCTATGTTCACAGACGAAAAAATGAAGCTTTCAAAGAAAAGAACACCATACCTACAGTGAAACATGGAGGAGGCTCGGTTATGTTTTGGGGCTGCTTTGCTGCGCCTGGCACAGGGTGCCTTGAATCTGTGCAGGGCACAATGAAATCTCAAGACTATCAAGGCATTCTGGAGCGAAACGTACTGCCCAGTGTCAGAAAGCTCTGTCTCAGTCGCAGGTCACGGGGTCCTCCAACAGGATAATGACCCAAAACACACAGTAAAAGCACCCAAGAATGGATAAGAACAAAACAATGGACTATTCTGAAGTCGCCTTCTATGAGTCCTGATCTGAATCCTATCGAACATCTATGGAAAGAGCTGAAACTTGCAGTCTGGAGAAGACACCCATCAAATCTGAGACAGCTGGAGCAGTTTGCCCAGGAAGAGTGGGCCAAATTACCTGTTAACATGTGCAGAAGTCTCATTGAGAGCTACAGAAAACGTTTGATTGCAGTGATTGCCTCTAAAGGTTGTGCAACAAAATATTAGGTTAACAGTCCCATCATTTTTGTCCATGCCATTTTCATTTGTTTTCTTATTTACAATATTACGTTGAATAAAAAATCAAAAGCAAAGTCTGATTTCTATTAAATATGGAATAAACAATGGTGGATGCCAATTACTTTTGTCAGTTTCAAGTTATTTCAGAGAAAATTGTGCATTCTTCGAGGGGTACCAACACATCTGAGCACGTCTAAATATATATATATATATATATATATATATATATATATATATATATATATATCCTAGCACCTCTGTAGCGTTTTTCTTTTTTTTATATATCTTTTGATATCTCGGCACTTTACAGAAAAAAACAGCCCAGTTTAGAATATTCTAAAGAGCGCGTGCAAGGTGCTCTCTGCATGAATGAGAAGATAGCGAATGTTCTGAACGACGCTGTTTGTGTTGATAAAGCTGGTTCAAACAAATAGACGGACGTCATTCCAACATGGCAGCCAGCAGCACTGCAGTGACAGTTCTAGCTCCAAGTGGAAGGAGGCAGACGGTGAAGGTGTCGCCCAGCACACCGATACAGCAGGTGCGTATTCAGAAACTGTGACACGCTCACTCGGGGGACAGATCAAATAAAACACGTTTGTTTACGTTTTTATGTCTGTTTTGAAGGGTTAACAGCTGACGTCTAAGCGATGACAGTTCAGTTTTTTTAAGTTGTCAACGAAACCAACATTTCTTTGACTGCGCAATATTTTTGGTAATTAGTTTTTGTCAAATACGTTTTTTTGCATTCATTAAAACTCAAACCCGTTTCAGTGCTAATGGTGTTTTAAGCAAATATTCGGACTAAATGGAAATAGAAGGACGTGGTGTGAGCTGTGTTTGTGTTTGTGTGTGTGTGTGTGTGTGTGTGTATCGCAGCATATTAGCCGTTTCCACCTAACTTTACACATTTATTAAAACTTCAATCATATAAACAACAAGACAAAGTGCTAATGTGTTTGGATATGAGTTTAGATTAGCAGATCCAAAGTATTCAATGGACTTGCATGAGTAAATACGGTGATATAGTCAGATAATATCTGGATTAAATACAACACTGACAATAGACTTTGTGTTTACCAGAGTTGCTTGTCAGTTTAAATTCTCTATCACGTCGATCTATTGTAAAAAAAAAAAAAAAAATAGATTGTAGGAGATAGACGAGAGAAACATATTTTAGAGATTTGTTCATGAAGTAAATTTCAACATGACGTTTTTTTATGCAAATGTAAAATTGATTTCAGGCGTTTCTTGTCATTTTGTATTTCTTCGATGAATAACAAAGCTAACACTGAGACAGACATGAACCAACCCATATATAAAAATAAACTGCATTACACAATTTTTATGTACACTACAGCCAAGTATAGACGAAGGCAACTATTTGTAACTTCAGTGCTTTCAGTTACACTGACACAGTGTTTGGAAATTACTCCCTGATTTCAATATGAAGGTGGTACATTCTTACCCCATACAAAACAGAATATACCAAAATCTATATGAAATCAGTTTACCTTGTTTACAAATGAGTGATGACAACACCCATCACAAAGTGGTACATGCACCTGTTGCAAATTCTATGAATAGAAATACACCCATCACCATTTTATACAACCTCCACCAAAGTTACAGCTGTGAATGTCAAGTTTTACTGTCAGCAATTACACCAATCTTAACACTTCAATAGAAAAAGAAGGATTTGTTTTTCACAAGAAATTGTATCAATGAATAATGCTCTGTATCCTGCAGGAGTGCTCTATGAAGTTCCAGATTCCTGATGTATTGTATTTCTATTTATTTATTTATTTATTTATTTATTTATTTAGTGTGTTTTAAACTTTTTAGATTTTGGAAGAAGTGTGCAAGAAAGAAAACTTCAGTCCAGATGAATATGACCTTAAGTAAGTACATATGTGATATAGTTACACTTATGTTTGGGGGAAAAAAAACATAATCTAAATTACGCCACTGTTTAAATATGTGTATTATCCCTTTCAGATCAAGTTAGTATGGACAGCAACTTTAGATTTTATAGTGCCTGATCTTACCAAGTGTTACCCTTTAAATCAGACAAGTGCCACAAAAATTATGCATAACTGATAAGTAGTATTTTTGGTTTATTTTTAGGTAATGATAATACAAGGGTGATCTCAGCTGAGTCCTTGTGGTGTAGGCAGTAAGCCGTTTAGAGAATTCCATTTTACTGTGGGTCACCAGGACAGCCTTAAAGGCTGTGCATATCCTGACTTGTAGCCAGTGTGGCAGAGGCAGGATTTGCTCATCCTGCCAAGTGCCAGTTAAAATCCCATCAGCTGCATTTTAACCAGTTGCAATTCAGTAATCTAGACAGGATAACACAAAGGCAAAGGATATCTGCATCAGCTAAAGAATGATTGGGATAGACTTTGCCAATATTCCTTTCAGGGACTGCATGTGGATGTGATGTATTTTTTTTTAATTAGTTATATTTGGTTGCACATAACTGTTCTTTATTCTGATTTATTTATTGCTGTTTCTGCACTTCTGGACAGTTTTGGTTTTGGGACTGTCCGAGAAAGCTTGAGCAAGCTGAAATATCTGTAATGAGGCCAGTATAAAAACATGTATACTGGTAATCCCGCCTGAAACACTGAGTTTGTTTTATATGTTCCATTGCAATTCTTAAACAAACTAATTTCACCCAGACTTGAACATATTTAACAGGGTGTAATTTTAGACTCGCATAGCATAGCAGTTTGAGCTTTTACCCTTGATCTTAATTATACAAAGCATGCATCAGGTACCTTACAATTAAGGCTCTCAGGAAAACCTGGAACGGCTCAATCTGCTAAGCATTGAGACATCAAAATTATTCCCAGTTGATAGTTTTCTGTTGTTTTTGTGTTCTCATTTCAAAGCATTGTGCCATGGAGAAATCTGTTTCACATTGTTTGTATTTATTCATAGGTTCCAGAGAACAGTGCTGAATTTATCACTGCAGTGGAGGTTTGCCAATCTGCCCAATAATGCCAAGTTGGAGATGGTGCCAAGTACCCGCCAAAGAGCCTTAGTGGAGAGCACAGTATGTGGTTCAAGATTAATTCTGAAGTTCAATTGTAAGCACTGGTATGGGTGCAATGAGATGAGTAGAAAATGCAGGGAGAAGAAAAGTTTGCCAGACATTTAGATAATCTTTTTTGAGGATGTTTTGATCTGGCTTTACATTAATACCAGATTGAAAGCTTAGATCACTAGTTCCACAATTTTGAGTGCCTGTGTACAATTGCCACTGTTCGCCTGAGGTCACCAACCCAACCCAAATTGTCCATCCAGCACAGGCTACAGTGATTAGAAAAGATAAACAAATTGATATAATGTATTGTCTTACTTATAAACGTTTGAGCAGTTTGTACACCCTGAAGCCGTTGAGCAGATTGCTTTACAATCACTATCAGAAAAAAAGGTGTGCTTTTATTATAATTTTTTCACAATTGTAAAAATAATCCATAAACTTCTAAGATGGTGTCTGTTCCTTTGAACCTCCTTTTCACTTTCACCTTGGTGTGCTTAGAACGGCTTTAATCTTAATTTTGTGCTCTATTTTTAAACAGTAATTAGGTCCCCGTCATTAAAAACCATGTTTTTGTGTTACACATTAGAGGCATGCTTTCATGTCCCTTTGCACATGTTTTCTGTATTAACCAGAAAGCATCAGTAAACAACGTTAATGCCTGGCTTGTGTCAAGCAGTACCATCTCAGATGTTGACTTCAATAGAGAAAACGGAGAGTAACTGAAAACATCTGTCGAACAGGTTCTTCTTTTATCAGACGAGACCTTATTGGTTGCAGATGATGTCCTGTTCGATAGAAACTAATTATTTCAAGGTATGACGGAGGCTGTGTGTTTTGATATCTGGCAGATAGCAATCTGCGTCACAAGCTGTGTTGAAAGTGGCTGAACATCAGGCTAGTCATTTTAGATTTGTAGTTGTGTTATACTTCAGAAAAGAGATTCTTTGTGTTGCTTTAGTAAATTGTATTGATGTTTTTGTTGTTCTCGGCCTCGTTTTCTAACTGCCAAAAAGTTGTTACATTGTTTGATGGCGGAGTTAGTTTGCTTTCTGTTTTTCCATGGCTTAGAAGTATACCACATTCTAGATTGTTGTCATATTTCCTTATTCTTTTATATATATGTATATATATATTCATAATTCTTGATGAAAAACTTTGAGGTCTTGTAAGTGTTTGAGGTTAGTAATCATGTGATGTTGCTGAATATACTGGCAGAGTTCCTTTTTAAAAACTGCACTTCGATACAGTAAACAAGCTGTGAACTGTATTTGTAGGATGTGGAACCACATACAACAAAGTGGGTGCTGAATAATACATTTAAAAGGGCTTCTGTAAACAGAAAAGCCCATCCAACTGAGATCCGATAAACTAGGTAGGTCCCCATGACCCTAAAGGACAAATCAATGGCATGTTTCATCACAACTGAATCACTACTTCTCTAAAACCAAACATGTATGTTGGCATATATAATCAGCAGGCGCCTCCACCTCTCTCTGGCCACGGGAGCATAATCAAATCATAAAATGCACAGTACATGGCTGCGTTTTCTTTTTTTGGTCAATTGTATTTCAATGATGATAATCCATTTCCTTTGGAGACTCCTTAATTGCTCACTTTCCCAGAATAGTAGACATTTTAGACTAAAGGGAAGATGCATTTTTAAAAGTATTTTTCTTTTTTGTATCACTTTTAACACTATAGTCTTACGGTAAAGATAGTTAAGGTGAACTGTGCCTTTTCACCAATTTGCCTAAAGAAACAAGCTTATAATTGCAAACCCTACATTATTAGGGGAAGCAAGGGGAGGCCTACAGTATACAAAATCAGTCATTTCAAAGTCTGGCCTGTAACTTTGACATAGCATGTCACCAGACAATAAAGCTTACAGGGGAGAAAAAAACTCCATGACTTTACTGTAGATGAGCAATTAAAATAATGCACTGTTTGGACTGTTTTGACAACAAGACCGTGAGGGATCTCGGTTGCTACATTGACATGCCACAGATCTCCCTTCTAATACAGCACAGACTCCCTTATTTAAATTACCATTAAAACGGCACTGGAGCATTGGTGGAGGAAGTGGTTGGAGACAGAGGGAGTTTGCAAATCCTCAGGTGCCGCTTGTCCAGGAGTCTTTGTGATGACAGACACCCCGACCTTTGACGTAAATTGATGAGTCTGGGAATCTCTGTTCGATGAATCACAACTTTTGCTGTGTATTTCAAAGGGGAACATTACCAATTAAAACAGAAGGCAAACTGTTATTATCTTTAAGGATGTCTTCCCCCCACCCCAAAGAGAGATGTCTATAATCATGCTGTTTTGTTTTGGAAAGTTGCAGACTGTAAAACCTGAAACTCCTTGCCAGAGGAAATGGGAAACCCTATGTGCTTCCTCCTTTATTCTCTAAAATCATGTAATATATCAGCATGGGAATACTGCCCATTACTGACGACAAACAAGAATGTAATGCATCTTATGGTAAGCTGTAGCATAGCCCTGGAGAATGGGGTATTGGAAGCATTTTCTTCCTCATTAGATCTCAGCATAGCGTTACGTCACACTTTTTAAAGGGACAGTTAGCACAAATAACAGTTAACAAGTATGTTCAAGTTGCTGTAAATAAAAATATCAGCATTATGAATAAAGTACATCTTAAAAAACTAAAGTGTGAAGTATGTATGTAAAAACAGACAGAGAACAAAATCTTCTCACAATAATTTGTGCGAAGAATGTCTTAACATATCATTTGGTTGTGATGCAATTGATTAAATCAATAGGACATTTAGTTTTACTTACTATCGACATTGTACACTTAAACAATTTAACCTTCTACTCTACTTTGGCAGTTCTTGGTAGTAAACCAAACCAGAAGCTTGTTGCTATTTTGCCAATACCAATGTTACATATGCATTGTCAGAGCCCGAAGGATCCCAGTTCTGTTGTAATGTTCTCCA
The DNA here is from genome assembly GCF_902713425.1 of Acipenser ruthenus. Lineage (NCBI taxonomy): Eukaryota > Metazoa > Chordata > Actinopteri > Acipenseriformes > Acipenseridae > Acipenser > Acipenser ruthenus. Next base: position 4,703,258 of record NC_081207.1, on the reverse strand, counting down.
CTGGGATTGCAGCTATCTGATCCCTTGCAGGACTCCAGGGAGCGTTCAAGCGCTGGTGGTCAGTGGTACACATCAAAGCGCTTTCATCTCTCTCTATTTACAACAAGGTAAATACTTCAAAAAATGAAGACACTTTGAGCAGTGCTTGCATGCTTTCTTGTGGAAGACGTTTATCCGAGCACGATGATGTATGGCATGTCAGACTTCAAACAGGACCGGGCTGGTGGCTTTCAATGCCAATGTGGGGAGGGCAGCCCCTAACAGGCTGTGTGATAATGACATCATCAAAAGACCAAACAGCTTTAATTCTGGTCTTTGTTGATTGTGAGCAGCCTCCCCACAAGATGACATGTTTCTTGAGCATTAAGAGACCCTGCATGTGACATTCCTTTATATTCAAGCGTAATCACTTGGATCCATCACCAGTAACTGATGGTTATTGCTAAACATGGCATTATTTGGTAGCTGGCCCCCACGTACTGTGCCTTTTAATATGTATTACTATATAAACATATGACATACTGTACAAGTACATTTAAAACATCTATATTACTTCCCAGTAGTTGTGAGTTATTATGCATCCTGTCTTGAGCTTTTGAAGCTTCTGGTTTGTTTATTGAACTAAAAAGGTTAAACATTTCCTTTTGTTTATCCTGCTAATGAGAAAATTAATCTACTCAGCTGTCAAGTAATCTTCGTTCATGTGTTGTGCAGAAAAAAGCTGGGCAGTTAATGTACAACAACCTTTGCCGTCCAAGTCCAAAAAGTGTTACTTCTAATAAATTGAACATAAAGAATGAGTTTTTGGTGTTGTTTTCTTTGTTAAATTAATATACACACTTTTGACAATTGTTTTTGAAGATATAGCCAAAATGAATTCAAAACAAGGTTGCCATGACACAGATCATATGGTAATGCTCATAGCACATTTAATTAGATAAGCTGTTCCCAAGATATTCTGTGTGTAAATATGTAAGGTATACGGTGAAAAAGAGAAATACGTAGGAAATGTAAATGTGGATCATATACATCTGTGATAAAAGTAAACTGATGCTGCATGTTTTAATAAAGAAATCAATCAAACCTTTTGTTTCAGGTCCGGATTGCTTTGCAGTTAGAGGACGGGTCAAGACTCCAGGATTCTTTTTCCTGTGGACAAACGCTTTGGGAACTGATCAACCATTTCCCACAAACTAGGTGAGAGAACGTCAAGGTTTTAGATACAACAGGAATACCATCGGAGCAGTTCAAAACCATCTCCTAATCATTCCTGTGAAACAACAGGAACACCATCGGAGCAGTTCAGAACCCTCTCCTAATCATTCCTGTTAATTGTTTTAGTCTTTGTTTAATTCTTTGTCTTGCAGCCAGTTACTACTATTAATATATACATATATATATAATCTCTCAAAAAGCCTTACTTTTCATCCAAGTTATACAAGTCACATCAGTGTTATATGTTTTATTTTATTTGTGTTAAATGCACAAGCTCCCAGAAGATTACCAGATTTACAGAACTCGCACGCAAGCTTGTGAAATGAAAGAAACCGAGGCTTCAGCCAGCAGGTGAATTCAGAATAAAATAATAAAAATGGACAGCTGCTGTCTTCTTTCTAAATGAAATCTATATTGCACATTCGCACTTCCCTAAGCTGTCGGATATTTGCATAGTTAACCTGCAAAGTTGTATCCTCTGTGCAGTCTCTCTCTGTTCCTTAGAGAATTCAGGGATATAAACCAGAATCTCTGTCTTGGCAGTTGCACACACGGGTATCAGACTAGGCGGCTCAGAGAATTGGCAGGATTTAAAACCCCCAGCTTGGCTGGGGCTTAAAAGGCATAGAAATGACTGACCCCATTGCGTATTCTGAGCTCCCTCTAGAGGAAGTGTTGCAGCACAGCGCCAGGGCAATGTTGGTCTTTAGCGTGTCCAGCGTGTGGCAATCAACCTTGAACAAAGTACCAATCTGTTGTCCTGAAAGACAATTTGTAGTGCAGCTTGATTCCTACAAAATGCGGACTTCAGGCAGAGAAAAATGATTATAAAGTTATATTTTGTCTAATAGCAACTTAACAACACAGATAAAACAGTGCAATCACACACCATGTTTTTTATACTGATCTTGCGGACAAACATTATTTTGATCTTGATGGTCATATTGCTCAATTATTTAAACCCTGTGTATATAGCTTAATAGAAGAATAATGCATTCTGGCAATCAAGATATTTTATTTTGAAAATAATCAATCACCTTTTTTTTTTTTTTGCACATTACCTCTCTTAATCACATTCATAATGTGATTCTCTTATCCAGCTGCAATAGCAGGATCCTGCCAGCATTATAAAAAGTGTCAAAAAAAATCATAAAGAAAGCTCCGAACACAAATTCTTCTTACTCTGTGGTTTTGAAAGTGCCTGGCTGTGTAAACACAAACTGAGTTCTAAAATCTACACAAGCAAGCTTCTATTGTAATCGAAGCCGTCACTGAGCGATGCCAATCTCTGTCTGACGCTGCAAGTACATTAAAGTGCCTCCAGTTGACACCTGCTTTGATTTAATATTTTTATACAACATAGTTCAGCCATTGCCAGAGCCTCTGTCCAACTGCCTGTCAGACAGCTTTTTTCATCTGTATGACATCATCTTACAACTTGATTATTTTCCACAGAAACTTCCAGACTTTGGGATTGCTTTATGGAATAAGACATTTTAGATTCACTTTTATCTTTAATAACAATTGATCATAAAAGCTTGAGCTAGTTTTTTCTATTGAGTTCTTTTGATGCTGCGAAACCTTTTACTTTCGACCCCACCCTCCCCACCAGAAAAATACCTGAACCCACATAAAATTGCCTGATGTCTGAGACCACCCTAGCAGTTAATTCTGATCACAGCATGTGCTTAGGGGAAAAAAAAGATACATTTGGTAAAAGGTGAGGAACTTTTAAGAGCTGACATCTGCAGTCTTTTGAGAGCCAGCGGTCTGGAAGTGAATGATGTTTAAGCAAAAGCCAGACAATCCTACATACAGGACAGGGCGTGGCCCCATTATAAGGAACTATAGAAGCCACACCAATGTTATGAGTCGCTTGATTGACAAGGTAGGAGATAATATTTATCAGAGTTTGAATGGGTTATGATACTGTCCAACTAACTGAGCTATCGATCCCAAACTACATCTACAAACACACCAGACGACAACTACAAATCAAATACACCAGAAGACATGGTTTGGTCGGTCTATGTGCTGTATGAAGCACCTGGTCATGACAAATCGGGGAAGGCAACAGCTGCAGAGGGCTGGACTATGTGAAAAAGGTTCTTTTAATATGCACAATAGTATTGAATGTGAATTTTCAGAAAATTCATTATGGTCTGAGTGCAAAGTCTAAACAAATTAGAAAAATGAGTTGGAACAAATAGGAAAAATATAGGTTTAAACCTTTATCGTTGGCAAATAGCCAGGATTTTCAACTATCCAAAAGGCCAACGCTATAACTCTATTAGAATCATGACTTAACATTTTGTTACAAATCATTTCCAGGAGAACTACATGTTAGTTTTGCTACCAGTCAAAATTATTTAGATTCAAGTAGCATTAATTTTATTTTTATTTTTTATTCTTTTGTTCAAACTAAATTTGAAACAGAAGATTATTCTTTTGATGTTCAAAATAAATGCCAGAGAAGTACAATGTGCTATTTAGCTTGTATGAATTTAGCATTTAAGATTACTTGGCATGAATGGCTATGTGATTACATGTAATACCTGGGTAATTACCAATCGTTCTATTTCAGATTGCACAGTCTTGTTTGTGCTTTAAAGACACTTGGCCACTTTGCTCTGCTGCTGTGGGTAAATCATTCATCACATCACAACGAAGCCTGCTGATGACTTGGATAATGGACTCCTGGGCTCTGCAGCCACTCTATATAGTGTCCAATTATGTCTCGGAAGGCTTCCTCCCATAAATAGGGGTAACATTAAAAGAATATTATGGGTTATTGACCTTGGACGCATGCTTGTGGGTCATCAGGTCTGACTATCTAAAGCTGGGTGGTTTCAGTGAAACATGGTGTGCCACAGTTTCATTTTGTTCATACCACACATTCACTTCTGAGTTCTGTGTGGTTGATTTGGCAGGCTTTGTGGAATGCACCCTGTGGAGTAACGTACACTAAGTGGGAGAGGCAACACTTGTAGTTTAGATTAAGGCCTTTAGGCAGGTTATATTTTATTAGCCTCCATGTCATCTCAATTATTATTATGTCTAATCCCGGCTTCATCATCCCTCAACAAGGTTTTATGTAGCACCTGGGGGGCTCCAAACAAGCCATATCCTAGAAATGTTTCATACACAGGTAGATGTATTTAACTCTTAATTTTCATACTAATATCCATTTGTTTTCAGTTACAGTACAGTGAAGGGATTTTAGATGTCAGGAGTGTGCTGTGTATGTTTCTGTAAAAAAAAAAAAAAAAAAAAAAAAAGTATTAAGCACCGCTGGTGGCCCTTCTTGAAATTAACATTCCATAGGCAAAGCCTGAAATCCTTGCCATTCCTGTTGTCTGATGGGGGGACTGGTGTGGGTGAATGACGACACTGTTAGATACCCAAGATTGTCATGGCCTGTGAACTTGAACATCACAAGGAATTCGTTTTTCTTTCTCGACAGTCCCACAGCTGCCATGGAGCAAACAATGTGGAAGTCATTGTATATCAACTACTGGTGTACACAGCATGCCTTAAAGCTAAGCGATCACTTTTACTTTGAAGATCTCTGCCTGCTAAACTTAATTATCTTGTTCACCCTCACTACCGTAAACTCATTTTACAACAAACAAACGTACCTTTGTATGAAACTAAAAGTACATTCTGCGAGCTGCTTTGTATAGATGATTTTGCATATATATCGTAAGACATAAGTGGTATTTCTTTTTAAGTGGTATCAAGCATTTTAGAATGATTCAGTATTTAGTGATGGGTCATGCCACCACATTCATTACTCTTGGCATAGAATCGTTGTGAAGATTACCAGACATGGATGGCCCTGCAGCTATCATAACAGATATGTAGATATCCTATAATGTGTTTAATGCATTAAATATATATGCTGTTTGCTGTCAATATCTTGTTCTGTGACTTTGTTTTGGCACTTGTAGGCTATACAAAGTCACACATTAGAACAATTTATTTAGAATATATATGCTTTATATAGCCAATAACTAATGTAGTCAATTATTTGAAACTGGCATTCAGGAATCATTGTAAAAAGCCGCTTTCAGTACGTATGGATTAAGACTCTTGCTGGTCTGTTACTGGGAATAAACCAGTGATTCTGTTTTAATAATAATAGTGATAGCAAATATTGATCTTTCGAGAAGTGATTAATTTACTAATGTCACATTATCACATTATTATGGTTTTGAAAAATAAGCATGAATGATTAAGTCATAACATTTATTGTTTAGCTTTGTGGGCACTTTTTCATGGGCGCCTCACATTTGAATGGAAGGGGGGAGGTTTGTCTGTGTTTTGAAAAAAATATGTTTTCAATTTGAACAAAAAAACAAAAATATTGCATACAGCTATATAGTAATAAAAAAAGTCTCAACGTGCATCAGAAGAGTGGAACAGTGGAGGGGGGTATACTTAAACGTTTACGTCATACCATACCACAGTTCAATATGTCATTTTGCAACGCTCAAGTCCTTTCTGTTTCTAGATTTTGCAGAATCTTGTTTGATACCGTATGAATCCTGTTAAGTTTCGTCACTTGTTTTGTCCCTCTAGTGTTGACCAATCGCCACTAAAGATTGTTTTACAATAAAAATATGAGTAGCAGAATGTTTTCCTAGTAATAGTCTTTGCCATATTTTTTTTCCCATTAGACGGCTCAAGTGAAGTGCTTTTATAACACTAGCCAGAACTGGCTCTACTTACTGAACCAAATCAAGCTGAAAGAAACGTAAAAGTTGTGTTTTTATTGATGTTTTAACTTTAAACAATATTACCTGTGTACTTTTAAATTGTTTTAATTTGTTGTATTAATTTCCATCTGATGTTCAAGACAGTGATGCATTGCAGGACGTCATTTGAAATGTTTAGCTTTAGGAGCAAATTGCTGTTCGGATGATGGCAGTTATTCCAGTGACATTTTCAGCTCAGTCCTGAACTTCAAGCCATGTGTTTTTTCCACTGATCCTCTCACAAATAGGGTAAAAACACTCTTTACCTGTGTTTGGTATTGGCAGCCCTTCAGAACCTCAGTTGGCAGGTTTATGCCTGAGTTATGATGCCCCTTGCTGGATAATATCTTAGCAAGTATTTTAGTGAGGCATAGATATTTTCACTGGATTATGTGGTTTTTTGAGGGTAACAAAACAAACCGAAAAAAGAAACATGCAAAATTAAAATGAACACCATAAGTGTACTGGGATGACAGATGATGATTCCAATTTAAAATGGAAAATGTAAACAATTTAAAAAAAACTTTAAAACAAATAAACCTCATAAATATACGGGTGACAGACGGCGCCTCCAATTTGAGATGAAAAATGTAAACGCAACAGAAAACAAAAGAACAAGGTAAACACAATCATTTAAAAAAATCTTTTTGTTTCATAATGTGGCTTAATGAGTAAATCATTCTAAATGCCATGTTTGTTTGTTTTTTTTTTTTTAAATAAAATAATCCCAAACTTCAACCACAAACCACATAGACTCTCCACCATGTCTTCAGTACAAACCAATCTCATTGTCAAGATGCTGGGAAAGCCTCTTGTGTCCTTTTTGCTGTCGTCAGTTTTGTGGAAGACTTTAGTCTACTGAATGCTTTGCCAAGACATTACAGTGTTTACAGAATTTAAATGACTGTCATTTCTGGATTGGAGCTGGCACCCTGGAATTAACTTTAACCCTTTGTAGTGATGTTCAGCACTAACCACAAGCTCTTACGAGACTTCGTGCTCCATTGACATGGATATCTAAGCATTTCAATCAGTTTCTTAATATAAACCATCTTATGGAAGGCTCTGGTTTTTTTATTATTTAATGGGACATTATCTAAACAAGCGGAGTGTGTAGATTAATTCAGTTTCATATGCGGTACAATCAAAACGATTGGACAGCTAATGGAAGAATACTTAACAATTATTGTTTTCCACACTCCCAAAGTTATTAGTTTTCCCAAACCATATTTACAGACTATACATGCATATGGAGAGCTGAAGCATTTTCACTTGTGTATTCGTACTTCGCAATGTTTTATCAATTAAATCTAAAAGAGCAACATTAAGAAAGGCAATGTGGATGTGAAACATTTTCTCTTGTTTTCATAGAGCTGACGGGTATGACCCTGTTACATGCATCAGCCAAAGTCTAAACCAAAAGCTGCTGTTATCCATATCTCTGGAACCAGATGAAAATCTATAACGTTTCCTTAAATGATTGAACCTTCAAAGCTAAGGGGTCATTAACATAGGGCTTCTGTTTCGATTTAATGCCAGCTATGGTTAGCCCAGATTCTGTAGGTGCAGCTGGTCACAGAACAAAAGTACGGCACTCGGAGCAAGGTGAACCCAACATGCTTTCATGTCAGCAGGACACAACTGACCTCTGACCTGCTGAACCTTAAATCCACACTGTTGTCCCAAGTGGCCTGTAAGAATTAGCATATGGAGTGTGCCTGAAACGTGCAGGCTCTGGCCTGACAGCTCTGCAGCAATAGATATTGTTAACACTTTTACAAAGCACATCGTTCAATTCAAGTTTTAGTGGGGGGGTGGCTGTCATAATTTCATGCAATGATCAGGGTTGGTTGTTTTTTTTATTTTGATTCAGTAAACAGAGCAGTTGGTTGAAAGTATTTTTAGGATTTTTGATTAAAACATCAAGCAAGTGACTTTCAGACATTTGCAGATCGACAACAAATAGTTAAGTAAGCAACAGATAGAATTTTTTTTTCAGTTATGAAAGCAATGCATTTTCGTTTAATTTTAATGTTTAAGCAATGGACTTTCTGAGACCTTGACGTGCAAAACAACTACCAAACACCATAGTGTTACTGATAAAAATCTGTCGAAGCCTGGCCAGAACTGCTTTACTAATCCAAGGTTCAATATGACACCAGTTGCATTCGAATTTGAGATTTCCATTCAGCCCTTTGATTGGGTGCAACTCTTGAGTGCATCAGGTCACAGTACAAAGAGGTTTCCAGGTGTCTGCATCAAGTGTGCTAACCTATGGACGCAGTGCAATCAATATGAACATAGAAAAAACCTTACACAGTGTCACCTTTAAGCACTGGAAATGAGAAAGGACGATTTACGAGGTTTTTTTTCTTCATTGATAGGCTTTTAGACCCAGAAATTCTGATGACGCAGGCTGTTCTGTGATCTTATTTCCTTTAAAAGCCAAAATGTCAATAGATTCTTTGCCTGCTCTATAGAGTTGCCCAAAGCAGGCTTTACTTCTGAAACAAGCCTAGCATCAAAGCGGCAGGGTTGCAGTGTTGCCCTGACCTTGCAGCAGTCCAAGCCCATATTGCAGACAGGTATTCATTTAAAATGAGCCACACTTACATTTTCCTTTTGTAGTTTCATATTATTTCTAAGATTACATCACTCTGTTAAACAGGAGCAAAAAGTAAGTTTTTCTTTGTTTGTCAGCTGGCATTCCATCGCATGTGTTTCAATAAATAAGCATTTTAAAAAACATTACACTAATGAGCTGATTTATTCTTGAACAGTCAAAAGCTGCTCTTGTCTTGGCTGGGGACAAATAGGAAAAAAGAGGATGGAGTTACATGGTAGGGGCATTTTTATATGCAGATTGAATAGTGTACTGGATCAGCAGCATCCTGATTTCACATTGGGACAGCATGAGATTTACTAAGGACTGATTAAAATGTAGAGTGAGAAGGTGCGTACTGCATGAAGAACCAAGTCTGTGAGCTCAGTGTTGAACAACGGTTGCAGGAAATTCAATGCAAGAATGTCACTCCTGACCACCTGATTAGCCCAGAACGTCAAACGCACTGTAGTTGGAATCAAGAAGGGAATTGGATTGTATCTAGGCAATTTTTGTTTTGTTTTGGTTTTTTTTTCCCTTCCAACAACATCAATTATTTTTAAAAAGAAAATAAAAGAAGCCCCCCCCTGCCGTTTTAATATCAATCATATCTAACAGACACTTAGTTCACTGGGTAACTGGTCTGTCTATCTTGGGGTGTTTTGAAGATTTTGGTTTTATTGTTCCAAAAGGTCAAGTTCTTCAAAGCTTTCCTTCTGTTCTCCGCAGGGTTCCTGGGCCACAGCTGTCAGAATCCACTCCTCTCTGTGTTTATATGAGAGACGAGGTAGGTCAGAGCGCTCATACATTTTTTTTTTTTTTTATTGGTGCAAGCACTGTAGGCTGCATGATATTGCTATTTCTTTTTTTTATTAGCCAGAAAAAAAGTTATTATAGCAGCATTATCTTCTTTCTTGGGTTTCATGCTATACATGCAGACACTGAATTAAAGTGCAAATTGATTGGAAAATAGTTGCTAATGTTGTATACAGGGCATGGTATGGTTGCCTTGACTGTTTGCCACTGCATGCCACATAGAGTTGTTCTTTGCTGTTGTTAACAGTATTCAGGATCAATACCATTACACATACGGTATCTCTTATTCTTTGGTTCTCCCTTTGGTATTTAATAGCGTTCCACTATGATTTTGGTAATCAATGAGGAATTAATTTGGTAAAACCGTGTTAGATAGATAATACTACAGGAACAGTTTATCTGCTTTTGTGAACCCAAGCACCAGAAAATCATGTTAAAATGTAAATGATTTTGATCTTTCACTCCCTCTTAATAGTAATATTTTCTTCAGAGGTGTTTGCTGGCTGAGGGGTATTCATTCTGTTAAGGATCTGTACATGTTCTGTGTAAACAGAGGTTGAGGGTTTTTTTAAACTACTGATTAAAAATTATCCTTGAATGTCGTCTTTGTTACAATTCTCAATTATTTGTTTTATGATTATTGTAATTTTGAATGGGATAAAGACCAGATTCCATTAATCTTTTAGGATAATTCATGCCAGTTTTATTATAATGTCATTGTTCTCCTCAATGCCAGCAAGTACAGCTGATCTGTTAGGAAAGGTGAACAAAGTTAACAGACCGTTGCAATTTAGCAGCCTTCACCTGCAAACAGTATCATTAGAGATTGTAAAATTGTAAAGAAAACTACTAAGCTGAAATTCCTTGTTTCAGATAGCTGGCGAAGAAGCACTAAAGAAAATGACCCTGAAATCCCTTGGGTTAACTGGTGGCAGTGCCATTGTCAGGTGAGAAAACCTAATTTCAACATTCCGAGCTCTCCTGAGGAGGAAACTTAACAAATTGCGTTCACCCCTCCCCAAAACTCAAATCAAGAAACATTCTTTTTTTTCCCTCCATTTCGAAATGCTTAGGGTATTTTCTCCTGGGGGGTCTCTTGATTTTTAAAACATGTTTTTGTTTTCTGTTTTGCCCATTGTAGATATATCGTGAAGAAATCCAAAGTGCTTGAGCAGACGGAGACGATGCAAGTGGGGGAAGCGAAGCCAAAGGAAGAAGTTGAACCGTCTGCAGGAGTGGAAGCTGCTCCGTGTAAGAAAGATGTAGAAATACCTGTGGAGAAGCCAGCTTCAAGTGCCATTTCTACAGAGGTGCAAAATAACACTGCAGAGGCCGTCAGCCACAAAAAAGAATCAGTCCTGAATCTAGATATTAAAGAGGAAGCGGTAAGGTTAATGCCAACAAAAGATGAGGCGATCAAAAAGCAAGAAACAAAGCCAGAGCCATCTTCAGAATGCCCAGGACCTTCTTCTGAACGACCCAAGAACATTAAGCAAGAGCCCTCAGCAGCCCCAGATCCAGCACCGAGTACTTTTGTGCCATTTTCTGGAGGGGGGCAGCGACTCGGAGGACCAGGGGCTAAGGGACAGGAAGCAGCAGGCAAACTTTCTTCTTCCAGCTCACTGGCATCCCTTTCCAGCCCTGGAGGTCCGCCAAAGGCAAAAAAGTTCAAAACCTGTTCCGAGTCAGGTGCCAAGGTAAGAATCAAAGAAGTTTTTTTATTATATTAGCTGCTCACACCAATATTTATAATTTTTAGCCAAGAAGCATGAGTGATTAGCTGCTCACCCATGCTCCTAGACTGAACACTATTGAACACTACTGAACCTGTTTTATTATACAGATTTACAGTGTAGAATAAACCCTGCTACGGATCAATGTGGAATTCCTGCTTTGGTTTAATCACTGTGCAGTACACATTGTTCCAGTTCCTGTTTACAGTTCAAGGTTCCTCTTCTTTTTTTTTTTTTTTTTTTTTCTTTTTTTTTTTAAATTTAGTCGTTGCCAATTAGTTTTTATTATTTTCTCCCCAATTTGAAATGCTCAAATATTTTTAGGCTCAGCTCACCGCTACCACCCCTGCGCTGACTCGGGAGGGGCGAGGATGAACACACGCTGTCCTCCGAAGCGTGTGCCGTCAGCCGCCAGCTTTTTTACAATCTGCAGACTCACCGTGCAGCCGCCTCAGAGCTACAGCGTCGGAGGACAATGCAGCTCTGGGCAGCTTACAGGCAAGCCCGCAGGGGCCCGGCCAGACTACAGGGGTCGCTGGTGTGCGGTGAGCCGAGGACACCCTGGCCGACCTAACCCTCCCTCGCCCCAGGCGACGCTCGGCCAATTGAGTGCCGCCCCCTGGAGCTCCCGTCCACGGTCGGCTGTGGAATAGCCTGGACTCGAACCGGCAACGTCCAGGCTATAGAGCGCATCCTGCACTCTAGCGAGGTTCCTCTTCTTTACCCTCTAGACCAGCTGTTTTGCAGGAGCCCCCTTATTGCACAATCTGATGCCTCAATCCCATGCCTTTCCCTTGCTACGGCATTTGGATGTTTTAAATCAGTTCAACATGGACTCCTTTATCATCCTTCCAAGATCAGTCAGACTTTTCAACAGGACTGCGTATGTGTGTTTGTTTAATATAAATACCAAAGATCAACACTGCATTATAAATGCTTAAATTCCGTCATCCCTTGTGAATTAAGTTTCCAGAAGCATTAAAGAGAAAGTGACAGATTGAAGTTTAGCAGATATCCTTCAGTCTCATTCTGCCATTAATCGTTTGTACAGGTTCTGAATTGTTTTCAACTAGTTGCACAGCATGTAACTGAAACTGTTATTAGCGTTCCCCAACATTTTCCGCAAGTTTCTACTCCAGTGGCAAAAACCCTTCATCCCAACGGCTGTCTGTAAACTTTTTCCATGCCCCAAGAGAAGTTTTGTTGCAACATCTTGTGCCGCCACATGTAATTTACAGAGTTTATTTTTCCAAAGTTCATTCACAGAGCTTCTCTCTTTTCATTTCCAAAGGAGAAAAAGAAGTAGAATAGTATTTAATTTAAACTATGCCCTTTGTCACACTGTAAACCTTTATAACTTTTTTTTCTACAAATCATATCTTTTAAGTTAGACTTACGCAAGGCTTTAAGTTTGTTTTTTTAAGAGAAGGTATGAGCTCAATTTTACCTTTTATACTACAAAAACCCAGATACCTTTAGGCAATAAAGAGTCAATAAACATTTTACATTTTTCTTAACACTGAAACAAATTGCTTGACATCTTTATCACTTTGATCATTGCCTTGATTCTTTGATCTCAAGTCTCAGTATCTGATAATGTTTGATTGATTATAGAGCATTATAGAATGCGTGCCTGCTTTGTTTTCTTGTGTTTTTTCTTTCAAAAAGTTTGCATGCAATATCATAGCACGCTGTCGTCTTCAAAATAAATAAAGTGCTCAACTTGAAAGGCGCACTTGTTTTAATAAGACAGGAACCCGAATATTTTCCGTTAATGTTTGACGTGGTGGGAGGACTGGATAAAATATGCACTTTAGCTTTATTTTTCTGTGCACTGGATGTTTAGTAGACCGAACCAACGAATACCCTTTGATGTCAGAAACTTTAATTATTCAGAAGTAATTTCACTTAAATACCCCTTTACAGATCAGAGCTGAATAATTTTTTTTTTTTTAGCTTTCTTGATTATAGTGTTTATAGTTCCGAGTTACAACAACAGTTAGAGGATCACCTCACTTTGAAGTCAGTCATTTTTGTTCCTGTCCTGGGCCAGTGCGTTGACCCCTAACAGTCCTGATTACTTCCTTCACATACACTGAGATAACTGTAAATACACAGCTTTGATATCTGACTATGAGGCGGCCTGCCTCAGGGGGACACCATATGCCCTGTTACAATTAGGGAGGTTGGGGAGATGGGTACAACTTCCTGATCAAAGACCTTGAAGATGGTTTTCTTTCCAGACCAGTGGATAATCGTTAGATCAAGTACTTTAACCTTGGTTTCGCGAGCCTTGAAATGTATAGCGTCCTAGAAGAAAAAGCCATTAAAAACCTCGCTCTCTCGCTCTCTCTCTCTCTCATAAATCCATTCAGTTTCTGAGTCTAAAAAAAATAGTCTAGGTAATCCAGATAACATACAAAGGCAAAACTGCAAAAAGCCTCAACAAGAACAGCTTTGAGCCAGTGCCCTCCAGACTTGTTTAAGCCAGTCATTACTGTGAGAGTTTGAGCCGTGCGCCATGCCCTCCATGTTTTACAATTCGTAAACAGTTGGTCTGGATGAGATCGGTTGTCACAGTTTTTGCATGAGACTGCTGTGATATGGAAGGCAGAAAGCATCAACTCCGTAGGTGTTTGCAAAGTCTTTCACTTGCGTGTCTATATATCTGTCTGTAAAACAGTGACCCGGTGGTCAAATACCAATTTTATAGAAATTGTCTGTTGGGTGGTAAGCATATAAAAGCAACACTCTTACAAGAGCCAGCACAATGGGGTGGAGGGCATGTCCCACTGTATAAAGAGCCAGTACTAGCAGCAGCAATTAAGCAGTCAAGATGAAAAGGAAAATTTTCATTTTTTTTTTTTTTTTTTTAACCATGAACTGTTGACTGCTGACAGCTGTGGAGCCAAAAAAAACACTTAACAGATCAAACCACAAGCCCAGTGCGGACCAGAGGAGATGAGACAATCCCAACAGAGTAGCGTCAGATGGGACCACCAGTGACAAACATCATGGAACGCAGTGTCGCAATGGATTTTGGTTCATGTTTTGTTAATGAATTCATATACACGGCGTGGCCACTTTATTAGGACAGAACTGGCTTTGGCATCACCGTGAATTATAAATACAAATGGGGTTGATCGTGTGACATGTGATCACTGACAAAGTTCACATCAGCATTGCTGTGGATCCACCCATCAGTGATGCATTTGTACTTGGATGGCAATGGCTATTTTTAAGATGATAATGCACGCATCCACCTTGCTAGAATTGTGCATGAATTTTTTGAGGAGCATGACTGAGACTTGAGGCATCTTCCATGGTCTCCACAATCCCAGAATCTCATTCCAATTGAGCATGTATTGTCATTAATTCATTGAACAGGCTTTACCGAGAAAATCACCGAGAAGCATCAGGTTTCAGCAAAGCAGTTACTCTGTACTGTACAAATGTAATAGAAACTCTGACACATTATCAGTAGTATACCCATTTGAGAGACAACAGTATACTATGGTGCTCTGCAAAGATAGAGATTCCACTGTAAAACTTTGTATGGAAACTGAATTATTTGAATTCTGGTACAATCTGCCTAAATTTAGCAGAGGTTGTGAGACTTTTATTTTTATTGATCTTGGTATTTCTATATATGAGACCCTAGTAAAGAGTAGGTTAATCCAGTACACATAGTTGGAGACACTCCAGTCATTACAGTGTTTATCTCTGGCTAAATTAATCATTTATTTTAACTTTGTAGCAGCTCTGGTTTTATGATGTGTTGCACTGCTGGGCTTACAGACTTGTGTGAATTCCGTGTGCTGTAAATGTTTTACGTTGAGTTACATGTTCCAAGTTCAATCCAATAATCTGTGTTCCATTCAGTCTGGGGACAGAGACAGCAGCACATACAAAGAAGGATTACTACTGGCCTGGCCTGGCCAGCTTGTTAAACTATATTAGAAACAGTTTGAGAGAAGGCACTTGGAACAGTATTATCAAGGTCATTGGTTTCTAGTAGCTTGTTACAATTAGTGACATTGGTGCTGAGTGTAATTGTAGCAGTGGTGTATTGTAAGGAATAAAGCTGTGGTGTTTTAGGAATTAAAACCTAACTTCGATGCTGGCATCATTCCACAGTTGGCAGATCAGGGCTGTAATGTTGTCGTTTTAAATTCTTGAACCCATGCACTTCATTGTAACATAGTTTCAGTTTCTGACGGACAGAAATACTCTGTTTAATTGCCTGGTTTGGAGAAAATGGCCTGAAATAGACTTCAGAGTCTAATGAGGGAAAGTACATTTGGTGTATATATTTGATTGCAGGGTTGTTTGATGAAAAAGCTATTTATTGGTCATGTCCACAATATCTAACATCCCTCAGATGTTTTTTGGGCATGTATTAAAAATCCCCCTTTATACATTCAGGTGATTGGGCTTGATATTGAGTTAATGTAAAGGTTTGTCACCCACCTCAAATTCAGTGTATTCTGATTTTTGTCAATTTAACGTTTTAAGAACACACATTACTTTAGATCTAAAACTGTGCACTCTGAAAACTCAACATTTCTTTACAGAAATGACATGCTGGCTGTCAAATCAGGTTTCTTCGTAGAGACATATCTCGCATACCCCAATAGAATACTGTAATTAGGTTTGTGTAACCCTGTACTTACAGTGGACAGCAGTGTATTTTTGTTAAAAAAAAAAAAAAAAATGCTCCACCACCCACGCTGGCTGTTGTTGACTTTCTAAATTTCATTTCCAGCAGCAAAAATAGCAAATGAAGCCTTGTAATTTCATCAGCCTTTTAAGAATGCTTTTGTCATTTTGTTATTTTGTGTTTTTATTTTTTGTTTCAGAAGTCGCTGGGTTCCAGAAATGAAGAACCGACTACTGAAGACGGGGAAGGTTTTTTAGAGGTAAAACAAATACATCTTAAAAATTAATCTCTAATTTTCACTTTCCGTGCACACTGCAGGCTCGGCCCGCTGTAATCAGGTACACCTTAGTGGCTTATTACCACCCTTATATGTAACGAAATATTGTTCAGTTTCCCCAACATTAAAAAAATCCTCTGTACCTCTGTCTTGAAGCACAACTACTACTCTGCCTGCCCATGTGCTTGTTTAGCCAGTGGACATACCCCACTCCACGTGGAATTCCACCTGAAGCTTCTGTGGGGGTGCTACCAGGACTCGTGGAGACTTGAAATAAATACATCTCCTATCAGTGTCTTCTTTGATGAGGACAGATGTCAGTCTGAATTATATACAATGAGAAAATGAATGAGGATAAAGAACAGAGTGACAGATTGAAGGGCTGGCTGTCATCTCTGCTATAATATATCATGGCTGTGGGACTGTGGACTTGGCTTAGGGTGGGAGACCGTGGCTGCTGGCTTAGCCAAAATGTCGCACCACAGAAAGCTTGCTGTGGAGCCAAGCACACTGTCTGCACTTGGGAATTGTAATGGTGCTATCTATATATATATATGTATATATATATAAAAACAAAAAAGCTAAAAATATACACCCTGTCTTGTCATTTTGTCCCGTTTTCTTGCCTGTTGCTTTTGTTTCATTTCAAGTTTGAAAGGAATTTAAATTATAGCAAGTTGTAAATCTTTTTGTTGTTGTTGGTAGACAGTATCTTGTCTTTGTAAAATTGATGAAATGAGAAAAGGGTGGTGTTTGGGACAGAATGACTGAAAGTTATTTTTGCAGGAATGGAATCTAAAATGAACTGCATATGTAAATATAAAGGGATTTTAAGAATTTAGCTTAAATAAATATATGGGAAGAATTATATGAAAGGCAAAGCCTATGCACATTTACAAATCTACACAGAAATTAATTTTTCTGTGCGCTGGATGTTTAGCAGATCGAACCAGCGAATACCCTTTGATGTCAGAAACTTTAAATATTCAGAAGTAGTTTCACTTACAATTTCTGTTTTGGTTAAGTTGGTTAATCTTTTGTCTCAACTCAGACAAGATCAGGGAGTTGGTGCAAGACTAAAATTATTGGTTGATGATGGTACACAGCTCAGCTGGGATACCTAGTAGCTGTAACATTCAAAAATGACTGTCAAATTGAAATAAACTATTTCTGTGATCCCGTGGTTTAGGAGCTACTGAAACAGCACAGTTATTATGTTCTTTAATATGCACTAATATGTACTTCATTCGCTACACTTGTTTCTTGTCATCAGTGCAAGTTCCTGCCTCTCTTTTAAAAGTAAATGAGCCATTTCATACAAGAAGAATGCCAGTCCATCATTTCCAACAAGCTCCTGCAACCATGCAGGTCCTCATGCAAGCGTGACCAGTGCCCTGCTGAGGTCGAACAAGTGCACAGGCCTCCCAGGCTCCCGGATATGTTTAGTGCTGGGGGAAACTCAAATTATACAAAGTTACGCTTGTGCGAGTATGTATAAATGCTCAGGGATCGTGCCTTGTTCCTGAAGCATTTTTAATTGTACTTCCACTATTTGTTGCTTTGTGGGTATTTAGAGATGGAAGATTACTCTGTTTGCACAAAACAAAATACTGCATTCAAACAGGACACATTTTCACAATAGGAGGGGGGGTGGGGACAAAGGACTGGAAGCCAGGAAAGTTTACTGTAACTACACAACTGCAGTGTATTTCACAAGTCTCAAAATAAGTATCACCCTGGATGCCCTATTGACAATGCTAGAGTGCTGTTGAGGGTCCCTGTGCGTTCTGTATCTCAGCCCATCGATCGAGAGGCCCTGGTGTATCACATGGATGCGGAGCACCGTCAGCGAGGGGAGGTCTTTGCTGAGGACCTGCCTGATGAGTTCTTCCAGGTGACCGTTGATGACATCAGGAAGCGCTTTGCACAGCTCAAGAGTGAGAGGTAAGCTCTGCTTCCTGTTTCCCTGTTAAAACGAAACTGACCAGACACAAGCCTATTTTGGGGCTTTGGATAATTATTATTATTATTATTATTATTATTATTATTATTATTATTATTATTATTATTATTATTATTTAGATTTTAAATTTGATCTGGGATGGTGCATAGTCTTAAGAAATAATATACCTAGGTTTTTCCAAGTCTCAGCAAATACTAAGTAACGAAAGGCATTGCTTAGGTATTTTTTACTATGTAGACTCCCGGCATAGCATGCATACAGGGCTGAACTTGTGTCGTTCGCACTGTATTTGCAATCATCTTAGGAGTGACTAAGTTATATCATAGCTAGTACATCTTGTTTCTACTTTGCAACCCAGTTCAAGACACAAGACTCAATCTGTTTTCAGTTATTTTGTTTTAACATACAATTTTGATTCAAGAGCATTTCTGATTAACACATCACAAGATGATGAACCTATGTTAGCTCATTATGGGTTTTCTGTTTGTGTGTCTTGCACGCATGACTGACACGCACAGGGTTAGTTCTTTCACATCTTCATGCCCCACAGCGTTCCTATTGGTTAAGATAGCCTTGTGGCGGATTTGTCTTTGTAATCGCCTCAAATTGTTCTCACAAGGAATTCACTAAGCCATAAAGTCTGTGACCAGAATTTTTTTTTAAGTTGACATTACAAAAAAAAAAAAAAAAAAAAAAAAAAGTTTATTATTGGCAATACATAATTGGAGAAATTCCCACACCTTCTTGGTTTCCAGTACTAGTGGTTAATTTTGTTTTTATGACCTGTTCTGGTCAGCCTCTAAACTGTGGTCACCCACATTAAACTGTTCTCATAACAGCTTTTTCATGTTCTTTTATAATTGAGCCCAGTCTTAAAGTTGAGTTAGGAGATTTTTCTTGCTTGTATAGCGATCGATGAGAATGGCTTGTTGTTTTATTTATTTTTTGGTCTGGAGAAATGTTTGTTATATCAGGTTGTTCAATATAATATCAGCAATTTGCTTTATCAGAATGATGAAGAAACGGCCAAATTGAATTGAACATCTTTATACAGTATACAGTAGTTCTTTCAAGACAACTTCACATTGATCAACATTTAAACTGTGTATTTAAAAGAAAATGGTAAAAAAATGTAGAGTGACTGATCTTAACAATGCTGTCCTAAATGAATAGACCTGTCAGTGAGTTCCTTCAACCTCCATCTGAGCTCTACAATGGAACTCCATTAACAGTGTTAGTGTTATGCCACTTGAGATCACTAAGATCATTTTATTTAAGGGAGTCAACTCCATCATGTATCTAGTCATGAGGCTCGCGATGACATATACAAGCAATGCAAACAGCTTGTTCCATAGTGATGTCCCATTATAGTTTTTTGGGTTTTTGCTTTAATTTTCAGGGAGGTTCTTGAAGAAGCTCCGCTGTTGACCAAGTCCTTGAGGGAGTCTCGGATGAAAGAAAAGATGCAACGATACCCCAAGGTCAGTGCTTGTACCCCTCTCTCTACCGAAACAATCTGATATTGATTTGAGTAGTGTACAAAACGCATTTGTTTGTCTTCTGATGGTTCATTTGTGTTGGTTTCTATTTTATTTTTTTCTCTGATATGGTTTAATGGAAGCAGTTTTAAAGAATCACAAATTAAAGAACATGTTAGTCTGATCCTTTGTGGACTTGCTTGCTGATGATATCCTCTTGTGCTGGGCAGGTTGTGGTGAGAGTACAGTTCCCTGACAGACATGTTTTGCAAGGATTCTTTCGACCTTTGGAAACAGGTGAGATGTTAATACATTTTGGACAAAGTTTAAAGCATCATAAAGTATTAAATTCAGTTGTTACGTTTTTTCCCCAATAGTATCAACTGATTTATTTATATATATATATATATATATATATATATATATATATATATATATATATATATATATATATAAATTCATTCCTTTGGGGGTAAGTGTTAATGGGTTTGTGTGTGTAATGAATCTTTCAGAAACCCTTTCATGTTTCTTCATTTTTTTTTTTTTTTTAATTAGTTTTGTGTTCAGACATGTGTTGTGTGACATCTGCCATTTGCGTGATGTTGTCTCACAACATAGTCATACAGAAAGCAGTTCTGGTGAGGTGTTGAGCAGACTCTCACGAGCATCGGGAGCCCAGAAACCTCAATAGCGCCAAAGGCACAAGTGATTTACAGCGAGGCTTCACACAAAAAACAGCATTGTTTTTATTGTTTGTTTGTTTTTTTGGGCACTCTCTGTGGCTGCAATTTATAGATAACCAACAAGGGACAATAAAAAAAAAAATACTTACTAATAACTTCTTTTAAAAAGCATTACAGCAAGTCATGCATTTCTCAAATTATTCTTCCTAAACCCACATCAAGTGCAAATACTGGAATAGTTTTATGGATTTGGTTCAATAAAGTCATAAAATATGTTTGACTAGCCCTTGACATCCCCCTATTAAACAGGCTACATCCAGCTTGGGCAGGTGCCACTAGTGGTCTGTGCACGGTACTTTAAGTTAACATTATCTACACTCTCATCCCTGTGCTTTTGTAGCAGATTTTAGCAGAAGTCTGCATTACCATTTAACATTTTGACAGCCACACAAATAGACACCTGTTGTTGCTGTGCCTCTGTAAAAATGTCTCTTTGTGAAAGCGTTTTGCAAACGTACAGCATCAAATCGTTGTTATAATGTAAGAGAAAACACTATGGGGCAGTGGAAACACACAGATGTGGACGACAAACTCTGAAATCTGTAGCAACCAGGGATATACTTACTGTTCCAGGTACAGTTTTTAAGTAGTTCACTTTGGAAAAGAATCCTCAGTTGAGCCATAGCCGTTAATTAACTTGCTCATCTGTATATTAAGTAAAGCACGCCAGCTGCTGCTGCAGGAGTATTTCTGATATAACCCATATCAGGAATCGGACCTTGTCATTGTAATTAAACCATATAATTCATCCTTTTCCAGTTCAGTTCTGCATTTATTTGTCATTCAGACGTTATTCATGTATTTTCAACCGCTTTTGGTGACCCCATTTATTTGAAAAAAAAATAAAAAGTTATATAGTATGTTTCTGTATTTGTACCTGTGATTTATTGTTTGGTTATTAAGAATAAACAGAGTAAACGTGATAATTGTGTTGTTTGTTACTTTTTAGTGTAATTCTGCTGTAATTCTAATTCCAATTATAACTGACCACGGGTCTGTCAGAATATGCCAGCTGTACAGCACTAAACAGAAATTTATCAGATGCATTAAATACAAATGTGTGCAGGATTTCAGTGGAGTAGTTTAGTTTTATGATTTTTTCCCTTGTCTATTTTTAATGTAACTTTTACCTACCAGAAAATATTCCCCCAAATCCCCTCTTTTCATCCCAGTCGACACAGCGTCTTACACCTCCAGCTTCACCACAGCAGTATACACTGAGCAGAAATGATCTGCTCTAAAATTGCATGTATTGGTTTTTCAGTCCGACAGACAGGAGACTTGATGGTTCTGTGTGGGTAATGCACAAATAAGTCATATGTGAGGACAATCATAACCGCACGTTGTTATGTCTTTCCTTACTCGTTGCTTGTTTTTACAATATTTAGTCTTAAATACCAGTACCAATATACACCAGTGGTGGTTATCGGAAGGCTATAACGGTATATTGGACGGTAATTTGCCAGATCTGCATCCTTCAATTACCTCCTCCTGCTTCACCCTGTGTTGTTTTTTTTAACAGTGTTAATTTTAGTTGTTGTCTTTCCCTGAAAATGGTGAATTTAAAACTGCAAAAATAAAGTCATTTTAAAGGGGTTTGAACTAATGAAGACCAGCGTATAAAGGGCTCTACATGAGCCAGACTGAATCTTAATAAAAAGAAAAGGGAGAGATCAAACAGCTTGTGCAATTTGACTTGACTTTGATGTCTGTTGCTTTCATTCTTGCAATGGTTTAATTTTATTAGACTCTTCCAGCTAATGTTCTGAAGAGTGTTTGGCTCCTATTCCTGCACCCTCTTTTACACTCACAAACACTTTCGAGCTGTAAGTGTCCCACAGCTTTCTTGTTCAAAATGGAAGAATGGTTTTACAACTTTCTCTTTCCAGTTTATTGTATAATATCGTTTAATATTATTATGTAACACTGTTTGAGTGTAGAGGCATTATGTGTGGAAAACAAGGAGACCAGAAAAATTTCCCAAAGCAGAAAACTTTAAGGCCAAAGGTCAACAAACCCAGGACATTTCTCATTTTTCATTCCACGTACCTCACAGTGTGTGAAAGAAGGAGGTGAAGAAATGGCAGTGCGTGCCATGGTGGTCCAGGGGAGGTAGAGCAGCTGAACTCTTCAGCATGTGGGCTGGAATGTCACGCAGTCGGAGCCTCAACCACCATCTTCTGGATGGGAGCCTAGCACTGAAAACCTCTCCCCACAGATATGTGTGTAATGGTAGTCTGGATACGGTTAACCTAGACTGTTTTAAAAAAGATATAATCATGATCATAATAAAAACAGGTACAGTAAAATGACAGAGGCCAAGCTTTTAAACATGCCTTCCCAAAGTGGAATAATAAAAAATAAACGTTATTATTTTACGCGTGGACATCATTTCTGAATGGTCAAGTTCCTCTAGAAGCTGCAGAGTAAAAACCAGCACCTCATTTTGATAACTCCTTGTCCTGCTTTTTTTTGTGCATTGGGATTCATTAACCTTTACGTTCTAGCCAGCGTTTGGAGTTCCTATCTAGTATTTGCCTTGGTTTTCGTCTGGTTATTGATGTATGCTGTCCTTCTAAAAATATATTTGTATTATACTACCCTTGTCTCAATTGGATTGATTGGCAGCAGAATAGTAAAGCAAATTCTGTCAGTCCAAAAGGTTTTGAGGTCTGGTTTGAAAAGCACAGTGGATGAGGCCAGCCCAATGGATATGAGCAACCTTTCGCTTGGACATGAGATCTGCACCTTTCATTTCATGCATCACACTCTTCATAAACCCCTTTCTGTCTTCGCAGTGGGTGCTGTGAGAGAGTTTGTGAGGAAACATCTTGAGGATCCAGACCTCCGATTCTACTTGTGTAAGTGCCCGTGACCTCCATGACATAGAAGGTTTCTCCATCTATTTAATAGATACCTTAATGTTGATTTTCCTGAAGGACTCCGCTGCTGTTATACACAGATTCAGAAGCGAGGGGTTCATGACTTGTGTTTTGGAGTAATGTCATTTGCAAGTCAGTTTTTTTGTTTTTTTAAATATGGGCATGCAAGTTTGGGAGGAGTTACGATTTTTGTTGCTCATGGATACCTTTTACTGTTTTTTTGTTTTTTTTGTTTTTTTTTCTTTTAAAAGAAATTAGAACCTTAAAATCTTCATTAGAACCAAATGGAAAGACATGATTCATAAAATAGATTTTTGTTTCCACTGGTACATTTGTTTTATGTGTTTGTTTTATTGTTTTCTGTGATGCAGAGGCGTAAGATGGTTAATGTTTCTTCCCTATTTAAAAAATCTCAAAAGCCTGGAAAACAGTTATGAAATTAGTGCTCCAAAAATGAATGGAAAGGGTCAGATCTTACACAACAGATTGTTTAGGATCCCACCCTTTTCTTTCATGGTTGGCCAATATCTGTAAAAGCTTAATATTCTGACACTGCTGAAACAAGTACAAAGAAAAAATAGTTTCATATCTTTACACCTTGGATCCTGATATTGTCATAAATCAGATGCTAAGCAGGCCTGAACGACTAATAAGGTAGGTGGGTGACCTCAAATGAAAGAAGCAGCTGCTGCAGGAACTGGACCTTCTAGTTCAGCCAGTATACACCCATCTGATCCAGAGCTTTGCTCCTGCCCTTGCATTGTATCATTAGAGATGGATCACAAACAGCAAACCCTAATACATAGTGTGTAGCTCTCCCAGGTTACACATGAAGCAATTGGTTTTCGTTTCCATCTTGCATTTCTGTTGTTTTCTGCGCCGTTTTGCAACAACTGACAGATATAACTTGCAAAAATATAGAACATAGTTTTTCCTGATTCTGCATTTGCTCAACCCATTTTTTTTTTTTTTGTAAAAATGTATCTTGCAATATTAGAGAGATAGCAGGAAACATCTGCAGTGTATGGAGGATATCTAAAAGTAATACGCTGGTTTGTGCATCTTATAAAAACTATACACGTGTCGTGCTAGCCTAAAACTAAACTCTCTTTCTCCTTTCTCTCAGTTATTTCCCCTCCAAAAGTGATTTTGAATGACCTCACAGACACCCTTTTCCAGGTAAGGATCATCTTATTTGTATTATACTACTACAGTTCTACATCCATAACTATTCAACACTCAACAGTGCTGAATTTAGAATTACAGTCGCCACCGCTTAGAACGGGCATGTTTGTGTTAACGTGATTCACCCGCAGTAAGCGATGGACGGTATCAACACCCACACAATAACCTGACATTCAAAATGTCCCCCAATCACCTGTACAGTAATCAAAACAAACAAGCGTGTATGCGGTTAAAACTCTTTATTAAGACCCTCGTTACACTAATAAAAAATGTATTAAAACCTATGAATGTAATAAAAAGTAGAGCAATCTGTGGCGTATCCGACTGCGAGGGTACCAGAGTAAGGGCGGATATGTAAAAAGGTGGATAGATAAATCCTGTTTTAAATACCATTATACACAGCTGTAACAATTACTGTACGATATTATTGTTTTGAGATTCAGCTTTTGTTAGGGAGATCACCTAAATCCCTTGTTTAGAAAGATACAGGGTATTGTGCTTGTGACAGAGTAGCTGTCTCCCGTGTGGATGCGTGAATTCGCTGCTGAGTGGCAGGCAGGAGATCGAGACGGAGGTTGAAGTTGATACGCCCCGCAGGCGAACAGGATTTATTTACATATTGTAGCGCAGAGCTGCTGGGTTTCCAGGATATAATGAGACAGACAACAGTTGTAGTTCAAAACAGTTGGAAACCGCTGCATTTTTTTTTTTTTTTAGCTTTTAGTGAACAATGGCTCTCATTCCTCTCCTCTCACTCACAAACTCAACCTCTCTTAACTCTCTCTCAATTCTCCCACCTTCAGGTCCCACTTCTCTCTATCACACTGTCATCTCCACACACACACACACCCAAGTCTGTCACCCTTCCTCACTCATTGGTCCAACACTCCCTATCTCTGACTGGTCATGTCAGACCTGCTCCCAGCCCCGTCAGTGACGCACCCACACACAGGCAGTCTTTCAGGTCTAAGTCACACAAGCACCAAATCCCATCCCCTTCCCCAGTCCATAATCAGGTCCATTCCCACATTGTCCCCAGCTTTTTAAAGCAACGTGGCATTCTTTGCTGACTGACAGAGTTCCAAGCATGCTTTAGCAAGCGCACAGCATCAAACAGAGACATTTTATTTACACTGAATTTTCATGCTGATGTTTATCATTTTTCTCTTTCCAGCCATGCAGCCATGCTTGCTTGCTGTGCAGTCAGTGCTGTTTTTACAAACTGTAAATAAACCTGACACTGAGTACAGGGATTAAATAGCCAAGGTACACCATAGGGGTAATCGCTCAGTAACGAGGTGCAAACAGCTGATTTGTGGATTAGTAGGAGTGATTACTACAGAGTGCGTTTGTTATTTAAATCTATGTGAATGGCACATAACAAGATCCAAACAGCTGAGTTTGGCCGAAATATACGATGTGCTTAACACGGTATAAACAATGCCTTTGTTATTGAAATCAATGGGAATGGCAAACGCTATTTGTCCGATATATAAACGGCTGCCTGAAATAACCCTGTACGGTGTACGTGGTGGCGACTGTACTAAAAGAAACTGCAATTCCGTGACAAACGTTTCGACTAGTAGTTTTTATTTAAGGTCTTCAAAATACCTCTAGATGAAAAATTTGTCACTGAATTTAATGTGCTTTTAGTATTTCTAAATGACACCGTAGTGTCACTGATTTATATTGATTGCAAGCTTTTAACACGGTCTTGAACATGTTATTTAACCACAACAAGGATCATTTACTGTCACACAAATCATGCATGGTTTGGTAGGTACTTGGTAGCTACTGCACAAACCATACCTTTTCTTTTGATTCAATTCTTCATTTCTGGCATTGCGCTGGAATATATATTAATACCTGTATAGAAATACTTCCAATAGGATTGATAAACTTCAGTCTTTCCTTGTCTGTAGAGCACCTTTAGTGCTGCTTCTATGTGAACTCATGCCAGTACTTATATAAAACTGTACTGTAACACTGCATTTGTTAAACAGTAACCACTGGTTATATATCAACAAGTTGTTTTTTTTCATGAACAAAATTCTTGATTTAAAGAATAAACGAAGACGGCACCAGTTGAGGTGTGTCAGTAGCTTCCAGCTGCATTGGGGCAGCTGAGAGATCACACAGCGTTCACATTTGGCTATTCAGAGTGGCAGTGTTTGCTGACGGTCAGGGGTACGGGGGCCGGAGGTTTAAAAGAAGCTCCATTTATTTTCCCGGAAACTATCTAAAGCAATGTGGGTTTTTTTTTTATTTGTTTTTTTTTTTTGCTGACATAATGTCTTCACGGAGAAGGATGGTCTGCTCCATTCTTCAAAGGCACTTAAGATGTATAATTAATAACAGAAATCAGCAATTTGAAATTGCAGCAGAAAAGCATCCCGATCCCTTTGAACTTTTCAATTTTCCAGTCCCAATGGATGATCACAGTCACTTTAATTACACAGGATTAATAGAGGGTGGATCCAGTTTCAAAAAAAAAAAAAAATGATGCTATCCAGTTTATTTCCACAGACGTTTAATATAAATATGTAAAAAAATTATTTTTTTTTTTTTTGTACAGTAGCCTTATTTTCCAAACTCGTTCTTCCTATTCTGAAGTGCCAGATCAGTGGCTAGAGGACTACACACTGTAAATAACTAATATACTTGCTTCGCCAGAACGCTCAGTCGACTGTCTCTATTAATCAGCCCATCAGTCAATCATTCAAACGCTGGAAAACCTCCCAGATAGACTTTCCTGCAGTGATGTGCCTGCTGTCAGATACAGAGAGCGTGGTAGCCTGTCATTGTTTTAATCACTGTCAGTCTAGAGCAATATGCAAGTCCTTTTTTTTTTTTTTTTTTACTTGTAAAGGAGTAAGTATTTGAGTACTGTACGTATTTGTAAGTGGAATTCTCACTGGGGCAGTTTGTTTTCTCCCTCATCAAAGGACGACACTGACACTTGGCAGAAGATAAATAAAGATACTTGCTGGTCCCAGTTAAAGGTTTTTTTTTTTGTTTGTTTGTTTTTGTTTTTGCAAAATTATGTAATTGTCCCGTAGTAAATCAAAGAAGACTTCTTTTTAAGTCCATCCATGGGTGAGCATTGCTGTCCATGTGGAAAAACTGACACCCGCCTGAAACCACACAGCTCTAGGACATTAATTGCTGTAAAAGCTCTACCCACATGTTTGTTTAACCATTATTAATAAATGCATGTGTTTTTACTGGCTTGCACTCTTAAGAAAAATATTTGAAATCAAAAGCATTAGTGAGCGCTGCTGCATCCTTTTTGTAGCACTGTTTTTTCAGGAGGTCAATGTTTTTGAATGGAGGGAGCAGACTTGATTTCTAGTTTGGTTTTAATTGGGTGGGTCTGAATTAGTAACCTGTTGAAATAGTGTTGGTGCTGTTGTTCCACCAGAGTAGTAAGATCAGTTCCAGGAAGGCTGTACATTTTCCATGGAAGTTAAGATAGTGGAATGGAGGTAGGTTCATTTCTGGCCCAGCTTTAGAAAGAATCTCACACTTACTGTATCCTTATGGGAAATATCCAGCTTTAACCTTCATAGCGAAAGACGGAAGTTTTGGATTATTCTGGGCTCGGGCTTTGAGCCTGTGGTTTGCAGGCAATTGGTGGGAACGAGAAGGAATTTCAGTGGGCACCAACAGGTTATTAAATGGTCCTTACAGTTTTCAGAGCTGGAAATGCAGATTACATTGCGTTCTGTTGACGTGCCAACTTTTGTTCTATAATGTTTACATACATTGTTTTTTTTTCTGATTACAAATAACAGTATCCTTACCACATACAAATGCACTATACCGTAAAACCTGTTGCATGAATAGCTGTGTAGACTTGGTAGACTTGGTAGACTTCTTGGGAAGCATTTTAAGACCCAAATAACAGTAGGCAAACACAACAGATTAAAGATTATCCCCTGCAGTGCTTTGGGACAGTTTATTGGTTTGTTTTCTCACAGGTTCTGAGTCTATTAGAGATCCATTGGTGGTGGTAATGCTCTGAATTGCTGCATGCTGTGCACACATGTGTGCGTCCTTTCCATTAATATCACAACAGTGGCTTTATCAGACATTGCACAAGAAAAATATAAGCAGGTGCCCTCTGTATCAGTCAGTCTTAACTCGTACTGAATTATTTAACGGTCGGTAATGTTTTAGATATACAGAATAGTCTTTTTTTCTTATTTCGTCCACATGTGTGTTTGATTTTGCCCAGCAGGAGCTGGCACATGGGGTTAATACAGGGTGCTTTGATCCCCCCCCCTGCCAGGAATAGAACTGGTTTATCTGATGGCTTCTTCATGTTTGTGGGCCTGGCCAGCCGATCCACAGCCTTGATGTATGAGAGATGGCTCCAGGTTAGAGAGGGATCGGGAGAGTGAGAGAAGGGAAGCGGGTCGCAGATGTTGGGGATGGACTTCATAGCTCAGTCTTCCCTTATCTGTCACATCCAGCTGCCTGAAGGCCTCCTAGTGTCGACACGCACTTCCAAATGTGACACTCTTTTTATCTTTCCCATTGCTCAAGACTCCTTTAGCCTGCTTTTCATCAGTAAATTAAGGTTTTGTCTGCCCTATCCTTTTATTTATTTATTTATTTATTTTGTCTGGGTTCAATGCATATTAATTAAAAATAAACTAACTTTTCATTTTTTTTCGTTCCTAAGTACAGTATTGCTTGCTTTATTTATTTATTTATTATTGTTGTTTTAATGTATTTAAAGGGTACATAAGGACCTTTTTATTTTATTGTGTTACATGATCCCATCTGTTGCTACACCTGTTTATGTAAGATGTGTGTATTGTTTTTATTTATTTATTTATTTATTTTTTTAACATTTTGAACCCTTTTTTAAACTTTTAAATTGCATTCCCTGCCTCAAGATGGCTTCCCATGTACCTGCATGGACCTCTCAGAACTATATTTCCCATCATCCTCCTGCTCACTGGTAAATCCATCTCAGTTACATGTCAGCAGGAGGATGATGGGAAATGTAGCTCTGAGAGGTCCATGTGGGTACATGTGAAGCCATCTTGAGGCAGTTTAAAAAAAAAAAAAAATTAAAACAATACACACACCTTACGTAAACAGTTATTATTATTATTATTTGTTTATTTAGCAGACGCCTTTAGCCAAGGCGACTTACAGAGACTAGGGTGTGTGAACTATGCATCAGCTGCAGAGTCACTTGCAACTACGTCTCACCCGAAAGACGGAGCACAAGGAGGTCACAGGGTCACACAGTGAGTCAGTGGGTGAGGTGGGATTTGAACCGGGGACCTCCTGGTTACAAGCCCTTTTCTTTAACCATGGACCACACAGCCTCCCAGTTGTAGCAACACATGGGAACATGTAACACAATAAAATAAAAAGGTTCTTATGTGCCCTTTAATAACTTGTTTAATAATAAACAGAAGCATTTGTTGTTTGATTTTGCTGTTTTATATAGCACGTAGACCATTTTGATGTATTTGAAATATTGATCCCTGTACACAAAGTGTTAAAGACACCAATATCAGTCTAGATTATTTTATTGTTTTTGACTATTATTCACCATTCACCTTACTTAAAAAGTTAAATATTTGTCTAGTGCCCCAATATCATTAGCATTTATCACCTGCTGCTTTTCAATAAATTGTCAAAATGTAGCCAGCCTGCAACCTTTACTATCAATAAATTCTATACTTGGATCTTGTTTTGTATCCCGTTTTAACCACTAAAGCATAGGCTTAGTTTTCCTTCTAAGCAAGTGACAGCTATTTCATGAAGGACTATAATTGTAAAGGAAGTGGTTAAAACAAGACCCACATACATATCAAGCCATCCTTAACCCTCTTAATTATCCAATTCCTATATTTGAACCAAATTGACCTCTGCGTCTGTTTGATGTGGGCCTGGCCAGTGCGAGAAATAGAGTTGAAAGTTTATTGTTTAAAGGGAAGATTGTCATGACTAGACCCCCGGAAAATAAACTTTCCATCTTTACACACACAGCTCCAGTGAGGCTATGTGTGTGTGTGGGTGAGTGAGTGAGCTCTGGAGCAAACAAGATGATAGTAATTAAGTCCTTATTTAATTAATCAGATTACTTCAGCAAAAGGAGTACCAAAATAAACTTTGAAGCACATGTGGCCACCAGACTTACTTGGCCATCCTAGTTTATCTTGTGTTAACCATGCCCAAGCGCGGATGCATTACCATAGATCAGGGTGTCATCCTCAGTTCCTGGAGGGCTGTAATCCAGCTTGCGTTCCATCAAAGCTCTCTATTACTTAATTGGTCTAATTATGTGATTAATTGGACACATTTAACACTTCTCTCCAGGCCTGACAATGTTTCATAGGTAGTGTACGTTGAATCAAGTGCATTTTTTATCAAATATCAAATATGCCCAATTGAACAAATAACACTGTGTAACAATTATTATTATTTTTTTTGGTTCCTGGGTAGTAAGTGTTATTTCCTAATTGCTTATGCCTCAAAAGTATAGAAAATGGCTATTATTCCCCACAAACTTTGCTTTTGTGACCAGGACAGTGATATTTTGAAATTTACCTATTTTCCAGAACATTCCAGATAGATTCAGTGCTGAGTAAACTTGGAGTAACTTCTAGAACTTTCCAGTAATATAAATAGTAGCATAAATACAGGGGCCTTAAGGCCACCAGTTCAGTTTAGTTCCAGCTGCCTAAGTGGATACATATCTGCATTTTTCTGAGATGGCATCAAGGTCATAGGAGACTTCAAAATGGTGGCATTCCTGATGGGTCTCCAAGGCGGTTTTACCAAGTTTCCCTGCTATCTTTGCCTTTGGGACAGCAGGGACACCAAGGCGCACTACCACAGGCGGGACTGGCCACAGCGGACCAAGTTCTCTGTGGGGAGGAACAACGTCAAGTGGGAGCCACTGGTGGACCCCCGGAAGGTGCTGATGCCACCACTGCACATCAAATTGGGCCTTATGAAACAATTTGTCAGAGCTCTAGATAAGGAGTCGGCAGCCTTCAAGTACCTTCAAGACTTCTTCCCTAAGCTGTCTGAGGCAAAGGTCAAAGCCGGTGTCTTCATCGGACCACAGATAAAGAAGATCCTGGAGTGCAATGAATTCCCCAAGAAGCTCACTAGTAAGGAGAAAGCGGCTTGGAACAGCTTTGTTGCAGTGGTTCGGGGCTTCCTGGGCAATCACAAGGCCGAAAACTATGTGGAGCTGGTTGAGACTCTGGTGAAGAACTACGGCACAATGGGCTGTAGGATGTCCCTCAAAGTCCATATCTTTGATGCTCATCTTGATCAATTCAAGGAGAACATGGGAGCGTACTCGGAGGAGCAAGGCAAGCGCTTCCACCAGAATATACTGGACTTATAAGTATAACGAGAAAATGATGGGAGACTACATTTGGGGGCTGATTCGTGAAAGTGATTTACAGTATAATCGTAAATCTCGAAAAACTACTCACTTCTAAATCTTTTGTAGTCATTTTTGTATTACTTTAGTAGAAATACATGTTTATGTGAACGAAAAGACACAAATTCGCCCGTTTTCTCATTGGAAATAGGTAAATTTCAAAATATCACTGTCCTGGTCACAAAAGCAAAGTTTGTGGGGAATAATAGCCATTTTCTATACTTTTGAGGCATAAGCAATTAGGAAATAACACTTACTACCCAGGAACAAAAATTGTGTTACAAATTAGACCAATTACGTTAATTGAGAACTGAAGTTGGAATGAAAACCAGAAGACCCTGCGACTGGAGTTTGACACTCCTGACCTAGGTTGAAGGAAACAGATAAGCATGACATTTTGTGACTTCTCTTGCTTGTGGCATCTTCCCATATCCTATTAGACCCAGCCACTCTTAACACCATTGCATACACTGTGTGAGCTCTTCTCCTATACAACCCTTTTGAAAGTTCTGGGTAAACTGTTGCTAGATTCTTGTGAACCATTCACGAGAAATCCCTTGAACATATTAATGAAACACAAACCAAGGTTTTACTGGGGATGCTAAAGAAAATAAAAAGTACTGAGTCATATGTGATATTCAAGTTAAACCCAGAACGGCAACAATTAAGAGGGAATTGGTAGTGCTGAAATCATCTTGAAGCAGGGTATTAACTGATGACACAACGGGAGACCCAAGAACAATGCTTCCTTTAATTTACATGGCTTAGGGTAGGAAGTGCATTGTTTTTAGCCGGTGTGCTCCGCTGCTTGAAGTGGGAACCACTTAACCACACTACATGTTTGCAAAACAAGTGCTGCATTAATCATTTCCTTGTTGCTTTGGGGCAATTTCTATAGTTAAGATGTATTATATCTGTTCTAATGGCAGAAGAACAAGATATTAAAGGAAACTTTTAATGAAGGTTTTTTTTTTTCTTTGAGTAAATCTGGTACTTCAAGCTACAAAGGGACGCTCAACCCTTTAATTCAATAGGATGCGTGTCTTTGTACTTTAATATCCCTCTTCCTTTCTGTGGAAGATATCGGTCCACATCACGAGTTATAGGGTTTTCTGCATTCTGAAATGAATAGCTTGGAATAAACCCTACCATTAACATTGAGAGAGAATGGATGTGACCGTTCTTGAAGTTTTAATTATACTCGCTGTGGAGAAGGTAGAATTTCATCCACAGAATCGTAAAGTTGACTGTTAACTAGCATTACTTAAAGAGGTCTATTCAGTTGATCTCCACAAAGACATGTATAAATATGTATATATTATGTGTGTATATATATATATATAATATAAACATACAGGTAGTGGACAAAAAAATGGAAACATCTGGGTAAATGAGGGACACCAAGTATATTGAAAGCAAGGGCTTCCACACAGGTGTGGCTTATGCGTTAATGAAGCAAATAAAATCCCAGCATGCTTAGGGTCATGTATAAAAATGCTGGACAGGCCTGGTTGCCTATAATTATGGCTAGCATGGCTGCAAGAGGAGACCTCAGTGACTTTGAAAGAGTGGTGATTGTTGGGGCGTGTTTGGCAGGAGCTTCAGTGACCAAGACAGCTCAACAGCGGAAGCGCATACTCCAGGATCATGATATCCGTGCATTAATTCGAAGTGCAAGGCAAAACAGGCGAACAACTGCAGATCAATTAACTGCAAATTTCAACCTGGGGCGCGAGCAGCCAGTTTCATCAAAAACGGTCCGCCGAGAACTCCACAGAGCGGGATACCATGGTGGCCCAACGCCCTATTAAGTGACTTTACATTTGTGTTTCCATTTTTTTGTCCACTAATTGTATACGCACACACACACACAGAGTAGACAAAAGCGATCTTTAGGGGTATTCCTTACACAGCCTTGTCATGTTAACACTGGTAATGCAATGATATAGTATAGCGCAAGCCTACATTATGCTGTACTTCATTGAGTATCTCCTCTGTATTACAATTGACATCAGAATGCTTTCCTTTGACATTTATATAATTGCCAACGGTGTGATTGGTACACTGGGATATGGATTTCACCAGTGTCCCAAGCTGTAGCCTTTTCTATTATTGATAGTTGCCATAGCTACAATATGCACTTGCTGCTCACTCAATTAACAAGGTCGTGGGAAGAAGCAAAACTCCTGTGCAGACTTCAAAACTTCACTGGGATCGACGCCTCAGATGCATAGTCATTTTTAAGGTATACAATGAATACAAATACTGTTGTTTTCTAGTTAATGTTTATGTTAATTTTAATTATTCAAGCATGCCACATCTTTTAAATATTTGGACATTAAAAACAATTAATAAATAATAATAATAATAATAATAATAATTCCCAAAAGCTTTTAGTTTTTGCTTTATTTTATCCCAGCATTTGCTGTGGCTGGCTTGGTCCTTTTCTTTTGATGCCTGTGTTTTCCTGTTAAAATTTTTAGCATCAAACCAACAACAGGCTCACAGAATCTTAATCACTTTGTGTCATGTAATGGAAAGAATGTTTCCCATCCTTGCAGCTCTTTGATTCCACCTCCCCCCTCCACTCCCATTTGCAACTTCAAATGGGATGTTTGTTTGGTTGGAATGCTGTTTATACCATTTAAATACATCGTGCCCTCTATAGAGAAAAAAGAAATGTGTGCAGTCCGACAATAAAAGCTGGACCCAACTGCGTATAATTTTCTCCCTGAACGAAAATGTCTCGCTGGGGCTGTCTGTTTGTGTATTACAGAGAGAAAGAAGGGGAGGGGGGTGGGTTGTGTGAATCTTTTGAAGTGCATGAGCCCTGCTGTTAATTTTCACTGTACAGGGGTGACGGTTCTTCTTTAAGTTTCCTTTCCTGTCAGAGTCGGAGGTTCTGCCATGAATTTTCCCTGACCCCTCTGGGACGTCTTTTCCCCCCGGAGTCTTTGATGTCTGTGCCCAGACGCTGATTGACAAAAGAAGTTCCAGCGGCAGCACTGAAGGGGAGTGGGGGGAGTGGGGGGGGAACCTGCACGACTTTGAACTAAACAGATCTGTTAAGGCTGAGATGCTGTGCTCTTGATAATCTCTTTGAGAAAGATGAACTCTTAGATAATTGTCCAGCATCTTCGGGGGAAATTAAAGCATATCTCTGACCTTTAATTATCAGGGAATAGGAAATACTGTGGGACTCCGGGATTAATTTGAAGTAACCCTTAAGTATAGACTTGAACCATTCCTCTTGAAAAAGCATTCTAGAATACATTCATACAGAATTGTTTTATATTCAAAGTAGAATAAAATATACATGCATAATAATTGCTGCTTTATTAAGGATTACCTATTCCAGCCTCAACCATAATAAATTAATTAATGTTCTCCATTTATTTTTTATTTTTTATAATGAAGCCCTGAAAGTTCTCAACACTTCAGTCTAGCAGGTAAGAACTGGA
This sequence comes from Acipenser ruthenus, assembly GCF_902713425.1. NCBI lineage: Eukaryota > Metazoa > Chordata > Actinopteri > Acipenseriformes > Acipenseridae > Acipenser > Acipenser ruthenus. Next base: position 4,668,060 of record NC_081207.1, on the reverse strand, counting down.
AAAGCACCAAGCTGTTAAACATCTTGTTACACAGCACGTCAAAGCAGCATGTACAGGATAGATTAGCAGATTCAAATGCACTGAACACAAGAGTATAGTAAGAAAAGAAAGGGTAGAATTGGCTTCTTCCACTTCATAAAAAAATATTAACAAACTGTTTGATATTAAAAGTCATTAAACTTCAAGTACTAGACTAACAAATCACACCCACACACACGTGTGATTCACCGATCACTGTGAACAGTCTTTTACTTTAAAAAATTGTACACTGCCTGGATGCAAGTCATTAGAGAAGAAATAACTTGGTAAATATAGACCAAGCACATATAACACAGGTATATCTCAGTAACTTGGTGGTGAGCGGGTGAGTCATGCAAACGGGGGTGCACAGCTTCGCATCCTGGCTGTGCCAAGTTGCCAGTCTTAGCTGGGGATCACATAGGCCACTGCCCTCCCGGTGTTTGGGTAGGCTCTACAGAGACCATACTATCCCGGCACCCGGTATTTACAAAAACTGGATTTAAAACCAAGCATGCTTTGCACACCTAGTTGTCTAAAAACATCCCTTCTCCCTGAATACCTGTAATAAGGAAGAAATCAAATCTCTTCCCCCTCCAGCTATTGAGTGGTTCTTTTATAATCTGTGTTTTCAAATGCTAGATTGCAGACTTTAAATTCTGGATCAGATCTATGTATTTTATCCATGATTCATAGGTATACTAGGTAATGCGCATGTGGGTTTCATTCCTTTCATGTAGCTGTGTTAAAGGTGGCCCACGCCTTAATTAATAAACACTAGAGACCTGGAGCCAACTGGGATTTGCATTGAACAGCTGTCACCAGAATTTCATAACATTGCTGGTTTCTGCACTTGAAACCACAACAGAATGAAGTACTATTAAAACAGTATTTAGGTGACACTAAAACAGTAGTTCATTTGCAGCCTTATATTCAGTTCTAAAGATAATTCTTGCTTTAGCTACTTCCTGGTTCTGCGTTTGGATCGGTATTTATATCTTCTGTAGCAAAGCTGTTTCAGTATGTCTGTTTTGGGAATGCGTAGGTAGGGTAGTTTTCACACCAACACGTGCAAGTGTCTCCAGTTCTCCCATATCTAATTCAGCTTGCAGCTAGCCAGGTTAAACCTCAAGTGTTGATGTCAGGATGGCTGTTTGATCTGGGCTTCCTCTTGGCAAACTGAAATCAGGTCCAGAGATTTTCTCAGTGAATCAGTAGGCATACTAGGTAACATGTGTGTGTTAAAACACATTTGTAAAAGTGATCCCTTTCTGTTCAGACTGCTTCGGTTGCACTGAATGTGTTAGATGGTGTCTGGTTGGATGTTTGCGATGTGTAGGTTATATCTGAGATGGAGAAGCTGTGTATTTTCCTGTTTGAGTCCCAGTCACTGCAGGCAGACATGAAAACAATGCATGGTACAAATGAGTTAAATTCCAAGGAGAGTAGAGTAAAAAACAAAGAGATCAGATGACCGGCGAGGTCTGTATTCCTCTTCTGTATGGTCCCGTTATTTACAGAGTCTCTAGCAAAGAAAGTTTGGGGTTACTGTAGGTTGTCCTTTTAATCAGAAAAATAAATGACTTGATTGGAAATCATTACCACTATGAGGTTATGTTTTGAAGTGTTATTTTCATACATTTTTGCCATGTTTTGCATTATGTCATGTCTTTCCCCTTTGTATGCACAGACCTCCTTTTAATTATATTAAGCATGATTACCAAAAACAGATTAAATCAAATGATTTAACTTTACCAGTGTATATCTTAACTATAGAAAATGCAGTGCTCCATCATTATAGTGTGTCCCTTTATAGTGTCAGGCTGGTTATAATGCACTATGGTTGTGCTATAATTGTGATTTATGAGGTCTACCTCAAGGTTATCCTTTGAAAAGAAAGAAAAAAATCAGCTTGGTTCCAGATAGAGAACACTATAAAATATTGTATTAATAGAAAAAAATAAATAAAACATTTCATAACCGTAATGGCTGGTGACTATAAAGTGAAACGTGACCCAAAATGCAAGTATCCTAAATCAGATACGTGTCCTTTTTAAAGTTATATTGTTACTAAACTATCATAGCTGATCCTTCTCTTTCTTGGGGAAACATTATGCAGTTGAGCTTTTGGCAGTATTTGTGTTTGTTCTCTGTATAGCCTAAAATACGTTATATACAGTATGCTGAAATATACTTGTTACGTTCAGAACAATTCGCTTTTTACAGATCCAAAACCTTAAGCATTCTGTTTGCGTTTGTGTGCGTCATGCTGGAATGCACACTTTGTAAATAGGGGGTGGCAAAGTTCCTGAGAATAACATTATGCACCATCACAACATCTGCTTTGACCTTAACTTAACTTATCTGCTGTTTACATATAGAAAAGGAAACAGATTTTTCTTTTTTTCTTAACCAGATGGGTGAAAAAAATAATCAAAGGCCCTAACTTGTTTTCACCAGATCCTTTCTTTCAAATCCAAGCACTTGTTTAGATGCTGAATTTAGTCCTGTGGATAGTGTGCAAATTCATTCCAAAAGATTATTTAGGAGCAAGAGGAATGCTGCAAAATGTATCTTCTTTATGGGTTTGCACAGGTTGTGTTTCAGTGGCTATGTGAAAGCATTGTTTTAAACTGTATAATAAGTTAAAATGACTGGATTCTGCCGAGTCAGCGCCCAGGGGGGTGTAAAGTTGTCATTAAGGCAAAAGTGGGAAGGGGATGTTCACTCAAATGGATGAAATTCCAGGTGTAGGTCGGTAAAGTTTATGTGTTCTCTTCAGAGGAGCCAGCTGGGTTCATGAAGTGTATAAACAATGTCCAAACGAGATTTCAGTATTTTTTTATTTCCTTGGCACAGGTTTATTGATTTTGGTTACAGCATTAGAATAAAGAGCTCAAAGTACCCCGTGGTAACAATCTCTCTCCCTATTTGCAAGACACAATCTAACTCGAAACAATTCAGCAGCCACGTCACAGTGTTTAAGGTCTCCCAGTTACAGTAGCATTAGCTGCATAGTACAAACCGGGGCATTGACTCTGCAGAATCCGGTACAATCCTAATCGGTGAAAGAAGCAAAGTGTGAAAATCTGGGTCAGTCCACTTCTTTCAGACCTCATTGATTTACTTTGGATCAGAACCAAATCTTAGAACTCTAGAAGTGTCTATGACAGTCACACACAGCAGGACAAAGCCAGACATGGAACCATAGATATTGTAGCTTTGGCCCCAACAGTGATATTGTTGCTACTTACTGTATTAACACACTCCTATCATCACAGCCTTTATAGACAATTTAGGAAGGCTATGGTATACATGCAAAGGTATTTTTTGTCTAGACTTAAACTAAGACTTGTACTAAAGTGTAAATAATGTCAAATAACTGGCAACAAAAGGAGCTTTGATGAAAAATGTGTCTGTTTTTTCTGTTGTTTTCTGATGGCGACAGTGAGCAGATTATTTATGATTTTATTGCGTTCAAACAGTCCCCAGGTCTGTTGTGACAGGTGAACAAAGCGTTCTGCAGAGCGTGGTGGGGGACCCGTCTGCTTCACAGACTGCAAGCAGAACTGCTGCCACTGCTCTGAGATCAAAGACGTTGTGTAGAAATGTGCTCTGGGCTCAGATCCACTTGTTTGTCTGACTTCCTGCCTAGGCAGCATGGTCTGCTATCAAGTACTCTGCAATGAGTATGCAGAAGGTTTGACAAAAATTATTTTACATGTGTTACTCCAAATATTTGACCGACATGCACAAAAAATATCATGCACGTATAAAATTACCTTAAAACCAACTAGAACTACATAGAAACTACGATCAGTTCAGGGTTAAATAAGATATTTGATTTGATTTGTACATTTTCTGCAAATTTTAAATAAAGCATGGTCTCAATAATCTCTAGATTTGCCTCTTCTCATATATTCCATCATCTGATACATGTACCCCCCCCCCCCCCCCTTCTCTTCTGATCTCTACTGTTAAAGGGCACAGAGATCTGCCAAGTGGTTCTAGTTACCAGCTTAGAGCGTGTTCTCTGGTAACCCTCTTCTCTAAACATACACACACTAAAGAAAGAGGGAATGTTTTTGAACTTTTATTAAATCCTTTTGCTTGGCTTGCATAACACGGCAGAATTTTCTTTTTGCCCAAAAGACCTGAGATGGAGAAGAAACAGCAAAACATCTCCTCACTTGCACTGTTTTCAGAAGTAATAAGGGTTCTTTTGTTTGACTTTTCCACCCACTTTGCAGTTTATTTGTGTTACATTCTACCCCCCTGCTGGTTTTGTTTATTGACGAAGTGGTTTTAAAGGCTGCTTATTTGTTATAACACAACATTTTAATATATATATATATATATATATATATATATATATATATATATATATATATATGTGTGTGTGTGTGTTTCTAAATACCAATTATCCAGATGTTACCATACCGAGGCTTGTTATGTACACCTGTTTCTGGGATAAAGTGCTAATTGAAAATAACAATAATAATAATATTGCCACCACAGCCCTAAAATAATACTTTTTTGGTTGGTTTGTGGATGGTTGGCAATGCACCTGAAGCTACTGTACATTTGCAAGTTAATTACAGTATTCAAGGTCACTGTGAAAGTTTCTTTTTAGTGCTTCTCAGAAAATGCCGTTTTTATCAATGTCTTGGTATACAGGTACAGATTCCTGCCATTTCTAGATTATATAATAGTACTTTATTTTAGCACTACATGTCTTACAAGGTTATGGATGAACAAATAAGTTGATACTGGGTCATTTCTTTCCAGTATGTAGGTTGAATTGAGTACAGTTTATTTTTATTTTTTTTCTTATTGGGAGATACCTAGGTTTGTTTTGTAGTACTGTGCTTTTAAAAGGAGTTATGTATTAGTTCACAATTCTCTGAAGTTACTTTGTGTGTAAAGATGATGTTTTGGAACTAAATCTTTGGCATTTGAAAGCTACCTCAAGGTCACAAAAATGTCAAACCTTAGGTTTTGAGATACTCGGGTCTAATCAAGTAATAGAAAACATGGCAGATCTAAATACAGACACTGTTTGGGTCATTAAAAAAAGCCATGGACAGGAGATTGTAGAATGTTATCAGAATATCTTGTACATTTCTAACATATTGCTGGTAACTAAGGAAATGACAGTACGGCATGCAGTGCATATCAATGAGATGTCTTGCTGCAGTTGCTGTATCCTTTTACTTTTCTCCTTTGAGTATAGCTTTATGAAATAAAAAAAATAAAAAATAAACTCTTCCAATATTTAGACAGCTGCTCTGCTTCGTCCTTCCAAGCATATTAAAAACACAAGTTCCATAAGAAGCATTTTACGGCAGCTTAACCATTAATTAAAGATGGAGGGATGAAAGCGGGATACGGAAGCTTAGTGGTTTAATTCCATAGTCAACCTGGATTATCTGATGTAAAGCGCTTCTTTCCTCTTTGTTGTTAACCCAGGCTACATTCGATTTAAGGAATACCAAGCTGGGAAAAGTAGCACCTGTGGATTGCAGAATGAGCCCAGGCCAGACCAGCAGTCCACCTCTATAAATGGGCTTGCTCTTTTTAATCTTAATGGTAATGTAATATATGGTCTTTGATGTGGGAGCCAGTAGTGAGAGCACTGCTTAGCAGATGGCAACATTCCTTGCATGTACAAAGGTAGGGATTTGGAAAACTTGGGAGTCTTATATCATAACAACGGACCATTTTAATTATGACAGCTTCCTTTACAGTTCAACCGGAAGTAATTAAGATGACCTTTTTTTACTAGAACATGGCACTGTGCCTTTTGATATTACTATATGCAGTGTTCATGTTTCAGTGGACAACTATGTACGCATCCTGTTGGCTCGTCTGTCTTTGCATGGCACACCTGGTAAACCAACTTTTATCAGCCTCCTGAATTCCTATAGACCTTACATTTTGGGTACAGTATGATAAAACTATTGATTTTTATTTCCATTTCTTATTGTAAGATTTTTGAGACCCTCCGCGCATGTGTGTGTGTGCACAGTTCTGAAACTGCACTGCAGAAAATAGCAGGGGTCTGTTGGCCTTTGGCGAATACAGAACTGTCTTTAATAGGGAAATCCATATACTTTCTAAAAGTGTTTGTGATCCATATACTTCCTAATAGAGTTTGTAAAAGTGATAGTGGGTGCCATCTGTGGTTATTAACTCCTGTTTGTCGTTTCTCTAGGCTAACCTATTTCCAGCAGCTCTGGTTTACTTCGGTTCTGATTTCAAGACAGGTTTGTAAATCAGAACTTTTTCAAACAGACGTACATAAACCTAAATACTGTAATGACGTATTTGTCTTTTTTTCCCACGTTTTAAAATGTACAGCTGTGGCCAAAAGTTTTGCATAACCTAGAATTTTTAGGATTTCGATTTATAATTAATAAAAATAAACTAATAAACATAATTTAGATCTTTTTTTTAACATCATACAATCAAAGAAATGATATAGAAAAAGTCTACCAGAAGCCATAATAGTAATACAGTATTTCGTGTTAGATTTCAAAATGTAGTTTTTTTTCAGTTTTTGTCGGTTTTTCGTTAAGTATGTGGAAAATTACAAAGCGGTATATAATTCAATATGTTAATATAACATTATTCGGCAGGTTTAATTCGATTTTATAAAGCAAAATTAGTTAATTCTATAGGGTAATGCAAAACTTTTGGCCATAGCTGTTTTATTTCATTGTTTCCTTGAGTCTGTCACACCCATGGACACCTAGAAATTGTTACTTTCCTATGCTTTATGCATGGTATGACTCAAATGAAAATAAAACAGCTGTTTAGCCAGATTCTACTTAACCCTGTTCTAATCATGTTCTGTTCTGCAGATTGCTATTTACAGAAGCAGATCTTGAACTCCACTGTCTCTTCCTCACAAGCAGATGGTGCCATTGCAGGGTAGGTATCTCTCATCCAGGGGTGAGTTCAGCCAGGCATGGGCTGGGAGCACCGCAGCGGTCAGGCTAGGCCGTTGGTAATATAGGAGGCTGTGTGGTCCAGTGGTTAAAGAAAAGGGCTTGTAACCAGGAGGTCGCCGGTTCAAATCCCGGCTCAGCCACTTAACCTCCTTGTGCTCTGTCTTTCGGGTGAGACGTTGTTGTAAGTGACTGTGCAGCTGATGCATATTTCACACACCCTACTCTCTAAGTCGCCTTGGATAAAGATGTCTGTCAAATATTATTATTATTAATAATAATAATAATAATAATAATAATAATAATAATAATAATAATAATAATAATAATGTATCCAAAACTCCAAACACACTGTTCGACAGCCTGGCCCATAATTATTATTTTTTTTAAAAGGTATTTGCAGCATGAAAGTCTGTTAAACTATTTTGCTACATCCAACTTCAGTTTCTCACTGGGCATAGTTTAAGGGATTAAATACCTATTTATAGAACACATTACAGAGGAAAAACGCCTGGTAACGTCACACAAAACCTTGACCTACAACCGGGTCAAAAAGAAAACCGTTTCCAAGTTGAGGAGGTCACACTCACTCTTAAGAATCGGGAGGCTGCAGCCAGTGTCCTCCCAGGCCGGTTCACACTGGGAGCCTCTGCTGCGGTGTTTTTAAAGGAAGTGTCCCTAGCAGGGGGCAGATCAGGTGCCTCTGTGTGCGCTCATCTGGTTCGGTGCTGCAGGAGAGTAACCGCGGCAGCTGAAGCAGCACCAGGAGGTGCGGCAGAGGAAGTGCTTTGTGATTAGGACAGCCGCTTTTGTCTGTTTTTGATTTTAAACCCTGCAGCTTTGACTCTCTCTTATCAGTCTTAATTGCTTGGCAGGGGTTTTCCCCCCCAAATCCCTTTTTTTTGTGCTTCCTGTATGGGATTTGAGTAATACCATGCTTGTTTCTTTTGTTTTTTTTCCCCTGAAGCAGAGTTGGCAAAGTTCAAAAACAATAGTAAACCGCATGCATCAGTAAAGGGAGCAGTATGAAACTGTTTGTTTGTTTGTTTGTTTTTATTTCCTATCTGTGGCTCTTCCAGTCCAGAACAGACAGGCCCTTAAACATATTCAGTGTAATGAGTTTTGTGGTCTGTGGTCCTGCTAGATGGGGTTGATTCTTCTAATAAACTGGGCAATTTAACTGAACAGTCGCTGTGTTGAGCCTCATTTACTGCGCTCTTGTCATTTGTTCACCTTCATTGGTAAAGGTTTCCCAACACCTAGCCATCTAGCTGCATATTCTTTGTTGCATCTGTGAAATCTGGTCTTCTACTGAGTGAGCAGCTTTGAGGTGTGTGGCTGTTCATCATAAGATTTTAGTTAGCTCGCTACTATCACCACGCAGAGCCAGTGACTCCAATTTTTTTCTTACACTGTTCCAAGCTTCATAAACATAAAAAAAACACAATGTAGTATTATTTTGATTTCAGTGACTTTAAGATCCTAAAAATAGAGCTCCTGCCCAAACTCCAGCAGGGTGTCTGGGGCCGCGGGCAGATCATTTGAATCTGGGAAAGGCTTCTTTCAGCATTGACGTCATCATAGGCCATTGCTTTTATTTTTAGACACCAGCCCAAACTCATTTAATGGCCCTATTGTATGTGAGTGCACTCAGTTATGTAGCCGGATTCATTATTATTCTGCATTTTAGGACAAGAGAGGGGGGCAGAGACACCAGAAATAGCTTTGGGCTTTGCCTAATTGTTTTTTTTTTTGCTCTGTATTCCCTTCAGCTGCATGCCCAGGTCTCCGACCCCATCATCCAGTTCAGTGGCTTCGGAAGCGACTTTTCCGCCCCCTGCAGAGAAGGACACGAGGTCCAATCACCAGAGCACAGCAGCAGACGAGCCTCAACCCCACTCAAACAGCCAAGCGCCAAAACCAGTTAACACTGATCCAGGCAAAATCCCAAAGTGGCTCAAACTGCCAGGTATGTTCTGATCATACTTAGTTAAACTTCAAAAAAAAAAAAAAAGTTTTTAGCAGTGTTAAATATACCGATACTTTTATCGTAACAGTAAAGTTATTTTTGTCTATTTTGTCCTATTTTGTACTTCTTAAAATGCAGGCCAACGTAATTACTTTAATAATATCTCCCTTTATAAGCCAGCTTTGCCCTGGCAAGTGTTAGTTTGATGGAATGAAGTAACTCAAAATGCCTGATCTTAACTGAAGGACTGCATGTATTTTTGCGTATTTAATAAATACGCTGGCCAAAACCATTTGGCTACTTGATGGGCTACAGTAGAAAATATTACAACACCCCTAATGTATAATTACCATATAGGATCTTTTGCAGAACTGTAATGCATTTGTCCTAACAAAAATAAAATCCAGTCCTTTTCAGGGCTAAATGCTTTTTATGACCTGCTATTGTCTGAGTTGTTGTTTATGAACTGTGTCTCGCTTGATACAACAATGGCTGTATGTTTGAAATCTGTTCCCACAAATATTGTCTGGCACCTTCCTCACAACTCGCTCGACTTCACTGCATTCTCATCTTGTACTGTGGCATCATGGTGAGACCACAGGGCTTCCTGTCGCTTTCCACTAATTTGTTACAGCTCATGTCTAAATTCTTTGGTTGTGAGCTGCCAGGAATCGACTTTAAAAGACATAAATGAGTCAAAAGATAAGGATGCTTTGACATCGAATTACTTTTTCAAAGATGGTCTCCTCCTTTTAAGCCACATCAAAGCAGGTTCTCCTTTACAGAACTGTTGTCTTTTTTTTATTTTTGTATGATTCAATACAGTAATTGAATATGTTTTACCTTAATTGCAGTACTGGTAAACCATGTACTGGTACAGTAAGTTTTTCTGCTTGTTATTATGGATGTTGATACAGCCAAAAACTGTGAGTAAAAGATTCAGGTCAGGTTTTAAGGTTTACATTTAATGTGGTTAAGCTGGATTTCAAAAAGGATATGGTTCTCACCTGCACAAATTATCTTCAATCTTTTGATATTTTAGAACCACCTAAAAAAGAACACACCAATATTTTTTTTAAACCAGGAGTACTTATTTAAGGCAATATATTGTGTCTTAAACTGCAGAGAAATCTTTATCTTAATTAAAAGTGAAATGCATCATGTTAATTGATTGACGGCTATTCTTATGGTCAACTTAATGTGGCAGAATTCTAAAACTTGCCCATTACCACCAACATTTTACAGATTCTGGCTTACAATCATTTCTGTCTGTTTTCTGCATTTTACTAAATGTATTGAAAGGTGTGTACCAAATTTACCTTTTGATCCTCAGGGCATTGTTAGTGCAAAGTATTTTTTTTCTTTTGTTTTATAAATATTTCCATTGCTATTAAATATTAAATTTACCACATTTTCATGAAAGATGATGTGTCACCCGAATCAGCTTGTTAGGTAATTGTGCTCAGAACTTGGCATATGTTCCTGTTTTTGTTAGTCAGCAAATTGCATTGAAAATATCGCAAAAATGGTTATGCTATTTTCAATCCTTTTTCATTTGAAATTGCAAATCCGGTTATGGTATTATAGGTTCCTGTTTATTTATAGATATTTTAATTACACTAGTTCCTTTTAATCATCCAGTATCCCTTGCCCTCAGGCATTGAAAGACCTAAAACAAATTAAACCAATAATGACAATTAATACAACAGGTAGAGAAGAACCTGATATTGCAGAAGGCATTGCTGTCTAAATACTTTCTAAATACAGTTTGAGATTAAACTGTCCTGTCCAGTTGCTCAATCTTATATGCACTGAAAAATTATATTTAAAAAAATCGAATGCAGATAAAGCTAATTATCATTGTTTTGTATTTTCAGGAAAAAGATGAAAATCAAGTAAGATGATTGTAGAATTGCAGAAGCCGAAGTCAGATGTGCGACGCTAGGGAAATGAAGCACTTTTAGACTACATTATGAATGACAAATGTTCACACTTCAATGAAAGACATTTGTACAAGCCTGCATTGACTAACAGTTGTGCAATAAAATGTATAGTAAATTGCAAGAGATGAACGCTGGTCATTTTTTAAACAAGTGTAACGTATATTGTTGGTAAGTAAGCATGCAAGTGATTTACTGTTTAAATGTTTCATCTGTGTATGATGTACACGCTGCTTGTCTACTAGCTTAGCAGTGGGATGTCTATGAAGAGGTATACCCTACCAATAAAAACAACCTCATTTTATACCAATAATATTTACAAAGGGACTATTGACTTATACATGATAAGTGATAACTTTTATGATGAATTTACTTTGGATCCGTTTTGGTATTCTTAATTATAACCTATTTATTGCCTTGCCTTTTGCTCTGTAAAATCAGAGAAAAAAAAAAGGTGAAAGGGATGAATAACCTGTCCCCTTTTAAACCTCTCCCTGCTGTTAATCAGTAGTTCTATATACAGCAGGACCTTGGCATTGGTGGTCACATGCTAAAGCCTGGCATCCCAGAGCTGAGATCAGTACTGTCAGCCTTTAATGCTGGATCAAGATACTCGTACCATTAGGGATACTTACTCATTTTACCCAAACTGCTTTCATATGTTTAATAAGATCAGCTGTAATTTGTTCCACTAAAATACACAAGGAGTGAATTATCTCATGAGATTAAACAAAATGTCATTCTCTCTTAACCACTGCAAACCTAAGGATACAGCAAGTTTAAGCATTTTTATTTATATTGAAATGTTTTTAAACTGGCCACTTCTTCAGCTAATTGTGATTAAGGTAGCCTATTGCAGATTAAACATATACATGGTAATATTACTTTGAGGAAACCATTTAAAATAAAAATAGCAATAATACAAATTAGAATAAAAAAAAAAGTAGAATACTACGACTACTACTAATAATAATAATAATAATAATAATAATAATAATAATAGAATCATAGCAATAATAATAATAATAATAATAATAATAATAATAATAATAATAATAATAATAATAATAATTCCAACCTTCACTCCATAAAAATGAGAAACAAATCTGGAAATTAACACAACAGGCTTTTCATTAAAAAAAAACAACATTTTTTTGGAACTACAGCAACTTTGTTTTTTTTTTATTCTTACATTTTGAAAATACAGGAAGGTAACTTTTCAAGTCAAGGAATTCTAGGCTTCCAGCAGTATGTTTAATAGAAGAGATGCTTATTATTATAAACTGTAAATTAGTCCTATTGATAGGTGGGCGGAACCCTCAACTTTAATGTGCACCGAAGCACTTACCAGACTATGAGATTAAAATAAAAAAACTGTACCAGATGTACTGTATCTTTCAATAATGGATCAGCGGTGAATATACTGCAGTAACTTTATTCAGGTGTGTGGAGTGTTGCAAAAGAACCCATGCCTTGATCCTTTTTTTTCTTCTTTTGGCAACAGAACCTATTGGAAATTCCACTACTTAAAAAGAACACTAAACAAGGTGAAATAAAGTTTACCTTTCTTCATTCCAGCAGTCTATCAATATAAGTGTTCTGAATGGGCACCGCTCGCTGTGCTCAACACATTTTTGAAATGCTTGTGATGTAAGGCTGGATGTTAGCAGCTGCTGATGGAAGTGAAATGCATGCCCCGGACTAAAAACAAAAAACATGTCCTAGCACAGCACTCTCGCTAACCCAAACCCTGCTAGTTTGAACTGATCTCCAATCTGAGCCACGCTTTCAGAATGAAATCAGTGCTAACCGCAGCAGCAGAATTCTAACAGCAATACCATAATTCAGTATCAGCTGTCTCTGTTTGTATTCAAAAGGTCATAGTTGATTATTGGAGAAATTAAGTTTCTTTTCAGACAGGTGTGTTTTTTTAATACGGCGCAATTTACAAATCACTGAGGTTTGAATTAGGATATATTCTAACAAAATTGGGAGAAAAATAATTCTGCTACTTTTGCCACTCCTTGCCTTCATTTTTTTTAAGTATTTCACTGACGTATCCTACATATTATTATTATTATTATTATTATTATTTATTTCTTAGCAGACGCCCTTATCCAGGGCGACTTACAATCGTCACATTATACATTATTTCACATTATACAGATATCACATTATTTTTACATACAATTACCCATTTATACAGTTGGGTTTTTACTGGAGCAATCTAGGTAAAGTACCTTGCTCAAGGGTACAACAGCAGTGTCCCCCACTGGGGATTGAACCCACAACCCTCCGGTCAGGAGTCCAGAGCCCTAACCACTACTCCACACTGCTGCCGCCTTCAAACTACATCAATTAGCTAAGTATATAAAACAAGGATGCATCATACGTGGCACATGCCTATGCAAGCATCTTTAAGTATTAGACAGAATCTGTATCTTATTAATGGCATACCTGCCAGACTTGGTAAACGAGTGTCTGGAAAACGATACATTTAATAAAATGTATAAATGGTGTGTGTTGTCTTGCCAGCTCATCTGGGTCATTCATGTACATTTAGAAATAAAATGCCTTATCGCAAAGGTTTGCTCACATGGAGCCAAACTTAATATGAAAAATTCTCAGCTTCAGTACCTGCTGTTTAATATTCAGCAGCCATGGCTTAATACCCAATGATCTGTCTTAATGAACCTAACAGCGTCAAATCTAAATACTGTCACCCTTTAACTATGTCAGTCCCCCCAGGTGGGTCTATGTTAATGGTCTAAAGTGACAGATCTTATTTATACCATTATTTTACTTACACCATGTGTCCTGTAGTGGACTGGCTGCCAAGCCAGGTTGCCGTCTGATGCATCTAAGCCTGGCAATAAGGTCAGGGTGTCCACACTATCTGGCTACAATTGGCACCTATGTACACTGTGAGTGGCGCGAGAGGTCCACTCTCCAAGGTGTTTACAGATAAAATGTTGCTCTCTCTTAACTTGTCTGTCAGAAATATAAATGGTTCCAATAAGTGAAACAACCCGTACTGAACATGGCAAAATGACATCTTCCCCAGGTAATTTAATAAAAGAAAGAAATTCATTGATGAAAATCCTTCACCGTAATGTTATGAAAAATCATATTACAAATAATTCTTTTTCAGCGTTCAATGACGTTGTCTCGTACTGTCATTTTGATTAGTGACATCCGGTATAGATTCCCTGTAACGTTTGCAATAGCAGCATATTAAAAGGAAATACTACATAAATTACTTGTTGTGCTGGTGGAACGTCAGTAATTTTGATTCAAAATAACTTGTTTTTCCAATTCTATAAATTAAATGTCAATTTTTGTACACAGTAATTAAAAAAGGTGTTTTCTGACACTCCTGTTGAGCAGTTTTTTTTTCTGACACCCCCCCCCCTCCTCCCTCCATCTCTAAACCAAACAGTACACAGGAGCAGCTGAGTGAACTTCAAAGTGGCCAGAGGGGGTACCCTTGCGTTCCTGGCACTTGTCATTGTCTCACAGGCTGGCTACTCCCTTTTAACTGTAATTACTTCCAACTGCTTCCAAAACGCTTTGAAGGGAGAGAAAAGAGACGGAGAATGGAGAGGGTAAGCATGCAGCAAACACCTGCAGCAAACTGGAAAGCACACAGGTGGGGGTGGGGCTGGAGCACACTGCTGGAGCTGAAGGTTTTGCACTCATGTGGACTGGACTGTCCTTTAAAATAAAAAAATTAATAAAATTTTTTAAAAAAAAATTGACTCATTTAACGCCCGCAAAGGACGGCTGCTCTAGCTCAAAACATTTTGTGTTGTTCATGTTTGTTTCCAATCATTTCACATTTCACTCTGCATTGACAAAGAATTATGCTGTGCGATTTAAATTTTAGTCTAAGCAGCATTCTCAAATTTTATGTTACAGTCTTTCCCCACCTGCCACATCAAAAGGTCTCATGACCTCAACTGTCATTTGAATTTAATGCTGGGATTCTAAAATGCCACATGTTTTCTGTCAGCTATTGAATAAGTTGGGATAACCGCTTCTCCGTTCTCACTTTAAAAACAGGATTTATTATAAATAATAACAGATGGCTTCTCTTGCCATTATAATGCCACTGCGGTGTATCTAAAACCCTTAGCTTTCCATTATTATCTACTAATGTTCTCCAATCCTTCCATTACCCTGTCTATATCATATGCTCCTGTCAGATTTATTAGAATTAACATCTTCCTTAAACCAGAATGCCTGGGTGATACTTTTAAGATTGTAGATTTTATACCTTTTTAATGAACCTTTAAGACATTTTTATTTCTAAAAAGGAAGAGAAGTCGAGATACGTTTTTGATTAAATAAAAGTCCCAGCATTTATTAATGAATAAATGCAGTACTATAGAAAGCAGTAATGAAAATCTGCTTTATATGTAGAAAGCTGAATAAATCATCTGTGGTCTGATTTACAAAAGAAATGTCACTGGCCTTGTAAACTACTTGTTTACACACATGTTTTAAGATAATGCTGTCGATTTCGTGTGGTAAATTAATTTACAAGCCTCTGAACTTTATTGCACAAATCATTACCGGCTGAGTTAAAGGGACTTGCGTATATCCCTGCCTGCCACCCTGTGATGCACTTGTGCATTTTTTCCATCAGTTAGAATGCATTGATGTATTTTATGACCTTTGCCCCCCCCCCCCCCCCAGCGTAAGCAGTGAAAGAGTTCAACCCCCCCCCCCCCCCAACAGAAAGTTTCAAAGATCTGGATTCAGAAGACAGTGGTCACTGAAGTGATATGCCTGAGAAACAGCCTGTGTTGGGGGCATTAAATAAATGAGATTACAGCGTCCGATTCAGAAGACTGATATTCAAGAAGAAAGGCACGCCCCACCCTCGTCAGAAAGCTCGCTGATATTCAATATTGCGCAGTCCATGAAAGGCTGCCACACCTGAGCCTCCAAGTTGGGGTTGCCTTCATGCCAGCAGGTGTAATTAATAGATGCTTGGGTATGTTCTGAAGGCTGTTACGGTGAAGGGTCCCAACAACGTCGGTTTGTTCAGCAGTGACTGTCAAGATTGGTATCACATTGAAAGTCGTACGAAGTGATCCGTTTGATCAGCCTACGCGGCACCAGGAAAAGCCACCAGCTATCAGCGCTTATTTCAGGATTACCTCTGAGAGAAAGAGGTTTGGTGTAAAAATGCACTAATAAGATCCAAGGTGTGGCTTGTCACGTTGGGGTCCAAGTTGATAAATTCAACCCCTGAGTCGATTAGACAAATGTTTCAGCTTGTGTCTTGACATTTGAAGTTAAGGATGAATCACCATGGCAGGACTGCTCTTCAGAGCCCTGTTAGCAACCTTTACAAAAGTGATTTTGTTTTTCTTGATATCTAATCTATCTATAATATGATTTACTGCAGACTGAACCCTTAGTACTGCAAGTTCTCACACTACTTAAGGACAGTGGGGATACCCAAACCCAAATCAACAGCAGACCTGAGCATCAGAACATTACACGAACACCCAGAAAGTAACCCCAAAACACATGAAATACACTCAATTTACACACCCAATAGAAAAACAAACCATGTTTATTACGTCAACAACAAAACAGGTCCATCTACCTTTAAATACTTTTACTCCAACATGGCGGGTGTTCTTTTCAAAAGATGAAAACAAAACACCTTTTAAAGTCACAGAAGGAAATACCCAATGTGCTTATTTTTTGTTTTGTTACTTTAACAAGTGGTAAAGACGGTCTATCCTTTACAGGGCAACTTAAATCACAAATGCCTCTACTGTATTAGGGTTTGAAAATCCATAGTATTGTTATTAAATATTCAAACAGAAAAAAATAAAATCAGGCAATGTTTGCTTCAGGCCCTTACTCCAGTACATACAACAATGAAGAGACGTTGCTTGCAAGATGTTGAGGGACACAAACTCCACTGTGCAGCTGGAGGATAGAACAATGGTGCCCTCTAGTGGGTGAAGGACGCTAAAAGTCTAAAAGCTGTGGAATAAAATCAGAAGAGACAGATGTCAAGTGGAATTAAGCACAGGGAGCAGGCTGCAGCATTTCATTTTAAAAAACAACCACGGAAAGGCAGCATTTTAAAAGTTGCCGTTACTGTTGAAAACACACTTCTGTGTCTAACCAAATCCTTTTTTGTACATTTAATCTTTAGGTCTTCAAATTTGAATCTTTAGAATACCTGGTCCCCTAGTTAATGAAAGTCACAATTTAAATAAAAACGTGAATTAATTCAGTCTTTATCACATACCAGCTGTGGCAGGATCTTTTCGAAGTGCTCTACTTGGACGCAGTCACAGTCTTCGGTATGAGCCTGCTTCGATGCTCGGATCGCGGCTTCTGAGATGCACAAGAGTTTAAAATAACATAACAGCCAAACAGGACTGGAGCAGCGTTCACAGCTGCAGCTGCTAAGTGTGTGATGCTAGACAATCAAAACCTTTGGAAAATGTTTGAAAGCGAGGGATTGTTTAGCATTGCTGTCTATATTACTAATGTTTTGCCCTGTAACAAAACAGTTTATCATCTTAAAGATTATTTAATAAGTAACAAACATGCTTAAAATGTTATCAAATATAAAAAAACCTGCTCACCTTTAACAAATATCTTCAACATTTCAGCCATAAGGACAATCGCGTCACTGCTCACTGCAAACCCAATAAGAGTTGTTACTCTCTCTAGTGATTTTTTTTAGTTTTGTTTTCACTTACATTACATAAAGTTATAGTCACCATATTGTTATTATTTTGCAAAACAACTTTATTGTATCACAAATGCATCATAACACAATTGACATGACAGCAGACATCGTAAACAGATCGCTTTACATTTCACCAATATCGATTCTTCAGAACAAACTGCCCTCTTTACAGTCAACTCGCCGTTTAATTTGGGAAATTCTTTCGGATTTATAACAAATTAATTGCTCCGTGAACCCACACAGTTAATGGATTCACAAGTTCATACACAACAGCCTCTCATTAACATAACACCCCCTATCCCCATATTCTTACAATCTGTCATGACCAACTATGACAATTAAAAATAATAATTATTATATATACACTGCTGTGCAAAAGTCTTAGACATGTTGCATTGTTCTACTCTCATGCATTATGAGCATCAACAATTTACTCAAAGCCTCCACTAGTGTTTTCTACTATTATAACAACCTTGACTTGCATAAAGAAGGAAAAACATTGAGTGGAATAGCTCGCATCACTCGATTTTCAAGGTGTGGTTTCCGAAGCATAATCAACAAGCACAGAGAGACTCAACTGTAATTCACATACCCAGGACGAAGATGATGTCTAACAAGGATGAGCAATACTTAATAATAATATCCTTGAGGAATAGAAAGACGACAAGTGTTGAATTGACAACAGAACTGGCAGAAGGCACAGGTGTTGTTGTCCATCAAATCAACAGTTCAAAGGTCACTCTTGAAAACAGGACTTAAAGGATGTGTTGCAGTAAGAATACCTCTGTTAAGAAAGGGGAACAAGGCTAAAAGGCTAAAATATGCACAAGAACACAGAAATTGGACTGTGGAACAATGGTCAAAGGTGCTTTGGACTGTTGAAGTATGGACAACGACATCTGTGCCTTCGCCAGTTCTGTTGTCAATTCAACACTTGTCTTCTTTCTATTCCTTAAGGATATTATCTTCAAGTATTGCTCATCCTTGTTAGACAGCTTTTTGGGTCTTCCACTCCTGGGTTTGTCAATTACAGATGATGTTTCTCTGTACTTGCTGATTATGCTTCAGATACCACACCTTGAGAATCGAGTGATGCAAGCTATTTCACTCAATGTTTTTTCCTTCTTTATGCAAGTCAAGGTTGTTGTAATAGTAGAAAACACTAGTGGAGACTTTGAGTAAATTGTTGATGCTGATAATGCATCAGAGTAGAAAAATGCAACATGTCTAAGACTTTTACACAGCAGTGTATATGTATATGCACACACACAGTGTATATACACACACTCTTTGAAGCTAATTAACTACATAATCACCCTCAGCATACCGAGTCTACACATGTTGTGCGTTGTTCTCCGTCCTTTGCTGACAAAAAATAAGGGGTGCCAAAAATCAGATGGATTTTATACTCAAGTTTACCTTTTGTTTTGTCATCCTTGAAGTACAGCGACAGCAGTTTGAAGACAGTCTCCTAAAAGTACAAATCGATTCAAGGGGCTGTTATTAAGTTTACAACTATACTTCAAACTCCAACAATCTACACATAAAAACAATTACTCATATGTTAAAATTACTGTACGTACAAACATGCAGTTTACATCTAACTGAACTAAGGGAAAATAGTTTTGTCATAGCACGTTTTTAACGTTCCTTGTTTTGAATATACGATAACTTCTGCTGCTAAAATTGTCTTTCATGTAAACAGAATTTAAAGCGGGATTACGTATTTATATATTTTACCTTTTTAAAAGCGGCGCCCGACTCCCTAGCCTCCATTCTCAACAACTGTGTTTATGAGTTTCCTGATTCTGGGTTCAACAAACCAATCAGCGCATACGGTATCCCCGCTCACACAGGCGATTGGATCGTTGAAACTGTTGGTTTCTGGGATTTGTAGTCCAAATTAAAAAGACACCTTTGATCGGTTTGTAGTTTTATCCAAGCTTACAGTTTGCATTCAAATATTTTCAGTAAACGCCCTTTGCGTGAAGGGATCAAAGACAAACTTCATATTAAGGGCATTAAAAAACAGAAAACAATTGTAAATCCATCTCTCTCTTTAAATGATTTCAGGTGCATGGAACGTTCTTTGATAACGGCAATAAAGTTTAATAGTATGGTACTTCATTAAGTTTACAATGGGTGCGTTAAGTAAGTGAGCGGCTCAGAGCGGCTCAGTAAAAGAATCAACTTAACGTCAACTTAACTTAACACCTGCAGGAAACAAGTGGAGATCACAGGCAGGATTGACAAATACGTTTGTCAAGAACGATGAACTGGTTTCGACTTATGAAGTTATGTATTAATTGGCTAAATAAGATAGTAAAAATTGTTGTTTTCGAATTTGTATAATTTCATTTCATTTTTTTAAAATGTAGAGCTGTTTTATAGTTATTAATGTATTATTATTATTAGGCTTGTAGTATTAATATTATTCATTATTAACGTCGGTATTAAACACAGCCAGATATGAGGTTCAGTCCAAACAGAGCGCCGAACTCAGCGAGGTCCAGCAGGGGACAGTAACTTCACACGGGGCCATTTCATCAACCATCACCTCAGAAACACAAACAAGCAAATCATTATTATTCGCCGTTTTTGAAAGTCGCTCAGTGCTCTCGGCTGGAGCAGAAAGTTCATTTAAATCCGCTCAGTGTGCTTTCTGAGCGGCTCACTTACTTAACGTGCCCAATGTGTTTCTCATGCATATACTTCCCCATTGTCATTCAGGGTGAAACTATTGATAATATTTTACAGGTAAATAAAGAACAGTCCTGTTTTGTGAACGATATTATTTTCAAAGCACATACCACTCCTTAGTAGGCTGCTTGTATATCACTATTATGATTTGTAAGCAGTTATTTTATAACACCATCAATGATTTGACATGATTTTAAATTCCAATGAGTCAATGTCCTGTTAGTACTGTGGGTGTGACTCACCGCCTGGGCGGGTGTTTACGTGGCAATAGTCACCACTTTAGTTTCATTTCTCAGTTTAGGTTAGACTAGGGAGCCATTTTAAAAGGTAAGAGAACAATATTACAATATGAAATATTTACTATAGACTGTTAGTATTCTACTTAGACTGGATTGTATCGAAATGTATCGTTTAATAATGCATGTGGGCTGGGGGATGCTATTGGTTTGAGATGATTTACTAAATAACAACACTGCTCAACTGCGACTAGAGAATACGCCGCCATTTTGTGTACATTTGAGAAATATAACGCAGTAAGAAATGAGGCAGTGTTATATATTCTCGATTTCTTTAACGCAGTTAGCGATGGCTTACATTATTTTTTAAAAAACTCTTCGCACTGTAACATTACCATTAGGCCTAAATCATTTACTTTCTCTAAATACTAAGAACATTATGTTCTATAACACGTTTTTACAATATTAAACTTATTTATTGTACTAACAAATGGTAATATATATATATATATATATATATATATATATATATATATATATATATAATTATATAGATAGATAGATAGATATTAGGGCTGTCAAGCGATTTAAATTAATCGTGATTAATCGTGCGATTTAAAAAAATTACTTGGTTAATCTCGGTTTTAATCGCATATTAAAAATTGATACAATTACTACATCCATCTAATTTAAATTTGTTTTATTACTGATGCTATTATTATCCTTAACTGTAAATAAAATCGTTTAAAATGTATTTATGTATGTAGGCCTATTTATTGAACCAGGAAATGTACCCATGAGACCGTGACCATTATTTCCCCTAGTAAACTTTGTAGAAATTACAAATACAACCAACACAATAAAACTTGCGGTTCAATCTTGATCAGAAAACAGAATAGGATATATATTTTTAAATGTGATTGTGGACTGAAATAAATTCGTTTTAAATAAAATTATAAATATGTAGCTACAGTAAGCACTTCTAGGAAATTAACTGTTAATTGTGAATAGAACATACAAAAAAATCATATCCAAAAACTGCAAACTAACAAGAAAATTGGTAGGCTTTATCTACAACAAGAAACAAAAAAAAAAACTACACAGCCTACTCTAGTGAGTCTAGTGGCTGTCAATCAAACGTAGCTTGCACATAATTAGTTGTGTGAGAGTAAGATCCCACCCAAACAGCATCACAATTACTACTTTGATTGATTAAAGCCTGTGACATTTTTAAAAATGGCCTATATAAATATATATACCCTATATATATATATATAAATGATAGACCTAAACCAATGCACTGTTTGAAAGCAACAAATGTGTATCATAATTGGAGGCTGTGTGGTCCAGTGGTTAAAGAAAAGGGCTTGTAACCAGGAGGTCCCCGGTTCAAATCCCAGCACATTACGTTTTACAGTTTAAGGCCAGGTTACACCACACATGGTCGCCTTAATGGCAGTCTGTAGCCCAGGAGTCTTCCCATGTGCAGAAAAAAATAAAGGGATATTTATTTGCATGATTAAACTTTATTCATAAATACTGTACACAATGTCATTGTGAAAATGATAATACAACAATTGTTTGCATTTTGGATGGCTGCTTTTGATTGACAGATTACCTACTATTTTCTTACCAATGAGGAGGATAGCTCTTGGAAATACAGGCCAGTGATTGGCACCCAAAACCAGTGTCTGCTCTTTGACTTTCCTAAGAACGCACAAACATAGTCAGAGACGGAACTAGAGTATTCAGTCTTAACTGGTAACTGGAATTTGCTTTTCGTGAGGTTAATGGAAAAGCAGTGCGTATGTCGTGGTAGAAGACTATTGCTGTGTTAAAGAAGACTTACAACGTCATTATGAAACCTGTCACCTCGACTTTGGTGAGTTATACCCAATTGGAAGTGAGCTGAGAAAAGACAAGGTGTGTAAACTTGTTGCAAGTTTTCATGGACAGCAAAACGTGCGTCTTGCTCATGTAAAAGACAGTGATAATGTTACCAAAGCTTCATTTAGAATTGCAACGCAACTAGCTAAAGGTAAAAAAAAAAAAAACTTTTAGGGATGGATAACTAATGAAGCCGTGTTTCCTAGATTCCATCGAGTCACTGTTTGCAGATTTTAAAAATAAGGATGACATTGTTAAACAGATCTCCAAGTTACAAGTGTCAGACTCAACAGTTACAAGACATGCGGAAACTATATCTGAAGACTTGTTTACTCAGCTGTGCCGTGCTCTTGGGAGAGGATATTTACAAGCAACTGATGACATTTATTGAAGTAAAAGGTAAAAATAGTGACTTGAAGAAGCTTGAGATTCCACATTTCTTTTCATCACTGCATAATACACCAGGAAAACCTGTCCTGCAAGTTAAGGAAAGGATCTCTGAAAAACACAATGGAGGGTGTGGTTGAAGTAGTGAACTTTATGGGTACACACAGTTCACATGTTTAGCTCATTTCATGCATCTGCTTCCTGCCATCAGAGATTTTTTGGAAGGGAACAGCTGATTTGATCTAATCTAATCACCCATCATATGAGTACACTTCACCTCAAGTTACAAGGAAAGGGCAAAATCCTACCTGCTTAACGATGCATTCAAAGCAAAACTGGCAATTTTTTTTTTTTTTTAATCAGCTTCTTGAGAATTCACACATTTCTCAACTTTGCAATTAGGTGACAACTTTGAGTGACCCAGCATCATCTCCCCAATTTAGAATGTCCAGTTATTTTTTCCCCTCACCGCAGCAATCAGCCACACAGCTCAAGAGAAGTGAAGGATGTTAGCGAGCTACCGGCCTCTGGAGAACAAAGGCCCGCCCTGCAGACGTCCGCCTGAGCTCACCAAGCATCTGGCCTAACCTGCGGGACTGCCAGAGCCAATGCGACACTTCCTCCAGAATCCCAAAAGAAGGCCGGTGACTGCACAGCCAGAATTTGAAACTGCGCTCCCCTGGCTGTGTGACACACCCTGCACACCACCCTGCCATGCTTTTACTAGGTGAGCCACTTGGGGGACCCCTGGCTTCTCGATTTTCTCACATGAAACCACTGGTGGCAGTACTTTCACACTTGTCGAGAATACAAAACACAGCAGAAAGTTTGGGGTAACTTAGCTTTTGAAAGTTAAACACCAAGATGTAACCACAGAGAAGTTCTGGCTGTCCTGTGTACCAAGTGACACATATCCTGGACTTGTAAAATCCAATAAACAACGGAAAAAGACTGGAAATGGTTACTCACTTCACGTTGATTTGACCCCTTTCCTGGTGAAAATAAATAAATTAAAAAAAAAAAAACATTTCTAAGTGCATTTGGACAATGTCCCTTCTTCCTGGCTTGTATCTTGCATTGACTTTAATACTTTAAACCCACCCCAGCTACTGAGTGACAGTAGATTCCTACATTTCTATTGGAGGATTGTAGACGTTTACGAGAATTAAAACAAGATTATAATTAGAAACGGTAGTGTTCTTGTTCGCTGGATTTAAATCTATATTCCAGTTCCATAGGGAGGATTTACAGGATCATGGGATTTAAAACAGAATTGCAAATTGTGGCGAAATGTGAAAGAATGCCTAAACACACAAT
Source organism: Acipenser ruthenus (assembly GCF_902713425.1). Taxonomy (NCBI): domain Eukaryota; kingdom Metazoa; phylum Chordata; class Actinopteri; order Acipenseriformes; family Acipenseridae; genus Acipenser; species Acipenser ruthenus. The sequence goes on along the minus strand of NC_081207.1, from coordinate 4,643,926 downwards.
TCCCCCCGATGTATATGCCCGTGATCATAAGCATTCCGTTGTGGAAGACAGCAGAGGAAAGGAGGTGTGCAAGTACTGTCGTGTTACTGTACATATTTGTGAGAAAACACCCAAGAATTTGGGAAACTAACTGGAAACAATCATTTCATACAATATATAAAAAGCAAAAGCCCAGAAAAAACATGATTTCAAGGTACCTACATTAAACAAAAAAAAAAAACACTGAAAAACAGAAGCCCTAATTCTAATGTACTTGCTTTATAATGTGTCTTCGGTTACACCTGGAAGCACTGTTCAAACTCTGCTTCCTGTTTGTTTATGATTTGTTATAGTCAGGAGCGAGACAAACGGTGTAAGACTGGCAAGCAGGTTCTCAAGCCAGTTCAGGAAGGTAGGCAGCAGAACATTCCATTAATGTCTCATATTTCCTGCACAACTGTGATCCTTTGAAGGTTATTCAGCTTCAACGTGTGATTGTTTCTTTTAATTCATTTAGGTAGGGTTTCAAGAACATCCAACACAAAATTACCCCAGAAATGCTTGATGAAAAATGCACAATGACTTGGTAAGTTTTTTGTTTGTTTGTTTTGTTAACCCTGTACTGTTAACAGGACTGGATAAATCCGGTCACAACAACCCGGGGTCTCTGGGAGACCGGGACTTCAGAAGCAACATTAGTAGGTCAGTTTAGGGGATGTTGATCCCAAAAAGTATAGAGAGGGTTGCCATAGAGTAGTAGGTTCCTGGAGCAGGATGTTCCATTTAGTGGGACTAGTGCTCGCCATTTTATTTTTAGCTTTGTTTTCTTTTCCTTGTTAAATGTGATACTAGGGCTACCATTGATATTAAATCTGTGCAGCGTGTCAACACCAGTGCTCTGTCTGCCTCATTATTATTCAGTGACGACCCACCCTGTTACAGAAAGAAATAAACCCCCCAATTAAAAAGATAATTATGTTTTTATAATTTAAGACAGGGGCTTGCAGCTTGGATACTTCTATAACTAAAGACCTCCATCAAGCCCTATGCTAGGTGAAAGGCATGCACAATTTTCATTTTTTCACGCCTTGGCGTGAGGAGACTCATAACGTGTGCATTGGCAGACAAACTCCTTGCAGTTTGACCTGTCCAGTCTCACACTGTATGTAGAAGTCTCCTGTGGCCAAGGACATGAAAACTGCAAGTGGGCATGCATTTTCATGTAGCTTATGATTTGAACTCCTGCCAACATCAATAATGATGTAAGAGGGTTAAATCAGGGTGCCAGAAATAAGCCTCTTGACTGGATTATGTCTTCAAACCAGCTGTAGGGTAAGTTGCTATGAGGAGGTCAAAGACTGCCATTGACAAGTGAAACTGTCTTCTTAGATGTAGAGAATGCCCTGTTACCATACATTAGATGCATGGCCAATTTCAGGAAAGTCAAAGTGTAGAATTCTGTGTTATTGTAATTCACAAAGGACTTTTATAATACAGTATAATATTTAAAAAACAAAGTGTCCTGTACCATACCAAGCATCACTGTTTTAACAATGATCTAAACCTAATGACTATGGTCGAAGCAGAGTAAATGGATCATTATCATATAGCCACTGCAAACAAACCTACTGCATGATTGGCAGGATTCACAACATTTTAATTTAGAATCGGTTAGCTGTAAAGATCACCAGACATGTGGCACGTTCTAATATTTGAGTTGTTTTTTTGGAATTCCAGCAGGAACTTAGAGCAGGACTCATGGAAGCTGATCCAGGATTTCTTAAGCGTTGGTAAAGGTATGTGTAATTGGTCAAATTAATGCAGTGAACCCAACTGAAATCTTACGTAATATTTTTTTTATTGTGATACAAACAATTTTTTTTATTTCTGTACAAAACATTACAAATATGTGACTGTTGTTTTCTGGTTAATTCATACCATACTGAAGAACCATCAATTGAAAATATTGGTTTTTGGTCACTAAAACACTTTAATACAGTTATTGTACTATATCTTTGGTCTTGATCCTTGAAGGTTGACACCCACCATTTATTTGTGTCTCTGTTTTTTGTTTCAACAGAGTCACCCGAATACCTTAACCATGTGTCCAAACAAGTAGACAAATACAGACACCAGACGGTGCCTCTGAAGAAGCCAACAGAGTATCCATTGAGAATTGGGGGGCTAAATGACACAATCTATGAAGAAATGGAGGAAGAGCTTGAAGCATGGGAAAACTTCTACATGCCTGACACAGTGGAGATGAAAGTTATCGGTGCCATTGATACCTTCCCGAGTCTGGCGGTGGGGCTGCAGCTTATCATTCTAGCAGGCAAAGATGGCAACATCTATGCTTATGAAAATGAGGTGTTGCACCAAGTGGCTGACTGCTTGCAGGACCTCTTCGAAAATGGACTTGCCTTTCCTGGAACCAAAATCTACAACTATGGGGAATGTTTTGACCCAATGGTAAGATTATAAAACTAGTCAGAAAGTCAAAGACGTAATGACCAGGGTGCTGTGAACACACAATGTCCGTGGCTTTCCCCACTGGCAGGAGGATATTAAAATAAAAGCAACATTTGAGATGTGGGTGTGGTAATTACATTTTGAGACCTTCACTTCATTAGTCTGATGGCATGTTGTATATACAGAAGTTCCTAAACTTTGGTCTGGGGACCCAGTTGAAACATGTCAAGTATAAAACTGATTGCAAGTCATTCGTACAATGATGATAAACACCAGTGACTGAAGCATGATCCAGTTATTTCTTCAAAGAATAAAACAAATCTTAAAATAGACAAGAATAAATAAAGTTGCAATTACATTTTAGCATATATCTAGAAAACCGCTTCTCCAGTTCTGATGAAACTAGAAAAGGACATTATTAACATTCAAGTAATTCTGAGTTTCACAAGTTAGGGTTGTATAGAATGGGGCTGTTTTCCTGTCTGTATCATTGTTCATATATGAAACTATGATTTTACATATGTCTAGAGAAGAGCTTTTTCAGCTGTGATGAAACATGGCCTGGATAATGTACATAAACTGTTGACCGTTATATGAAGGTGATGTGTCTGTATACCAAACTTTTTTACATGTGTTAGTGGTAACTCATTTTGAATGGCAGGGATGAATGTCACTGACGTGCTTGTTCTGTGTTTTGTTTTGTTTTTTTAAAGACGGATGATGAATACAGTGAATTAATGCAGAGTGAAGAAGTAAAGAGAATGGAAGATGAGTCCAGGGAATTCATCCAAAGCAATGAAGATGAATTTCTGAGGATTCTGGCCCGTATTGAAGAAAAAGAGAATGCAGAAAAGGTTGTGTCCAACAGAGTTGTACCTTGTAACGACCACAGCAAGTGTGCTCATGAACTGACCATCAATTATTTCAGTGATCACGATTTTAGCACAGTTTTATCTGTTTTGACCAACGTCATCCAGGAACTAAGGTTAAATGATGAAGAGGTGACCAATTTATTAAATCAAAAAAAGCCAGTTAGAGATATGAGCAGAGCAGAGCGGTGACAAAATTCAACTCACCGCTCATAATGTCCTTCACTCTGCTCCGTTCTTTACTCCATTTCCCTCCACTGCTTGCGAAGCAGTTTCCAGCCCCCCGCTCCAGACAAAATAGGTACGCTCGGCTCCGCTCACGTGGTATTAAAAAAAATAAATAAACTAGCCATTTTTCCCCCACTGTGTTGCCGATTGCAGATGAAAAGATGTAATGTACATTCAGAAAGGAATACTATGTAATCTTCCTTATTATAATCCAATAGCTTGACCCAAGTAAAAACAAATTGCCAGCTATGATGAGCAAAGAAGCCTACATGAAGTGCTCAGAGAAGTTATCTAATTCAATTTGAAGACGCTTTCTTGTTATTATTGATTGATACTGAAAAATGCGTAAATTGAAGTAAAAGTTAGGAAATATCATCTTGCAATTAACAGGTTTTTAACAGGTTCCTACGATGTCATGTATGGTGTACTCGCCTATTTCAAACATTGCATATGATGTCACCTTTTTTTTTTGTGTAAACTTTTGTGCAAACTCCATGGCCGAACATGTATTTCTTCTCAGTGCTGTGAAAGAGTGGGCCAAAAAAGTCAGCTCCAGCAACTACCCCGCTCTGCTCCGCTCACACAGTAATGGTTATGTTAGAAGAATCCTGTGCCGTTCCAGAGCGCTTATATGTCCCTTATAAACCCTGCTCTTGATTACATCCTAATTTTACCCTTACAGTTTCTGTCTGTGGTCCTGAAAAGACCCACAAAAATACAACTACCAATGCAGAATGTCTGTTTTTGAAGAGGGTCCAGGTAAACCAAGATATTTCGTATCATCTGTAACTTGAAAGCAATAATCTGGATTCTAAGGTAAAATTTAAAAGATTGTCAGCAGTTTTATGTGCTGCTACTTCTAAAGACATACAAATGTGAAGTTGACATGCAGCCTTACAGGAGTGAGAACTAGAAGTCAGGATTTGGAAATGTGTCGAGACAAATCATGGTCATGCTAAAATGGGCTGGGCCGGGCCAAAATCTGAAGATTTGGTAAGTCCTGCACTACCCTATTCAAAACCAAGGCATTAAATTAAATGTTCCTAATACATTAGCATTATAAAGGTGACGCTGGTCCCCATGTTGATGGGTGTAAGAACTTTTTATATCTTGTTTTTTTTTTACTTTGGGGACCCCCTATGTTTTGAAGCACCACTTGCTCTGCAGAGCTGTAACTAGGGGTGAGCGAGCAGGGCGCAAGTGGAGGGGCAGAAAAATGACTTCAGTGCATTGCCAGTCGAGTAATCATTTTGTTCTGCAGTTCTCATTGTTTTCACTTGTCAGCTGTCAGCACCCCCCTGGCATAGTGTGAAGATTGCATGCACCTCTGCACTAGAAAAGGGAATGTGTCACTTCCTTAGCAACGGTCTTCACGACGACGATCCTGGTTCTACACAAACCAACACCGTAGCGTCACCAGTTCGTTATTATTATGGCTTATCTGTGTCGTTCGCGTCCCCTGCTGTGTGCATTGGTTATTTATTTATTCGCTCCTGCAGCTTTCAGGACCAGCACTACTATAAACGTAATTAAATGTAAAGGCACGTTTCATTACATGTTTTAAGCACCATGTAATAAAGGTAAACCAAAAACATTACGTTAAGTTAGACAACAAGTAAGAAATTAATTTATAAGAAAATGCAAGTAGATAAACGGCCCTTAAAATTCACCATCCTGAACTACAAGATGTTAAATGTGGTACCAGTATTTATTTATTGGAATAGAATTCAGAACAAATGACCCCCCCCCCATTTGCTATTTTTAAAAGCACCATTATAAAACAAGTTTATTTGATAATTACATAGCTCTTACAATGCGTTAAAATATGTATGTATAAAGAAACACAAAATCTAGTTATTATTTTTAATTCCCTTATTTTTTTGTTTAAAATAGCATACAAACCTGCATGGCTCTTGCTTAATTCTAAATTGTTTTGGATCTTTTGGGAAACGGAAGAATTTTCTTTTTGCTAACTATATAGATGGAAATGCGAGTTTGTCTTTTTGAATATGCTTCAAGGCATTAAGTCATTGCATCCTCGTTTGTGTTATGATTTTCAATCCATGCTTTTTTTTGTTTTTGTTTACAGTACTTAATTAAAAGTTATATATATACTAGGACATTATAGAGATATTAAATGATTTTGTAAGGGTTAATGTGGCTGCTGAAATAATCACAGTAGTTTGTATTGTTTACAACGACATTGCTAAAATTCCACAAATGCGTGCACTTACTGATCAAGTTTCAAGATCAAGTGGGCGCAAATATGATTGATTGGCTCGTGTAATGCTTTATTTGCATATCTCCCTACAACCCATTTGTTTTTGAATTTATTGCTTTCACTCACCTTAACTCGAAAGCTACTTGTTTTTACTTACTCTCCTGAGCCTTTCTGAAGTCAAAGTACAGTTGCGCTGTACTGATGAGCCCCAAAAAGGGCGAAACATGTATGCAGCTACTGTACTTTGACTTTTAAAACGCTGTGAATGTAGAAGCCGTTAGGCAACTTTCACAAGATTTGATTGGCTCTTGTAATGCTTTATTTGCATATCTCCCTACAACCTATATATATATATATATATATATATATATATATAGTTATGCACTAGCACTTATCATGGAATATTGCAAGTTTTGTTAGATTTCATCTGCTAGGCAACATTTTTTGACCTAGTCTTAAATGTTTAACTGTCATTGGATCTGCACATTCACTTAGAGTAAATAAAGGAATTCAGAGACATAGAAAAACAAATGCTGCATTCACAGTAACATGTGTTTTCAGTGCCATGGGTTGAAGTGGAACACAGGAAAGCACCAGAAATGAATGCAGCACTGAGATGTCTTTAAGAAACAATCAGTATAGCTTTATATTTAACTTTCTCTAGCTCAAAAGGTAAAACTCTTTCTTCTACTGTGGTGTTTGAAGTTTAATAAAACATTGTACATTAATAGGGATACATAGTGTACAAATGTATATAATGTAGATCTATTTTTTGCTTGTTCTGTAAATAAAAAATGCAATTTTGAAAAATGCTAAACTAGTATTACTGATGCTTTCTGTATCCAAAACATAGCTAATTATTCACATAGTTTTCAGTTCACCAGTACTGTACCAAATCCTGTGTTCTGGAGCTTTCACCTATTTAATTATTATTATTATTTATTTCTTAGCAGACGCCCTTATCCAGGGCGACTTACAATTGTTACAAGATATCACATTATATATTATTTCACATTATACAGACATCACATTATTTTACATACAATTACCCATTTATACAGTTGTTGTTTTTTTTTACTGGAGCAATCTAGGTAAATTACCTTGCTCAAGGGTACAACAGCAGTGTCCCCCACTGGGGATTGAACCCACAACCTTCCGGTCAAGAGTCCAGAGCCCTAACCACTACTCCACAATGCAGCTTTTTATTTATCAGATGAATAACACTGATAACTATGATCCCTAAACATTATACACACACAAACAACTATGTTCTATATATTTTAAGGTGTACCAAAAGCTGTATATCCAAACTTATCACAGCATGAGTACCTTGAGGCTGTACATTTCAGGGGTTCATTGTGTAAACTGCACTGTTTGTTAGCAAATGGATGTGAAATACATGCTTACAACTGTAATACATATTAATTAATACATAATATAATATTTTATTTGATCTTGAAAACCCTAGCAGCTGCATATAAAGAACACCAGGGTACACAACAGTATATATGCAAGAACAGTAGGTACTATATAGTAATCTACTACACATCTGTAAAGAAAGATTACTTTTGAGAATAGTATACGGTTGTATTCTACCTATATATATATATATATATATATATATATATATATATATATATATATATATATACAGTACTGTGCAAAAGTTTTAGGCAGGTGTGAAAAAATGTTGTAAAGTAAGAATGCTTTCAAAATAGACATGTTAATAGTTTATATTTATCAATTAACAAAATGCAAAGTGAGTGAACAGAAGAAAAATCTACATCAAATCAATATTTGGTGTGACCACCCTTTGCCTTCAAAACAGCATCAATTCTTCTAGGTACACTTGCACACAGTTTTTGAAGGAACTCGTCAGGTAGGTTGGCCCAAACATCTTGGAGAACTAACCACAAGTTCTTCTGTGGATTTAGGCAGCCTCAGTAGCTTCTCTCTCTTCATGTAATCCCAGACAGACTCGACGATGTTGAGATCAGGGCTCTGTGGGGGCCATACCATCACTTCCAGGACTCCTTGTTCTTCTTTACGCTGAAGATAGTTCTTAATGACTTTCGCTGTATGTTTGGGGTCGTTGTCATGCTGCAGAATAAATTTGGGGCCAATCAGATGCCTCCCTGATGGTACTGCATAATGGATAAGTATCTGCCTGTACTTCTCAGCATTGAGGAGACCATTAATTCTGACCAAATCCCCAACTCCATTTGCAGAAATGCAGCCCCAAACTTGTAAGGAACCTCCACCATGCTTCACTGTTGCCTGCAGACACTCATTTGTGTACCGCTCTCCAGCCCTTCGGCGAACAAACTGCCTTCTGCTACAGCCAAAAATTTGGACTCATCAGTCCAGAGCACCTGCTGCCATTTTTCTGCACCCCAGTTCCTGTGTTTTCGTGCATAGTTGAGTCGCTTGGCCTTGTTTCCACGTCGGAGGTATGGCTTTTTGGCCGCAAGTCTTCCATGAAGGCTACTTCTGACCAGACTTCTCCGGACAGTAGATGGGTGTACCAGGGTCCCACTGTTTTCTGCCAATTCTGAGCTGATGGCACTGCTGGACATCTTCCGATTGCGAAGGGAAGTAAGCATGATGTGTCTTTCATCTGCTGCAATAAATTTCCTTGGCCGACCACACCGTCTACGGTCCTCAACGTTGCCCGTTTCTTTGTGCTTCTTCAAAAGAGCTTGGACAGCACATCTGGAAACCCCTGTCTGCCTTGAAATTTCTGCCTGGGAGAGACCTTGCTGATGCAGTATAACTACCTTGTGTCTTGTTGCTGTGCTCAGTCTTGCCATGGTGTATGACTTTTGACAGTAAATTGTCTTCAGCAACCTCACCTTGTTAGCTGAGTTTGGCTGTTCCTCACCCAGTTTTATTCCTTCTACACAGCTGTTTCTGTTTCAGTTAATGATTGTGTTTCAACCTACATATTGAATTGATGATCATTAGCACCTGTTTGGTATAATTGTTTAATCATACACCTGACTATATGCCTACAAAATCCCTGACTTTGTGCAAGTGTACCTAGAAGAGTTGATGCTGTTTTGAAGGCAAAGGGTGGTCACACCAAATATGGATTTGATTTAGATTTTTCTTCTGTTCACTCACTTTGCATTTAGTTAATTGATAAATATAATCTATTAACATGTCTATTTTTGAAAGCATTCTTACTTTACAGCATTTTTTCACACCTGCCTAAAACTTTTGCACAGTACTGTATATATATACACACACACATCTGGGGTTCAAACGCAACGTACTTTCTGTACGTTTTGCACGTAGACCTACAGTATATAAATTGTACATCACTTTATTATTTTCTTGCGCCCACTGGTGCCTGAAATGTAAACTGCAAAATGTATTGTACAAGTAGAGTATGGGGAGCGGTCACAAGAAAAACATACGTACTGTGCTTCACAACATGGATTGTTGCCTGTTGACCATTTGTGACACCGCTACGATGTTAATTTAAGTTTCTTTATTCAAGTGCAAATAACAATTATTTTATGTCGTTTTCTTCATTTCCAAGTGTTGTTCGTAAGTACAATATTTTACAGTATTGTATTTAAAGGAAATGTTGATATAGCTCTGCATTTACATCTTTCACAGTTGAAATGTAGGTGCATTATAAACGTTTTCAGAACTTCAACTGATCCTCTTTAGTGAATGAAAGTATAATTCCCAGTGGAAAATTAATTAACGTCCACATAGTTTACTTTTTATTTTATTCCAATCTTACTTTTCACATATAGTACTAAAATATAGGGTTGTGCAAGGGAAATATTAATTTATAAAAATAAAATTGGGAGACTTTTTTTTAGTTTTAATTTTAAAAAGTCTCAACACTTGTTTCAGGGTCTTTAACTTATTTGTTTGAATTCAAGTCTCTTAAATTCAAAGTAGGTCCGAAAATGGACATACTGGGCATACAAGGAAAAAAATATAACAAGACTGGACTTGCAACTCAACCGAGATTCCACTATCTATAAAAAGGGTGAGCGGATATTACGTGCAGCTTACACTAGAGGGCACTGCACTACAGTTTAACAGAATTTTGTTTTCTGAATGTGAACACACTTTTTGTTTTATTATTTGTAATGGCACTGCATAATCAAATAAATAAAATAATACATTGAGTTTTTATTTAATCCTAAAGTCAAACATGGTTAGGACTATAGAAGAATCCTATTCAGGATAATTGCTTACATTTTTTAACATTCGTTGGGGGGGAAAAAAACAATACGTAGAATGTCAGCGGCAATCTCACTCCCATTAACGTCCACTGTAACGGTGGCCATTACAAAAACCAAGAATAAAAACAACGGTCAAAGAGATCGTTTGATGGAAGAATCCACTACAGTTTTACACTGGCCCTTCTTTCTGCACCAGGTAAAGGCGGGTCCCGTCTTTCTCCACCTATGCTCAAAGTATTTTGTGTATACATTTTTAAAGCAAGAAATGGCAACAAAACACCTACCCTCGCAATGTCCATTTCATATCGCGTCGTTGCGCAATGTCATTTCGTTTTGTGTGTTTCGACAGTTTTATTTATTTTTTGGACGGTTGAGATTCGTTTCGCAAAAGTAAACTGTTTGGAATTTTTAACATTTTAAATTGTTGACATTCTGAAGCGTCATACCCCTCCAGCATCCCGATTGGTTGTGTTCACTCCAACATTTATTAAACTAGACACAAATACAATTGTATAACATTTTAGATTTTTTGTAGTTTTAAGACGATAGTGCACCAGGTGATTTTATAGTATGAATCTTTATTTGTATACAACATATCACAGTTTGAGCATTACAAAGAAAATACCACAGTCAATCCCAATGTTATAATAAAACATACCAATACAACATATATAAAAGACTATTATTTACATAAATACGGAGTTGCAGTGGTTAGTTTTAAAAAAAAAAAACAACACACACAATAAAACAAAATAATAAAAAATAAAAAAAACTGGCTTCTTATCTTCAGGTCCAGACCGGAAACATCACACGCCTTGCAGAGGTTTTTTAAGCTCTGACCTTGTTGCAGTCTTCCCATATCTCATAGCTAATGAAACGGTACAAGTGTGGTGCTGGAGACTGGCTGTTGCAGTCTTTATTTGCTACAGCATATCATGTGGCTAAAGTGCAGTCATTGGTGCCAGCGTGTTTATTTCCAGTCTCTTTGGAGAAAATATTTTAATTCCAATTAGTCCTCCTATCTAATCACATGAGGTTAATGTCCGACGGTCATCCTAGAAACATAAAATAAAAAGAGAATTACATCATCACAGCACACACAATTGTCCACAATTGTCCTTGCCCTCCCCTATCAAATATGTATATTTGTGCTGCTAACCAGTTATACTGAAGTTGGGCTCCTTAGCAACAGGACCCAATCAGGGCGCTACCCTCCCTGCTGCAGTGAGCGACGTGGACGACGAAGAGGGCAATGATTTCACGCTTACCCTTCTCTCCCTTTGTTTAAACCTCACAGAAACGGGACGCTTCTTCTCGTAAATATCCTGCAGGCGAGTGATCAGGAATTTCTTGTCCTCTCCCTCCTGAAACAATAAGCACATTGCTTTAGTCCGACATTATTCCAGGATCCATATGCTAACATCCAAATACGTATTTGTTCAGTAGGGAAAATAAATCCTGGCTGTGACAACTAAAACTAGCTTTTATTATACCCTGTTTTAGAGTTAAAATCACCAGGATTTTTTGAAAATGAAATATTTTATTGTTATTTTTTGAAAATGTGATTTTAATACAGAAGTACAGTAAATTTGTGCAAAAAATATTGTGCAAAAATAATTATATATATACCATTGTGTATAGGAGTGTGTATAACATAGATGTCCTATTAGCAGTAAGGCTGTATCTAACTTGTAGGTTAAAAATATACGCCTTGAAAGTGAAGCACAGCGTATGGTATCCAGTTCTTACAAGTAAGATGTTATTCAATCTTGTGGAACTACTCACATTATCAATTTGCTCTTGTAACAAAGAGATTATTTTCCTCTGTCCATCCACAACCTGCGTGTGGAAATAGATCACAATTCTACAATATAATGGGGAGAAGAAGACAAAAGCACAAGTTACTGTAAAGTTTGACATTTTAAAAAGGTGTTTATAACGCCTACAACGGCACATCAGACGTGTCAGTGTGTGGATAAGAAGCGCTGTGTGACATTTAAAAGAGTGATATTAAGCAGGTTTGCCTGTAATATTTTAAGAGGACATTGGACCTTTAAAATGAACACACCACCAAAAGTCAAATACTCTTGTATTTTCAACCACTTTGGTTTGCATGGTTATTTAGAATAAATAGGAGTAAACATATTAATGTGTGTAGTTTTTTAACTTGACTTTAGTGTAATTGTAATTACTGCACCAATTGTAATTAAACAAAATGACATTGTAATTGCAATTTCAGCAAAAAATGCTGCTGTAATTGTAACTGTCTGCTGGGAACACCCCAGACTCCAATCCTATCCCTTCAGTACTCACAAGAGGACGCCGGCAGCAGCGAACAGGAAGAAGGGGTTCTCCACCAGGTACTTATGAATCCAGGTGAACCAGGAGAAATTGGAATTCATTTCCTCCAGCTGTTGAACCCAGATCTTCCCCGACTCGAACATGGTGTTCAGCGTCCTGAAGGGCCCGCACCCCTGTGAGGGCTTTATTCTGCACAGCGGAGAAAGTAGCAGGCCGTCAGAAAAGCTACGCTCGTGCCTGCATTAAAAAGACTAAGCGCCAGGAAATCTGCACACCTGGATTGTCTCTTGAGTGGTCATTATAAAAATACTGGCAGTAGAACTGTAAATAATATACAAGATTATGCAGATTGCTAGAATTCCATAACAATACATACATTTTTAATCAAATAAATTTACACACGTATACTATGCTATTTCCCAGAGAGGAATTCCTGTTGAAATACATATTTTAATTTCAAACTTGAAGAAAAATATTGATAAGCTTAAAAAAAAAAAAAAAACACCTCCCTGTTTTAATTAGTGGAATGCAAAACATTAAAAGCTAATTATTAAAAGAGTGAGCTTTCAGAGTATCAATTCATTTTCTTCTTCATTAAGCATATTTAATTAGCTAAAAACTTACGTCCAAATGGTGTAGGTGACAGCCACGGCTGCCCCTAGGAATGATGGGAAGCACAGGAGGGTGATGAAGATGGTGGTCATCTGACTGGCTCTCCAAGGCTTGCTGGGAGCCTGGCAGTTCATCATCAGGCTGGTCTGGGATGGAAAAGGTTAATTGAGTTATGTGGGCTCTATTTCAACAGAAAGCAAACCTTGTCCAGTTTCTTTATACAATGCCTGTACCCTATCTTGCAAAGACCTGTTGCCAGCTAAGGGTTTTGAGCTAAAAACAGAGTTTTTAAATCTGGTTTACTCAGGGATGAAGCATTGATCCATTCCTGCTTTTACTATCTTTAAGAAGACTCACCTGAGCTTCTTACCTATACACTCGGGCTAATCAAGCTTGTATTAAAACCTGGAATGGGGGAAACTGCTATGCAATAGGAGTCTTATTTCTATCCCTATTCCTGCTTTGAGAAGCTAGCAACAAAAAAAAAGCTTAAGAATGAACAGTTCAGCACATAAGAATGAATGAAAACAGCGTGCCTGTATACCAAGCAAAAATCAATCTAATTTACTTACCCTTTTAATGTAAAACAATAGAACCAGTTTAATAATCTGGATAGCAGGAAGCAATGGTGAGAACAGCACTCCTAGCCTGAAGACAAAAGGAAAGTAATACATTAAAAGAGAGGGAGAGAGTCTGTATTAATGTTTTTGTTTTTATTTCATTTTGCTGTACTCCTCTGGTAAGGTTAAGGGAGTTTCAGCTCCCGAGCACTGAATAGACCACGATGGTGAACAGGTAGTTCAGAAGTCTGTTTGAAGCTTGGACTGTTCTTTACCAGGCGAGAGTCTGTCCGTATATTAGCTCCAGCACGTTCCTGGCGATATCAAACACAGGCTTCCTTTTCCTCTTGAGCACTTTCTGAGAAAATAACCTGGGGGGTCAAAGAGAGGTTTCAACAGTTTGAACCAAGTAAACTAAAAAAATTTTAAAAAAGAACTGTGCAACTTTCAAACTTAAAACAGCAGCAGTAGTCTACCTAGCTATCTGCCATGCATTGTTTATTAATTATTTTTCTTCATTATGCTCTATGGTTTAGTATATTTAAAAATTGGATTTTATTTTGTGCACTGGACTTCTTTATCCTGCTACCCAAATGACTGCAGTAAACAAAAAAACAAGAACAAATTACTCTTTAACCACTTAGCCATTTATTGTTAGCACGGTTTACCCTTCTAGAAAGCTTAAAGTGGCACAGCATACCTCCAGACAAACTCCCCGAAGATGGTGTCCAGAACTGTAAAGATGAAATCCATCAGCAAGAAGCGATACAGCTCCTGACCCACAAAGGTCTCCCAGCACTCCAGTCCCCCCTGAGAGAGAACCAAGGCTTCAGTATAGCATTTTCACTGCTCCCCTCAACACTGTGCAGTTAAACTTTTTATATCAAATAAAAAATGGCTTGCACTTATTGGAGCCCACCCCCCCACATGGCATTTAATTCTTAAAACTCTTGTGCCACCCTGCTTATGGAAACTGGGGGGCAGGATTTCCTCTGCAAGGGCGCTTTGTCTACAAAACAGAGCTTAATCCCTTAATCAAGTTTTTCAAATATTGGAAAGAAACTTACAGTAGAGCCATTCTGCCTAACCCGTTTTGATAGAGTCACATGGCCACTGATGGTCGTTCCTAGCCAGTGGTAACACAGGACTCCCAGCACAGACATCTTCAGCAGCAAGTTCCTGCAGACACCAAAAGTGACACTCATTTCTGTTAGCGGTCAACCCAAACTCACATATATCAACTAGATATAGATAGATAGATAGAGATAGATAGATAGATAAATTAAAATATAATTATCAAGATAATGTGATATCTTGTAACAATTGTAAGTCGCCCTGGATAAGGGCGTCTGCTAATAAATAAATAAATAAATAAATAAAAATAATAAATAGCCCTGCCAGTTCCCACCTGCAGATGGCAACGTAGGCCGATGTGCTGGGTGCATCGTACTGTTCCATCCACGCGACCGCGTTGAAGAGGCCTGGCATAAGCAGGTTCACTGTGGACACCACCACCGGCAGGGCCAGCAGGCTTGCCTCTACGTGGATCAGGGTCTCGTTACGAGACACTCTCATGGTCAGGTCCTGCAAAGAACACGCCCGCTACTGAAAGGCATGCTTTGTGTGCAAATTTCTGGTAATATTTAAAATAACCTGTGAAAGACCCTATTACCCTGTGACTGATGTGCTGGTGTGTTGCCTGTCTGAAATTCTTTGCTAATTGTAATTTTTTTAAATAAATAGCACTAAATAAATTAGCCCTACTTGACACGCTACAGCATGCTGTGTGGTTAACCAAAGCATACAGTTGCTTTGCAGATACAGATCTTAACAGTGTTGGAGGAAAACAAGTGTGAAAAGATGGTTTGAAAATGTGCATATAAAGTGTAAAACTGTAAATCATGCTGCTAGTTAGTTCAGTACAGTACAGAACAAAGGGCAACATTTCTGTGACCCTGACAATTGCTGTACATCAATAAGACCACCAGCCTGACAGGGAGGAAGGGAGGGTCTGATGTTGCCATGGAACACAGCTCTGTTATCTTGCCAATGACTTCACACTAGTAGGAATTCCTGAACCACTGCAGTGACTGTTCTTCACAATCTTAACTCAGATTCCTGCGTGGGGCCGATTGAGGAGGATTGCCATGGGACTGACAGGCTTGTGTTGTTTAGCAAGCACACAGAGAGAGAGAGAGAGAGAGAGAGAGAGAGAGAGAGAGAGAGAGAGAGAGAGAGAGAGAGAGAGAGAGAGAGAGAGAGAGAGAGAGAGAGAGAGAGACACAGAGAGAGAGAGACTCACTCCCAAAAAACAACTGTTTAAATAGATATGAATGGTAAAACAGCCCCACCTATAAAGCTGGTATGTAAACTAGGACTGTTATGCAAATCTTTCTTTCAAGCAGGTGTTAAGTGGAGAATTAAATGAACCTAAAAATGCCTTTGCCATGCCCACTGGCCTTGCACCCTGTACCTTGTGCATGTATGTGGAGAAGTAGTAGACACCCATGGCACACGCCACGGTGCTCCCCAGAGACATGGCCCAGGCCAGCAAGTGCACCGTCATCCTTGCCAGCTTCTGAAGCAGAGTCTGCTGTCCTGATGCCCGAGCCAGCTCAGACAGCAACTCCTATGGGAACAGAGGGGTGAAAGGGGGTGGGTCAGTAAAACAGTGCAACTCCCACACACACACGCACGTGGGTGAAAGGGGACGGGTCAGTAAAGCAGTGCAACTCCCACGCACGCACGCACGCACACACACACACACACACACACATCCTGGAGTCTTGATCTCTCAGGACCTGAAATGCAAAGAAGTTAACATTAACAGCTTGTTCGACGGTTTCTAGAAAGAAAAAGCAGTTTTGTTTGTTTTTTAAACAGAGTTATAAATGCATGAAATAGCCTACCAGGTGACATAGTAGGATCTAGAACAGGACTTCAATTAGTCCACCCCCGCCCCCAGTAGGGGATAATGGTGTGCCAACAATGGACGAGCCTTGCTGGGCAGAATGGCTGTTTCTCATTTACAGACTTTTCTTTTGTTCTTATTTTCTTACACTTGTTGGTTTAGATTAGACTTCTGAAATCTCCACCCTGGACCCTAGGACTAAGTTCTTAATGCCACTCTCTCCAACACTGTAATGCATTTAAAATTAAAATTACACAAGTACTGGAGAGGCACACATGGAATTAGAATATGAAACCATATATAACTGAAATTGCACTTTGGATGCAAACACTGCAACACCACTCTGTGATCCAAATATAATGTACACAGACTCTGAGCCCACATCTGGTTTCTGTGGAGTCCAGGAATCCATGCCATTCACACTCAGGCATGTTTCAGTGCTGGGGAGGGGGTACCTTCATCTGTGTGCAGATATTCTCACACTGGAGTTTCACAGAGCTCTTCTTAATCACTTTGAAGTCCCAGGAACAGAACATTTTCATGGCGAGGTCCCCGTGAGGGTTGTCAATGCGGTAGCTCTGCCCGAAGGACTTGGACATGCTAGAAATAAAATGTTGGTCAAGTCAGAAATGCAACACGCTTTCCAAAAGACAGTAAGACACAGATACTGGAGGGGGTTTTGTTAGAAGAGGCGGTCAATGGGGCTCCCGAGTGGCGCATCCAGTAAAGGCACTCGCTAGAGTGCAGGATGCGCCCTACAGTCTGGACGTTGCGAGTTCGAGAGGACGGGAGCTCCCAGGGGACGGTGCACAATTGGCCGAGCGTCGCCCAGGGGGAGGGAGGGTTAGGTCGGCCAGGGTGTCCTCGGCTCACCAAGCACCAGCGACCCCTGTAGTCTGGCCGGGCGCCTGCGGGCTTGCTTGTAAGCTGCCCGAGAGCTGCGTTGTCCTCCGACGCTGTAGCTCTTGGGTGGCTGCATGGTGAGTCCGCAGTGTGAAAAAAAGGGGTCGGCTGACGGCACACGCTTCGGAGGACAGTGTGTGTTCGTCTTCGCCCTCCCGAGTCAGCGCAGGGGTGGTAGCAGTGAGATGAGCATAATAAAATAATTGGCCATTCCAAATTGGGAGAAAATAATAAAAATAATTGGCAACGACTGAATTTATAAAAAAAAAAAATTTAAAAAAGGAAAGAAGAGGCAGTCAGAAAGCCCTGTACTGGACGGAAGGCTAGTGGTACAATGTTATTTATTTCAGAAGTTCTTGGGAACAAAAGGGTCTTCTTTCCTGCCATTTTTACACAGGACTAGAAGTCGTTTTTTTGTTGCAAAATATATTCTGAGATTTCTGATTCTAGGATGTCCAATTCAGGGATGGAAATAAGACTCCTATTGCAAAACAAATATAGGCCCCCAGTGTTAGACATGGTGTTTGAATGGTGCAGCCCAGCCCCTGCAAACCTGCAGTAAGTCCCTTACCTGTAGACCAGGATGATGCAGGTGATGAAGAAGGAGACCCCGATGGTAAAGAAGTACGCGAGAGGAATGTTGTAGGGCATGCGGGGGTGAGTGTCCAAGCTGTTCTGGCCCACGGCGCACCCCGAGCCATTGAGAGCCGGACCGCAGCCGTTCACAGTGGAGTTGGTGTAGTAACCATAGTACATGACCGTGTCTGTGAAATAGCCCTGTGAGGAATCCCAGAGAGTCAGGGAGGTTCTGACCAATATGTATTATACAATGGAAAGGACTGCACCGTTCATTTAAATGGGCTATGTGCCACAGGTCTCTTTAAACATATTTAGGAGTTATTTTTAATTTCAAAATGACCTCAGCGCCACACACACACACACAGTTGTGCCATATTGCTTAATTTGCAAACAGCTAAAAGGACTTGATAATCCTTATATTGTCGCATTCCTCTCCATCCTGGGCTAGATCAAGCCAATCTCAATCCCTGTGTAATTTGTAATTAATCGCAATTACACTGTAAATGAAATTAACCCTTAGCACATCTGCGTAAGTGCAGTTGTAATTGTACCATATAACTGATCAGTTACAGTTCAATTACACACCTTTCCAAGATTAATCACTCAGTTCCATGCTGTATTTTACATTGATTGATCCTTATTCTCGTATTTTCAACCACTTTTAGTGACCCCATTTGTTTGAAAAAATAAAATCTAGTATGTTTGTGTATTTGTGCCTGTGATTATTGCTGGGTTATTTCGAATAAATAGCAGTGAACATGTCAATGTGTGTAGCTGTTGGTGTTACTTTTTAGTATAATTGGAATTAGAATTCTAATCACTGCAGCATAATTGTACTTGTAATTGAACTAAATATCACTGCAATTTTAATCTGAGCAAACCATGCTGCTTTCATTGTAATAGTTGGAATAACAGCCCTGGTGAGAGAGGGGAGAGGCGTGACTTACAGCCCCAGTGAGCAGTTCCAGCCCCTGGAAGGGGGCACGGTGGGTCTGGTTGCTGGGCGGGTGGGCTGCCTGCGGGACGGCGAGGAAGAAGACGTTGACGAGGAGGAGGAAGACGTTGAAGAGCAGCAGCGTCTTGAGGAAGACGAAGTAGGAGAGGACGCCGGTGCCGAAGCGCCCGCTCACCTTCTTCAGTTCCACGTGCCACAGCTGCAGAGAGTGCAGGAAGGAGAGCAAGCCGTACCAGCTGTGACGAAAACCCTGCAGAGAGAGAGAGAGAGATACACCCAGAACTTCAATACGCCTCCGGAATTCAGAGAGATACACCCGGAACTTCAACATGTCTCCGGAATTCAGAAAGATACACCCGGAACTTCCAACACGCCTCTGGAATTCAGAGATACACCCGGAACTTCAACACGCCTCCAGAATTCAGAGAGATACAACCGGAACTTCAACATGCCTCCGGAATTCAGCAGCAGAACCAGAGGAAACCAAGTCAAGCAGACAAACATTCTGGCTAGGGCACCCTACTGTCCACTATAATGGAGGGCTGCTGACCTCATTTAAAAAAATAAATGTTTTTAAGTAACTTACTGTTCTTGGTATATAGCTGTCTGCTTGGAGAAATTATAGTCATGCAATTCAGGCAGTCAAACAAGTAAAGCTATTTCAGTGTGGAAATGAACAGGATTCTGGGACACTGCATTGCTAAGTGTGTATTGGAGTATACTTACGATGATGAGGTAATACTTGAGCTGACTGCAGCAGGGTATCTGGTTCTTGGAGTGGGGAAACCCCTTCGAATTGCAGGCATGTCTGGGGGAGAAAATACACAAATCTCTTCACAGCACCATACAGCCACTATTCACGATACACACTAACACACAAAGATACAAACATGCTGCACAGCATGAGTACCAACAATGTAAACACATTCCATCAGTCATCACAGATGACGAATAATCTTGGATTACCTAATGATACCCTCTGCTGGACAGTCCTAGACTATTGCTAATGAGGAGATTACCTCCACAAGCATCCTGCACTGTGAAACAAGGCACTGAAAAGACGTTCTGCACTCCAGTCTGTTACCTCAGATTCTTCTTCTCCAGCAGGCTGAGGGGCATGGTTTTCAGCATGCGCCCCCTATCGCTCACAGAGAGGTTCTGTAGGTTGTCGATCAGGTGTTTTCTATTTTCTGATAATGCATAAAAGGACATAGAAAATGGTCATCTGCAGGAGGGTTAAAGAAAAGGGCTTACTACCAGGAGGTCCCCGGTTCTAATCCCTGTTCAGCCACTGCCTCACTGTGTGTGACCCTGAGCAAGTCACTTAACCTCCTTATGCTCTGTCCTTCAGATGAGAATTAAACCGAGTTCCTATTGTAAGTGACTCTGCAGCAGCAGTTCTTGATGCATACTTCACACCCTAGTCTCTAAGTTACTTTGGATAAGAGTCTGCTAAATGACCAAATTATTAATAATAATAATAATAATAATAATAATAATAATAATAATAATAATAATAATAATAATAATAATAATAACAACTAGAACTGCCAGGCAGTTGTATGGCTTCCAAGCTCAGTACCAGTTGGACATTTTGGCAAGCTGTAACATTGCAGCACAAGTGTTTCAATTCAAAATACTGCATTAGTTCATTATCTCACAATGCTTTATAACTTTAAACACCATAGTAACTGTGACCCTGTCTACACACTGTAAGGCGTTATAAGCTAAATTTACATTTAACCTTAAGGAGAGGTCAAAGGTCACGATCAAGGTAATTTTCAAATACAGCATATATGTGTTCCTTTTTGTGTTCCATAGTAACCATAACCCGGTGTGCACTGTATGGAGTTATAAGCTAGTCTTACATTTGACCAATGATTTTGAAAGGTTTTTAAAGAAATGTGTCAGGTGGCCATATTGGGTTACGCACAAACATTTTTGAAAAAGTCAATTGCTTTGACACAGGGATGACGCTTGTCAACTTTGGAGTTAATCAAATAAACCATTTTTCAACTGAAGCAGTTTTAAATTTAAGAAGAAAATGTAGGTCTGGCGGCCATCTTGTCAAGAACACCATTTTTCCCCTGTTTGAATTCCATTGTCCCCAGGATGATGCCTACCAAGTTAAGAGTTAGTTGGTTAAACAGATTGGAAACAGCAGTTTGATGTTTGGGACGCATTTTGCCGAATTTGGTGGCAGCCTTTTTGATTGAAAAATTTATCGCAGCAACTTCTGCTTCACAAACTTGAAGCGGGTTTGGTTGCTAATGGTGTAAAGAAATGCGTCAGGCGTGTTACACCGCGTGCGAACAGGAGCAGTTTAAAGTTTTGAGTGGAAAAACGACAATAATAAAAGAAAATAAAGCTAAGAGCTTAGAATTTAGGTTTGTAGAGTCCTTAAAACCTTTTTTTTCTCACTTGACAGATATTAACTTTAAATCAATGTCGTAGTGGCAATAGGCAATAACAGCAAGTTGGAAAAAGGATATATTACTATATTCTCTCTCTCTGGTATCTTTTCAGTTTTGACACTTCCCGTTTCTACTGAATTCTGTAGCAACACACTATTGCAATACTACCTAGCTTCCTAGTTAAACAATAAAAAGCAAAAGCTACAGTAAAGGCTTCACTGCATTGGGTTTGCAGTGACATCTCACTTCCCTAGGTATTAATTGGGGGAAGTCAGAGATATTTTTGCATTAAGCTATGTGGATTTCTCTCCAATAACCCACAAAACAAAAACAATACAAACCAGATCATAGTCCTGGTTCTATACATTGTTAAGGTGCCAATGTTACAAAACCAAGTAGTAAATGATAGGCTTTTTGAAGAAAGAAGAGAAAATAAATAAAAACACTGCAAATTTTGCACTGGAACAAACGCTCCAGATATCTGTCCCTTAATATTCCTGGTGCACTGACCTTCCTCTGCTACTGCCTCTGGGTCTGTCTCCACTCGGTATCCACAGATACTGGGCCGGGCGGAGCGGGACAGGTCCCGGATGGAGGGCCTGCTTCGTCGACGTCGCAGTTTCATCGTGCGGTTGTAGTACTGCGAGATGATTGCTCCGCGATTGCGGCCTGGAGACGAGAAAATTAAAAATTAAAAAGCAAAAATCAGAGTTTATCACCTCGTGATCGCCACTGACAGACTAAGAGCTCTGTGGGTGAAATTTCACAGAGCAACACGTTACCACGGCAACCAAAGGTTTTTTATTTGTATTTATTTAACCAGGAGATTTAAGACTGAGGCCTTGTTTACAAGGGTGTGCAGTAAACCAAGAATTAACAATACATACCAATATCATTACTGCATTTGGGGTAAATATATATATTTGTTAAAAGAAAGAAAGTAGATGAACACACGACAGATCACTATGAACGCAGACTCACTCACCAATGGTACGGCTCGGCATGGCTGACAGCACTCTCAGGGTGACGGGGGAGAAATTTTCACTCAGCAGCGGCTCCAATTCCTGTCTCTCCTCCCTGTGCAGCGGAGATGACAGGAAGGCTGGGTTTTCTGAGGGACACAAAGCAGAGGCGGTTTAATACCCAGAACCCTCAGGGGCGTACTGGGAAAAAAAGAAAAAAAAAGACTTATTTATTTCTCCGGAAACGTGCTTCAAAACAGGGCAGCTAACGTTGATGCATCTTATTGAAAAACCTTAGTACGAAGGAATTAAATCTAAAAATAAACCAGCCCCCTCCCTTCCATCCTGTACCTCTCCCCCTTCCACCCATTTCTTTCATCTCGAAGACCTCAGACCCATCCTGGCTGTG
The DNA here is from genome assembly GCF_902713425.1 of Acipenser ruthenus. NCBI lineage: Eukaryota > Metazoa > Chordata > Actinopteri > Acipenseriformes > Acipenseridae > Acipenser > Acipenser ruthenus. The sequence goes on along the minus strand of NC_081207.1, from coordinate 4,621,346 downwards.
GCTCTGCTCCTCGATCAGCTCACTGAAGGAGTCGTGGACGATGTTCTCATCATATGGAGAGAAGTCCAGGGCTCTGTACAGACAGGGAGAGAGGGAGAGTCAAGACAATACTTCCATTAGAGGCCTTTTTAACATCACTTAGATGGACACAACTTCTGATAGCTAGCAGCGATGGCTTTATCAGGAGCTACCCAATAACCTGGCAAGCAAGCATTAAAACAGAAGTGTTGACAGAACAAACGTGCTACTTCGACACAGTACTATTGATTATGCAGCACACGGACTGCAATACTGTTCAAGGAATTTATATTTATCCTCTACTGCGCTGTACAAGCGGTCTGGGGTATTTGTGAGGGGCCTGTGGAGGTTTAGAATACACTGCAACACATACTGCACACTGCTTAAAAAATGGAACCTTTGTATTTTCAGCAATGCTGCACTTAATTAGAAGAGACAATTACTACACTTCTCGGATGTCGAACAAGGACAGCACTGAGATCTGCTGGTTTAGATTAACAGACAGATTTAGGAAACAGCCTATAAAAGGTGGTCAAGATATAGAGCACTGTAATAAAAGGCAGGGGAGTGAACTCAGGAGGCCATGCTTACATCACAGGAAATGAGTCAAGCTATATGTCTCTGAACTGAAGAAAACAATAAGAGTGTGCAGGCATGAATAACTCTCATGAGACAAGCAGTCACACTGCAGATCAACACTAACTGATGACTGGTAATGCAACACAATGCTATAGTTCCATAAAGAGAAATGTTATATAGAGAAAAAACAGCATATGTGCTATATCCTGTTCTGAACCCTGATATTGAACATTAAATGTTAAATACTGATTTAAATATTTTATACAAAACAATACTCTTTTACCACACTATGGTATTTTTTTGCACTTTTACTATGGTTATACTATACATTTACCATAGTTTACCCTGGTTTACTTTGTTTTGTTAATATGCTTTACCATATCTCTGTACTTTACAATGCTTCCCTATGCTTTACCAGACCTCTTTGTGCTTTACAATGCTTCCCTATGCTTTACCATACCTCTGTGCTTTACAATGCTTCCCTATGCTTTACCAGACCTCTGTGCTTTACAATGCTTCCCTATGCTTTACCATACCTCTGTGCTTTACAATGCTTCCCTATGCTTTACCATACCTCTCTGTGCTTTACAATGCTTCCCTATGCTTTACCATACCTCTGTGCTTTACAATGCTTACCTATGCTTTACCAGACCTCTCTGTGCTTTACAATGCTTACCTATGCTTTACAATGCTTCCCTATGCTTTACCATGCTTTCACTGTGCTTTACTGCACTTTGCTATGCTTTTACTATGGGAGACATTTAGACAATTAAGCTGTGATCTGAACTGTGACCTGAACACAGAAACAGCAGTTTAATAAGACATACCTGAGCTTGTTACCTATACACTGGGGCGAATCAAGCTCATATTAAAACCATGAATGGAGTACACTGCTATGCAACAGGAGTCTTATTTCCATCTCTGAACTGTGAACTCACTGCTGCCCCTCCTCAGCTTCTGGGAGATCGAGGTGAAACTTGACGCTCTGGGCCATCTCCGTCAATCGGTCCGTCTTGCTCTCTACGACCTTTCGAGTGACCTCCCTCCCTGTTGTCTTGCTGGATGGCAGAGGTATCAGACAGGCAGTTTTACCCAATCAGCACCCTCCCTCGCTCCTGTCATGTTTCCCGTTACCTTAAAGGAAAACAATCAGACATGTGCTGGCATTTAAAAACTGTGGAGTAAGCAGGGAACACAGGCTAGATGAACCTGGGCAATTCTAACATCACTAGCCAAATAGAATTGCTCTGGTGTTATGTACAAATGCTTAGATCTTAAACTTAAAAATATCACACATGTCAGTGAGTGTTAATGATACTCTGCTTATTAATAAGTGCAGTTTAAAACAATGAAAACTCTATTCTGACTCAGACCACGCTCTTTCTGGTGCAGACGTGTATAAACACAGATGATCTAATGCAGGGGTTCCCAAACTTTACCTGAGGCCCACCTGTTCAGCTGCATTAGGCACTGCGGCCCACTATTAGCACTCCTTGGGGAAATGTCAAATTCAAAACATTTTATATGTTTAAACCTGTAACATTATAAATAAACTGTCTTTTATTCATTTGAATAAATATTGTGAAAGATGGAAATCACATAGAATATGCACAGAGTGAAAATATTTTTTTAGTAAATAAAATAAATTGCAAAAACTAAACAGACGTTTTTATCAGACCTTTAAATTAGGTAGCTTTGTATAATTGGAAATGTTAGAAATGCAGTTATTTTTCTTGGTTATCAAACAAGAAAGTACATGATTCTTATTATTCCCATTCATAAATCTCTGAACAGGAATCACTTTTGAGTAAAACCAGTACAACGTGCACAAAAACATAACTCTTGAATCCTAATTTCTGAACATTGTGGAACTAAAATGCCCTGCCGTTACCTCTCATGCTGCAGACGAATGCGCACAATACAGAAGGAAACGAGAGCCTTGCAGAAGTTGCTCCCGTCGACCCCCTTTGGGCCGCAGACCACAGTTTGGGAACCCCTGATCTAATGTAATAAAAGACATGTGGGGGTCTCCAATAAATCTAAACCGTGGACATTCTCACACCAAGCCTGCCTTTTTACTTACTTTTAAGGAGACAAAAATAGACTCACGTACACTGCTAGAGAGGCTGGTTGTGTTGAAGTCCCCTTGTTTTACATTTTAAACAACAGCGGTATTCAGATTAGCTGAATAGACCCTATGATCTCATCCTTTGTTCCCAACCCACACCCACCCCCTGAAACCTGCTTGCCACGATGTCACTGTAGAAATTATATAACCAGGGAGCAGCTAGTATTTGCAGCAACAAAATGATACAAAATGCAGTACACAGAGGCCCAGCAAGCTCAGTATGTATTAATAACTGCAAGGATGGCAATAAAACTCCCATTGCAAAGCAGTTTGATCCATTCTTGGTTTTACTATGAGATTAATTAGACACACCTGAGCTTGTTGCCTATAAACTGGGACTAATCAAGCTCATATTAAAACCTGGAATGGGTGAAACTGCTACACAATAGGAGTCTTATTTCCATCCCTGGACAGTCTACGATTGGTTGTCACTCTGCACCCCTCTGATTTTCTGTGTCCCCTAATGCAGTTCTTGACAATGAATCAAAACCTGCAACATTCATGACTGAAATAACCAAATTATATTACAAAATGAGAACTGCCGATCCCAAGATAAGATGCACCTAGTCTGTGCATTCCTGATAAACACGTAACAATAGATGTTCAGTAAAGTGTCCTTATATTAACATTCACAACCAATCTGTCTCAATAAGAAGTCTACCATTGAGCCACAAACTGAAACAATAAAAGCTCTGTATTTTAGATCCGTTCGAGGGTGGAGTCTCATTTGACAACATTAAGGTTTTAGGTCTACAGTGATCTAAATGGAAAATTCATATAAATACAATCTGCTCTCCAAGGACCCTCTTCAGCCCCCACCCACATCCCTTGGAAAGTTGCCCGCCCCCCCTGCTTCACACAGCCTTGTTAACCCTACACGTCATCATCACCATCAAGAAGACTACAGCTCGGTTTTCATGGACTGCAACTTAGTGCTATGCTTAGTTTCTTAGTGCCTGCGTTTGGGTTTCAAACTAACTGGATCCGAACAGTACGAGATAAGGAACTGAAAGCCAAAGCAACGAAGGCATGTACAGTAAGTATATAGTTGAGACAACTGGTTTTGTCAAAGCACAGAAACAGTGCATCTCTCAGTATGCACAGGAAAGGAAGCAAGTCTCCTACTGAATAGCTGTTACCATTCCAGGTTTTACTACAAGCTTGATTAGCCACAGTGTACAGGTAGCAAGCTCAGGTGTGTCTTATTAAATGGATCAAACTGTTATGCAATCAGAGTCTAATTACCATGCCTGACACATCACAATTAAGCCCACAATGACCAGCATGCTTCATTTATGCCAAATACCTCCACATCCTTTTATGTAATACATTGCCCTTGTAGAGCCACACTGCCATGTAATTTATATGCATATCATACCAGCTAGCCCATGCCTGATTGGCATTTAGTCCAGTATTCCAGCACTGCACTCTAAATGGCCAGACAGGGACAGCCCAGCTTAATACGGCAATGCAAAAAAAAAAAAAGGATTGGCGGGTAATGAAAGCTGGAAGAGGTATTGGATTTCCAATGTAACGCTTAGCTTCTCAGAAGAAAAGCATCCATCTCCACATAAGAACTTCTGGCTTGTTGTCTTAGATCCAGTCTGTACTACATGAGTGAAGGATATTATCTGCATGCAGTTTGCAGATATTTGACAGCGCTGATGAGTTACAAAAGCAAGACAAGTCTAATACCTCTTGATCAGTCAGGAAATAAGCTGGCTGGATTGCAACATTTCCACAGTGCAATTTACAAAACAAAACCACGATGATTCAATTACCGACCCCTTGCAGGGTCCCAGTGTAATTAACCAGCCAATCAAATATCCTCAATGCAGAGGGTTATTACAGGGCAATAAAGACAGCTGCAATTATTTTTTCTGTCTACACACTTTCAAGGAGTATAAAAAACTACAAAAGAAGCCTTGTACTCTGTTTCAGTCTATACTAATTTTTTATTTATATAATATGTGGATAGTACTAATAATAGCAGCATGGCAAAAAATTAAAAAAAATTACAAGCCAACACATCTTGTGCAGGACGTCTCTTACTGTATAACAAATGTCACCTCATGCAGTTTGGGTTAGGGAACCAAAAATCTGAACGCTTCTGTCTGCTCAGACTGCAAGAACCGACATCTCTTACAATGCAAGACACTTTCCCTTAAATTATTTCATTTAAATTAGACATCCCTGTTAATGGAACATGCAATATAAAAATGAATATAACACTATGTAACAAATTTTTGTTCCTGGGTAGTAAGTGTTATTTCTTAATTGCTTATGCCTCAAAAAGTATAGAAAAGGGCTATTATTCCCCACAAATTTTGCTTTTGTGACCAGGACAGTGATATTTTGAAATTTACCTATTTCCAATGAGAAAACGGGCGAATTTGTGTCTTTTCGTTCACATAAAGTCAGAAAAAAACAACATATGAATCCAAATTAACATGTATTTATACTAAAGTAATACAAAAATGACTACAAAAGATTTAGAAGCGAGTAGTTTTTCGAGATTTATGATTATACTGTAAATCACTTTCACGAATCAGCCCCCAAATGTAGTCTCCCATCATGTTCTCGTTATACTGTCCTTGGTAGCGGCGTTCAAAGTCCAGTATATCCTGGTGGAAGCGCTCGCCTTGCTCCTCCGAGTACGCTCCCATGTTCTGTTGTGCCGTAGTTCTTCACCAGAGTCTCAACCAGCTCCACATAGTTTTCGGCCTTGTGATTGCCCAGGAAGCCACGAACCACTGCGACAAAGCTGTTCCATGCCGCTTTCTCCTTACTAGTGAGCTTCTTGGGGAATTCATTGCACTCCAGGATCTTCTTTATCTGTGGTCCAATGAAGACACCGGCTTTGACCTTTGCCTCAGACAGCTTAGGGAAGAAGTCTTGAAGGTACTTGAAGGCTGCCGACTCCTTATCTAGAGCTCTGACAAATTGTTTCATAAGGCCCAATTTGATGTGCAGTGGTGGCATCAGCACCTTCCGGGGGTCCACCAGTGGCTCCCACTTGACGTTGTTCCTCCCCACAGAGAACTCGGTCCGCTGTGGCCAGTCCCGCCTGTGGTAGTGCGCCTTGGTGTCCCTGCTGTCCCAAAGGCAATTTCCTTGATGCTCATCTTGATAAATTCAAGGAGAACATGGGAGCGTACTCGGAGGAGCAAGGCGAGCACTTCCACCAGGATATACTGGACTTTGAACGCCGATACCAAGGACAGTATAATGAGAACATGATGGGAGACTACATTTGGGGGCTGATTCGTGAAAGTGATTTACAGTATAATCGTAAATCTCGAAAAACTACTCGCTTCTAAATCTTTTGTAGTCATTTTTGTATTACTTTAGTATAAATACATGTTAATTTCGATTCATATGTTGTTTTTTTCTGACTATGTGAACGAAAAGACACATTCGCCCGTTTTCTCATTGGAAATAGGTAAATTTCAAAATATCACTGTCCTGATCACAAAAGCAAAGTTTGTGGGGAATAATAGCCATTTTCTATACTTTTGAGGCATAAACAATTAGGAAATAACACTTACTACCCAGGAACAAAAAAAAAAAAAAAAATTTGTTACACGGTGTAATTTAAGAGCGAAAGGAACGATTAAACCATAATTTTTGAATCCTTATCAATCAAACCAGTCCCAGCTTATTACAGCATGGTGGGCACCAGTGCTCCGCAAAACGTATTAACTGAATATAAAGCACAGAAACAAAGTTTGTACTCAGGTACTAAACATAAAAAGTGCTGTATGTTCTACACACAGGGTGATACAGAATACGATGTCTTGGAATCCTTGAGAAATCCTTCATTATTGTGGTGCCAGGCGCCGGCCAATTGCCTGCCTCCACCAGAGCTCTTGTTTTAAATTCATCCGGATGCTGAGTTTGCTGGGAAATAAACTCCTGACCTCCCTAAAGCAATCATGCGACCCACAAAGACCAGGAACATGCACAGTGGGAACACTTCCAAGAAGTGCCTGCTCATCCATTTCAGTGGAGAATGCAGTGGAAACCATCGAGTGTGTGTTTATTTTGCACGGAATAGCCTCTTAGGGCTTTTCACAATGGTTTGTTGCTAAACCTTCCAAACAGAGTTCACTTGGAAACGAACTCTGGAGGAAAAGAACTCTGTTCCTTTAATATTCTGAACCATATGCATCTCAGTGCATAAGAACAGGGTTCACTTCAGAAAAATGTTGAAGTGAACGGAGTCCTTTTGAACCAGCTGTGCTTCCACATTGCACTGAAACAAATGAGCCAAACCCAGTCCTCCCTATCTCCTCCAACCCCAACCCCAACCCCAACCCCCAAACCCAACCTCAAGGACTGAGAGCCCCTCTTGAGAAGGACTCAGTTTGATTAGATTAAAACTAACTCAGAAAGGGGCTGTGTTCTTTTGGACCATTCACATATAGTTCCAAAAGGAACCGAATCGCACTATGGACTGTATCGGGTCACCAGGACTGGTGCTAACCGGGCTTACCTGATAAACAATACTCTCTTGCTGGACTGGAAGGGCAACGAACAACCCTGCATGCTATCCTGGATGCTTGTCTAGTTAAATGGTGGGCCAGATAGGGCAGTTTTGAACAGAAAACATTGGACTCTTCCAGCACTAACTAACTTTGCAAAAAAAAAAAAAAAAAAAAACCTCACCATAACTGCCTAAATAGTTCCAGTCATATGGAAAGAAGTCATACAAATAGCATATGATGGCATACCCAAAACCTGCTGCACACACACACCAGTCACATTAAATCAACGTGTGCATTTGGAGACTCTTGAAAGTGAAAAGACCGTTTCCCATTTACATTTCCTGTCTAAACAAACAATCCGTCTGCGTCCAACCCCTTCCTTTGCTAGGTCGCTGCACAGGCAGCCATCTCCTGTTTTGCAAACACGTTACATTACACAGTTTACAGGATGATGTACTCTAGTTTGTGTAGGTATGACATTTTCCACATAAACAAAACGCGTGTAGTTATTGAATAAAGTCTGAAACGAGCACGAGAGAGTTAACAAGGCTATTAGTATTTTACTCCAGTACGACTGTACCCTGTGTGTAGTCCACCTAGTCGAAAATCACGCGCTTTTCAAATTCAATGCAAGTGGTCATTTATTCTGCATTTACAATGACGACTTGGTTTCCAATTAAATATATTTGGTTGACTATCTATCATTGCAGCCTAGCCCCTGGGCTGTTTTTAAACACACTTGAATATGTGCACAGTCCAACAAGTCCTATAGTTATTCTTAACACGCATGCACTACTTTTGCACAATTAAACAATAAAAACGGCTTGTAATAATAATACAAAATATGTACAAAAGCATATTTTCCACTTTCATATCACAATGGCTTTTGTTTGTTTGGGGTATTCAACTATGCAAAACAAAAAATAATAACTGTGACAACAAAGCAAGAAGTGTATATATATATATATATATATATATATATATATATATATATATATATATATATATATATATAACCGCAGTGTACAATATTGAAGGCATATGAATTTTTTTTTTTTTAAATGTACACAAAAAATTTAAGATTATTTTCAGGAACATTGTTTACTATTCTTAAACAGCTGAAGGGCTTTTGCTATATATAGATATATAGATAGATAGATTATGTACAAGCCTCCGACTGTCTTTGTACTCACCCCAAACTCCCCAAGAAACTTTTCACAACCTGTTTTCTTCTCCGCCGCTTCTTTGCAATAGGACTTTTAATACTTTAAACAATGGTAACCACTGAGACATGTACTATTTTCGGGGGTGGGGGCACATATTTTGTCATTCCGCTGTTTTTAGTTGTATCGGTTTAAAACAAAAACGATTAAATAAACAATTTAAAAAAATGTTCGATACGTATTGTATTAAAAACCCTTGTGTGGGTTTCTAAACGTGACGCTTATAAACACCTTCCGCAGGATTTGTAGTTACCCCTCTCCCCCTTCAAAACGTGTCCAGACATAAATGGTACAATCCTATTCAGTGCTAACTTAATAGCGTGCCGTCCCGACCTATCTTGTATGGAAGTGTGGTATTTTGTGTTAAGTGTAGGTCGCCACATTTAAAATATGCCAAAATGTGCCATTATAATTCAATTATAGTTTCCTTATTAACTGTAAATAATGTACTTAAAGGATCCTATGAAACGTTAAACCTGTAACACGTTTTACGGGCAGCAGTGTGGAGTAGTGGTTAGGGCTCTTGACCGGAGGGTCATGGGTTCAATCCCCGGTAGGGACACTGCTGCTGTACCCTTCAGCAAGGTACTTTACCTAGATTGCTCCAGTAAAAACCCAACTGTATAAATGGGTAATTCTATGTAAAAATAATGTGTAAAAAATAATGCAATTGTATGTAAAAAAAAAAAAAAAGTGTTATCTTGTAACAATTGTAAGTCGCCCTGGATAAGGGTGTCTGCTAAGAAATAAATAAAATAATTATGTCTAATTGAAGAAAAAAAAAAAGTATTTATAAATTGTTATGGCTTTTGTATTGTCTCTTTAAAAATGGCTTTGTTTTTAAATGTTGTTTCTAATGTATATATTTTAATGTATCTTAATGTAATGGTTTTATTTTATTTTAATATTTCATTTATTTTGTTAATGTCATTTTAATGTAAAGCTATGTACAGCGCTTTGAGATGTTTTTTTCAGGAAAAGGCGCTATATAAAAATATAACTGATTGATTGATTTAGGCCTAGACCATGTAAGAGTTAATATACTGTAATAGTCGCAATTACGTGTCAGTCTTACTTTTTAAATATGTAGCTTGTCCATTTCATATCTTCTTTTATTAAAAAAAAACAGATCACTGTGACCTACAACGTTATAATAATAATAATAATAATAATAATAATAATAATAATAATAATAATAATAGCACTGTAAACAAGTCGTCAGGTTTTCGTCAACACTACCATCTGCCTTATCTGAGGCACACCCTGGCATTTTATTGAATAAGATTATTTTTGTTTCAGCGTTTCCTTTCGCTTCAACTTTTCAGTTTCTTTCAGTAAACACTGTTCACATCATTGAATGTTTGAAGTTATGACTGCATCACAGAAAACTTCCTACTGGCTGTTTCCATAATTAAGTTTATCATGATAGTTCATACTTAAATAAGGTCTATAGGGCATTACATATAGACTGTGTGTATGTGTTATGCAGTATCTAAACCAACCAGGGATCTTTCTGTGATTCTCTGAACACCAAGGTTATAAATACTGGGTAGCATTCAGAAAAAAAGAAGCACCGAAACGTAAACTGTATTACATTTTAATCTGTTAACAATCGTTACAAGTAAACACTTCATTTGTATTCACTGAAAACGCGCTGAACATTTTTTTAAACATTGGACTATTGCAACATATCGGAACACTCTCTGATGTTAGTCAACTATAAACATTTTTTAAAGAAACCAAACTTTGAAAAGTTGGAAAAGATATTATACATGTAATTGTTACTACCGTGTATATATATATATACTCAGAATAAATTGTATTTAGTTAAGTGTCTTCTTACCTTCTGTAAAATGCCGTTCTCAGCACAGGACGTACAAGTCGAGTTTTTTTTTTTCCTTTCAGAAAAACGTAGAAAGATTACTCACTTATTGCTCTCCCTGCCACAGCCTACCTGGCAGGTAACTTTGCGGTGTATTCTGGGAAATGTAGTTGAACCCCTTTATAAGAACTACACTGTGACGTTCTGAAGCTCAAAATGTCATAGTGACCACAACAAGATATGGCGACTGATTTTAATGTTATACTTTAACTATATCAATATCTATTTACTGTTTAGGGCAAGAAAGTGGTACATCATCAAAATGTGGTACGCGTACCTGTTTAACGCCAGAAAATGGTACGCTGTCAATACTGTCATTAACTACTGTACAAATCACTATGAACAAGACAGTGTAGTTCAACCATAAAATCGTATATTATAACCCAACTTGTTGCGCATCAGTTAAAGTCACATAAATTTGCTGAATTGTGAAAAAACAAGATATTAAAAATAACTTTAAGAGCCAAATTCAGTAGGCCAACATCATACCACATTCAGACAGACGTTTCCTTGATTTCTAAGCTGAAATCATTTCCACATGCTCGGGGGCAGGGGCAGTTCACGGTGTACCACTTACTAAAGCGTACCACAAAATAACACCACACGGTTCTATAAAATTGCATTTACACACACACACACAAAACAAACAAAAACATTTGAGTGAATGAAAGCTTGTTGCATTTATTGAATCTAATAAATCGTATCAATTCCCTCGATTAGCATGTCGAAATATGTGTTTCAGCTACATCGATCAGTGAAAGGAAAATGTGTGACAAATGAAAACTAATTTCATTGTAATACCAGTCTAACCTTTTATAGCCAAGCAGGTTTCTATGCTTCACTGTTTCTCCCAAATCTTGTATCACCCGCGGCGTATATTCTTAGAAACCTCATCCTCCACTGAATGCGAAGTCTCAGTTTAATGGAAACTTTTGTGCTACTTTTTTATTTCCTTAAAAAAATCCTTTAAAAAAAGTTTTACTTCATAATTAAAATAACAATAGGCCTGGCTTCTGTTCTTCAGTTCAAAATCACTCTAGTCAAGCTGCAACCATGATACTGTGATGTTTCTAGTTTTTTTAAAATATAAGTACAACGCCGGAGAAAAAACAAAAAACTCTCAGCACCATAAGTAATGTCAAAAAAAGCTTAACATGGTTAGCGCCCTTAAAGAGGGTGAAAAAATAACCACTTTCATTAGATCCTAGCAGGGCAGATGCCCTTAATTGTATACCAGATAAATTACTTACTACTGTAAAATAAATGATTTTTATTCTTCTACTTTACATTTCTGTTAGTTTCAAAATGTTTTAAAGAGATATTAGCAGCTGTGTGTGTGTTTATTTACAGTGTGTCATTTCTCTCTGTGAATTCATTTTGCACTATAATTGATATATTGATATTAATAACTTATTTTGTCGGACACATTGGACAGCACATAAAAAAGAAGAAGAGTTTGGTACCTTTTCTAAATGAAATTCCGTAATAGTTAATTAACTACAAAAGTAAAAGAATCAATCAATTTTCATAAATTCAGAATCAGGTCAGTTTGGCCTTTAAAACTAGGGCAAGACCTTTTCAGAGAGCTTTAACACCTCTCTGTCTTTACCTCAGTCTGTCATAAAAAAAACAAAACATGATTTCAATATGAGTGTACAAATCTCATAGCTGATTCATTTGTTCCATAAAGTCCTTTAGCTTCAGGAAGTAGGCAGTCTTATCTTCTAGGGTGTTGTAATTTAAAAACAGCACCATGAATGCATGAGTGAGGCTGTGCTGATGTGTCTATGCGAGCAGTCAAGCAGATAACAGGAAAGAGAGGCCTACGTATTGCAGCTATGTACGTTCAAGTCAAGTCTCTGCTTGCACAGTACAGAGGTCGATACCTTTCCTTTTAATATTCAGCTTGTACCACCACTGCTACAAAGCAACCTGTAATCCTCTCCAGCACCCCAAAGAGCTGAAGCCACCTTTGGGTGTGTAGTGTGGCGTAGTGGTTAGGGCTCTGGACTCGTGACCGGAGAGTTGTGGGTTCAATCCCTGGTAGGGGACACTGCTGCTGTACCCTTGAGCAAGGTACTTTACCTAAATTGCACCAGTAAAAACCCAACTGTATAAATGGGTAATTGTATGTAAAAATAATGTGATATCTTGTAACAATTGTAAGTCGCCCTGGATAAGGGCGTCTGCTAAGAAAATAATAATAATATTCTAGTATAATAATCCGAGGACTTGGCATCAGGACTGGGCTGTGTGAGGAACTTTTGCCTGACCAGCCAGTACCTGGGGGACCCCTGTGTCTGCTGGTTTTCATTCCAGCTGAGTTCTCAATTACTTAATCAAACCCTTAATTGAACTAATAATGTGCTCCATTATTTTTAATTGTTCTAAAATTTGCCGATTTCAAGTTACTTATAAAATTGTATAGTTAACTTGAAATCTCCAGCTGTTTAAAACAATTAAAAAGGTCAAATTAAGCTAATGAATAGTTCAATTGAGGGTTCGATTAAATAACTGAGAACTGGGTTGGAATGAAAACCAGCAGACAAGGGGTCCCCCAGGACCAGGGTTGGGAAACACTGCTAGTCCGTTAGGGTGTGGTTCAGATAAAAGCAGGTTCTACTATACTGTCCTTGTGTTTGAAAGAGTCTAATCTGAAATCAACAGCTGCAATTGGGACAAGAACAGCTGGCTGGCAAGAGCAGCACAGAGCATTATAGTGACGGACAGGTGTGTGGTGATATCACAAGGCTCTGATTCAACCTCTCCTGCCAACCACCATTACCAACCAACACAACTCGCATTCAGATCATGTGATCACTGGCAGTAGACCTCAAATCAGTGGTAGACAACACTTCAGCAAGAGACAGCCTCTAAGCAGTGAGACAGCCTCAGGGCCCATCGGGCATAAGGCTGAGACCGGCAGACTCATGTCACGTGTGTTCAAGCTTGTGTCACCCCACACAGTATCTGAGCAACAACCAGAGCAGAGGAACCATAAAGAGAAACACTTACTGTCTGTGATCTAGAGGCATCCCAACATACTCCCTTCACCCTGAGAAGTCACACTCATCAGTATATGTCAGTAGGATGCTGTGTTCATAAATACTGCAGCTTCTGTTTCAGTGAGGAAGCGATGGTGTACTCTTGGTTTCCTGTCATGTGACATACCAATCTGCAATAACCTGGCTGAATGCGTTAATGCAGCTTTGTTATGGACCATCACAGGATTGATTGATATCAGCATGGTACTCACTCAAGATATTACTCATAAGGGCGAGGACATGATCATTAGTCTCTTAGTCTTTTACTACTAAATTGCAAGTATAGATCTATGAAATGTCACAGAAGGCAGCGATTGACACCAGTGATCCTCACTACAGTATGTTCGCACCGTTTTCCCATGTTTTTTTCCTATGACTATGCATTTACCATACTTTACCATGGCTTACCTTGCTTTTAATGTTGCTTTACCATACCTTGCTGGGCTATACAATGCCCAGTGCCATGATTTCACTATGATTTATTACGCTTTGCTACGCTTTTACAGGGTGGGGAGGCTTTTATAGGGGGAGTTGTAAAAACATACATCATGGAACGCATTTACTTCTCCTCCACTATAAGGAACAAACACACTGTTCACACGGCACACAAAAATAATATCTGGACAAGTAATAGAATGTGAGGATGTTCATTTTTTTATTGCCGCTACAATCATGCGCTGTCATGTCGGTGTATTTAGTTCAACAAGTACGTGCTTGCTGTAATACTACAAGTCAGTGTGCTTGCTACAACTCAATTTTACAGCTGTGCAACGTTTTTTATGCGGCAAAAAATGTTGCCGTTTCTGTCGTAAACTTTGCAATTTTTTTTAAAAAACACAGTGAGAACAGAAATAACGTCTTTCCCTTGAACATATTCCAGTAGTTGACTAATTAATTAATTAATTGATTAATTAGTTTATTTAAAGGTTATTGTGCCCTCTTTCGATGACAGGCAGGCATCGTTCAAGTCAAGTCAGTAGCTTGTTAAGTATGGGAGGCGAAACAAAAATTAAATAATGAATGGCAATTCATTAAATGTTAAATTTAAGCAAGTATCGAATATTGAATTTTAGCATCAAATAATAAATACTAGCATTACATATTAAATTCATGTATCAAATGTTAAAGTTTAACATTAAATGTTACATTTTAACATCAAATAATAAATTCAACGCTGAATATTAAATGCAAGTATTGAATGTTAAATGCCACAGTCGAATGTTAAAAACTAGCATCAAACATTAATTATGAGCTTTATACATCCAATGTGCCTTTTATCCATTCGGCGTGCACTTTGTCATTCGATGTGGTTTTTATCCAATCAATCCCATTTGCCCCACCCCCTCATTCCCACCCCTTCCACATCGAGGAGTTCGGTGTCCCTCCTTGTTACCTGTTAACCTGTTCAGCCAATGAGAGGCTTCGATTTTCAAACTGAAATACGGTCGCTGTCTTGTGCCGTCTGTAGAAATTTAAAAGGCTCTTGTTGTTTTACCTGTTTTGTGTGTAAAAAGTTGTATATTAAATAACGTTATTAAGCCTTGCGGGTTTTTTTACAACGGTCTTTTATTTTATTAGGTTCACAGGCTGAAGCTGCTAGGCCCGACGTAGCGACCCAGCTACAGAACTATGCTCGACAAAAAATTATTCCAGCGAGAAATATGCGAGAAACTAATACCAGTGATGATACCGTTTTGGCTTTTTATGCGAACGGCCCGTTGGTGGAAGTTTTATCTGAAGTAATTTCTGAGTTACATCTGTCATCCGCGAAGACTTGGCGAACGCGCTTCAGCCTGGACCTGAAGTGAGATTGAGGATGAGAGTTTTTTAGCGAGTTTACCTTTCTAAGAGGTAAACGGTAACGTATAATATGCATTAGCCGTGGTATATCACGATTTACCAGAGACCCTTATTTCAATTAACAGAGAACAAGCTAACCTGCGATCGTTATTTGTAGGGGAATGCGGCAGCAGTGGTATAAGGGATAAGAAAGCCTTGTGCTCACACGTTAAGGATTTTTTTAGGATCCGTAAGTATTGCTTTCTTTTTAAATAGAAACAGCAGCTTCAAAAGCAGTCGTATAAAACGTGCAGCTGTCTTGGCGTATTTCCTACTGTCTCCTTTGTCCCAGGGTTTTATGGAAGACTGCTACCTCTTCTATGGGTTTTACATAGGGGTTGTTACCCACAATAATATTGAAAGTCATAATTGCACATCCAGTATTAGACCATGGGCTAGATTTTCAAAGCTATTTCAATCCAACTAGTCAACAGTGCAACTTTCAGAACAAACAAACCCCCACAAAATTATGAACCAGAAATAAACAACCTAACATTTAGCATAGTGGCTTGTAATTAGTCTTTCCAGAACTGTAAATGTTTGTTCAGAAAAAAAGTGTGCTAGTGTAAATAGCATTCAGACTACCTCATTATACATTATCCCCATGTCATTGTCATGTAAGGTGAGGCACGTCTTTTATGGATAATGGCGGCCTCTGCAGGTGAGTCAAGGTAATAGGATATAAATGCAATAACTGCAATGCATACAAATTATTATTATTATTATTATTATTATTATTATTATTATTATTATTATTATTATTATTATTATTTATTTCTTAGCAGACGCCCTTATCCAGGGCGACTTACAATTGTTACAAGATATCACATTATTTTTACATACAATTACATTATCTTTTACATACAATTACCCATTTTACAGTTGGGTTTTTACTGGAGCAATCTAGGTAAAGTACCTTGCTCAAGGGTACAGCAGCAGTGTCCCCCAGCTGGGATTGAACCCACGACCCTCCGGTCAAGAGTCTAGAGCCCTAACCACTACTCCACACTGCTGCCCAAATGGTCACAGCTCACTTTGAGGGTTAATTTGACGTGAATGAGTATGAACCTTTATCCAGAACAAAACTATGCATTATCGCTATCCTTCTCTTACCCCCACCCCCACTTACCCAATGTTGGGGAGAGATTATAAGGTGCGGTGGGTGCAGGGCCGGCAGTACAAGACCCTGCTGAGCTTCAAGATCTTTGCCGACTGGGATTTCTGCATCCAGGAGACAGACTCGGCCACGCTGAAACAAAGCAGAATCAGGAACGACCTTAAGGTGAGGCAGAGTCCTGGGCACAGCAGGTTCCTTGCTTTTACCCATGAAGCATGATGACAGCTGGAGTGCCAGAGAGCACCAGAGATGTTATTGTGAACTGCAACACAACTAGTAAAACAAAGAACTAGGGCTTCATGATGAAACTGCTGGGTTGTTTCGCGCTAGTTTTGTTGTATTTCCATTTGGATTTTATGTGAACAAAAATTCTGCAGATTGCACCAAAAAGCATTGGTCAAGAGGGGCCAATGTGGTCTTTGGGGATGTCCTTGGACAATTTCAGACCTCCCTCCACCTCATTATACATTATCATCAGGCATCATGTCTCCTTTACCACAGACTGGTATTGTTTTATGTTTTCCAATAGACAGTTCCTGCTTTGTGTAGAGGTAGACAGCAGCCCGACTGTTGCTCACTGTTCTCTCGTTGGTGTCAGATGGACCTGGATGAGGATTTAATGGAGCAAACGTGGGGTAGAATTGTTTTCGAAATCAATGATTTGAAGGAATCAGTGCCCCCTCCTGCTGTCACGAGGACAGTTCTTGTTTGTCTGTTGCAGTGCTGGGAGACGAAGGTGAGGCAGGAGATGTCCAAACTGTTGCTGTTTGATTTTCTGGCCTGCATCCAGACCACTTTCCTCCTGGACTACCCAAGAAAGTACTGGAGAAGATTTCCAAGCATTTGAGTATCCCAATTTCAACTATTGTTTCTATTACCAAGAAGCACAAGACTCATGGTACTGTCACAACGCTCCCTCGGTCTGGAAGAAAGAAGGTTCTTTCACCAAGAACAAGTACAAGAATTGTGAGGAAGGTTAATAACAATCCGAGAGTGACTGCCAAAGATATTCAAAGTGAATTGGCTGCAAGTGGGAATGGGGTTTCCATTTCAACCATAGGTCGAGTATTGCATGGTGAAGGTCTCAATGGTCGCAGGCCAAGGAAAAAGCCTTTTAGGAAAATGTCACAAGGACAATCGCTTAAAGTTTGCAAAACAGCATTTGAATGATGGCTAGGAGTTCTGATCAAAGGTCAAGCTATTTGGTCACGCTGATAGTCGTTATGTTTGGAGAAAGTCTGGTGAGGCGTACAAAGAAAAGAACACCATACCTACTGTCAAGCATGGAGGTGATAATATCCTTCTATGGAGCTGTTTTTCCTCTAATGGCACAAGAAATTTAATTCCAATACTTGGTAAAGTGGATTCCATAGCATACCAAAAGATATTGGCCAATCATCTGAAACTCTCATATTGGCTGTTTTTTAATATTTCTACTTATAATAAGATGCTCTTCAATTTGTTTGGTGTGTAATTCGACATCCCTGTTGAGCAAATAAAAATTATGATCATTTTTGGTGTTCTATATATTCTAAGGGTTTACTGTAGAATATATAGAGTGTATACTATATGAACAATGATTCTATCAGTCCCCATGGATGAAAGGCATTTTTGCTGTTATATAGCAAATAATATTGTATATGGAATATTTTTTGTTTATAAATACTATATTTCTAGCAAACTTTTGCTTTCTTCCATTGAGGCAAACAAGTCGTTTGTGGTGTGTAGAGACATTAATGCAGCATGTAGACGCTCAATGGAAATACAGCCTCGTTCTCTTCTTTTTAATTGCTCCTCCAGCAGTATAACCTGAGCTTTGAGGTGGTGGCAGCTTGCATCAACAGTCTCCCGGGAGTCGCTCAGAGAGCTCTCTATTATATCCTGTCAGAGGCCTTTGCCACCCCCTTGATCATCTCGGAATGGTACGTTAAGCCAGCCAAGTTTAACAGCAAGTGGGGGAGCTGGGTAAGCTAGCCCTTAGGGGACAAACAACTGTGATAAAGTTTACTCAAACTTCTCATTCCACTCATCAAAGCAGTCTAGAAAGAGTTTCGAGAACATGGTTTGAGTAAATGAAAAAAGGCAAATATGCTGCACATTGATAAAAATGCATGGCTTCAATGCGTTTTACAGGTATGCAACATATATTGTTTTGAATAACAATAAAAAAAAAAGCCAATTGCAATGCCAATACCGGATACCCATTGTCCTTTTTGACCAGTAAACTGCATTATTGATATGTCAATAATGCAGTATTATATTGTACTATTCTGTACTCTTTCAACTACCTAATCAGTATTTTCAAAAGCACTTGACATCACCAAGTAATGCAATTGTGTTACTATTATTATTATTATTATTATTATTATTATTATTATTATTATTATATGGAGAAGACACATGTGACTATTTTTCCAAAGCCTTCACTCCAGTCTTTAATTAAATCAAATCATTTGAAAATAAGAACATTTTAACTTAATGTTGCAAAAGGAGAAATTGTCAACCTAGGAGTACAGAATCTTAGATGTGTGGTTCTACTTTTGTAAATTTGAAAGGTGTTTTTCTCCATTTCAAAAAGTAGGAGTTAATTAAAGACTGGAATAAAAGTGGTTTGTGAACTAGGGGTCCTTCAGTGGCTCATCTGGTAAAGGCACAACCACATAGTGTGCAGGCTGTGTCAGATTTGCACCTTGGCAAATTCCACAGTGAGCATCACATTGGCTCTGGAGCGCCTGTGGGTTAGAGAGGGAGTCACCTCACCCCGCTACAGTGACTGTCCAAGCCTGGTGATTCTTAGGAACAGGAGGACAGCGATGGGGGTATACAGTCCGGAGTACATACTATCCAAGAGCTCTGAAAAGATTCCAAGGTGCTTTGCTAGAAACAGTTTAATATTACACGATGCAATCTTCATCAATATAGCGCCTTTCATGATGTAGTTAATGGCCTAGTCGCCCCAAGCCACGAGGAACAGGCGGGGTAGAAATTAGAAAAAATGAACTGCCAGCCCCCCACCCCTCCCCGGGAGGACCCGGTGGACCCCTGTGGCTTCCGACCTGCAATGAGCCACCTGGGACATAGCGAGGAGTCTGGGGTGAGCAGGAGTACACCTGCAAGAAGAATAAATGTCCCTGAGGTGAACGTTGAAAACATGAACCTCACTCTGTATAGATTTCTTTAAGGCTCAATGGGCCATATTTTCAAAGCACTCCAGTCTTTAATTAACTCCTATTATTTTAACAGAGATCAAATTCATATTAATGTTACCAATTGAGACACAAACAACTTGAGGGTGCTCGGGAGACCTTTATTACCTGGCTGTTTGGCTTTGTCAGGTGTTTTCTTCCAGCCAAAGAATAGCAGTTAATTAAAGACTGGAGTAAACGCTGTCTAGCCCAGTATTTCAGGAGTAATGTGCTGTGTTTATGCTACTTGATGTAATTTAAAGATCATTTACTGCAGTGTGTTTCTGTCCTGTTTCTTGGCACTGTGGTGAAAGACAATGTTATTTTTTTTAATGCCGGTCCCCATTTGTGCCTCTGCTCAGCTGTGCATTTCCTCCTTACTTTCCTTCAAAACCAGCTTCTTTTGTTTCATAGCCTTCAGGATAAGGCAATGAGGAACAAGGAGAATAACAGCAGTGCTGTATGGTTTTGTTTTGCATGGGGTAAGTCACAATCCCATGTAGAAGCCCAGGAAAGTGTCTTAGATAAGCATGAGAAAGAACAGCAACTATGGATCAAGCATGTGGGTTAACAGCGATGGTAATAGGTGTAGGCTGCTGAACACATTTCCAGGTGCGTATTGTAAAACTGGCGTGAAAACTGCTGTGTTTCAATAAACAATATAATTTACTATGGCTAATTAGTTTTTCTCTTGCTTATTTAGTATGCAGTAAGATGGCTCTTTTCTAACCACACCTCATTGTGCATTATCATCCTATGCTTTATCATGCTTCCCAGTGTATTTGAACTCACTCTGCCATGCTTTTATCATGCTGGCCCACAGTAAACTTTCAAGAGGGAGGGATTGCTCTAACATTATGAGGAGTTAGCCTCCCTGCTATCTCCTCAGTGCAGACGGCATATTGCAGTGACTGCACCTCCCCTGCTACGCACTTTAGGGTGGGAACGCTTGCAACGGTCAAAGGAAAAAACAAGTTGGGTTCCTCTTACACTTCCAGTTCCAGCATAAGAACAATAGTGAGGAACTCATTGAGGGGACACAGTGACCCGAGGCTCGTCCGAGGAATGGGATTAAACATGAGAGTTCAGGGAGAGATCCTGTTCATCCTGGGTGAGTAGCACTATTAGCAGGGAGGCTTGTAATTCAGCTTGTGGATGATACTGGGACACTACCCATAGAAAAGCTGACCGCGGTATACTGTACCATGATATAAGCACAGGAAAACATGTTAAAGCAAAGAAAAGCAGGATGGAGCAGCCATGGTAAAATCGCATTAGCATGGGGGACTGCAACGTTACTTTAGCAGCAATTACTCTGCATTAACCTGCTGTTCACATGCTTTGAATAATTGTTTTTTTTTTAAACTGCAAGATTGAATATAATACATAATTAAAAATGTGTATAAGATGGTTATTCTTCTGATTGTGGTATCATTCTGACCTTTATTTAACTCGGAGATACTATTGTGCTGTTAAAAAGTACAGACAACATGAAAATGGTGTGCAATTATTTAATACTGCATACATTGACAGAAAAAAAAGTAAAACATCTTTCAAATAACTTTCTAATGCTAAAAAAACATTTGCTTTCCCTTATTCAGCTTTTGCTTGCAAAGTCTTTGAAACAAGTAAGTTTTATTTTCTATTAAACTATTGATACTAGTATTGTATCCTTGTAAGCTACCGCCTCTAAATGACCACATTTGTCTGATTGATGTTTATTATCTCCTGTTGTTTGTTTCTTTAAATGACACATCAGCTGGCAATACCACCCTGTATTCTGAAGCTGCAACCCTGGGTAAGTTTAAACTTTTTTTTAATATTGTGGTTATTTAGTGTCTAAGAAATTAAATGGAGACACTTTATGTAATATTCATAATATTATTAGACAAGTGTTTGAATCGGTTTTCAAAATTGAACCAATTAAACTTCCACCCTGACCCTGAAGTAGTTAATTATATACCTGTTAAACCTGGAGTGGAATTGCCCTCCAGGACTGGGATTGGACAGCCCTGCACTTACTGGTGTGTTTGTTAACATTCACTAGGGGGCAGAGTGTTGTAGGAGGGGTCGGGTTAATGGTTACACTCTGGTGTACCAGCTGTATCAAGAGAGAAGACATGTTTGAGAGCTCTATAGAGGAAACAGGGTGCTTTAAGTCTCTGAGTTTTAAAAAGTAACTGTGCTGTGATGACTGAAACTTGAAACTGTATTCAAAATGATTCTAAATGACAAAAATAATAGGTTAGTTAAGAGGAAGAGCTGATCTTTCAACCTGCTTTATTTCTTTATGCCCTGTCATTGTTTTACACAAATTATGAGAAGTATGATGCATCCTCAGATTTTGCGGTGCAGGTTTGCAATTTCGATGGGTCTTGACAACAGATCATTGAATCATGATGAGGTGAGAACTGTGTGCGACTCTTAAGAAACACACATGAGAAAGAAAAATGCGGTTATCTAGAGTACCTCAAATGTAATGGGCACACTTTCTGTTCATTTTTAAGACACCAGCACATCTATAATGAAAGTTGACACTTCTAGTCAGCCTACAACATATATAACAAAAAAAATATTGTGGTTATTTACAGCCTGATTTTGAAAAGGGACAGAGGGAAAAGCAGGTCGCAGAACACCTTTGCGACTCCAGATAAGTTGCAAAATGTATTTTCAAAAGCCATATAAGTCAGTAGCGCAATGGAATTGTAGGCTTTGCGCTTTTTTGAAAATACACTTGCATTACAGCTTGTTAAGCAATGGAAATTCATAATTGGTTCTATTTTGCAAATAACACCTTATTTTCAAAAGCTGCAAAACACCAAATACACTTGCTAACTAAGACATGCCCCCTCTCGTGTCTTACTTAAACTACAATGGAGGATATCGAGGCACTTCCAATTCTTGGACTGCAGCACGAGAGGGAAGGGATGAGGAAAAAATGACCCTACCCTAAACCTAGAATATTTCATCCTGTCAGACATTTCTAAATCTAACTCTAAAACAAGTTATGCGTAGATACAGATTGGATATAGGCACTATTACAGAGCTGTGTGATCTGCTTAAGTCTGATTTAGAATCACAAACAGCTCACTGTCACGCTATACCTGTACCTGTAAAGGTTACAGTAGCCATTCATTGTCTATGATTAGACAAGTGTTAAAAGGGTGAGAAGGCTGAGTCACTGAGTCACTGCAGGGTCTGCAGCTCCTCAGAGTCAGACTCCTGATCCAAACACATATATTACAGGTAAGGCATCCCAATGGGATATATTCCAACACAGAAATAAACATTTCCTTTAGGGGCTTCTAAGTAGAAAGCCTGGATTGATGTAACAAGGATCTCTGTGACCTCAGGCCTGACCAATGTGTCCATCAAGCCGGTCTATCGGCCGCTCCTGTAATGGATATTGGTGCCACAATTCAAATGATTATCTACTATTGTTTGTTTATATAAATGACACACTTTCTGTTGATTTTTAAGACAACAGCACATCTGAAATGAAAGTTTACACTACTGTTCAGTCTTCAGCCCTGGGTAAGTATAAACAAATATAAAAAAAAATCGTGTTTCTTTATTTATTTATTTGTTTGTTTGTTTATTTAGCAGATGCCTTTATCCAAGGCGATTTGCAGAGACCAGGGTGTGTGAACTATGCATTAGCTGCAGAGTCACTTACAAATACGTCTCATCCGAAAGACGGAGCACAAGGAGGTTAAGTGACTTGCTCAGGGTCACACAATGAGTCAGTGGGTGAGGTAGGATTCGAACCAGAGACCTCCTGGTTACAAGCCCTTTTCTTTAACCACTGGACCAGCCTGATTTTGAAAAGGGGCAGAGGGAAAAGCAGGTCGCAAAACACATTTGTGACTCCAGATAAGTTGCAAAATGTATTTTCAAAAGCTGTATAAGTCAGTAGCGCAATGGAATTGTAGGCTTTGCGCTTTTTTGAAAATACACTTGCATTACAGCTCGTTAAGCAATGGAAATTCATAATTGGTTCTATTTTGCAAATAACATCTTATTTTCAAAAGGTGCAAAACACCAAATACACTCGCTAATTAAGACATGCCCCCTCTCAGGTCAGACATTTCTAAATCTAACTCTAAAACAAGTTATGCGTAGATACAGATTGGATATAGGCACTATTACAGAGCTGTGTGATCTGCTTAAGTCTGATTTAAAATCACAAACAGCCCACTGTCACGCTATACCTGTACCTGTAAAGGTTACAGTAGCCATTCATTTCCATGCAATGGGTGCCATCCAGACAGCAGCTGGGGACAGATCAGGCGTCTGTCAGTCCTCTTTGTCAAAGATACTGACTGATGTCAGAGATGCACATTTATGTAGGGAAAGGGTTCCAATTGGGGATGTGGAACAAAATAAAACCAAACACAAATATTATCAGTTGTCTGACTTCCCAAACGTGCTAGGTGTGATAGAT
Organism: Acipenser ruthenus; assembly: GCF_902713425.1. Taxonomy (NCBI): domain Eukaryota; kingdom Metazoa; phylum Chordata; class Actinopteri; order Acipenseriformes; family Acipenseridae; genus Acipenser; species Acipenser ruthenus. Next base: position 4,597,400 of record NC_081207.1, on the reverse strand, counting down.
TGCACACATGTTGCAATATCCCCAGATTCAAGGAATGAAAACATCATCATTCTTTAACTGTGCAAGTTTTATGTACTGCTCAATGTATCACGGATGTAGTTGCTAAGTACCCTGTTTCATGCCACAACTCATTTATCGTGGAGAACAGTGCCTTATTTAGAAAATTCGATCGGGCTTTTAAGTGGAGGTTGGCAAATTTTAGAATATATTAAATACATAATTAACACATGACCATTCGAAAAAATATGTAACAAATGCATATTAATGTTTAACATTGTTATTATGATTTTTCACAAAACTCCATAAACATTCAGATATTGCATGTAAAGAATATGAATATTAATAAAAGACTATTAATAAAAGACTATAGGCACGCTTTATTATTATTATTATTATTATTATTATTATTATTATTATTATTATTATTATTTAGTCATTTAGCAGACGCTTTTATCCAAAGCGACTTACAGAGACTTCTTTATTTGAACTTTTTATGGAAGAGGTTGTGTTTATTTTTTCAGTTGAAAATCAGGCTGTTTATGTAATATTCATAACATTATTAGAAAAGTATTTGAATGTGTTAGAAATTGTGAATGTGTTTATTTTTCACTCCGTTTAATGTTAAAAATGAACTATACTGTCTTTAGGATTACAATTTGGTTATAGCTTTTAAAAAGTACAGAATAACAGCAACAAAAAACAAAGCAGTGTGGAATTATTTAATGCTGCATAAAACAACAAGAAAAAACACTAGATGTCTTTATCACATTTGCTGGTTATTTTGGTGTCTATGATTCTTCTTGGATATTGGGGCCACAATTCAAATGATTATCTACTATTGTTTATTTAAATGAAACAATTTCTGTTCATTTTTAAGACATCAGCACATCTGGAATCAATGCTGACTATTCTAGTCCAGCTATAACCCTGGGTAAGTTTAAACAAACATTTAAAACAAATTTATAAGCATTCCATTTTTTGGGGGTTTGTGAAATAAAATAGGTATACTATGTGATATTCGTAACACTATGATTAGACACGTGTTAAAAGGGTGAGAAGGCTGAGTCACTTCATTGAGTCTTAATAATTTGTGTCTTTTTTTCATGCAGGGCCTGCAGCTCCTCAGAGTCAGACTCCTGATCCAAACACATATATTACAGGTAAGGCATCCCAATGGGATGTATTCCAACCCAGAAATAAACATTTCCTTTAGGGGCTTCTAAGTAAAAAGTCTGGATTGATGTAACAAGGATCTCTGTGACCTCAGGCCTGACCAATGTGTCCATCAAGCCGGTCTATCAGCCGCTCCTGTAATGGATATTGGTGCCACAATTCAAATGATTATCTACTATTGTTTGTTTATATAAATGACACACTTTCTATTCATTTTTAAGGCAGCAGCACATCTGAAATGAAAGTTTACACTTCTGTTCAGTCTACAGCCCTGGGTAAGTTTAAACAAATATAAAAAAAATATATATTGTGTTTGTTTATTTATTTATTTATTTATTTATTTATGTGTTTATTTAGCAGATGCCTTTATCCAAGGCGACTTACAGAGACTAGGGTGTGTGAACTATGCATCAGCTGCAGAGTCACTTACAAATACGTCTCACCCGAAAGACGGAGCACAAGGAGGTTAAGTGACTTGCTCAGGGTCACACAATGAGTCAGTGGGTGAGGTGGGATTCGAACCGGGGACCTCCTGGTTACAAGCCCTTTTCTTTAACCACTGGACCAGCCTGATTTTGAAAAGGGGCAGAGGGAAAAGCAGGTTGCAAAACACCTTTGCGACTCCAGATAAGTTGCAAAATGTATTTTCAAAAGCCGTATAAGTCAGTAGCGCAATGGAATTGTAGGCTTTGCGCTTTTTTGAAAATACACTTGCATTACAGCTCGTTAAGCAATGGAAATTCAAAATTGGTTCTATTTTGCAAATAACACCTTATTTTCAAAAGGTGCAAAACACCAAATACACTTGCTAACTAAGACATGCCCCCTCTCGTGTCTTACTTAAACTACAATGGAGGATATCGAGGCACTTCCAATTCTTGGACTGCAGCATGAGAGGGGAGGGATGAGGAAAAAATGACCCTACCCTAAACCTAGAATATTTCATCCTGTCAGACATTTCTAAATCTAACTCTAAAACAAGTTATGCGTAGATACAGATTGGATATAGGCACTATTACAGAGCTGTGTGATCTGCTTAAGTCTGATTTAGAATCACAAGCAGCCCACTGTCACGCTATACCTGTACCTGTAAAGGTTACAGTAGCCATTCATTTCCATGCAATGGGTGCCATCCAAACAGCAGCTGGGGACAGATCAGGCATCTGTCAGTCCTGTTTGTCAAAGATACTGACTGATATCAGAGATGCACATTTATGTAGGGAAAGGGTTCCAATTGGGGATGTGGAACAAAATAAAACCAAACACAAATATTATCAGTTGTCTGACTTCCCAAACGTGCTAGGTGTGATAGATTGCACACATGTTGCAATATCCCCAGATTCAAGGAATGAAAACATCATCATTCTTTAACTGTGCAAGTTTTATGTAATGCTCAATGTATCACGGATGTAGTTGCTAAGTACCCTGTTTCATGCCACAACTCATTTATCGTGGAGAACAGTGCCTTATTCAGAAAATTCGAACAGGGGCTTTTAAGTGGAGGTTGGCAAATTTTAGAATATATTAAATACATAATTAACACATGACCATTCGAAAAAATATGTAACAAATGCATATTAATGTTTAACATTGTTATTATGATTTTTCACAAACCTCCATAAACATTCAGATATTGCATGTAAAGAATATGAATATTAATAAAAGACTATTAATAAAAGACTATAGGCACACTTTATTATTATTATTATTATTATTATTATTATTATTATTATTATTATTATTATTTAGTCATTTAGCAGACGCTTTTATCCAAAGCGACTTACAGAGACTTCTTTATTTGACCTTTTTATGGAAGAGGTTGTGTTTATTTTTTCGGTTGAAAATCAGGCTGTTTATGTAATATTCATAACATTATTAGAAAAGTATTTGAATGTGTTAGAAATTGTGAATGTGTTTATTTTTCACTCCGTTAAATGTTAAAAATGAACTATACTGTCTTTAGGATTACAATTTGGTTATAGCTTTTAAAAAGTACAGAATAACAGCAACAAAAAACAAAGCAGTGTGGAATTATTTAATGCTGCATAAAACAACAAGAAAAAACACTAGATGTCTTTATCACATTTGCTGGTTATTTTGGTGTCTATGATTCTTCTTGGATATTGGGGCCACAATTCAAATGATTATCTACTATTGTTTATTTAAATGAAACAATTTCTGTTCATTTTTAAGACATCAGCACATCTGGAATCAATGCTGACTATTCTAGTCCAGCTATAACCCTGGGTAAGTTTAAACAAACATTTAAAACAAATTTATAAGCATTCCATTTTTTGGGGGTTTGTGAAATAAAATAGGTATACTATGTGATATTCGTAACACTATGATTAGATACGTGTTAAAAGGGTGAGAAGGCTGAGTCACTTCATTGAGTCTTAATAATTTGTGTCTTTTTTTCATGCAACGTCTGCAGCTCCTCAGACTCAGACTCCTGATCCAAACACATATACTACAGGTAAGGCATCCCAATGGGATGTATTCCAACCCAGAAATAAACATTTCCTTTAGGGGCTTCTAAGTAAAAAGTCTGGATTGATGTAACAAGGATCTCTGTGACCTCAGGCCTGACCAATGTGTCCATCAAGCCGGTCTATCAGCCGCTCCTGTAATGGATATTGGTGCCACAATTCAAATGATTATCTACTATTGTTTGTTTATATAAATGACACACTTTCTATTCATTTTTAAGGCAGCAGCACATCTGAAATGAAAGTTTACACTTCTGTTCAGTCTACAGCCCTGGGTAAGTTTAAACAAATATAAAAAAAATATATATTGTGTTTATTTATTTATTTATTTAGCAGATGTCTTTATCTAAGGCGACCTACAGAGACTAGGGTGTGTGAACTATGCATCAGCTGCAGAGTCACTTACAAATACGTCTCACCCGAAAGACGGAGCACAAGGAAGTTAAGTGACTTGCTCAGGGTTACACAATGAGTCAGTGGGTGAGGTGGGATTCGAACTGGGGACCTCCTGGTTACAAGCCCTTTTCTTTAACCACTGGACCAGCCTGATTTTGAAAAGGGGCAGAGGGAAAAGCAGGTCGCAAAACACCTTTGCGACTCCAGATAAGTTGCAAAATGTATTTTCAAAAGCCGTATAAGTCAGTAGTGCAATGGAATTGTAGGCTGCGCTTTTTTGAAAATACACTTGCATTACAGCTCGTTAAGCAATGGAAATTCATAACTAGTTCTATTTTGCAAATAACACCTTATTTTCAAAAGGTGCAAAAAATCAAATACACTCGCTAATTAAGACATGCCCCCTCTCGTGTCTTATTTAAACTACAATGGAGGATATCGAGGCACTTCCAATTCTTGGACTGCAGCACGAGAGGGAACGAATGAGGAAAAAATGACCCTACCCTAAACCTAGAATATTTCGTCCCCTTCAGACATTTCTAAATCTCTAAAACAAGTTATGCGTAGATACAGATTGGATATAGGCACTATTACAGAGCTGTGTGATCTGCTTAAGTCTGATTTAGAATCACAAGCAGCCCACAGTCACACTATACCTGTACCTGTAAAGGTTACAGTAGCCATTCATTTCCATTTAATGGGTGCCATCCAGACAGCAGCTGGGGACAGATCAGGCGTCTGTCAGTCTTTTATGTCAAAGATACTGACTGATGTCACAGATGCACTTTTCTGTAGTGAAAGGGTTCCACCTGTGAATGTGGAACAAAATAGAACCAAACACAAATATTTTCAGTTGTCTGGCTTCCCAAACGTGCTAGGTGTGATAGATTGCACACATGTTGCAATATTCCCAGATTCAAGGAATGAAAACATCATCATTCTTTAACTGTGCAGGTTTATATGATGCTCAATGTATTATCTAATTTTAGAATATATTAAATACATAATTAACATACGACCATTCGAAAACATATGTAACAAACGCATATTAATGTTTAACATTGTTATTATGATTTTTCACAAACCTCCACAAACATTCGGATATTGCATGTAAAGAATATGAATATTAATATTGCATCAGAGACTACAGGCATGGCTTTTTTTTTTTTTTTTTTTTTTTTAATTTAGTCGTCGCCAATTATTTTACCCCGGTTTTCACCCCAATTTAGCATGCCCAATTATTATCTGTATCCTCGGCTCACCGCTTGCAACCCCACCGCTGACTCGAGAAACGGAGGCTGGAACACGCGTCCTCCGAAACGTGCTCCTGCCAAGCCGTCATTTTTCGCACTGCAGATCCACAGCAATGCCACCAGACCTATAGTGCCGGAGGACAACACAGATCTGGCGGTTCCACTGCAGAGCCACAGGCGCCGTTTAGGCCACAGGGGTCGCTGATGCGTGGTGAGCCGTGGATTCCCCTGCCGACCTAAGCCCTCCCTACCCGGGCAGCGCTCAGCCAATTGTGCGCCGCCCCCTAGGAACTCCCAGCCACGGTCGATTCGAACCTGCGATCTCCAGGCTATAGGGCACATCCTGCACTCCGCGCGGAGCGCCTTTACTCAATGCGCCACTCGGGAGCCCGCAGGCATGCTTTTTTATTATTATTATTATTATTATTATTATGGTTATTATTATTATTATTATTATTATTATTATTATTATTATTATTATTTAGTCATTTAGCAGATGCTTTTATCCAAAGCGACTTACAGAGACTTCCTTATTTGACCTTTTTATGGAAGAGGTTGTGTGTATTTTTTTAGTTGAAAATCAGCTGAAAATCAGTATTCATAAAATTATTAGAATCTGTTAGAAATTGTGAATGTGTTTATTTTTTACTCCGTTTAGGATTACAATTTGGTTATAGCTTTTAAAAAGTACAGAATAACAACAACAAAAAACAAAGCAGTGTGCAATTATTTAATGCTGCATAAAACAACAAGAAAAAACACTCTCTTTATCACATTTGCTGGTTATTTTGGTGTCTAATTCTTGGATATTGGTGCCACAATTCAAATGGTTATCTACTATTGTTTGTTTATATAAATGACACACTTTCTGTTCATTTTTAAGGCACCAGCACATCTACAATGAAAGTTGACCCTTCTAGTCAAGCTACAACCCTGGGTAAGTTTAAACAAATATAAAAAAAAAAAAAATACTCTCTTTTACATGGTTCATTGTTTACCATACTTCTCCTTTCCCATATATTCCTGCACATGCATTATCATTCAATCATTCTAAGCCTAAGATCAAATGGAGTTGCCTTAGCAACTCTGCTTCTGCCAATGTCATCTCCAGCAAGCTGGTTTAACATTACTAACACATTGTCTTTCATATGATTACTGATACATTTTCACCTTTAAATCAGTTTCAAAATATGATTACTGATACAGAAAACCTTTAAATCAGTTTCAAAATAATGAATGCGTTTTCTGACACATTTTAGGGATTCGTTTTAATTCAGATTGGATGCTTTGCTAACTGTTTTTGCTGTGTGATGTCTTGCAGTGCCGGTTGAGGATGTTACAGTTGAGTCTGACCCACCCTCTGCTAAAGTATGGGAAGGTGAAAGGTTAACTCTGACCTGCAATGCGGCGAAAGGCAATCGTCTCCGTTATGAATGGCATTTCAAAAGAAAAACAGCGACCATGAAATTAGTAACTTCAGGCAGATCGATGACTATTCACAGAGTTCTCGAAAATCAGGCTGGGAATTACAGTTGTGTAGCAAACAATAATCTAACAGCAGGTCATAGCCAGGACATAGAAGTGGAGGTCAAAGGTAAAGTGCATTTAAGTCTTTTGTTGAATTATTTAGTCAAATATAATATAGTACAGAGTAAGCAGCTTTAAATGGCTGAAGTGTTAGACTGACATTGTGTTCATGATCTGCAAGGCTAATTGAGCCCCAGTGTTTTTTACTCACCACATCTTTGTTTGGTTCTAAATACCGTGTTTTTTATATGTTCAATGCTAAGGTTCTTTGGCCTGAGTTCAGAAGCTGCTCACTTGTCATAAGCATGTGTAAAGTAAGCTGCGGTGTCTTTATGTTAGTGAGTGCCAGTACCATCTTGTAAATGCCAGCAGTTTTCTTTTGCATAGCTGGCAATACAGAGTAGTTCCTCACTAGACAATGCTGGTGCCATCTACCATAAAGTCACTTATGTTACATATGCCTATGATTGCCAACCAGAGAAGATCAACTTCCGAACTCGGGTTCAACATGAAGCGGTAACACTTTACATTGTGTCTCTAATTACTGTGTATTTACATAGTGGTTACATGTGTACTTACACATAATTATATGTAATTATACATAGTTACAATGTATTTAATGTAAACCTAAACCTAACCCTAACCATAATCCTTTTATGATACAATTGTGTACTTACATATATCGTGCAAAAAGATTTACACATTAAGTGCATTGTAACTATTCATAATAACATTGTAATTATGTGTAAGGACACCTGTATTTACCAAGTAACTACATGTAAAGTGTTACCCTGGAAGCTGCTTATCCTCTGATAACTCCATTGGTAATGAAGTATAAAGAGTTCAGAATTGTGATACATGTTAATATTAATAACTACAATGTCAACACATTAGAATCCAGTTTCTGGTTTATTGGTTGCAAGCTATTGGTTTCCTTGTAGATTTCAGTATATATGTTGTCTGTATTCTTCTTCTGATGCATGTCATGTGTTATATTTTGTATAGTGCCTGTCTCCGTTCCCAGAATTTGGTATTCTGTACAAAAACAAGTCAATAACTACAGAGCAAGAATAACATGCGAGGCAGAGAGAGGATCCCCACCAGTTACCTTCACTCTCCTCGGAAACAGAAGGAAGATCATGAACAATACAGGAGACTTGCTCAATGTTACATTCGTCTTACCTATTACCTTAGATCAGAATATGGGCATTTTCACATGTCAAGCTGAGAATGGCAAGAAACCCGTGCACAGTGTTACACAGACGGTGTCTGTAGGTATGTATGTCTGTAGGTATGTAGGTCTGTAGGTATGTATGTCTGTAGGTCTGTAGGTGTGTATGTCTGTAGGTATGTAGGTCTGTATGTCTGTAGGTATGTATGTCTGTAGGTATGTAGGTCTGTAGTGTCTGTAGGTATGTATGTCTGTAGGTATGTAGGTATGTATGTCTGTAGATCTGTAGGTATGTAGGTCTGTAGGTATGTAGGTCTGTAGGTATGTAGGTCTGTAGGTATGTAGTGTGTGTAGGTATGGACGTAAAATAACTTCTTCTCAATCTTGATTAGCGAGTGGTTTCACAGCCCCTGCTTAGCATTCATCGCTGATTACCTCATCTCACTTTAGCACTAATTTGGGTCTGCAAAACCAGCCATTCCAGTTTGTATTCCTTCAACGTCTGAGTCTATTGAATTGATCTAAAAACAGTGGCAAATATAAATACAGTACAAATATTGACTGACCATAATAGTTTTTACTGTAATTGTACTTCTACTGGCTTTTTACACACTTTAAAAGACAAAACTACAAGTTGGTACCAAAGGGTTAGTTTTAATGATCTATACGGTTTAGATCAATTGAATTAACTTTATTTAGCGTGCACAAAGTTAAATGAACTGCATTCAGTTATACCCAGAATATAGATTGGAACAAGATTGAAGCCTCGTACTGAATTGCTTTCTTTTGTAATTCAGTTTCTTGTAGTTCAGTTTTGTGTCAGAAAGTGTTTTTTTTTTGTCAATTTTGTTGCATGCTTTCTTTTTGTCACCCCAAGTTACGATCTACGTGGGATATTTGTTCTTCCTTTAACTAAGTGACTACTATTTAAAGCACAGTAATTAGAGACACTTAATGTAAAGTGTTACCCCAATATGTTTAGTAAGTAAGTGGTGCAAGTGGGGGTAAAATGGGCATGAAATGTCACTCCCCCAGACACCAGAAACCAGCAGGGGTTTCTTAGGCAGGACAGTTACTGTACAAGCGAACCAAATGCAAACCCTGATTCTCTCTGTTATTGCTTTCAGCACGTGTGCGAGGCGTTAGCCTGGAGAGCAGGCCACACCCATTGGAAGTGTCTGTGAATGAAGAAATGGTGTTTACCTGCTCAGTGGAGGAAGGCACCTTCCCTGTGTATAAGTGGATGTTTAATGGACATCATTTACAGGCCAACCCTGATTCCTACTCACTTAACCAGCAAGGAAATATACTAACCATCCCGTCTGCTACTCTGGTTCATAACGGCACTTATGTCTGTTCAGTCTGCGATGCCTTTGACAAGACACACTGCATCAAGAGCGCCGCCCTTCAGGCTGAAGTGAAAGGTACTGCAATGTGCTCACTCAGCTGACTGGCTGTCCTGAGTAATATATTAGAAGTCAAGTCCCCATTGGAACCTATTAGCAGCAACTGCACTTACGATATCGCTGAGAGTGTAGGTCTCGCTCTCAGAATGTCAGCGACAAAGAATTCTAAACATTTAAACTGCAACTTAAACAGATTAAGCATGTTAATATCAGGGTTTCGTCTGATTTTTACTTAGATTTAATGACATGTTTAAAAGTGTCTCTAATCACATGCATGACAGACCCGACACAGCAAAGAGTGTGCAAGAAATACACTCCCAACTTGAAACATACATAAAGATGTTTCTGCCTGCTTTGGAAACGGAGCCCAGATATTTATCACATTGTGATAGTGTCGACATCTTCTGTGTCGTGCATCAATTGGACACAATACAGCGGCTCCTGAACGTAGCACCCACCTGCCCTCTTGATGGTCATTAATGGTTTCATCCAAAACCATAAAACACTCAATTGTGATATAAGTAGTAATGCCAAAAGTAGCTTGCAAAATTCAATCGACTAGCATACTTCTGAAGACATTGAGGAAGACTAGCCAAAACCTCCTCAGTGCTCATTATCTACTCTCCTTATATTTTAGGGTTGACTGTATTTACAGTTGTGTAAACTGTCCTGTTTTTATATTTTGGTCCTTACAGAAGTGGTTGCTGTTTCCATTGAAGCCGTTGCAGTAGTTTTCTGTTGCTTTCTTTTCCTGGTGATTGTTCTCAGCGTGTGCTGTGTGGTTGCCTTTAAATACAGTGAGTTTTAAATAAATATATACAGTATAACCTCAATCTGTAACAGCCCTGGTAAAATAGTTAGCCATGCATCACTCCCATTTTACAGCAGTTTGAGCCATTCCAGGTGTTATTATGATCTTACTCCAACACACATAAGCTTGTCACCTCGATTGCTAATTAAAAGCTCACTGTAAAAATGAATCAAACGTCTGTGCAACTGGAGTCATTTTCCCATCCCATCTATGCCTATCTGCATGTTGTTTCTTTTCTAAAAGAAGTTAAACAATCTTACTGTCATGAACCAAGCAGTAAACAACTCAAAACAACATGATATCTATTCCTATATTTAAATACAGTAAGTGGATCCTTCATTGTTCATAATTCTGTACATACAATGAGTTTGTATTGTTTACAAACTAACTTTTAAATGTGGCCCATTCTGTACAAAAGCAGGAGCAGGCTGTCACTCATACATATATTTAAAATGCATCAGTTTGTACATGGGAATGTATTCTTCATTAAAATAGCCTCGGCTGGACTTACTATTGTTATACCTTCTAAGGAGTATGATGATCAAAGTGAGTGGTTCATTTTATTATTGAATTATTCAGACTTGTGGTGTGTATTAAACCTCTGAAGGACATTAAGCTAATTAAACAAAGTAAGCAAAAAAGTGTGATCACGTTGTGCTTTAATTAGGCATATTAAACAACTTCTAAATACATTTTACCATTTGTGGTGATGTGCTCCTTTTCTCTTACTATTTTAAATGAATTGTATGTGTGGCCTATTAAAGTCAGCAAAAGATTTTGAGTGGCAGTTTTGAATCTGAATCACTTTCCAGTAACACGCTTCTTGTCTTTTGTCCCTGCAGGGACAGGAGAGTATTATCCAAACTCAGGGTAAGACTGGCTTCATTCTTCTGAACCACTGCACAGACTGCAGCGCCTGCACGGGCCTGTGCTCCTTCACTCACCAGAGATCGAGGGAGTGACTCCCTCACCTGTTTCATTTACCTGTCCCGTGGTGGGATTGAATCAAACTTTCAATATATACATATATACAGTATTATTATTATTATTATTATTATTATTATTATTATTATTATTATTATTATTATTATTATTATTATTATTTATTTCTTAGCAGACGCCCTTGTTACAATTGTTACAAAATATTACAGTATAAAATATCACATTACAGATAAGAGCAGTTATAAAGTGCTGTAAAATCAGTAGAAAATATGATCAAATTCAAATAAGAGCAAAATAAAGAATACAGTTAATAATTACCTTTAAGAGTGAGTTTGACTAAGAGCAGTTAACTTATAGTAAAAAGTCCATGAAGAGCACAAGTACGATAAGTGGATGAGAATGATATAGTATATAGTGTCACAGCTGACAATACTGTGTCAATTTAGTGTCTGGGTTCAATTTGCTTAGCTGGAAACTGCAAAACTATCAGTTTGGAGCACCTTTAAACCACTGCTGGAATATCTTGCAGATAACCCTTATAAATGCTTACCATAGCAAAAGCATAGCAAAGTGTATAAAGAATAGCGAGTTCGAGGCATGGTACAGGTAAACTATGGTAAATGCAAACGCATGGGAGAACTGCAAAGATGCCGTGCAGAAATACTGTGAACTTTTCCAAGGAAAGAGCTGTTTGTTAAACTAGCTGACTTCACTTCAGTAATTAATATAGTGTATTTCTTTTTTTTCTGCCAGTGTTGGAATGGAAAAAAGTGCAATCTGGGATAAAGATATGGATGAGCAGGTAATGACTTCAGAACAGTCTTTCACAGTCTTTTAGGCAGTGTTTAAGAGCCGGAAAAAAAAAAAAAAACATTAAAAATACAATTGTCTAGTGGATTTACATTGTGAGATCGCTGCCCTGCTCCTCTGTAATGTCCGCACACACAGAAACACCACCACGCTCTGTTTTTTGTGTTGTTGATTTAACATTTTGTTTTCTCCTTTTCCAAGTTAAGGGACTGTTCCATGGACAACTCTGATCTGGAAAGCGTTACGAAAATGTGAAGTTCAGCCCGTCCTAGGATTTACGTGTCAGAGTCACCGGGATGAAGGAGAGGCTGTGGGTTTAGGGAGGGACACCAGTTCTAGCTAATTGGCAGCTGTGATTGAAAAGACTGAGAGCAGAGGATGGTCAGGTGGTCATATTTAAGAGGGATCTTAGGAGTTCATAGCTGAGTGCCAATGCTTGCAATAATATGCAGTGACGGCTTCTGATGTATTATCGTTACTTTCCACTGTTATATTACAATAAATGAGTGGGGAGGGGGCGCATGTCATGCTCGCTCACACCGCACCACTGTCAAAGTTTTGTATGTACATTCTTTACGTTTTGGGAGGCTGCACGTCTTTACCCATTGCTTGTATTTCTGAAATATACTTGTGTCTGTGTGTACTTTAGGTAGGGCTGTATATTTTGTAAAACAAATTTGCTTACTTCACAACATTTGACAGTCTAAAAAGATAGATAGATAGATAGATAGATAGATAGATAGATAGATAGATAGAGTTACAGGAAAATAATTCCATCTCGGGTTTCTGTGACGTCATAAATTACGAGACCGAAGGTCGAGTCATTTATAAACTGTCACAGAAACCTGAGATGGAATTGTTTTCCTGTAACTCACTGAAGAGGCCCATCTATTATTTTTTATATTACATGGATACCCTTGTGATGCTAATATTAAAGAAGACGAGGTTCAGCAGTACAGTTGGGTTTTTTAAACGTAGTGTTTCAGCGCTGTACAGACGTTCTGTGTCGTTATCCGTTAGTGCTTCAGCTTTATTTGGATGATTGCCTTTACCTTGGTTTAATTCCCCGTTCCTCTCCAGTTTCTCTGATACGAATGTACCAGCTTTACACACATATATATATATATATATATATATATATATATATATATATATATATATATATATATATATATATATATATATATTAGACATTTTGTGTTTGAATTGAAAGTGATGGTTTCAGGAGTCGAATGTCCACAATGCTGTTGTTATAAAAGTTCTTATTTTTAAAACAGGTCTAGAAAAATAGTTTCCATTTCAAAGTGTGTTGCCCAAGCAGTAATGCGAGTACAGTTGACATTATCTTCGATTTTTAAATCTTAGAAAATCTACATTATTTCTTCATAATTGATATTTAAGTTTCGGCTTAGTTTTCACGATTATTTGAGGCCGCTGTGGGGAAGTTGTTCAGAGCAGAGTCGTGAACAGGAACTACAATCAGCACTATTTCATTTTTGGGAGAGGACCACCTCGCCCATTTGAGTGGCAGACAGGCTTTCAGTGTGCAGTCTTTACCTTTGCTGTGAGATAAAGTTTTTTTCAGCGTGAGACTACTTTTAAACCAGGAAATATACAGAGAACTTTAAATAATGGAAAAATTATGGTTTAGAAGGCAATAATATTGTGCACAAAGCAATGAAAATCTTAACTTCATTGCCACCAAAGAATAAAATTAAACAAGGCAACATGCCATTTTTTCGCAGGAGCCACCCTCCACGTCAAAGCAAAAACACTGACAGCTTTGAACGCACATACATAAAGACAGAACTTACACTGTGACTGCTGGAAAAAATATGTTTATAGCAAAGACTGAGCTCAGAGAAGCCAACTTTGGGTGTGATAGCGAATGTTTCTATCGTCATCTTGTAACACGATAGAGGACTTGAAACATGTCGCAACATTTGTTCATATTTCATGTAATTTGTGTCTGAAGAAGTAAATAACTGTAAACAAATACTTTGCAGACAGCTGTTTAATGTTCTTTATTTCAATACATTCTGAATCAATGTAAATGCTGTACATGGTCATTTTCTTTTTTGTTTGTTTTAGTTTTTTTTTAAATAAATTAAACAACGTTTGTGGGAAACGACTCGCTACCCAACATTCAGATAACAAGCTTATTATTATTTTTATTACTATTATTATTATTATTAGTAGTAGTAGTAGTAGTGGGGCAGAAGGGGCATGTGCACCCCACCCCCCACCCCCCCACACACACACTTTGAATATGGGGGATCAAATATGGGGGGTCAAACTATATATTTTGCTCCTCCATGTTTTTCGTTCATTTTATATATATGGTATTGGTTTTGTAAAATAAAATATACAAATGGGAAAGTATTCAGAGGATATGCCACATTTATAAACAATCACAATTAATTCTCCCTGCATGGACATATTGGTTTGAACCAAGGTCTGCGCCGTGGCTAACGTTAGCTAACAAAAAATTTTAAGTGAATGTGAACTCGTCAAGCAGTCAGGACAGACGGGCCATGAATTAGTTCAAGTTCAATTCCCACCTATATCATTTATTTTTTAACTTAGATTAAGCAGTAGTAAATATATCAAATAGTGGCATTTCAAAATCACATGAGCCTGGTTTTACTTAAGTTAGCTACAATTTTAACTTAGTTGTTCTTTGCTGATATTAATCTTCAGCTTTCATATAGAAACGTGTGTACTTACTAATAATTAGTAGTAATATTAATAATAAGTCTTGGAAACTACACTGCAACACATTGGACACTTAAGAAACCAAGGATTCTGCCCTTATCTATCAATAGATAGATTCATATACATATATAGATGATAAGTTTTATTACGCAGGTTTTGCACTTTGAAAAAATAGCATATGTAGTTTCTGGTTGAAACTGGACGATTCTATTGTGTCTCAATGTCCTTAGTAAAGCTGAATGCAGTACACCAAGCAGACAAAGGTTTGGGCTCCTGCCTTCATCTGTGTGTTTCATACAGAACCCTCCTGCTGTGGAGGTGGGGTGTTTGTGTCCACAGCATTCTCATGACCCTTTACATTTAAGGCACTATTGAAGAACTGAAAGAGAAGCTGGTCATGGTGAGCACTGGAAGTGTTAGTGATGATAGCCATAGCAGCAAGATAGAAGTGGTTTGTGAACTAGGGGTCCTTCAGTGGCTCATCCGGTACAGGCACAACCGCATAGTGTGCAGGCTGTGTCAGATTTGCACCCAGGCAAATTCCACAGTGAGCGTCACATTGGCTCTGGAGCTCTTGTGGGTTAGAGAGGGAGTCACCTCACCCCGCTACAGTGGCTGTCCAAGCCTGGTGATTTTTAGGAACAGGAGGACAGCGATGGGGGTATACAGTCCGGAGTACATACTATCCAAGAACTCTGAAAAGATTCCAAGGTGCTTTGCTAGAAACAGTTTAATATTACACGATGCAATCTTCATCAATATAGCGCCTTTCATGATGTAGTTAATGGCCTAGTCGCCCCAAGCCACGAGGAACAGGCGGGGTAGAAATTAGAAAAAATGAACTGTCAGACCAAGCCCTTGTCTATCTATACCCAAATGTATATAACCACATTTGTGACACCCCCCCACCCCTCCCCGGGAGGACCCGGTGGACCCCTGTGGCTTCCGACCTGCAATGAGCCACCTGGGACATAGCGAGGAGTCTGGGGTGAGCAGGAGTACACCTGCAAGAAGAATAAATGTCCCTGAGGTGAACGTTGAAAACATGAACCTCACTCTGTATAGATTTCTTTAAGGCTCAATGGGCCATATTTTCAAAGCACTCCAGTCTTTAATTAACTCCTATTATTTTAACAGAGATCAAATTCATATTAATGTTACCAATTGAGACACAAACAACTTGAGGGTGCTCGGGAGACCTTTATTACCTGGCTGTTTGGCTTTGTCAGGTGTTTTCTTCCAGCCAAAAAATAGCAGTTAATTAAAGACTGGAGTAAACGCTGTCTGGCCCAGTATTTCAGGAGTAATGTGCTGTGTTTATGCTACTTGATGTAATTTAAAGATCATTTACTGCAGTGTGTTTCTGTCCTGTTTCTTGGCACTGTGGTGAAAGACAATGTTTTGTTTTTTAATGCCGGTCCCCATTTGTGCCTCTGCTCAGCTGTGCATTTCCTCCTTACTTTCCTTCAAAACCAGCTTCTTTTGTTTCATAGCCTTCAGGATGAGGCAATGAGGAAAAAGGAGAAACATGGGGTATGATTTTGTTTTGCATGGGGTAAGTCACAATCCCATGTAGAAGCCCAGGAAAGTGTCTTAGATAAGCATGAGAAAGAACAGCAACTATGGATCAAGCATGTGGGTTAACAGCGATGGTAATAGGTGTAGGCTGCTGAACACATTTCCAGGGGTGTATTGTAAAACTGGCGTGAAAACTGCTGTGTTTCAATAAACAATATAATTTACCATGTCTAATTTGTTTTTCTCCTGCTTATTTAGTATGCAGTAACAGGGCTCTTTTTTGACCACACCTCATTATGCATTACCATCCTATGCTTTATCATGCTTCCCAGTGTATTTGAACTCACTCTGCCACGCTTTTATCATGCTGGCCCACAGTAAACTTTCAAGAGGGAGGGATTGCTCTAACATTATGAGGAGTTAGCCGCCCTGCTATCTCCTCAGTGCAGACGGCATATTGCAGTGACTGCACCTCCCCTGCTACGCAGTTTAGGGTGGGAACGCTTCCAACGGTCAAAGGAAAAAACAAGTTGGGTTCCTCTTACACTTCCAGTTCCAGCGCAAGAACAATAGTGAGGAACTCATTGAGGGGACACAGTGACCCGAGGCTCGTCCGAGGAATGGGATTAAACATGAGAGTTCAGGGAGAGATCCTGTTCATCCTGGGTGAGTAGCACTATTAGCAGGGAGGCTTGTAATTCAGCTTGTGGATGATACTGGGACACTACCCATAGAAAAGCTGACCGCGATATACTGTACCATGGTAAAAGCACAGGAAAACATGTTAAAGCAAAGAAAAGCAGGATGGAGCAGCCATGGTAAAATCGCATTAGCATGGGGGACTGCAACGTTACTTTAGCAGCAATTACTCTGCATTAACCTGCTGTTCACATGCTTTGAATAATTGTTTTTTTTTAAACTGCAAGATAGAATATAATACATAATTAAAAATGTGTATAAGATGGTTATTCTTCTGATTGTGGTATCATTCTGACCTTTATTTAACTCGGAGATACTATTGTGCTGTTAAAAAGTACAGACAACATGAAAATGGTGTGCAATTATTTAATACTGCATACATTGACAGAAAAAAAAAGACATCTTTCAAATAACCTTCTAATGCTAAAAAAACATTTGCTTTCTCTTATTCAGCTTTTGCTTGCAAAGTCTTTGAAACAAGTAAGTTTTATTTTCTATTAAACTATTGATACTAGTATTGTATCCTTGTAAGCTACCGCCTCTAAATGACCACATTTGTCTGATTGATGTTTATTATCTCCTGTTGTTTGTTTCTTTAAATGACACATCAGCTGGCAATACCACCCTGTATTCTGAAGCTACAACCCTGGGTAAGTTTAAACTTTTTTTTTATATTGTGGTTATTTAGTGTCTAAGAAATTAAATGGAGACACTTTATGTAATATTCATAATATTATTAGACAAGTGTTTGAATCGGTTTTCAAAATTGAACCAATTAAACTTCCACCCTGACCCTGAAGTAGTTAATTATATACCTGTTAAACCTGGAGTGGAATTGCCCTCCAGGACTGGGATTGGACAGCCCTGCACTTACTGGTGTGTTTGTTACATTCACTAGGGGGCAGAGTGTTGCAGGAGGGGTCGGGTTAATGGTTACACTCTGGTGTACCAGCTGTACCAAGAGAGAAGACATGTTTGAGAGCTCTATAGAGGAAACAGGGTGCTTTAAGTCTCTGAGTTTTAAAAAGTAACTGTGCTGTGATGACTGAAACTTGAAACTGTATTCAAAATGATTCTAAATGACAAAAATAATAGGTTAGTTAAGAGGAAGAGCTGATCTTTCAACCTGCTTTATTTCTTTATTCCCTGTCATTGTTTTACACAAATTATTAGAAGTATGATGCATCCTCAGATTTTGCGGTGCAGGTTTGCAACAAAATGTACAACCTGTACCCAATTTCGCAACTTTGGGTTTGTGAAATAAAATAGGGAAACTATGTGATATTCGTAACACTATGATTAGACACGTGTTAAAAGGGTGAGAAGACTGAGTCACTTCATTGAGTCTTTATTTCATGCATGGTCTGCAGCTCCTCAGAGTCAGACTCATGATCCAAACACATATAATACAGGTAAGGCATCCCAATGGGATATATTCCAACCCAGAAATAAACAACTCGGACATTTTGTTTAGGGACTTCTAAGTAGAAAGACCGGATTGAAGTAACAAGGATCTCTGTGACCTCAGGCCTGACCAACGTGTCCATCAAGACAGTCTGTCGGCCACAACTGTAACGTTTGCACAAAACCACCACTGGAAAGCACAAGTCCAGTTGCAAGCAGAGTCATGCTGGGTCAAGCAGTTTGATCAATTCCTGGTTTTACTATGATTTTAATAAGACACACCTGCACTTGTTGCTTATACACAGTGGCTAATCAAGCACACGTTAAAACCTGGAATGGATCAAACTGCTATGCAATAGGAGTCTTATTTCCATTCCTGTTCTAAGCTAAAAATCATTATATTTTAGGGTTGATTGTATTTCCAGTTGTGTAAACTGTCCTGTTTTTATATTGTGGTCTTTACAGAAGCGGTTCCTGTTTCCATTGAAGACATTGCAGTAGCTTTTGGTTGCTTTCTTCTCCTGGTCATTGTTCTCAGCGTGTTCTGTGTGGTTGCCTTTAAATACAGTGAGTTTTAAATAAATATATACAGTATAACCTCAATCTGTAACAGCCCTGGTAAAATAGTTAGCCATGCATCACTCCCATTTTACAGCAGTTTGAGCCATTACAGGTGTTATTATGATCTTACTCCAACACACATAAGCTTGTCACCTCGATTGCTAATTAAGCTCACTGTAAAAATGAATCAAACGTCTGTGCAACTTGAATCATTTTCCCATCACATCTATGCCTATCTGCATGTTTCTTTTCTAAAAGAAGTTAAACAATCTTACTGTCATGAACCAAGCAGTAAACATCTCAAAACAACATGATATCCATTCCTATATTTAAATACAGTAAGTGGATCCTTCATTGTTCATAATTCTGTACATACAATGAGTTTGTATTGTGTACAAACTAACTTTTAAATGTGGCCCATTCTGTACAAAAGCAGGAGCAGGCTGTCACTCATACATATATTTAAAATGCATCAGTTTGTACATGGGAATGTATTCTTCATTAAAATAGCCTCGGCTGGACTTACTATTGTTATACCTTCTGAGGAGTATGATGATCAAAGTGAGTGGTTCATTTTATTATTGAATTATTCAGACTTGTGGTGTGTATCAAACCTCTGAAGGACATTAAGCTAATTAAACAAAGTAAGCAAAAAAGTGTGATCACTTTGTGCTTTAATTAGGCATATTAAACAACTTCTAAATGCATTTTACCATTTGTGGTGATGTGCTCCTTTTCTCTTACTATTTTAAATGAATTGTATGTGTGGCCTATTAAAGTCAGCAAAAGATTTTGAGTGGCAGTTTTGAATCTGAATCACTTTCCAGTAACACGCTTCTTGTCTTTTGTCCCTGCAGGGACAGGAGAGTATTATCCAAACTCAGGGTAAGACTGGCTTCATTCTTCTGAACCACTGCACAGACTGCAGCGCCTGCACGGGCCTGTGCTCCTTCACTCACCAGAGATCGAGGGAGTGACTCCCTCACCTGTTTCATTTACCTGTCCCGTGGTGGGATTGAATCAAACTTTCAATATATCCAGTATATCCTGTCAATTTTTCAATTTGCTTAGCTGGAAACCTGCATAACTATCAGTTCGGAGCACCTTTACACCTGCTGGAATATCTTGCAGACAACCCTTATAAATGCTTACCATAGCAAAAGCATAGCAAAGTGTATAAAGAATAGCGAGTTCGAGGCATGGTACAGGTAAACTATGGTAAATGCAAACGCATGGGAGATGCCGTGCAAAGATGCCGTGCAGAAATACCGTGAACTTTTCCAAAGGAAGAGCTGTTTGTTAAACTAGCTGACTTCACTTCAGTAATTAATATAGTGTATTTCTTTTTTTTCTGTCAGTGTTGGAATGGAAAAAAGTGCAATCTGGGATAAAAATATGGATGAGCAGGTAATGACTTCAGAACAGTCTTTCACAGTCTTTTAGGCAGCATTTAAGAGCCGGACAAATTGTCTAGTGGATTTACATTGTGAGATCGCTGCCCTGCTCCTCTCTAATGTCCGCGCGCACAGAAACACCACCACGCTCTGTTTTTTGTGTTGTTGATTTAACATTTTGTTTTCTCCTTTTCCAAGTTAAGGGACTGTTCCATGGACAACTCTGATCTGGAAAGCGTTACGAAAATGTGAAGTTCAGCCCGTCCTAGGATTTACGTGTCAGAGTCACCGGGATGAAGGAGAGGCTGTGGGTTTACGGAGGGACACCAGTTCTAGCTAATTGGCAGCTGTGATTGAAAAGACTGAGAGCAGAGGATGGTCAGGTGGTCATATTTAAGAGGGATCTTAGGCATTCATAGCTGTGACAATGTTTGCAATAATATGCAGTGACAGCTTCTGATGTATTATCGTTGCATTCCACTGTTATATTACAATAAATGATTATGAATGTATACCTGTGGGTTTTAAACTGATATATATTTTTGTTTAATATGTTTTGGTAAGTGAATTTAATGTTTCAATAATAATAATAATAATAATAATAATAATAATAATAATAAGCTACTTTCATTTGTTCTTGGTGGTTTTGTGTCTTATTTTGCTCCTCTTTTATCTGAACTGTTTATCTTATATAAATGACCTCGACAAGACATGCCATTGTGGTTTGTTCGAAGTACTGTACACTGGGCTGTCAAATACTACTACACCCAGGAAATTCTTGTCGTGAGTTTGCACGCCTGGGGCACTGCATGTCTCCACAAGCTCGTGCCTTTGTTGTGGTCTGCAGTCTGCTGCGTGGTTGGTAGTAATCACTGTCAAGGCAATGATGGTCAATAACAAATATAATCAATATATTAAAAAAAGCTGTAATTATGTCCTATTGCACATTATACATCAAGATAGTTTCGATTAGAAGAGAGACTACTGTGAAAGGTATCTGGTTCTTTCTGCTTTGCTTTCTAACTTAGTATGTGTACCCCTTCTTTGAAGTATGAGCTTCTAAACTAGCTCATCCTGATTCCTGAATCCTGAATCCGGATCCATCTCGATGTAGTTTCCACATCCAGTCATATGATGGTCCTTAGGGAGCGTCTACAAGTTCTTCCACTATTGACACAGTTTCACGGTTGACTGACTGCCCGTATTGACAGAGGGGGATCATGAAGGGGGGATACCTGATACGAAACATACCGTTAAAGTAAACACTATTTTGACATTTGTAATGAAAAGAAAATATTAAGTTTGGTTTCTTCACTACTGTATTAAACACACAATATTTTCCTGTCTATCATTTAGTATTTTTTAGCATATGAAATACTAATCATTATAGCTATGCATGTTATGGTATACAAATGCCTCATATATCAATTTAAATCTATTGAAGCTATTTTTTGTTCAGAAACGCTCCCCGAAGTCTGAAGTATATATTTTTTGCTGTCACTTTGTTGATTGTGCCTGAAAGTTGGCGTTACTTCCTGACGTGTCCTTTATACACGTGATGGGAGTTTTTTTTTTTCCCCTCTCCTTTTACTTTCAGGAAAAGAAAGTTGCATAGTTTGTGAAGCGAGGGGGAACAGTGTTACTGTAGTTAGGTCATTTTGGACACTTAAAAATAAAAAGTAAAACATGGAGACTTACGGCTCTTCGAATGCCGGAGGTGCCTTCGATTTTATGAATTTTGCGCAACAGCCGCAAACTATTTCACGGGTTCTGAGTTGGGTGAGTTGACAAAATAATATGAACTGAAACAAAATTGTTGTTTGCCATCAAGAAAACATTAGTGGGGAGTACAATGCACAGATATTCATAGCAATGCGTTTAGTTTCAACATTTTGGGAATGCAGTATGACGAAAATGTGTAACAATTATTTTTCATAAGTAAAAGTCACTTTTAGTTTGTCATTTTATACATAAGTAATATGTATAAAATGCTTCAGTGCTGAACGCAGCTATTTCGTTGTAAAGGTTTTATTAAAACAAAAGATAAATGCTCACTTTATTTCAAAATTGTTATATTATGGTCCTGTGCAGTCGCGTTTTCTTGCTAGAACATATAATGCATTTTAATTGAGAACAGGTTGATAGCAAACAGAATATAACGTGGAATTGCAATTGGTAACAAGTCTTAGAAATTGTATAACGTTCAATAAATGGTAAGGTGTACAACTTTTTTCCTCATATTGACACAGTGACACACCTAGGCCGCAGACAAAGAGAACACGTACAAGTTTCAAGTCGTACATTTTAGGCGTGGTGCACACAATTATAGTAACAGTTATAATGTTGCCTATAATGGTTTAACAATTAAGCGTTTGTGTTGTCCGTGACTGGTGAATTCGGCATTATTCTCCTTATCATGCGAGCGTGTGATTCCTGTTGCAAAGACAACGGCAGAAACGCACCCTCTCATACGAATCAACGCTATCAAGTCTAAGTATTATTATTAGTAATAGTACGTCATTATTAATCTCATTTTAAAATATTGCATTGATGCACGTTGTAAGTGTGACATCTTTTAAATGTACTGCTTTAAAAAAATAATAATAATAAAATGCAAAAAGTGTTGGTTGGTGAGCCACATGATCAAACTGTGTGCTTCCAGCCCCTGGTCAGTTATCCAATATCAGAGGAAGCTGACAAACCTGGAAAACAGTCCAGACCAGTTTATGGTACCCTATGGGCACATCGCACCCCCATTGAGTCTACAAGGTGTTGGAAGGCGTTCGGCCATGTATGGCTCCATTTGAATTGCAAACCAGCAAGGAAACCAGTGACAGTGTATAGTTGCCTATACTAGTAGGGTAATGGTTAACATTATTATTATTATTATTATTATTATTTCTTAGCAGACGCCCTTATCCAGAACAAAAATACATTTCAAGGACACAGTACAAGTAATAATACAATTAAGAGCAAGATAAATACAATGACTTTGGTTCTAGCAAGTACAAGTATGACAAAATACGATTCAATAAAGGAGCAGATAAGTGTCAGTGATAGTTACATCAGGATGTAATTAAATACAAAATACTACAGATTAAATAACACTTGACAGATTACAGTACAGGGTTAAATGCAGTAAAATAGGGGGCAGATAAGAGCAAGTAAAACGCATTTAAGGATATAAGTATATATAGATACTCAAATTTATTGTAAACAGCTTCACTTCTGTTCTCCTCCTCCTCCTCCTCCTGCCTTACTGCAGTTGTAGCTGGCCTATTGCTTCTCTTGTTTGTTTGATCCTAGATACAGTATACACGTACAGAACATGATGTCCCTTCTGTCTCCAGCATTAGGACTGGAGTGATATAAACAGGAGCAGGTGGTATGAAATGGAATACCTGGGCTGCAGTTCAGTCAGTCTCTTGCTTCTAGTGACCGTCTTGCACATGACGTTATCGGAACCCCGGGTTCATGGCTATTACAAGCCTTGATTCACAACCGGGGGCCAGGCCAACACTGATCTGATGTTGTGGTTGGGAAAACCCTTATATATTCACATGAAATAAGGGAGTGGGTCAAAATAATGAAGGTTGCATAATTTAGTTAGCCAAAAAACACGCTGCAAAACAAATAGTTAAAATTCATTTTGACATTTATGTTAAACGGTGAGCGATCTGATCTGATCGGTCTCAATTTCTAGAGCGCAGACCTTCCTTTAGAACAGGTGCTACTGTTTCTCGCCTGAGCTGTGGACATTTTTTAGTCTAAGTTGTTCCCTCTAGTGGCCTTAAACTCTAAGTACAGCAATAGACATAAACATTTACTACAGTCTGTCGCCGCTTTATCAAGATGCCTTGGGGGAAGGAAAAATATCCTGAATAAGCGGCTTTCCCAATTAAACGAGAGGCAGTTGAGACGACCTTAGTATCCCAATTAGGAGGCTTCGACTGTATTTCTCAGTTCTGTTTTAACACTTAACTACGTAGATCCCCAAAAAAACAAAAAGAGCTTAATTCAAGTTATTCAGTTCCACAGCAATGCTTTCTATTTTTTTTTTTTTTTTCCTTGCATACTAAAAATGCAAGTCTATGTGAAACATGTATAACAGATGTCACCCAGGAGACTCGGTAATTAAACTGTGCTTCTGAGAACGAAACGGCGGACGTGGTGTGACAGGTCTGTATTTCTTCTTGCTTCAGATCTTTGCCATCATAGTGTTTGCGTGCATCACTGCGGAAGGTTACATCAACCCATCAGGCACCTCCGTGCAGCACTGCGTCTTCGGAGGGAGCCTGGATGCCTGTCACTATGGGGTGGGCATTGGCTTGCTGGCCTTCCTCGCCGCCACCGCCTTCTTCATCCTCGACATCTACTTCCCACAGATCAGCAATGCCAACGAGAGGAAGTACATCGTCATCGCCGACCTCGTCTTCTCAGGTACAAGCTCGGAAAACGTCTCCTCTCTAGAGTTTGTGATGACCCCCAGACTTCGTCGTACCGTTTGACATTTAAGTTCTCAACGTGCAGCGATTGTAAAATGTCCAACCACCCTGACTTTGGGTCCAGTCTGACCCACAATTCCAGAGAGAACGAGGTATCGCAGTTTGATGGTTCCGATCAATGTCATGCAGTAGAATGTTCTATTAGAAGTATTGTAGCAGAGCTGAATGTTGCTGGGTAATGTTGTTCTGACTGTATCTCATCCTGCCTGTGGTTTCAGGTGTGTGGTCAATACTGTGGTTCGTGGGATTCTGCTTTCTGACCAATAAGTGGGTGACGATGACAGAAACCCCCCTCGTTGGATCAGACAGTGCAAGGGCTGTCATTACCTTTAGCTTCTTCTCCATCTTCACCTGGGTAAGAACTGCCCCCAGCCCTCAAACACCCCCTGAGTCACCTCCTTACCAGTGTTTTTATTGTACAGTAATGAATGCTGCAACTGGACTTTAATCCTCATTCCAAAAGAAAAATGGTAACTAGTTTTAGTGCACTATGTTTAGACTGGCATGCAACCTTGAGAGCAGAATTAATATTACACTTTAGGGAAACACATAAAATAAAAAAACATGTACATATGAATCGAATGCATAGGAATTGTAAAAGTAGTAAAAGCCAGGTAAACCACAGTGAGGATGCACAATGTGATACACAGGTTCTAGAAAATTGCATTTTCATCCTCCTGGTTTTTGACATTCCAGGGACTGCTGGCATGCTTTGCCCTGAGGAGGTACCGTCAGGGAATGGGGGAGTTTCCCCAGAGCTACACAGACCCAGCCCCTGACACCACAGCCAGCTACGCGGGATACCCTCCAGTCGGCGTCGAGAGCTACCAGCAGCCTCCCTTCGTCGCAAACCCAGATCCGAGTGGTGAGGGGGGGTACCAGCCTCCAGTCTACTGAGAGATTTAACACGGAGCCTGGACCAAAGACAAGGACTGGGCCTGGCGCCAACAAGCTGTCCGAAGGAGGAGTACATAAAGGCCTGTTTCTGTTTATCATAGACAGAAGCATTTTTATTTGGAACATGTTAATTTCTCAACCTCAAAGGTTTGTTTGCGTAAACAAATCAAGTTTCTAATCACTGGGGATTTGAGTCATTTTTGTAGTCTTTATTCATGTCAAGTCTTGGTTCCCTAAAACCACTGCATAGCGTAAAGCTAAAATACTACAACTGTAGTATTAAAACGTAACAACCACATTGTGTGTGTGTGTGTGTTTTTTTTTTTTTCTGCAGTAGTCAATGCAGTCTCTGAGAGAGTACTGCAGGCGTGAAGGTGAATTAGTTTCATCTGTAGTGATCAACTTGTTTTTAAACACACTCCGGACAGGCAGTCCAATGCCATCCTATCTGAAATGCACATGGATAATAAAATGATTTAAATCCCAAGTTTTTAAGTAAAATATTCAGTAAATGCAGCATTAGTACATGATAGAATGGGATGATCAATAGCTGAATCTATTAAATCGCCCCCTTTCAACATGAAATATAATCACGCACATTTTATATTCCCTGAAGCATCAACTCCAGCAACACAACAGCAGAGGAGCATGCAAAGTATTGGGAGACCCTTTTCCTTTATGTACTCCTGTCCTATATGTTATATTGTTTGCATGTCAGTACAAGAGTTTTAGAGCAAAAGTCCAGTCCTTTCTTACATTGGAACAGCCAGGGCTACTGGGGTGCAGCGGGTATGTCTGTGCAAGGAGTGGAGAACAGAACTAGCTGTCCCATCCAAACCTCTTCTGTGGTCAGCGGTGTTCTAGCCTGTGGAGTTGTCCCTGGACTCTGTGTCTGGAAGCAGTGTGTGTTCCGTGCAGCAGGGAGTAGGGCTGATGGGAGTTTGATCAGCTCTTTAGCCAAGGGGTGCACTCTGTTTCCCCTGACACGGCATCCAGGGAGAGCCCTGTTAACTATTTTAAAATCAGGATTGTAAAAAGATGTGTCTGGGTAGCTCTGTAGATGGTGGTCTTCTCCAAACCTAGCTGCCCCTAGTAGCCTTCAAGCATTGGTGAAATATAAAGTTCCCGCACTGGATACAATGTGCCTTAATACTTTCTGGTTTTTTAATTTGTTATTTTTTTGCTTTTCTTGTTGTTATAAAGCTTGTATCCTGCAACGCTTGTTCTTGTTTGATACGCTGTGCGTGTGTTTGTATATAAAGGACAAACTTTGATTGCCTTACATTTATTATTTTTTAGTTAATATTTAGTATTCCTACTTTACAGATCTGTGTAGTTTAAACAGTTAATAGTTTACATTGTACCACAAGGAGTAGTTTTTTTTTAAGGGGACATGGTTTAGTTAAATTATGATTTAAAATATATGAAGAAATATATATATATATATATATATATATATATATTTTTTTTTTTTTTTTATAAAAAGTGCCAAAGCACATTCAATACCCCATACGTAATTTATTTTGTTGATTGCCTCCTTCTTTTGACTGTTTGCACCTCCCTAATAACATCATTATTATTATTTATTTATTTTTTTAAAACTGACTACTTCCCTGTTTCCCAGTAGCTATACTGTAACCAGCCCCCTCAAAAGTGATGCCCTATTTCAAGATGTCTTGATAACCTAGCTGTTCTGCTTTAAACTAGTTGATGAATTCCATTTGACAGTTTGGGCTTCTTCCTATTTGGCACAGAACTGTGTAACTGTGCCATTTTGGTGTAACCTCCACCCCACATTGGGAGAACGTTTTAGTAATGGAGGTGTGATTTTGTGTGAAAGATTAATGAGATGGTAATAAAACCTGACGTGAAAGGGAAAGGACTTTTATGTAGGTAATGTTGTTTTGCGCTTTTATGGTAAGTTTAGTTTATAAGAAACAGATTGTGCTGTGCAGTCCTGGATGTTAATACAAATTCAAATGGATTGAACTACTGTAAGGTTTTATACCAGTTTGGGGGTTGGGGAGGTACATTTTGTAGGCTGAATAAATTAACCATTTCCAGCATGCCTTAACTTTGCTGAAAGAAAGCAATGCTCCCAAGTTATATATCTAAATATCATATATATTAAATACCAACTACTTCCATACAACTTCTTAAGGTAGGGTAATGACTACATTGGCTTATGCACTGGTTCCTGTGGATAAATAGTTTTTCATTGTGTAAATGTTAGGGTGTAGTAGATAGTATGTTTATCTGTGGTAAAATACCTGATTGGGACTCTGGAAATTCTTAAAATGTGTCACAAAAAAAACATTATGCACATAAACCAAATATGTAATTTAGCTTTAAGGCCAAAGATTTTGAACATCACTATTTAACACAATAACCCATAAAGGCACAATGCTGCTTTTTCTGCCTGACATTGTAATTTGATTGCATGCCAGTGTTTCAGTTCCACAGTGAAAGAAAGCTGGTGCAACATCACGTGCTAGTACTGGAAAGCAGTTCATTATGAATAGCGCTGCTTGTAGCTGGTGGAAACAAAAGATAACATTCACAGCTGGTTTCACACACCTCAGTAAGCATACATTTTGACTATCTAACTTACCCAAGATAACATTCAGGGCTGGTTTCAGACCTTAAGTAGCACAGGTTTTGCCTAAATTAACATCAGGTATTCTAAGATGAATTGGGAGTTTGAAGCCAACTGTGTCATCCAGGATAGGGGTTGTGAAACCAGCAGATTGGAGTACCAGTATTGTCATGATACAGCTTCCTGGTGGAATTGCAAAATTAATGTTGCACCTTGGGTCAGGTTTTATTTGTTGCCATTAATTACCACTGTCTTTTTAATCAAATAAAATGACATTTTCAACTGTGTCTTTTGTGTCAGTTTATTTAATATATATATATATTACACACACTTAAACAAATAACATTTATTTTCAATATTCTAAAACATTTGGCCTATCAAGGTTGATGGTAAAGACTTGTGGCATTTTTCTGAAAATGTGTAACATGACATGAGTGAGCAGCTCCATAAAGTGAGACCACAACGGCAGTGATTTTATTAGTAGTAACTGGCATTGTAGAGGTCAAGTCTCACTCTCACAGAGATCAATTATATGAATATGCATGCGCAACACTCGCTCCACACCAAGTATTTAATAAGACATTCCCTCTTGCAGTAGTAACTGCAGCTCCCATGTGACAGCTGTGTTAAACAATACAGACTGCATTTTTCCTTAGCTAAGAGCTAGACAACCATGTGCAATGTTAAACTTTACAAAGGAACACAGCAGACATAAGGTCGGTCTGGTTTATAAACAAAACCCTTTTTCCTACCTCACTAGTTACAGTAGCAACTGTTAGTGTACCAGCTTATTTACCATGTATTGCAGAAATGGACACAAAAATAAATGTCTTTAGGATGCTGGTTTAAAGGAAGCTCAGGTAAACAGTGATGGCCCTTCTGAAAGCAGTCCCGTGGTCATCCCATCCGCCCGTTGTTGAGGCCAGTATAATAAATGTACCTTCAGGACAGGGACTGATGTGGAAAAAGTAGGCAGGAAAATATTGCTGCATATACAGTAAAGACCTTCCATATTAATAACATCAACCAGCGGTAAGTGCATAGAACTGGCTCTTTTTTTAACTACGCAAACAATTTTAAAAAATACATTATATACATAAAATGCAATAAAAAAAATAATAAAAAAGGCACTTCTCAGTGCTCGTGCTTCCTAATTGTTTTTGTAGGTTGCAGGACCAAGTCCTGGTCAAATCTGGAGGGTTCCAAAGAGTTTCCTGGGTGCTTTAATGTCCACCTGCTTCCCCGTCATGGTTTGAGGCGGGGTCTCTTCTATTCTTTTGTGGGGAGCGTGGTTCTCTTTGCTGGATGGGAGTGCTGCACTGTAGCAGGCTCTGCATACTGCATGGTATTTATCGGTGCCTCCAATCACCTCGACCTGGTCACGGCATTAAAAGAAACAATAACATAAGACGCAGGTTGTATTGTACCAGCAATACCCCTCTCTACCCCCTCCCCATGTTTCATGTGCAGTCTTCATTGTGTCAACAGCAGCAGAGGGTAACTTTTCCAGCAGTGTAGTTATAGGGGACATTCTCCAGCAACAGAACAAGTTGCCTGGTATTTCAAGAGAGACAGAAGGCATATACTGTACATGCCTGTGGTGGACAGTCACACTGGCTGCATATTACAAGATCGATAGCCATCAAAGTGGAAAGGGCCTGTCCCAACTACTCACTTATCAAGGCGCTTACTAAAGTGCATAAATCCAACCTCTGACAAAGCATTCCGCCTGCCAATTCCTGAAGCAAAGCTGGCTCACCTCTTTCTCAGCCCCGAGCCTCTTGGTGTAAGCAGCCTCTCTGAAACACTCCATGCACACCGCGTTCAGCTTCACCACACTCTCCGCCAGAGGAACCAGGTTCAAAATGTTACCAAACGCCTGAAACAGAGATTCAGTGAACAGGATGTAAAGCAACCTTGTAAAACAAACCGCTTGAGAAATCCGATGCCAGAGTCCACAGATGTGGACAATATCCCACTAGTGCAGGTGTGGTGACAAAAAGCATTTTAATATCATAAGCTCCCCTCTCCCTGCCTCACTGGTAACTAAACCTTTCAAAACTAGTACTCTAAACTCACAGACTTAACTGTGTGTCACAATACAATACAAACTGGGAGCCATTGCAGAAGACTAACGCAGTCCATTTAAAACACAGGGGCAAGCAACATGAAGCACTTAAATTAAATGTACTAGTAAAACAAAGATGCCTATGGGTGTGACTGTATGCTGTCAGGGAAGCAATACCTTTCTCTGGAATGTTCCATCCAGGGCAGCTACAATAATGGTTTTCCCTCGGTTGGCCATTTCTTCACAAAACTCCACAGTGTCTGAGAACTAAAAACGAGAGAGAGGAGTACATAAATCAGTTAGAATAGTGATTAGTATACCCACATCCCCAACCCACTGCAGCAACACATCAAATACTGTTGTAGATTAAGCTAAAGGATCATTGTAATAAGAATTAAAGCAATAGGTTTTCAGTTAGGCACCCTTACACCTTTTAGAATTCTAATTGCAGAGCTCTGGAGTAAAAGGAAGGCATGACAATCCACTTACAAACTGTCCCTCATCAATCCCGATGACACAGCACTCAAGGGCTTGCTGGTAGACTTCCTTCAGCTGGCTGGCAGGCACCGCTTCCATTGTATGTCTGCACAGAAAGATATTATAAAAGGCATTTTACACTTCAGCAGCAGTCACACATTACAAACAGATCTCTACCTGGCATCACAGATAACCTATATTGGCAGCACAGGTAGACAGACATTTTCAGAAAAAAAAGATGTAATATTTAACAGTTTGAGACTTTGAAATATAAGACAACCTGAACCCACACTGAATTCTCACCTGTCATGCGTGGCAACTCCGTTCTCAGAGTAACGCGTGTCTTTGGCATATTTCACCACCAAACACCGGTACTGTGCAACCTGAAACCTGCGTACGCGGCGCATCAGCTCTGTACTGCAAAAAGACAAAAGCACAACATGTCCGAGGAGAAGCAACCAGGCAAGACTTACAACAGTTCAAACCATGTTTCGCTCTGCTTTGGATAGAGGTGAGTATCTCTATTCAAATTAAAATCCAACAGAGGATAATGACTATATTTAATTTTATTCAGATAATAGTGTTTATATTTAAATATGAAACATGTACCCTCAGAAAAAACACAAATTGTGTCCGTCTACACAGTTTAATTGTAGGAAGAAAAAAAAAAAAAAAAGATTAAAAAAGGTTGGTAAAAACACGTGGCTCAAATAGCCTTTTGAATGCTGTGTAGTCTTGCTAAATACGATTTGATCACGTAGATCCTGGAGGGCGTAGTCTATTACCAACTGAAGCAGCTACAAGACTTAATTATGATTTTAAATTAATTACATTTGTTACAGTAAATAAAAAATAAAAATCTACACGATTTGAATTTGCAGTGAATGGACAACTTCTTGGTACATTGGTAGTGATGGGAAAGGGTTATATATATATATATATATATATATATATATATATATATATATATATATATATATATATATATATATATATATATGTGTGTGTTTTATTTTCCAAAAGTCAGTGAAAGAATCAGTCTAATAACTATTACAAACAAGTTATCAATACATTATATTCACAAGAAGGCATTCCCGCTACGTGCACAGTACATTAAAATTACAGTTTGTCTTGGCGCCCAGACCCACGTAAAAAAAAACAATACATCCGTTTTTTTTTCCGCTAAAAACAAATTTAAAAAAAAGACTTACCTTTTTCCTGAGAACATCGGCCCGAATATTACCTGGAATTAAAACGTAAACATGTTGTCAATAATTTATTTGCTACGAAGGTATGACATTTAGTTCTCATTTCCGTGCATACAAAAGCCCCGCGTTTTTTCGTCCTGTTGCTTTGCGATTAAAAACGTATATCATACACGTTTGTAAAAAACGATTATACTTGTTCTTTGTTACTTTATATTTAAGGAAAGTGAGTCTAGTGAGTATGTATTTAAATATAAAGCTTAACACAGTACAACTGACAACTTTAAATACATACAATGCATGCTGTTTCTAAAGACATATTTCAAAATATTTACGCGTCTAAAAACAATATCAAAGCCTTGAGCAATTAAAGATGTTTAACACATTTATTTCCCAAAACATTATTTTTAGTTTTACCTGAATTTGTCCCCGCGTTTTGCGTGGAGAGTTGGGCGCAATGTCTGCAATATTCAAGCAGTTCATCTTTTGCTCTGTATACACACTGTAAAAACTTAAAATAACAAATATATACTGTCAAATAAATATAGATTTTAAATAATAAAATACAGAGCAAAAGACACTCAGTCCGACTACTATTCAGTTGCAGAATTGAATTGAATTCTCCCGCTGCCGAGTGCTTTAAAGTCAATGGGTGGGATTTGGTCAGGATACAGCGCTTCAGGGTACCGTATATTCACGCAAATAGGCGCATTCTTATTGTTGGCTTTACCTTGTTTTTTTTTAAGAAAATACAAGTTAATCTTTTGGCCCATGTGTTAACATGTTGATACATCAGAATGTCACATTGTGATAATAACATAAACACCACTTTTTTTTTATAGAATTTCTTTTTTTCCCCTTTCTGTTCTACTGTTTTCTAAAATTGTGCTGACCATGTGTGCAGTTATACGGTATACCAAGGTACTGAATATTCATATTTTGCTTCTGACCAATGGCTTTCAAAGTAGGAGCAGGCGCGAGCCGTTGGCAATGTTTGCATTTGTTTGTCTTGGCTGGGACTCCGTAACCGAGAAATGCGCAGCTGTCACGTTTGGCCTTCCCCCTGCATGGCCTGCTTATTTTTTGTCTATTAAATCATTTTCCACACAAAAAGAGAAGGGACGGAAGAAAAGCCGGGGTTGACCAAATATCTTCTATATAGACAAGATAGTGAACTCCGCCTTTAATCCCGTCCCCCTCCTTAACACACACACGTTATTATTACTGCTCATGAATATGCATGACAGTGGCAGTTCTGACAGCACTTCAGCGATAGAGCTCATGTCAGGCCAGGTGAAAACATCGATCGTAGAAATAATAACAGTCTTAAAGAGGGGTGTCGCGTTTAAAAATGCAATCGTTTTAAAAAGAGAGCGCTTGGAAATGAGGCAGATTTTACATGATATAGATCAGGGAAAAGTCGCTTGGGCTCCTTGGATTCACATGATGCACCGCTTAGGCACAGACCGAAGTTCCAATGTCAGCAGAGTTGACCATCCTGTTTATATAGAAGATCTTTGAGCCAGCCCCCCCACGGCTACTTTTCAAACCTGCGTTGGGCTGTGCTGCATCTGCACAGATTTCTAGGGTGAAGCTTCGTGACGTCAGAAGTGCTGCAAGAACGCACCCGCTTTCTGTGCAGGAGACACACGCACGTTACGCAGGGTACGTAATGTGGGCGGTGCCGAGCTGGCTGAGCTGCGAGGAGGAAGTGGGCGGTGTGCAGAGATGGAGATGGCTGCCGTAATTAATAATATGTAGTATACCGTCTTTCTGCAGCGTTTGCTTCAAATCGTAAAGCCGGAGTTGCTGGCAGAGTAACGCCACACTGTAAGTACGGTTTTGAATTATTCGTGCTACTATTAATTCAAATTATTTGGCGCTAATATAATGCGTAATTATTATGAGTGTAGCCTATGTTACTTACTGTGCTTCCTCAAATTGCCCTTTAATTTGCTTCCGAAGCCAGTATTTTAATTCATTTAAAAATAAATTACAATCAGCTGGTACTGCAAACAAATGCTTTGAATAAAACACAATAATGTGTAAACTTAGCGGTACAAGTTGTGGCCAAAAGCAAAAAAAAG
Organism: Acipenser ruthenus; assembly: GCF_902713425.1. Classification (NCBI taxonomy): domain Eukaryota; kingdom Metazoa; phylum Chordata; class Actinopteri; order Acipenseriformes; family Acipenseridae; genus Acipenser; species Acipenser ruthenus. The sequence continues at coordinate 4,563,296 of NC_081207.1, read as the reverse complement.
CGTAGAGATCTATTTGTTTGGAAAGAAGCTTTAATTGTATAACACGCGCACCATTACAAAAATAAAATAAAATGTACGTCGTATAATATGTACACGTATGTTGGGGGAGCTGGTTTCAAAGCATAGTTTGCAATAAGCCGAGTTTGCTTTGAATTCGGCAGCTGTGAACGTTCTCAGTCGGCTTCGGAATTCCAGTGACACTCAGGGGAATAGCCAAGCCAGCTTCATCCTGTGTTTTTTCAAATATATAAGTTTATCTTGCGAGTGGCTCTATTGATTCCATTGATCAGGAAATCAAGTCATGTGTGCTTCAGCATGCTGTTCATCTAAATGTGATTGAACTGTTCGTCATGCTTAGTATGATTATAGAAGTCTGGAATAACCAGGCTTAGGTATGGAATCACAAACTGACCATACTGTAAGCATACAAGGCCATAGGCCACAGGGATGGAAATAAGACTCCTATTGCATAGCAATTTCACCCATTCCAGGTTTTACTAGGAGTCGGATTAGCCACAGCATATATGTAACATGCTCAGGTGTGTCTTAGTCATAGTAAAACCAGGAACGGATCAAACTGCTATGCAATGGGAGTCTTATTGCCATCCCTGTGCCAGGTTGTTATACAGCTCAATATCATGTGTTGAGTTCTGTAAGGTAACCCTTCCACTCTTCCTTGCATGTCGGAGCGCTCCGCTTGCTGTTTACTAACATTTCCATAGCAGGTGTGGCTGTAATATCAGTTGAGTCAGTCAGCCACCCTTTAATGACTTCCATCAGCAACACCTGGTACCGGCTTCCTTGAGGGGGTCTAGGTACAGGACTGGAAATAAGGCTCCCATTGCAAAGCAGTTGGTCCAGTGGCTCATCCATCTAGAAAAGGCACCGCCATGTGCGATCGAGTCATGCAAATGCAATGGGCAGTGTTGTGTGCTGCACTGTCTCCTGTCCGTGAGACAAGTTAAAAGCTCTAAATCCACGAATGCAGATGAGCCCGGCTCTCTTGCATTGTGGTTAAGATGCTCGCTTGCGGGGTCGCCAGTTCGTGCCCAGCCTCCGCCCTGTTGCACAAGCACGGTTTGAATGTTGTTGTTGCCTTTGTGCTCCTGTGGGCTAGCAGGGTAATGGCCTGGAGAGCGTTCACCTCATCGTGCTCCAGTGAGGCTTACAGTTCAGGCTTGTCGGGTTGACTCTCCTCCAGGGTTCAGCAGCATTTGTTACCAGTAAGAAGAGATTCTCGGCTGAACAGGGAGGAACACAGAGATCACCTGATAACCTTTCCTCCTGATCATTTTTTTTTTTCTTATTTTTAAAATGTAGTCGTTGCCAATGTTTGGTTTTTTTTTTTAACCCCCCGTTTTTCTCCCCAATTTGGAATGCCCAATTGTTATTTGTATCCTGGTTCACCGCTGCAACCCCCTGGCAACTCGGGGGAAACGGTGGCTTCCGAAACGTGCTCCTGCTAATCATTTTTTCGCACTGCGGATCCACAGCGAGGCCACCAGACCTATAGTGTCAGAGGACAACACAGATCTGATGGCTCCACTGCAGAACCGCAGGCGCTCTAGCGGCCACAGAGGTCGCTGGTGCGCGGTGAACCGTGGATTTCCCTGCCGACCTAAGCCCTCCCTACCCGGGCGCCGCCCCCTAGGAAACCCCGGTCACGGTTGGCAGTGACATAGCCTGGATTCGAGCCTGCGATCTCCAGGCTATAGGGCTCCCGCCACTCGGGAGACCCCCTCCTGATCTTTAAGTGGGTTGCAACATTCGAATTGGACATTTTAAATTGTGTAGAAAAACTAGAGTTAATAAATAAATAAAACCTTTTATCAGTCTTCCTCAGTGTTGCTTGTACTTTTGATACAGTAACATGGTGTCCTGTAGAAGTATCTTACTCCGTAGAATGTCTTTGGATTTCTGAAAACAGGGATGGAACTAAGACTCCTATTGCATAGCAATTTCACCCATTCCAGGTTTTGCCACGAGCTTGCTTAGCCACAGTGTATAGGTAACAAGCTTAGATCTGTGTTCTTAAACTTGTAGTAAACTGCTATACAATGGGAGTCTTATTACCAGCCCTGGAAAAATAACAAAGTTGCAGCCTGCGTTCTGCGCTGCAGATGGGACCATGTACTGTGAAAACAATAAACAAGGGGCTATACTGGAGGGAGATGGATTCAGTAGAGTTGTGACAGGCAGCCCCCTCCTCCACTCTCCCTCGTCTTTATGATTGAATAACTGTATTCAAAGGCTCTCTGTTGTCAGATAGTGACAGCTATCCAATGGGAGCCTGCATGGTGAATGTTGCCACTCATTGCTGTGCGTTTGATTCAGTCTCCAGCACTACCGTGCTAAAGGTGGAGGTCCAGAGGTACAGTGCAGGGTTGTGCAATTTTTGAAAAAAACTTCTTGTCCAAGGGACAAAGTGCTGGAGCAACCTGCAATCAACTTTTTTTACAGCTACTATCACAATTTCTTAATCGGACACAAGTCTAATCTTTAAACCAAAAAAAGAGAAACTCGGTTACACCTACAGTTCAGCACTGGGGTTAAAATCCTATCGTAATTGCCTGTTGGATCTGGAGTTGCATAATTGTGCACGGCACATAGAGCAGGCTCGGCATCCTGCTGGTTCTTTTCAAAGCTTGTGGAAAAATGTTATGTGTTTTATTAAATTTGTATGAACAGTAGAAAAACAAAAACAAACAAAAGTGAGTCAAGCTGTTACTGATCCTGTACTGGGAAGCATGCCTGGAGCCAAAGGTACTGGGAGAAAAAGAAAAAGGAAAGGTAACCCAAACAGAATTGTATTGTCATGTTCATTCACTTAGGCAAACTGGGATTGTAAATGCGAGAGGGGCGGTCCTGATTGTTGGGGGCTGTAATATGGAGGCATAGGCGGTGCGTGAGTCTTTCGTTTGGGGAGGATCTTCCACACTTCACCCCTGCATTTACTGAACCCAACGATGTACAGTAAGATACACTCTCTCGCTCTCTAAATTAAGGCTTTCATTATTTTTTATTACTCTGTTACTAGTGAGTCTGATTACTAAGTTTAATTCATTGTGTTGAGTTTGAAAAATAGACTGACTGACACAAATAAAAGCTGTAAACCGGATTCATTCTCCTGCGTCTTTTTGAGAACTTGTACTGTATAATAATTGATAGCACAAAACAGACCTCGAAACCACTCAGGGATGTTACATTGGCGGCCAAATAAATGAAGTTTAACGTTGAACTAGCTTGTTATTTAAAACATGTTATGCCTATTTAAGCAAATTAGAAAAACAGTAAGGATAACAAGCTGCACTGTTTTTTAAAACCTTTAAATCCGTTAACCTGTTCTGCAGTCCTACGGTATCTTCACCAATTTCAAACACTTTCCATCACTTCACACAAATTTTAATCAATTATTAATACTGACTATTAAGCTTCTAAACACACACTTACTATTGTAGTTATAATCAAGAGGTATTCAATGTATTTCATAAAGTATATTTGCAAAAAAACTGCATTCTTACCGTAAACTTTTGAATATCTATATGGGGCTCAGATCGACGGAGGAATGGACGTAAGCCAGCCAAGCATTGTCTCCTTGAATGATCTTGAAATGCAACTAAATCCTGTATTTTGGACCTTGGTGATACTGCAACAAGACCGTCATAGCCATGTTTACCTGTGTAGCTGAAAACTGTCTTTGGTAAGCAAAACCATTCATTTTCATCAGAATATTAGATTATGTTTTCATATTTAGAGTACAGCAGATGCAGTTTTCTGCTTTCCTTGCAGACACTTTTTCAGAAGTTAGAAAGACTCCACTTTCACTGAAAATGGAGTGAAGGACTGGAAAAATCTAAAAACAAAAACTTCAGAAACATTCGTAATCTGGCACCACAAACAGTTTTCTGAAAGGTGGCATTTGTTCAAACAGTCAAAGGAAGTATGTTCTGACTGTAGCGTCAGAGTTATCAAATTCTCACAAAACGATTGTGAGTGAAAACAGACAGTATGCTACGAAAATATTTTTCCACAAGTTCTGTAAAATCAGATTCGGGTCAAGCTGTTTGTATAGATAACAGCAACTTGAATAAATGTAGAAATTGTGAAGAGGTTGTTCAAGGCAAGGGAATGAGCGAAAAGGATTCCGAGTTTTTCGTTGGCTGCCTCCTGCAGCGGTATTGGGGGGGGTCAGATCGGGGGGAAGAATTGACGTTAAACCAGCCAAGCACTGTCTCCTCCAATGACATTGAAATGCAACTAAATCCTGTATCTGTAATACAGTGTTGATTTTGATATCCCAGCTGCCCTGGCGGTTGCGTAGTAGGAAAACGAGAAATATGTTCGTTAGACCTGCTTTGTGTGCTTGTGGGGGGAAAAAAATCGATCATCTCTCACAAATATTTTTTTGTGTTGGTCAGAACAATTTCTTGTGAGGGTTTGGGCAATTTATTATGGGGAGGCTTAGCCCCCCCCAAGCCTCTTATACGCACCGCCTATGTGTGGAGGAGTTCCTATACCACCTCTGCTGCCAAGGCCCTGCTGGCTCTGTCATTTTTGTAGGTCTCTAGTGTCCAGGGACATGGTGTCACACAGCAGATACTAAAACATGTTGTTTTAATGGTGTGTGTTTTCCACTCGAGGTTGTATTTATATCTATTTATTTATTACTTGTTGATCTCCTAAATGCTGTTTTGGGTTAATCCGTACATGCCAGATGGGAGACCTGATGCAGAGATACAGTAGAACTACAAGTTTTACAAGCAGTTCCAGTTAAATACATTTCCATTCAGATTCATGATGCCAAGACGCGTCTGTTAAAATGTTTTCTAGTGCAGAGTCCGGGTCCAAAGCAGGAGCCTACAGAATAGAAAGCCCCAGTAAAGTTTAGCAATGCAGCTTTCTGTGTGGGTCGTTCTCCTCGAAGGGGGCGTCGCCTGTTTCTATGACTTTACTGACTCCGCCTCTTTCCTGCTGTGCTGACTGAAGAAAGGAGCTCTGTTCAGTCCGGGTGTACAGCTGAAAGGACTGTGCAAAGACAAACACACGGCTGGGTCTCAAGGCGTTGTCAGGAGTCACAGGCAAGCTCTAACCACTGGCGGGGGTGGCGGAGAAGGATTTTTAAACTGATTTGAAATTATCACGATTTTTTTAAGTTGACGGCTCTGTAGTTTTAAATGACAAAAAAAATGTTGCAAAGGCTAATAAACATTGATTTTAATGGCTGAGGTCTAACCTCTTTTAAATGCATTCATAATGTTAAGTAATATTTTATATTGTCTACATTTTCCCCTAATATGTAATTTGTGTAATATCCTAATATGTTGTGTTTGAAGGAAATGCGTACAGCATCTGCCAATTTGCTATGTTCATTATTTGGCACTGTGGGCTAAAGTTATTTAATCGGGTTTCATAAATAATATACATTTAAACAAAGTGCATCACTTGATTAAATAGAAAAAAGCAGCATTCTTTGTTCAAATCCCTAATGCAGTGGACAGTTTTATTTTTTAAAGCTATGAACACCACACCAATCCGTGTAGACCAGCCCCTAGCCTATCCCTTAGTAACAGGTGTGCTGTTTACTGACAGTTCCTGCTTTACCTGTTGAACAGACTGAATATCTGAGTGAGGCCACTCCCAACCTCCACGTCTACCGTGCAGTGCAGGTACATACAGCCCAACACAAGCTTCATTACATAACGTAAAGAAGGAATTCCATTCTTTAATTACGTGACAAATCATAAATCCCGATCTGTGTACTGTGTGGATGTTTAGAGACGTACGAAAGTAATCCAGAAAGAGGCATGTGAGTATTGTATTGTTTCCTTCAGTTTTATAAAAACAAAAGGTAGGATATGGATTTGTAATTATCTGTGACTTTAGCACATGTTTTTATACTGTAAATATTGTGTGTGTGTGTATATAATGCATACAGTTTGTGTTCATGTCTTTTGGGTTGTGTGTGTGTTTCGTTCTGTGACAGGGTGACCAAGCTCAGTTTAAAATGTGTGTACTCTTAGACTTGTAAAGCAATGCATTTGTAATACCAATTGATTGTACTTTCATGGATATTTTTGTATATAGGGCCTGTGATGCATTAAGGCAAATATTTTCCTCCTCTTGCTTATCGAATCTATATGCAGCTGGTTGGGTCCTGTTGCTTACTGTATGTTTTGTGTCATTGTGGCATAGTTTAGTGATTTATACTGTACTTCATTAAACATTGTGCTGGGTAAATAATACATGGGAATAGTAATGAGTTCCTGTTTCTTGAAATACTTGCCTGAAACTAACTTGCAGCATTGCTTGTTAGACCAAGATAAGCACCAATCTAGTTTTATGGAACCAGCCAATAGTCTTCCTTTTTTTTTTTTTTTGAACCTCTAAATTAAGAATCAAGTGTCTGAAGATCATGGATGTTGTGTTGCCATTTTCATTGTGCAAGCTGCTCTTAGACCTCCCATCCACCCTCTCCCTCCCAATCCGGTTACAGCTCAGATGAATTACAGAGACTCCCAAGTACACTCTGTGCTTGATACCTGCCTGTCACAATGCTGGTGGTGGCCAGGGGAAAAGTTATTTTTGTGAAGAAATGCATTTCAAGGATTAAGTGGAGGAGGAGTTTACGTTCTTTTGATAAGTGTTTTTATAAACGTTAAACAGGTTAAACAGGTTAAACAGCTTTGAAATGAAACTGTCTTCTACTCTTTAAATGGGCACATAATGGAAGACGCAAATGCATGATGAACTCATATGAGGATTTTCAGCTATTTTCAAAATGTCAAGCATAAAAAGGGTCCTTAAAACTCACTGCATTTTAAAACACACATTTCTCCCTTCTGGTGGGTGTGAAATGTTGAGTTGGTGTGAAAAGGATATTACATTTGCGGGGGAAGAGAGAGAAAATCTCAATTATTCGGAGTGGAAACCGTATTCAAGTCCTTTTCTGTCATTGTTTCCCCTCCAGATCTCTCCCGCTCTTCAAGCCTGCTGACCCCAATGACCATTGACCCCGGCTATGTTGCTCCGCAGCAGAAAGAGCCCATGAACCCCTTGCGCATTTCCATCGACAGCCTTCCCGTCCTCGCCTCCATGACCAACTCCTCGGACCCGCGCTTCCGCCTCAAGTGGAAGACCATTGTGGTGGTGTCCGTGCTGCTCACCCTGCTCCTCCTGTTGCAGCTGCAGCGCTCTGAGGGGGGCGCCAGGACCCAGCCCGATGGCCCCCACAGCAGGCTGGTGAGCAGGGTGGCGAGGGAGCATTACAACGACACGTACCCACTGAGCCCGGCTGAGCGGACCACGCAGGGGATGCGGTACCGCATCGGCGTGATCGCGGACCTCGACACGGACTCCCACAGCAAGGAGCAGCAGCACACCTGGTTCAGCCTGCTGAAGAAGGGCCACGTGGTGGTGTCGGAGAGCGGGGACGCCCTGACGCTGGAGTGGGACAGCGAGGACACCGTGCTGGAGTCCCACTTGGCTGAGAAGGGCCGCGGCATGGAGCTGTCGGAGCTCATTGCCTTCAACGGGCGGCTGTACAGCGTGGACGATCGCACTGGGGTGGTGTACCGCATCGAGGGCAGCAAGGCCGTGCCCTGGGTCATCCTGCCCGATGGGGATGGCATCGTCTCCAAGGGTCAGTACTCAGGAGTGTGTTTCGGTTCTGGTTTTGTGATGAGTCTCTCTGTAGTGGTTGATAGCATCCTCACGTTTGGAATCTGATTGATCAAGCCTCTTGTGACATGGCAGGAATTTGGAGCTTGCTTACTGTGAGATTAGACATTTCTCAGACACCTATTTATGTTCTTAGTAAAGGTTATTTAAATAACTTCTGTTTGACAAGTGCTGTGTTGTGTTCCCAGGGTTCAAGGCGGAGTGGATGGCAGTGAAGGATGAGCACCTGTACGTTGGCGGCCTGGGGAAGCAGTGGACCACCACCACTGGGGAGGTGGTGAACGATAACCCCCAGTGGGTGAAGGTGGTGGGTTTCCGGGGCAACGTGGAGCACGAGAGCTGGGTACCCCAGTACAACGCCCTGCGAGCGGCAGCAGGGATCCAGTCCCCAGGTGAGACTCTGATTTGGGGTGGGGGGGTGAGGGGGTGGTGGGCTCTCTTTTGAATATGGGTGCGATTGTTTGGGTTAGTGGTGTTAGCAGGAAATCGCAAACTGTCACTTCAAATTAGTCTCTTTCTTACACCCACCAAACCAAAGGAACAGAGTGCACTGATAATAACTAGACAGCTGTTTTGTTCAGTTACAGTTATGCTGCAGTAATTAATTACAATTGCACTAAAAAGTAACAGACTACACACAAACATGTTTATTCTAAATAACCAAGCAAATCATATCTATAAGATTACATAAGAATAATGATGGAATGACAAATAGATGCGTAATTGAACTGTAATCGATCAATGATATGGTATGATTACAATGACGCAGGTGTTCCAAGATTCAACATTTCACTGTAACTGTGATTCAATTGTAATTCCAATTAAGAGTTGCACAATTACAATTATAATTGACCCCAGGTTTGGAATGTAGTGTGTAATTAACTTCCAGGACTAAAGTGCGAAGGAAAGAAAGGCAAATGTAATTTTGGGAGCCTAACCCTGTTCTCTGTGTGCGTCTCCCTCCAGGCTACCTGATCCACGAGTCTGGAGCCTGGAGCGACACTCTGCAGCGCTGGTTCTTCCTGCCGCGGCGCGCCAGCTCGGAGCGCTACGAGGAGAAGGCCGACGAGCGGCGTGCCACCAACCTGGTCCTGCGGTGCTCTCAGGACTTCCAGGACATCGCGGTGAGCCGCGTGGGGGAGCTCCACCCCACCCACGGCTTCTCCTCCTTCAAGTTCATCCCCGACACCGACGACCAGATCATCCTGGCGCTCAAATCCGAGGAGGATGACGGGAAAGTGGCCACCTACATCCTGGCATTCACGCTGGACGGGCGAATCCTGCTGCCCGAGACCAAGATCGGAGACGTCAAGTACGAAGGGCTGGAGTTCATTTAAAGATTCTGTTTTTTTTTTTTCCTTTTTCTGTCATAAGATTCCTTGAAATAACATAACTAATTGGTACTTCCTAGAGAAGGTGGGACTCTAGGTGTACAGTAACCGCCTTTGTCAGTGCCTGTGGCTCAGCAGAGTGGACCGGTTATCCAGCGCAGAATGTCCCGAGGTGGTGTTGGCCTTATGAAGAGGACTACTCCCCATCCCTGAACACACTGCAATGAAGGACTACAGCTGAACACTTTACCTTTTGACCCTTTATATGAAGATCGATTACAAAAGTTTATATAAATGTACATCAAAAAATATCATACCTGTCCTAAGAGTGGTGGAGAGATTTTCTCAACCATTGCACCTTCAAAGGCTCAACTACTCTTGCAACACTTTTTGTTATTGTAGAATTATATATATCTTTTTCAAACATGGATTTCCATCAACTCGTTGCCAGTTTGGAACCTGCTTGTAATATTGCTGCTGATTGTAGTTATTTAGCTGATCTGTTGTTGTTTATTTAATTGCTGAACTGGGACGGCACATCTCCTTCCTCTCTCTGCTACCTTGAACACATACCTGAACAGCTGCTCTTAAATTTTTCACTGTCATGTTGGCCACTGATCCACACTCCCTCCCCATGTCTTTGGCATATATTACCATTGCTTCATGGTAATAACATACTATAGCAATTTCATTTATTGAACAAGCCTCCCAAGGTGCTTTACAAGCTAATGGTAACATGCATTAACTTCTGGGGATCTATCTCACTAATGTTCCATCACAGTTGCATAAATGATTAACACCCTTGGGGAGGCAGGAGCAGCACAGGTTTATTCAGCAGAGCCTGCTGGCTTGAAACAGTCTGTAGTTTTTAAGCACTGTGGCTGGTATGTACATTCAGAGCGATGAATTAACCTGTGAAATACTGATGGACTCTGTCTCTGTCTGTCTGGCACAGCACATTCACAAGTCACGAAGGTCATTTCCTGACCATTTGAATTTCTCTTATCTCCTTTTAATAAAGTTTTAGCTCCAGCGGGCTCTCACTTTTATTTTCTTTTTTTATTATTGTTATTGTCGGGATGTCGGTTCCTGTTGCTACTTAACAGTTCACAAGAAATTTGCATGTGGACTTGCCTTCTAAACCTGTTCGCAAAACCCCTATTTTTCTATATTTAGTCTCGGTGGATTTAGCCAACAGGGTGTGCAGGGTATCTAATCTGAAGAGTGAGATAGCCCTGTTGTAACACTTGGCCACTGGGTGTCACCATTGATCTCAGATGTCTCAACGGAAGGTTTAAAATCACAAAACATTGTGTGGCCTGCTCATCTTCAGCGGAAATGAGAGAGATTTCAAACAAGAAAGTGATCAAAAGAGACGTAAGCAGAGCCGACAAGACAAATTGCTTTATTCTCTATTGAGCATAATCCCCTGCAGTGCTTAAAACACTTGTTCAGTGGCTTTTAACCCTTTCAGAACAAAGTAACTTTGCAGAAACACTATTAGGAGTTAGTTTGCGGGTGTGCTGTTGTGAGTGACGTGATAGTGCCTAGTTCCTATACTAGAGCGGTTTGCAGTTTTGGATGAACTTGGCTTTCTGCACACAGATGTGAAGTGTTGATTGCACACTGGGAAAGAGACCTCGGTTGGCCACTCTACCACCTTTTCTCTGTAGCTGTTTTTAGGTTTTATAACTGTTTGAACAACCCCTCTAACTCCAATGCATATATACTGAGCATCAAAAGAAACATATCGCTTATATTTGAGCACCAAAAGAAACATATCACTTATATTTGAGCACCAAAAGAAACTTATCCCTTATATTTGGATAAAATTCACTAAATGTGATTGAAAAATGACAAACTCCATTTTAGAGCAGGTGCAGTGACTTTTTATTGTGCTGATTAACAATTGACATTTTACTGTTTGAAGTTATGGGGGGACGGGATACTGTGAAAGTCACAGGCTAGTAGCGTGTGTGGCCACCGTTGGAAGCAATACAAGCAGTACATCTGTGACGCATGCTTTGCACCAGGTTTCTGATGCTGTCTTGTGGAATCCTGGCCCATTCCTCTTGTAGTGCCTGGATAAGCACCTGCCTGTTCAGTGGTCTCCGAACCCTAGAAGCCATACCGTCTCGCCAGGTTTGAAATTGCTGGCTGTGAGCACCCAAGACGGCGAGCCACAGTACGCTGCCCTAGTCCAGCCTCCAACATGCCGATTGCACGAAGGCGCTGCTATCTTGATAGACGTGGCATTTTGGTGTTTTTATGTGATTTTCTTTATTGCTTTTATTCAAGCTTGCAGTTCAACAGCTGAAATCACTCCATATCCAGTGTCCAAATCAGCTGTCTCACTAATTAGGCAATTAAGTGCATATGCTTCAGTCATAGTCAGTCAAGCGTGTCATGGTCAAGAGTGAATGATTGAGTGATTAAAAAGAAACCAAAAACATTTCGTCATGTCCATCATTTTCGAAAACAAATGCGTTATAATAGTGATATGTTTCTTTTGGTGCTCAGTATACAAAAACAGACCTGCGCTTTGTCACGCTGCATCGCCATCTGCTTTCAAATCTGTGTGGGACTCCTGTGTTTTGTAAGGAGTGTGTGTGTGTGTGTTTCCATATTTCAAACTGGAGGAAGGTTAGTCCGTCCTTGAAGCGTTTGGTACAATTAAACCTAGTTCTGGCAGTGGATTTGTCTTCATTATAACCTCCCTTGGAAGTGTAAAGAACAAGCCCCATCAGTACTGCCAACCATGTTCTGTGACTTGTTTAATGTGTGAATTTGTACCATACAGTTCATTTCTTTGTATGCTACCTGTGTAGACAAAGGTTGCTGAAAAGCACAGGGTAGAAACTGCACTATTTATGATGAAACCATCAACCCGAATTGCTGAAGTCACAGATGACTCGGATATATTTTGAACAACCAGGTGAAATCGGGACAGTAGACCCAAGTTCAAGGTCTGTGGACTGAGTTCAGATCCACTGAATTTGTGAGTTACCTTGCTTGCTAATGCAAGAGGGACAGTAAAGGAAAGACAGCTGTGTGGGCCGACGGGTCTGTGAGTCAGCAGGTAGCGAAACTGCTTGCGCAAGAAGGAATAAAGGAAACATGAAGACGATGTGTTTTTTGTTTGTTTGTTTAAACACCACTGGTTTTTGTGGCACTGTCTCTCCCGATGGTGCAGCTGTGTAACTTCTGCCCTGCGTTTGATTGAGGGGGATTTACTAAGCTTGTGCACAGGTGCAAGGTTTGCGCCATATAAAAGAAAAATGCATTAATGAGACCAACAGGGATTTCAAATGTTAATTTTTATTAACATAAGAAATGAAAACTTGCTAATGTTTTAAATGCTTCAACAACTTTGAATGGTAATGTTTTTTGAAACAGAGACTGTGGAACAAACATTATAAAACTCCCTAAATCTGTTCCTTTGAAATAAAAAGCTGGTATCCCATCCAGGCTCAACACCCCTTAAATAACAGATGTAGCAAAATTCATGGATTTGCAGAAACTGATGTTTTTTTTTTACACAATCCCCTGATTTATATTAGGAGACAGATCAGCATTTTTTCAAGCAGACACTTCTGACCACAGGAACATGCTGACAAGATGACTTGGGCTTTCAGTTCCCTTAATCATCTTGAAATTGATGAATGATTCACTTTAATCAAATGGTGGCTAAGCCTGAAACAGCATTAGAAAATAAAAGCATGCTTTTAAACAGATTCATGCATTTAAAAAAATAAATAAAAAACGGTTCACTCCAGCAGCGTTACTTCACTTCTTTGCAATGTGGGGAGCGGGGGTTAGGTTTAACAAGGGCAAACACTGAGGCTTTGTTAACAAGGTAAAATGAATTATTAACAGAAGAATTGGAACTACAGTATCATGCTCTGGTTTAGTTATAGGGTGTTGCAAGGGATCATCATTATACATCAGTCCTTTTGAAAACTGCAGAATTGTAAGGGGTCCTCATTATACAGCAGTCCCTTTGAAAACTGAAGAATTGTAAGGGATCCTCATTATACAGCAGTCCCTTTGAAAACTGAAGAATTGTAAGGGATCCTCATTATACAGCAGTCCCTTTGAAAACTGAAGAATTGTAAGGGATCCTCATTATACAGCAGTCCCTTTGAAAACTGAAGAATTGTAAGGGATCCTCATTATACAGCAGTCCCTTTGAAAACTGAAGAATTGTAAGGGATCAGCATTATACAGCAGTCCCTTTGAAAACTGAAGAATTGTAAGGGATCCTCATTATACAGCAGTCCCTTTGAAAACTGAACCAAGAACAGGGCTGGCCAAAGTTGGCACGTTCCAGTCCTGGTCTTTGTTCCAACCCTGTTCTAAATTGTTTAACTGAACCAATTAAACCTCCACCCGGATAAGAAGTTCATGAACTCATTCTACTTGTTAAACCTGGAGTGGAATGGTCCTCCAGGACCGTGATTAGACACCGCTGTGTCAGCCCCTAACCAACAGCAGACAGATAGTGGAACTACAATGGCAATGCAATGGATCTATATTAAGGGGAAATGGTAGCCCAGTTGTGTAACATAAGAGAGGGGAATAGAGACACTTTCATTGGTGCAGCTGTTTGATAACATAGACCTTGAAAAGAAATAATTTGTGTAAAGAAACAAAAGCAGAACTGTTCAATAGAAACACCAGGTCATGTGATTTCCAGAAACATTTAGAAATGAAACTGATTGAACTGTCCAATCACAGCAGGAGGTAGCTGGGATTGGCAGCACCTACTTGATTATCTAGGCTGACCCTGGCTGTAACAAAGCCAGTAGAAGGCAGCTCTGCAACACAGCGCTGGAACACTGAGGAGACAGGGTGACTGGTCTCAACACCCAAGTGGTGAGAGTCTTTTACAGTGGAGCTTTGTTAAGAAATGATTTAAACGTTTTGTGTATATCCAAAAAAAAAAAATTCTGCTCATGCATTGTGTCTTCTTTGCCTGTGTCATTCTGGACTGATTTTTTTTTAAAACTTTGTAGCTGTAGTTAGGTCATGGTTGATTCATTCACTGGGCTTTGATTAATCCTTTAGTTACCAGGTTGCTTAGAAACACAACCACGACAGTCAGATAATGTGAAACTTGCCAGGTAAGAAAGTTTAGCCAACCGCTTTAAAGGAACATCAGTTATTTTCAGGGACATACAGTATTTTTGCAATGAATTATAGTATAATGCAGTGTAATGTGACACTGCTGGGGTTCAATGAAGTGATCTTGCAAAAGGGAGTCAAACTGTAATAAAATTATAAACTACATTATTAAGATTAGTGTCTGAAATGCTGCAGAATAATTTTTTTTGTAAGGAAATGATTTGATCAGAAAGGTACAGCACAGTAGGTATTAATAATATGTCCCTGTTTTGTTGTTTGGGCTCACTGTCTGTACAATCTGAATGCCCTTTCACTGCAGTGAAGCAAGTCGGATAGGCAAAGCATGGTGAAGAATGCACACACCATGACTTTGAAAGTGTTCAGAAGTCAAGTCTAAATCCTTGAATCAGCCCAGCACCTAGCATGTTAGAGGAGCTTTTTTATTATAATTTTTTTTTTTTGCAGTCGCGTCTCACTTCCTCTCTTTTATTCCTGCAGGATAAATAAAGTTTCTCTTTTGTTCACGAGTGACGATGGCAGTCTGGACTCTTGGGGCAGTCTGGACTCTTGGTGCAGCTGTGTTTCTGCTGACAGCGAGCCTGAGTACAGGTGTGTGTAAAAAATATATGTCTTGTTATTTGTGTTATAACTCTTAGTAGTATTAGAGTTTGTTTGAACCGATGGCCATGTTAAATAGAACCAGATACTGACTATCTTTTGGTGTAAAAACAAAACCAGTAGGTTCTCCCAGTAGTACTGAGAGAATTAAATTGTCATGTAAAGTTTGGTTGGGGCAGGTTGTCACATGTAAATCCTATAGGAAGAAGTCTTTTATTTTTTCTTTCTACTTTTTTTTAGACCAACATGTGGGATATGTCACATATAATGCTTATGTACACAGTAGAAACTTTATGTTATTTAAAAAAACAAAAAAAAATGTTGCATTATTGTCTACTGTGACATCCAACCCCAGTATGGGGCAGGTTGTGACAGGTTACCGGCGCATTTTCAACCGTCTAAATATCATATTTGGAATAAAGTTATGCTGAAATAAAAATAATTTAAAAAAAAAAAAACATCAATTTGTACGGGAAAAGTTATTCTTCAATATAACGTGGAACAGAACCTCGCAGAATGTCACCTGATTGAGTAAAATGTGTGACAACCAACCCCGGTCTCCCCTACTGTGTTACAAGTAAGTACAAACATGCTGTGACGTTTGAGGCCAAAGACTCCTCAACTGTAATTAGGCTACAAGTCATGTTTTAATATAGTCTCAAGCTAAGAGAACACCCCTCGGGAAGCAAGCGAAGTGTTCTCTTAGCCGAAGTGTTCTCTAAGACAGAGTTAGTCACCAGACACAAAATGAATCAATCAATCAATAAATACATATGTATTACTTGTCATGACACACATCACGTGCATCAGCATATGAAATTATGAATAAGTAAAAGCAAAATAAAAGGCACGTGTATGTTAATGAACTATAATAATAAAGTAACAGACAAACTAACATTAATAAAACTAAAGCAAAACAGAACGGTCAAGCTTAAATCGCTGTGTACTACAAAATTAGCTGGCGGGTGTGTTTTGATCTATCACAGTGGCAGAGGCAAAAATAATGGGCGTTTCTTAGGGTTAACTTAACGTTAATAAACTAACTGTCACACTAAATTAACACATCACCCCTACACACGTTACAATATACAAGACATGCACGTTATTTAACAGAATGGTGAAGCAACTCACCAGAACGGGAAACACCAAATTGCTTAACTACTTGTGTTTGATTCAAGTTTTTTTCAGGAGGTCAGAAATCAGAATACAAAATAATTTAATAATTCAATGATATGACGGCGGTTCTGGAAAGATTTAATAAACCAATCAGTGTCCTTCAAGACACTGTCGAGATGACACATCGCTTACAAAACAGTACTGTATCCATTGTGAACGAATCGGTATAGGTGGGGCTCCCGTGTGGCGCATCCAGTGAAGGCTCTCCGCGTGGAGTGCAGGATGCGCCCTATAGCCTGGATATCGCTGGTTCGAGTCCAGCTTATGCCATCGCCGATCGTGGCCAGGAGTTCCCAGGGGGGCAGCGCAGAATTGGCCAAGCACTGCCCAGGTGGGGAGGGTTCAGGTCGGCAGGGTAATCCTTGGTTCACCGTGCACCAGCGACTCCTGTGGGTCTGCTGTAGAAGCCACTCCCCCCCCCCCCCCCCCAAAATATGGTAAAGTATGGAGACCTCATGTGCAATGATTCTCGTGCAGCGTGGACGAACGGGAACGTGAGGCTGGTTGGGGGACAGACGCCATACGAGGGGCGCGTGGAGGTTTACTACAGCGGAGAGTGGGGGACAGTCTGTGATGACAGCTGGGACCTTGCAGACGCACATGTGGTGTGCCGCTCATTGGGGTTTCTGAATGGAAGCGAGGCCGTCGTGGGAGGGAAGTTTGGAGCAGGTACAGTAGGAGCATCATTAAATCAGGATTGCTATATTGATTTTTACTGCACAAATGTGTAACAGTGATGTCACACATTGAGTTAACCAATGTGTAATTTTGGGATTTGATTATGAGACCTTTCCTATATATCTTTTAAAATAATAGTTTTAATATAAAGCCCAGGTAGAGAACAGGTGCAATACACATAGTCAGTGCAAGAGATCCCTTACAAAAAATGCTAACCTTTTTGTAGTTCTGCAAACTGAATACCCATAATAATTATGCACTACATCTGCATTGTAAATTACTGCATGACAACATGACTAAGAACTCCATACAGAATGTTATAATTATACTGCAATTCATTGCTGTAATACTGCAGTTTGTTTTTGTAAGCTGTAACTGTGCAGGACGGCCATGGTATATATATTGTGGGCTGCAAACCTGTGCCTAGCTAACGCTGTTTATGCATGTGAATCTGGAAGGCTGGAGGGACCTGGCAGACAGGGGTAAACGCTGTGCTCCTGTTTTGTATGGACAGGCTCAGGCCGCATCATGCTGGATGACGTCTCCTGTCAGGGGACGGAATCTTCGCTGGCCCAGTGCAGATCCAAAGGCTGGCACGTCAACGACTGCAAACACGAGGAGGACGCTGGGGTCAAGTGCCAACCAAGTAATGCCTTTCCAATACTTTACAGGGCTTTATAGAGTAGAAGCCAGCAGTACCAGCAGACACTCACACAACACTGCCCATTGCTGAACTCCTCCACCTCAGCAATGTAACAGTAGAGGCTAGGCACATATACTAAACCAAACTGGACTTCACAAGTTCTAGCTAAAGTGGAGTTACTCAACATTCAATACCAAAAACTTTCCAAACAACACTTGAATTAACATCAAAGAATGAAAAAGCTGGTGAAAGTACTTCCTATAAAGGTAGACTTAGTCTGTTCAAAAAAAGATTGTCATTGTGGGTTTTCATGCTCTGTCTTGCTTGAGCACTTCATTGCATGGTAGAGCTCAATTTCCCCAAGGTTTATTAATATGTAGTCTGCACACACAGGCAAGATAACTTTTCCTTTATAGCCTTAGACCCTAACAAGCCAAGATTGCTAGTTACGTCACATTCCAGATCACACTAAAAAGCATCATAAAAAAACTGACTTTGACTAAATGCTCTAACTGATTTATATATAAATAGATGCATCCTTTCTCTTGCTCCAGAGATCACGCTGGATAACACAATGACGTACACCCTGGACCGGAGCGCGGAGTTCTCTGAGGTGCTGGGGGATTTGTATGAAAGCCAGCGGGACTGTGACTTCAACATCATCGTGGTGTCCACTGGGGAGCCGGAGAGCGCGGAACCCATCTGCACACATAGACTTATCCTGTCCCTCAACGCTGAGGCCACCTTCCTCAACCTCACCCGCCTCAACAACTTCACTATGGAGGTGGTGAAGGAGTGCCGACCCTTCGTCACTGACTTCCTCAAGTACGGGTTCTCTCAGTTTTTATTTATTGCGTTTTGTTTTTGCATTTGCTTAATTTACCCAGACAGTTCCCATTGAGAGGAAAAGCCACACATAAGCACAATAGCTGCATTAAGAAAATACCTCCACAATCCCATTCCATTGAGATTAAAAACAGCAGCAATAAAGGTCAGGGTCTCATCTGGTAAAGGTTCATGGGTCTTATTTCTCTTTGACTCAGGTGAAGCCAATGTTGTTTTTTTTCCTCTCCAGGTACCTGTACACCAAACAAATAGATATCACCTTGTCTTCGGCTCAGTGCATCCACAAACTTGCATCCGATTACAAAGTGAAGGCTCTGCAGGAATATGCCGGCCATCTCTTCTCCTCGCTACTCCCCCAGGACCCATCCTTCGAGAGCCAGGTCTCCCTGTACGACTACGCCCTCAGCACTGAGGACCCCCTGCTGAAGGAGACCTGTCTGCAGTACCTGGCGTGGAACTGTGAGGCCCTTGCCAACTCCTCAGCGTGGTCCAGGCTGGGGGCAGAGATGCTGGGGGCCCTGCTCTCCCGCTCAGATCTGGTGGTCCCTGACGAGATCTTCCTCCTGCAAGCCCTCGAGAGATGGATCCTGGTGAAGTGGGAGAACGCTGACAGCAGTAACGGCAGTGCCAACCTCCAGGTGGAGAGGGAGCTGTTGGGAGGGATCCGCTTCCCCATGATCCCTCCTGAGCAGCTCTATGACATCCAGTTCAACTCCTCGGTCTACCTGAGCCAGCCTGCACTCTACCAGGCCAAAATCCTTCAGGGGCTCCAGTTCCACACTGTATCCTATCAGAAGCTCAATCTCCACATTGATAGGGTGACAGAAGACTACAGCCCGAGGATTTATACCTCACCCACATGGAGCTACACCTATACAGCCATCACAAACAATTACAACTACCAATACAGAAAACAGTACAATAACAGGCACTACGGAAGCAGTCAGAGTGGTTCGTTTCAAACCCCAAAGCACCCAAGTCTACTCTTCCAATCCCAGATGTTATACTGGTCTGTCGGGATCCACATGTCCAGGGAGAGCTGCAGGAACAGAGGCTACAGCTGTGAGTACAGCTCCTACCCTGCTGCCACGCTCACCGGCCAGTCTTCTGACGCTTCCATCCGCTACGACAACAAGGTTCTCCTCATCTGCAATGATGCCTACGTCTCTCACGTCCAGGAATTCAAAAACAACGTGGCGCTGCTGCCTTCCAACAGCACCCTCCTGCAGTCCTTCCCCTGCCTGTCCACATCCTCCACTTTCAAGTTTGTAGTGCGTCCCCAGTACAACTTCTACAACTGAGGAGGCTCATGCTAGTAGTAGTTACAGTAGACACTCCTTTAATTGGGGTTTAGCTTCGCTGGGTAAGGTTTATTAAGATTGTATGAAACTACAAGTAAATGAGACAGTTCCTCTTGCATCCCCTGGAGCTACAATACTAATAATATGAATGGTTTTTTCATATATTCTAATCATATAATAGTGCCGTAATGTCTTGATTTTCTCTGATATAAATGTATACAAATACAATTCCACTGCTACACCAAGTGCAACAGAGACGAAGCAGAATTTGTGAAATTTGACAAAAAGCAGAATTAGTGAAGCAAACCCTGTCTTTCTATAAAATTGAAACTTTGTGTGACCATACCCTGTACTGTGCGTCCCCACAGACCACACTGGGATTCAATGGAAACCATTGTCTGTGAAAAAAATATCATTACAATAATAATTGTATTTCCATATGCTACCAGTTGAAAATCGCCCTCTTTTTCTCAGACTGTGGCTATACCAGACCCTGTCTCATGTCTCTGCTGGACCGTTTATATTGGCAGGTGTATGGATGACTAAATACATTGGCAGTTTAGCTAGCACAGGCAGAAGCAATTGACACAGTGGGTTGATACACCAGACTTGTTCTGGTTTAAAATCTGTTCTCTACCCAGAAGAATCCTAGGACTGGCAGTGGGTGTTCAGGACAGGACTGTTGAAGTATAACTATAGGGAGAAGCTTCGATAGCATCTAGCCTGACTACAGACAGCAGTATTACCATCACTCAGCTTGCATGAGTACTAACCCTAGTGAAAGTATAGCAAAGTGTAATAACTGAAAGCATGGTGAGGCATAGATACGTATTCTAATGCCTAGTGAGGTCTGATAAAGTATATTAGAGAACGGTGCAGTACCATCAGCCAAGCTTTCAGCTCTAACAGGCTTCTATCAGCCCACAGGAACGCATGAACTGTGAAGTGGCGGACGGCACACCAGGGTAAATGCATAGTATAGAATGCTTGAAATGGTAAACCCGAGAGTCATACACGATTGTATGGCATTCAGTAGATCATATGACTTTCTTATGCATTTTGAATAAAAAATATATATATATTTTCTTTTTAAGTGTTGGACTATACCAGTGTTCACCACAGAGACGAGTGGTTTCATCAAGTATCTCTCAACTAGGCAGAATGCTGTGGAGTTCCCTGTTGCTGTTGGAATAGCGTACCATTGTCAATCGCAATTTGTCCATCGGGATGTAATGACACTCAATGCATATTGTTGTTGTTATTCATCACTGTATGCGTTGTATACAACTGTAACCATTAATAAAAATCTTTTTCTAACACAATACTGTGTGTCGGATCTTTCTATCAAGACACGGATCGGTCAGTTACTCGACACACCCAAAGCAATGACGCCAGTCCCCCCAGCGAATTAAAAAAAAAAAAAAAAAAAAGTTTACAGTAAAAACATTTTCTTGTTACCCATCTTAGTAGTAGTGTGCTAGTTTGCGATTTTGTACTGTTATAACTTAAGGATCTCTGACATATCATTTTAATACACCAGAGGGCGCTGTTTACTGCATGACGTGCAGCCATGGCAAATACACTGCCTCGGGACACGTTTTTATGTGACAGGTGTCGTACCCGATACTGCCTCCAGGCACTATTGGTTACGACACCTGACTGATATTTCTAATGTTTAGTAAATAAAACGTCCTTTGAAAAGCGCTGAGAAAAAAGTGTGGAAATCCAGAAAACAGTTCCTCAATAAGAGTGGATTGCTTAAGAAATATCTTGTGGTTTTGATGCAATCTGGATTTCAGTCCTTTAAATAGACCCGATTGTGAAACTGGCTGGATTTAAAGAAAGTTCCTTAAAAACTGTCTGGTTTAAATGCCAATAAACGATCTAAAGGAAACTCAAGTCATTTTCATGTTTGTTGATTTTTGTTTTCCGACAGTTTTGTTCTACTTCCGTAGCCTATAGCAATCCCACCCGACCTGATCCGACCCGACCCGTGAAGTGTATTTAAAACGTTACGTTGAGGGGGCACAGTGAAACGGTAGCACCAAGGGTACATTGAAATAATATTTAAAAAACATTGGGGGCCTTTAATCACTCGAATAAAAGAATCCTTCCAGGCGTCCATATCTAAAATAAAGGGTTTCTGTTGAACAACCTGCGGGCCCTTTTAAATGGTAATGATGCCAAAACAAGCTTAACGGTCCCGAAGACAAAAATGTGTCAACAGAACAGAAAAAAAAGTATTGGAGTAAGCTGGAAATTAGTTAAAAAGACAACAGGCAGACCTGCAACCGCAGGCGCTTCCTCCTGAGGCAGCGGGATGCCAAGCCCAGTCAGAACTGAGGGAAGAATGTTACCGAGTCTCTCCAGCGCTGCCCGCGCTTCCGCCCTTACTTCTCTATTTTTGCAGGTTATTACAAGCTTTCATTTTCAACACTCTGAGTAGCTAACAGCCAGATTGAAAATTTATATTGCACCATGAAACAGTTTTTCAATTTCCACAGATTTATATCATGGTTTTTTTTTAAATTTTAATTTCAGGAAGCATCTTGGAAGAAACACACAGGTGCTATAAAACTCTATACAGGAGAACACATTTTTCAATAATGCAAAACATGTGTACTTGTTTGGTAGTGTTCTTCCCCCCACAGTACTGTATTGTACCAAGTTGCCTGCATCATTATTGCAATTCATTATTGTCAAGGAATCAAGCTAGGGGGTGATTTCCTTGATGAAGGTACTGTACATAAAGACCTTGTATTTGCAAATTAAATTAAAACTTGTAAACAAACAGAGCTTCAAATACACATTAAACTGGGGATTAAGGGTGTAATGAATTTCCTCCTAGCTGCTGATGAGTTAATACCGAAATCAGCAGAAGGCCCTTTCGTGGATAAGCAGCATACCACAGCGGTCACTGCAGCTGGCTGCTCCTTCACAGAGGTTGAGTTTTGCCCTCAAATCAAAGCCAGGCTATATTTAACCATCAAGGAGGTCCCATCTAGACTGCCTTCAATAAATCTGTCTGTCTGTCTGTAGGGACTGTCTTTCAATGGAACATTACCTGCCACACCAAACACTCCATGCCCCACCCACGTTTGAAATGTTAATGTTTGCTTTCCCCAATAACACTGCTGTTTTATTATTGGCAGAGATTTCACCGTTTTTTATTTTAATAAATATAGTTTATTCATTCATTTTGTATTAAATGCAAGATCAAAACCTTTTACAGACCTTTAAATAGTTTCAAAGTATCATTCAGGATTCACTGAAATTGCTCAGAAATGCAGTGGGTGAGTGGAGAGGAGTTGTGGTTGACACACTGAGTGCTGACCAGACCTTTACCCTCAGTGGAAGGTGCTGATGTACGTGTGAGGTCTAGAGCTTATTTGAAAGTGACATTCATAGCAGGTCAAGTCATAGAAAGGGCTTAACAGAACTGGATTGTAATAAACGGAACCTGAACCTTTTACAGAACGGGTGCAATGCACAAGTGTCCAGCAGGTGGCTTATAAGACAGTCAGCTGTCTCCCCTGTAAAGATCCCTTCATCCCTGTATCAGTTGCCAGCCTGCTTGTGAGTAGGCATGGTGGCTGCAAAGCAACTGGGCTACTTCAAATCGCCCTCTCTTAAAAATGTGTGCCACTGCTATTCAGGATTTTGTACATAACCCTACAGATTGAATTTGCAGAGCTAAATCGACTAGGGGGGAGAGCCTGTACCGCGAGAACTCTTGTATCTCCTCTACCTGGATTCATAATTATAGGATGCAGTGGGTCACACAGCTGGTGGTGTCATCAGATACTTATAGCTGTGCGTAGGCTATATATCTGTAATGGATAATTGGATAATTTAAGTACACCTGCGCAGCTCTATTTTGGATCACTTAAAAATGATCACATAACTATATTGGTGTGGGAGGAAGGAAACTGTTAGTAGACGTTGTGTCTAACAATGCACTATATATATATATATATATATATATATATATATATATATATCTTTTTCAGATATTTAAGTCTTGTGTTCTCTTTAATTCTGTTTCAGCAGTGGTTCTTCTGCACTGTGCTAACCCACGTGGTTTATTTTCGTTGGTTATTTTTTGTTTGCACTGAGTTTGAATCAGACTTCTGGTTAGATAACCTTTGCCACTATGCTGCCTCACAGAGACAGGCCTCCCTGACAGCATCAGGACTGGGCAGGCAGGCAGCCTCGCTGACCCACAGAGAGCCCTGGCATTGCCTTCACATGGGGGAGTGACTCCTGAGAAATTACATAGCTGACTACCCAGGGGTGGGTAATATTATCTTTGCTGTCAGGCACCACCTTGCTGTAAAAACACAAGGTGATCCAGAGAAAATAACAAGTGCCTGGGACACCTTTGTCTTTTCATTCAGATTTACAAATGAAAGTTGAAGTAAACTATGATATAATTATCATGTAATAGCTAGTAAGAGAGAAGGGAATGATACAGTATAACAGTATTGTGCTCAATGCATGGGAATAAGCAGCAAGAGTTCTGATAAATATCGTTTATAAAATTGGGATGGGCTGAGTACAGTGGAATAACATTGTGGAATTATCATTACACATCCTGACAGTGTTGGGTATCTCAAAAGAGCTGCCTAAAGAATATCTTTTACTGACCACACAAGTAGAAGCCAGCTAAGAGCAGCCAGGCAAAATGTTAGCTTAATGACTTGAAGGTTCCTTTCAAAAACCCAAATCTATCCTCTTTATGAGTTGCGGGAAGGAAGGAAATGCTTTGAAGGGGTACGAGCCTCTCTTAGGAAAACAGTTTTGACCCCTAGCAGAAGAATGAGCCAGGCCAGTCATATGATATTCATTCGCAAACAATTCCAAGCCATTGTAGGGACTGGTTATAGCTAGGTGAAACGTCTGTCCTACCATAGGTGAATCGTAATCCTCAGTGGATTCTTCAGCCCAATACTAAAAAGTGCAGCGTATGTGTTGAGCTTCCCCATGCCTTACCAGCTACAGTCCCCACAATAACAGATTGTCTTCCAGCTGGACTGATCCAGCAACCCTTCAGGATAACACATATATATATATATATATATATATATATATATATATATATATATATATATATATATATATATAACCAAGAGCTGGTGGCCAAGCTATCCTTGTTTTTATTCACTACAAGACTGTGTAGACCTGGGCCAGGGATCAAACCCACAACCTCTCAGACTTTACGGAACCACTGCCATTGTGTCATTCTTCTGGTCAGTGGGGTCAACCAAAGGAATTGTAGTGCAGTGACCCAGGCTAGAAGCTGCTGGACATTGTGTTCCAGACCGTCTTGGACACTTGAAAAGGGGCAACTGCAATGAGAAATATGTTTCTCTAAAAATTGGTGTTGAGTACTGGTGAATACATGGTTTGATTTGGTTTGACTGCTTCAGACAGCATGATGTGCACATCTGCCCCAGTTCTGGAATCAGAATTGACCCTACATAACCCATCAGCAAGGCAGGCGATCAAGGGTTCAGTATGAGTCTGCAGTGGGAAGTGCGGCTGCTATAAACAAGTGGGTTTTAAAACTGGGTTATCCTAGTTTCAGCATCTGGGAAAACCGTTTGCATAAATACCGTCCTCAAAACAGGCACAGCAGCAAGTTGAGAATATTATTATAGTGTGAAGTGATGCCACATCTTACCTTTGCAAGCATATCAGATGCATTCATCATTCGTGTAACCTAATCTTCCCATACTGATGACTGCATTGGTATCTGTTTATTGATGTTTCATCTGCTACCAAATAAAAATAGCATTGCATTTATATTTAAGTAAACCAGCCCATGTGTGCCTGCTCTATAAAAAAAAACTTCAACAGCTTACAGTCGTTTTCGTAAATGCTTCTGCTTTCGAGCTTCGTTTGAATTCATGTACTGTCATTCCACGTGCTGTACATTCCTGCTCATATCTAGGCATTGGAGAGACTGGAGCTGAAAGCAATGGAGCTGCAGGTGTCTGACTTAACAAAGTAAGCTTCGAACCCGTGAAACTAAAACAAGCACCAGGCACTACAAGGGTTAAAGAACTGAAAAGCTGTCTCTTTGGGTGATATTCACGACTCTTAGGTAGTCAGCATCACTAAAGAACATGAGAAATATTATGGACAAGAGGATGCCATACGGCCCATCAGTGCTTGTCCAATGTGCTTCTATGGTCCCAGCTCGGTTCTAGTAAACCACGGGGCCCAGGACGTGGTCTTTTACCAGCAATGTAAACTGTGGCACATCCTGGTGGTCATGTTTCTAATGCTAAATTAAAGTAAAAAATGTTGGTTTAGGAAAAGAGCTGTCTATTGCGGATTGTAGGTATGATATACACCCCTGACTGTGACAGAATCTTAAACCCAAAGCAAGCTGAGTAACAGAAAGGGTGTGGAAATATGAACTAACGAGCCCAACAGAGGACTGATTCAGCAGCCAGCTCTAACCCCTAGTGACAGAATGGAGGGGCTGTGTAAACATATAGTATTTTATAAATTTATTCTTCTTCTTTTTCTAAATGGACTCTGTTTGGGGGGGGGGGGGGGGGGAGGAAATGCCTAAAGAGTACAATCACTCTGTTTTAGTTAAGAAAAAAAAAACTAATTGGAGTCGCTGTTCTCCAGAATTGAAGCCAGACTGAATCCTGTACGGTTTTGGTTAGATTGAATCATTCGGTGATATCATCTTGTTTGCTACTGGCACCTCTGCTGCTCTGTGGCATCGGGTCTCAGGAGCACTGCATGCTTCTGTGGTCTCGCACAGGAATGAGCGCCAGCTCATTCTGTGACAGCATGACAGAGAGTATGCGATGAGAGATTCTGGAGTTTCTTTATCAGTGCTACAAACTATAACTGCATCAGCAACTCTAGTGTGGTTTAATGAATGGGAGAAATATGCATGCAACAGGTACGTTTTCTAGGTGAAAAGCCAAGAAGACCTGGCCTATAGAATGTGTTTTTTGGATTAAGTGTAAAATGCTATTAGTATAATCAGCAGCAGCTATTGGCAGCGAAAACAGCAAACTCAAAAGCCGATTATGAAGCCGAGTGCATAAAAAGCTATGGAATTATGTAAATTAATTTAAATTTGGAAGAAAGGTGAACATGATCGTGGGACAGTCAAGGGGTATAAGGGAGTAAAAGCCTGTTTAAAAAAAATATGAAGAAAAAATGTAAGAAGAACGTTTGCATCCTAATGCCATTGAAACCAACACAGTCCCCTCAAACCCAGTAAAACCACTCATCACTGAAAGACATCTGTTCCACTGCTCCGCTTACCACTCCAGTAATACCTAGCGTGGGACTGACAGGGCTAATTATCTTGCAAAACAAACAGATTAAGAATGCGTGTGTGAAAATATCTACGCCCCAGTGCATCTCAACTAAAAACAAAAACGAAAAAAAAAACAACTGAGAGGTGATCGTGCCTCCATTCCCGATGGAGAGAGGTGGGGAGGGAGGCGGAGCTCCAGGAAACGGTCAGCCATAAAGAAAGGAAGAAAACAGAGCCATAGAAGGCAGTGGTAGGGAGCCTGAGAGAGGGAGACAGATACACTCATTAGACTCTGTTCGAGTGGGTTTCTGGATCGAGTTTTCTTGAAAGAAAAACACGCTACACCACTTAGACGCGCTCTCAGCTGCTGCGCGGCACTCAGTAGGAGGCGTTCTGTAGTGTCATTATCAAAGCTCTTAACGGGGCTGCTGTTCTGTGAGTTAATTGCTTTTTTAAAGAAAAAAAAGACAAACGACGAGACAAAATGAGCTGTCCAGTTAGCAGTTTCTATGCCACGCTCATCCTGCTTCTGCTCTGGCGGGTGGAACAGATCGCCGATGCCTGTAGTTGCTCCCCAATCCACCCACAACAGGCTTTTTGCAATGCAGATGTAGGTAAGAAAACGCTTATTTTTATTGAGATTTTTCTTTTTTGTTCCACATTTCGTTCTTCTTTAATCGTTGTATCAATTGTATAGTATTGCAATGCAAAAGTGCATATCTGAGTTTTAAAAGGGATCTTATTTAGCGAGTTGACAATTCTCCAAAAAAAAAAATAACACAAACCAGATTTTGACCTTTTACAGCTGAAATCTTTCCTCTGCTCTCTGCAGTGCATATCATTGCAAGTCTTTAGTTAAAATGAAAAAACAAAGATTACCGTTTGATTTCTCTATCTAATTGCAACACAGAAAACAGAACATTTTGAGCAGGGGGAAAAATAACTTGCTGTATTTTTAATTCTTATTTTTAAGATTCGGAAATAAATAGTTGCACTTTGTGCGTCTAATATGTTGCAGCTCCCATGAAACGACTGCTTTGATTAAATGAGGCCACTTGTCCTCATTTTAAAAATGAATTAATCTAGAAAATGGCAAGTGTGTGTAATTCTTTACCACAAATGACACTGTTGCAATCTACCTATACAATGTAGCCGACTGGGCAAAGCTGTTACACAGAAGCAAGCAATTTGCTTGTTGTTGTCAATACCAGCACAGTAAACAAAGGAAAGTTTAACACTTTCTGGACACAAGGACTATAACTGTTGTAAACAAATGTTATAATAGCCTTCCTCCAGCCAACGCCTCCTCACTGTGACCCAGTCATCATGACTCGACGCTCTTCTGTACACACACACACACACACATAGAAATTCAAGTGTTCATTAAAGTTATGGGTCATAGAATATTGCATAAGTCTATTTATAACATTACATTTTCAGGAATTACAGCGCCATATGGCCGGGCTATACTCCCAGTCAAGTGTTTGGATATTGTTTTGTTTTAAGAAGTAGCTTTCATCATATTACGAAATGAAAACAGAAGCGGAGGAGGGGGGGAGAGAGAGAGAGAGAGTTGCAACTACAGACACAAGCTATAGCGCTGTCTTTGAAATATCTGAAGAGTGTCCAGTGATGCTGTTACTGCTTATAACCTCGGTAATAAAATGTATTCGCTCCTTTAAGTTTGAGTTTCCATTGCTCTTCTACACAGAGCAGGGTGGCTGTGCAGCAGGTGGTATCAAAGTGGGCGTGGCCAAGCAAGATTTGTGCAAGACTTTCAAAATGTCAGCTGCATCCCAGCAATAATCCAGGGTGGGGTGAACAGGCAGGGAAATGTACCTGTATCAAGAGTTCACCTGATTCACAGCTGAGCTCTCTGTAGAGCTTGTTTCAGTGACTTAGGTATCCAGTAACCCACACAGGTTAGTGTGTGTGCGGCTGAAACTCTCCTCGCCTATATCTGCATCTGCTGCACCGAAGTGGACAGATGATTAGGTTTCCATATCATTGCTTGTAGTGTTTGTGTGCATCCCAAACTTGTTCTTGCAAAGCCTAAATATACAAGCTTTTTTATATATAGAAGAACTCATGAACTTTTTTTTATTCCTGTATAGTTCAGAGGCTAATACTGCCAGACATTTATTATTTGTTTATTTAGCAGACGCCTTTATCCAAGGCAACTTACAGAGACAAGGGTGTGTGAACAATGCATCAGCTGCAGAGTCACTTACAACAACGTCTCACCAGGGACTTCCTGGTTACAAGCCCTTTTCTTTAACTACCAGACCACACAGCCTCAGTGCTTTGGGTTTAAACTGACATTTCTCGGCAGTGAACACACATATTGGCGTAGCCAACTTCTTAGTTTTCCAGAACCCCCCCCCCCCCCCCCCCCCCCCAAGCGTGTGCGCTGGTTTGCCCCGCAGTGCTCGGGGGGCTAATTATCAGATGTTTACGTGGCAAGAAGAGGCTGGTGGGGTGTTTACTACAGGCAGCCTGATTGGAAAAGCGCAGAGTCCTGGAAGTGAAGAGGCTGCCAATCCCCCTAGCCATGCCTGAGGAATTGCAGGAATGTTAGGATGCGTCCCACTGGGGCTTCCCTGCCCAGATCTACTGCGACGGGAACCGTGCTCGCCAGATGTTGATCCAGATGCAGTCACAGCTGGAACAAGGCATTGGCCTATTCCACTTTATATCTTAGTGTGTGTGTGTATGTGTGTTTTTTAAAGTTTACATAAACTATATACACAAGAAAAATCTTGCCTTCAGCTAATTTGGGTTTGAAAGAAATGCAGGTCATAGTAAACGGGGGCTTGGAAGTTACCAGAGGCAAAGTCATTGAAAACTTTGAAGTAACTGTTCTATTAATAACCCAAGCATCCTGTATACTGTACCACAGTCCCAACAACTGTTTGCATGATGTGTGCTGCTTTCAAACTCTGTGAAAGCTGAATATTTCTCTCAGGCCTGTAACTAATGCTGAGGAACGGAGATGTGAAATGCATTGTTGCTGAATGTAGCTTCTGATCCCAGTAAACAAGCTGTATCATCTCAATCGGATTATCCAGGTCAAATAATTGAAATAATAGAATTAAAAAAAAAAAGATTCATGGGCTAAAGATTATCAAGATATATTGGCAAAACATTTCTTTTAGTGTTTTTTTTTTCCCCCCCAAGAATGAAGAATATTTAACACTTCACAAAACACAAAAGAGTTATTGAAGCATAATTTGGCTTTGTTTTCAAAATGAGTGTTTGAGAACTGTCTGTCTAACTTCGCTGCTGTTGGAAGCCAAATCATTTTGCAATATTTAATGGCCGTGCCTTGGACACAGTGTGATTGTTTAGTCTAACCTATAGGAGTTCCTAATTAGAGCTGATCTATTATTAATTCTCTGTTGGGGAAATTCTGCCAATAAAATATACATAGTGGGCTGATCTTTTTGGGTGGGGCTACTTTTGTGTTCTCTTCTCTTTGGAATTTCATTTGGGATGATTCTGTTCATATCCCAAAGTTTTTGTTTTATTTGATTCATTCCTTAACAATAGGTAACAATTTAGTATTCTTTAATCAATGGTGCCGTGATCAAGTAGGCAGAACAGTTCAGTGGTTGATGTCACCTTCTCTGTTGCAGTCTGCTGGAGAGGGTCAAGAACTGCTTTTTCTTTGTCCTTGCTAGGCTCCTAAATTACTTTTCTCTGCGTGCTGAAGCATCACACCACGCCTTACAAAATCCTGTGAAATCCAGCAGAAGATGCCTTAGACAAAGCAACTGTGTGTTCACGTGACAATCCTATTTCTGAGTCCAGCTTTAAACTTTTATTTACAATTTTCCCTGATTATTATTTATTTTTTTTTTTTTTTTTTTTTTTATTTTCTGCTTCTTTTTTACAAAACAAGACCTGTACCCTGAGAAAGGGCATACCAGAAGTGCCAGGCTCAAACATTACTAATGACTTGACACTCTTTAACTGAAGTGTGTGCGTCTGGACTATCCCAGTGCTTCTCTGTGAGTCTGCTTCCTGCCTGTCAGGGAATGTGTGGCTGTGTGCAGTCCTGGGCTCCCACTTCAGTATGAGCTCATTTCCTGCTCTGAAGTTTGCAGGCAGCGCCACGAGAGACACTTTCCTGTCCAAGTCCCCGAGCAGGTAGCGTGAACGCTCTGACCTGGCCAGGCGTAAGAAAGTCAAAACGTTCCTGTTAAATCCTTGCAGTGCAACTACAAAGCCCTGCTCCTCCATTTTATACTATTTTGTAGCTTGTCACTGATTTCAAATGCAGTTGTTTTGTATTCCGGTGTTTTATTTAATAATTGTATTGTTTGGGTATAAATATCACTGGGAATGTCAAGATGTTAAACACTGAGGACAGTCGCTTGAGGTTGAAATATGTTTAACTGTTCACCTCCATCCTCCGTCAATGAATAAAGAATACGAAATAAAGAGATTCTGTTCATGAGTGCGGACATCTGAAATGCTACAGTTTATTGATTTACCGTGAAGTCGACGCACCTGATTTGTAGAACTTGAGAAGAGGTTTAAATTAAGTGCAAGAATGTAGAAACTTCACTGTAGTGTTTTTGTTTAAGAAGGTAGTCTGTAATGCAAAGCTCTTCCCAACTCATTGAAACTCCCACATGCCTTGCTTTATACTGTACCTATTATTATTATTATTATTTATTTCTTAGCAGACTCCCTTATCCAGAGCGACTTACAGTCGTAAACAAAAATACATTTCAAGATACGTTTTATCATGGTTTAGCTAAGATGCTAGTACTGAGAACTGGAATTGTGAAAGATGCACAGTCTGTTGCCAACATCCCGTCCCTCATATCCTGCAAGGGGAGGGGGAGGGGGGCACAGAGTTCATGTACCTGTGTGTAAGAGTCATTTCTCTGCGTGGGAGGGTGTTACTGCTGTTACACATTGCTCTTTATTAAAATGGGACTGTTGTGTGGATCTGACATCCATTAAGTCATTTTTTGAACTGGCTGATTACTGGTGTGTTTTTTGGCCACCCTTATTAGCCCACCAGAAAGCAGGATTTGTGTCCAGAGAGGTATCTTTGGAATTGGCATTTGAATATTGCGTTCATAACGATTGGAAAATGGTTTGAGCAAGTAGGTGGCACTTGCTAAAGGCAACCAAGTAAGAGTCACTTGGGTGGTCACCTCTAATGAGAGTAATATCCCACATGTGGGCAGGTCAGTCATGGGGTTCCCACTACGTACAAGGGGACTGTCTGCACTGGTGGGCATTTACTGTACTGCAGTGCTGTGCAAATTGCCAAGTTAAAGTTAAAATAAAAAGGGAGGTGAGTTTCTTGTACTGTATGGGGCAGTGTTTTGTAGAAACAGTCGTTTGCTAAGACTGCTTTGATATCCACGAATATAGAGACTTTCGAACCACATTAGATATTCATTGCCATTTAATTGGAAGGCACTTTGGTAAACTGTGTGTAGGATCGCTCCTCTGTCTGTTCAAGTGCTAGAGGGCACTTGGAAACACCCAGGATGTGGGAACAGCATAATATTCTATGTGTGTTTGGTATGCAGGGATGGCAGTAAGACTCCCATTGCATAGAAGTTTGATCCATTCCTGGTTTTACTATGCGTTTTAATAAGACGTGTCTGGGCTTGTTACCTATGCACTGTTGCTAATCAAGCATGTATTAAAATCTGGAATGGGTGAAACTGCTTTGCAATGGGGTTCCTATTTCCATCCTTGGGTATGCAGTCCCATTTACCTTGTCAGATAAAGTACATCTTGGTGAAAACGATTGTTGGATAACCCAGATGAAAGACTTTGAGTTCTCTGAGGTTTATCCCCACCCTGTGTGGACAAGCTGGGATACCTGGACGGTTTGTTAGTCTTTTGGTATGCAGATTTGCATGGTGTGGAGACTTAGTCATACAGTGACCACAGACCCGCCCTGTGATGGATAGCAGTCTTCCTGACACTTTGTGATGATGAGACATCCTGCACATGACTCTCTCACACGCTTTCCCAGTCTCTTTATTTATAATAAAGTACGTGGCCACAGCAATTAACTTTTTAATAGCTGATTTATCTGCGATGGTGCAATAGTGGCTTTTATTGAGATTAGGTTGGTTAGTTGTTTAATGTTTAGAATCTTGTTGTTGAGCCTTGCTAGTTGTGTGTTTGCCATTGTGTGTACAGTGTAATTGTTGTGCATAACGATATAACAAAAAGAAAAAAAAACCTGTTTGGAGGCCTTCTTAATGATGGGTTTTCTGATCTGGTTCTATGTTGCAGTTGAAATATCTTTGGATGTTTAAATGGAATCCAATGCCCTGAATTGCATCAATTCAACCTTTGTACCTAATACCCGTACCTGCTAGCCTGAAGGTCCCAGGAGTTGACCTCAGCGCTCTCTTCCTTGAGCCCTGGGGTTGACTGGGTGGGAAATGGCATTGAAAGGCCCCACACTGTTGAATTTTTATAAAGATTCCACACCAAAATACCCCACGAGTAAGGGGTTTGGAGAATGTCAGTGTCTCTTTCAAAGCTCTGGAGCCTTTGAAATGAGTGGGGCATGTGCAGTGTGTGTGTGTGTCTGTCTTTGTTTCTGAGATGGGAAGAATACGGGCAGACTTGAGCATGTTAGATTGTCAGCCGAATCAACCTGAACACACACAAAAAAAAGGGTTTAAAATGTCCTGTATTGGGATCTATTGGTCTTACACATGTTTGCCAGCTGTGAGTCAGATGCACATAAAGGAGATGATAAACTTTAACCTCCATGGCGGTATCTCTCTGTGACTGTGCCATTGTATCATTGGCACGCAATCAGAGGGAGGCTCTAGCACATGAAAGGGCTTCCCTGGAGGCTCCTGCTCATTAGAGAGCACTCTGTCCTGACTGTGGTTGGCTCCCTGTCTGGTTTGGAGGGAGTCGCCCTTGTGTTTCTCATGTTCTTGCAGTTTTTCTTGCAGCCTGCAAAAGTACACAATGTACAGGGATGCAGGAAGGGCAAATACAACTGATATCCAATTATCCAAACTGGGAGAAAACTAAAACTTTATTTAGGAGTTATTGAGGCACAGTGCCGGGATTTCCTTCTGATCGGAGGAGCTTGCATGTTGGCATCTCTAGGAATCACTCTTCCATTCTGGGAAGTCTGTGATTTCGATCATAGTTGACCGGACCAAATAAACAGTTGGCTTGTATTGCAAGGAGACCATCTTTGGGTATAAACATAACCCACAAATGCAAAGCTTACGTGCTGTGGGTTTGTGAAGATATCTTGGTTACTTATCCTGTTTACTGTTTATTCCAGGCCTCCTAACTGCAGTGGATTAAAATTGACAAACTGATGGTTTCTAAGTAATATGTTTTGTGTTCTTTTTTTAATAGCCAGGCCTTTGTCATTTATGGCTGGTGTCTGAACATCTCCATTGAACTTTACTGTAGTTTAATCCATTCCTGGTTTTACTATGAGTTTTATCAGGCACATCTGAGCTTGTTACCTACACATATACCCCCACTCGACCTCTCCGCTCCGCCTGCACTAGAAGACTAGCTCTACCTCCGCTACGCTCCCCTGCCTCCAGAGCCCGCTCCTTCTCCACCCTTGCTCCGCAGTGGTGGAATGACCTTCCTACAGATGTCAGGACTGCCCAGTCCCTGACCACATTCCGGCGCCTCCTCAAGACTCACCTCTTCAAAGAGCACCTGTAGAACTCCTCTGTTTATATCCTGGGACACTATCACCCTTCATGTAAATGTGCTTTATTTTGCTCTTATCTGCCCCCTATTTTACTGCATTTAATCCTGTACTTCAGAATACTGTAATCTGCCAAGTGTTTAACCTGTAGTACTTTGTATTTAATCACATCCTGATGTAACTATCACTATTTAATCATATCCTGATGTAACTATCACTATTATCTGCTGTATTATTGAATTGTGGTTTGTCACACTTGTACTTTGCTTGAACAAAAGTTATTGTATTTCTTGCTCTTATTGTATTACTTGTATTGTAACACTTGAAATGTATTTGCTTACGATTATAAGTCGCCCTGGATAAGGGCGTCTGCTAAGAAATAAATAATAATAATAATAATAACATACTGTGGCTAATCAAGTATTGCTATGCAACAGGAGTCTTATTTCCATTCCTTGTTGCAACTGGTTTAATGTGAGAACATGCACGTTCTCATGTTTCCTTCTGAGCGTTGCTAGACTTGAATGTTGTAGAACATTGTTGATCAGATCAGTCAAATGTAATTTTTTTACTTGATTGTTAATTGTTTTCTTTTAATTGGCTATACAAACATATTGTTCTTTAAGCCAGAAGCAAAAGAACATGTGCTGAGCCACGTTGTTAACGCATCAGGTTCAAGCTTAGTGACTCTGCTGTAATGCGCTTAGATTGGGAAAGCTTGCTTGAGGTTAATGTGAAATGATTTGATGTATCGGTTTGTTAGCCCCCGGAGAGATTGGATTCACTCCCACATTCTGGCTTCTCCGCTCCGCATAAATCAAATCTCTTAAGTGGAAAAATGCAGAGCTCTGCAGAAAAGTGCTCACTGACCCTCCTGATTGTAGATGACTTCTAGGAACTACTAAAAGTTCAGCTTTCACTGATCTCAAGGTGCGACTACATTAAATAAAGTAACGGTTGAATACCCACTACAAGCAACGACAGAGAACTGATCGCAGCTTCAAATACAACATTCAAAGAAACAAACCAAGGTGCATTTTCTATCGAAACCGGTCGATGGTCATTAAAAGGTTAATATAATGCTACCAAATCTCAAGTCCTCTTTTTCCCAGGCTGGTTTTGTAACTGCCGATGTTGAGACGTGGCTTGATGGTGACATGTCTGTGCAATGGGGCAAGACTTGCAAAACAGGCCTATTGCTCCAGCTTGGTCTCACGGAGAGCAATCAAACACGATAATCACATTCCAAACCTCACACTTTCAAGCCGGAAATTCAAATGGCTTTCCCTTTAACAGAATGCAGTGGTCTTTAAAAATGCCTAGTGCCTTAAAGGAGATGAGATTTCCTCAGCTCTGCTGGGAAGAGACAGAGTGTAAACTGTTAAACCAGTGTTCGTAGCGTCTACCTTGATGAGAGATTTTCCTGTGTTTCTAGAGCCCGGATGCTGTGTTGTTTTTGATCTGCTAGCTGGGTTAATTACCTGATGCTATCAGGATTGCGCAGCGTGCTGCGTTTAGTCTGGAGTGTACAGTCAAAACAATCATGCTGCTGAATCCCAAGCAGTCTGGCAGCTGCTGCTGGAACACGGGACCCAGGTCTGTGCCAGCGCTGAGCTCGCTGTACCCTGATGAGGGTACTCAAGGGCGGGGCGGGGCGGAGCGGGGGAGGGGGGAGGGGGGAGGAGGGGAGGGGAGGGGAGGGCGGAGGATGTTTCCATACAGATTCATTTAGCTATAGTATTTTGCGATAGATAATCTTACTTGTATTATGCTGGTATGCTTGTTTATTTTAACACTGAATCAATTAAAGGTGTGTTTGTGTTATAAAACAGATCGGGAGCCACATTTGTCCTACTTTAGGGACCCATGGGACTACATTTAAGGAATAAGGATTGCATCCTAATGAAAATATGGGGATGGAAATAAGACTCCCATTGCATAGCAGCTTGATCCACTCCTGGTTTTACGATGAGTTTTTAATAAGACACACCTGCACGTGTTACCTATACACTGTGGCTGAACAAGCTTGTATTAAAACCTGGAACGGGTGAAACTGCTGTGCAATAGGAGTCTTATTTCCAGCCTTGAAATATTAATTTTAACTAGGTGGACAATAAATTGAGATCTTGATCTGTGCATCAGCTGTATAGATTTTTTTTGTGTAAGCAACTGTATGTCGGGTTGCAGGAGATTAAACTGGAGTTTAGCTGGACTGTGCTGTACTCCTTCCTCCCTCCATCTGAACCCGCCTCCTGGGTGCGTCCACTTGGTCCCTGGGCATTCAAAGCCAGATCAAAGCTGCCTGTAATGCAGCTGGTCTCCTTCCTACAAATTGTCTGGTTCTTCATGGGGTTGATCTATGAAGGCAGCACAGCTGTACAGTTTAAACAAACCCCACTAGATTCATCCACACACTGATGCAGTGCTTTTACTCACTGTGTTTATACATAGTTGAGATCTTTTTTAAACTCGCTCACTCGACCTCCTCTCCTTTTATATTCTTAATGGATGGAAATAAAGCTCTTGTTGCAGAGCAGTTTTACTACCATTTTGATTAGCCACAGTGTATAGGTAACAAGCTCAGGTGTGTCTTAAAGCGAAGCAAGGGTTCAAGGCAGGATCTACTGGAAGGGGCTCCGTTAATCTGTGTGTGATTCTCTTTATCAGCCGCAGCTCCCCAGGGCCTCTGCCTTTTCCTTTTAACCGTGACTGTGAGCCAGACCAGATAAAAGGCAGTGAGTCAGTGTGGTTGGAGGCGGTGATACGGTGGGTGTGCTTATTCTGGCTGGAAGTGGACTGTCCTGCTTTCCCATGGGCAGCAGAGAACAGACGTCATCCCTGCCTCACCCCAAAGAACTGGTCCAGACCCCTTTATGTATTTGTGTTTTTATTGCTCATGATCACCGTGGGCCTGTACTGGGCAGATTGGACTATGAGTTTCTACCCACATAGATTCAAAGCTTCTCATTCATGACCTTGCCATTCAGACCTGGGCTTCTCCCAAGCAGAGATTGACAATTGTGACAAATGGTGTGATGGTTTTACTACCTCCCACTTTTAACTAAACTTCTTTACCGTGTAATCTAAGATGGATTCAAACTCAGACAACTTTCTAACATTCCACTAAAATGCAGCTTTAGCATTGGATCGATCATAATGGTAAGACCTTTTTGATGGTCAAGCAACACTGAAGACATGTAGGAAAGCTTTCATAGATTTTACCACCAGTGGGAGTGCTTTATATTTAAGAATGCGTTCAAGCATCCCATACAGTATATTTTCAGTATTATTTTAGGAGCACCTTCAGGGGTTGGGGTGGGGTTGATGTCCCAATAGGCTAAACTTCCTTTAATATTTTAAGCTCAAACCACGGCTTTAACCACTAGATCGTGTTGCATGTCCTCATTGCTTTATACAAGGAATATTTGCCGCAGGCTTTAGCATATTTTTCTTTCAGTGCCAGCGTGGTGTCTGTTTTGTTCTGAAGCAGCAGCAAATGGCAAGTGTGTTTTAATGGGATGTTTAAGTGTTGTCTCGGACTGGAGGAGCCGTCGTGTTCTCCTGGGGAGGAGGCTTCATCTTTCAAGTAGGCTCGGGAGGACCGCTGGGACAGCGCACTCCTGGTTTTGAAAAGATGCTAATAGGATCCTGCCACCTTTTCTAAAGCATGTTATTTATTAGTTTTGATTTCCATCCTGCCACACGGTAACTGAAATCTACAAAGAAGGATGTAAAATAATTGACATTCTCTGCAAGTCGAGCTGTAAAAGAAGTGAGCGAGAAACCTGAATAAGTTAGACTTTTCTTGAAGTAGCTTACACTTGTTTTTTTTAACCATTTGCATATTCAGGGATGGAAATAAGACTCCCTATTGCATTTCACCTTTACCAGGTTTTACTACAAGCTTGTTTAGCCACAGTGTATAGGTAACGAGCGCAGGTGTGTCCTATTAAACTCCTAGTAAAACCAGAAACGGATCAAACTGCTGTGTAATGGGATTCTTCTTTCCATCCCTCAAATCAACAGCGAGTTTTACAGAGAACCTGCAACAACCAAGCAGGCAAACAAATGTGACCCAACCTCTTACACAACACAATAGACCACGCTGTGGAGGGATTACAGGAGCTCTGTGTGCCGGTGCAGCAGGCTGGTAATTCCCATTGCACACTCATTATGCAGGTTGAAATGGAAGAGCATGTCCTGAAGATTATGATCATCGGAAACGGAGGATAATCTGAAGTGCCCTCCATCAACCTGCAGACAGAACAGAACCCCAAAACAGGCAGAAGGAAAAGATGTATTACTCACCTCCCTGCTAGAGATGTTTAGTTTTTTGCTTGTGTTTTCTCTATCTATCTATCTATCTGTCTATCTATCTATCTATCTATTTGTGGATGCTTGTTACTGTAGTCCTGTTTTGCATTTCGATTGTCACTCCATGAATATGTTTGTTGTTTCACGCAGCTTCTCCCACTTTAACTTTTTTCGTGCTCTTGGATAAAACAGTGCTTTGATTCTGTGTGACCTCATTGCTTGACGTTTTGCTTTAGGACACAGTGCTGGTCTGAAGGTAACCACTGAGCGCTCTGCAGTCCTTGCCAGCAGTCATTAAGGTCTCCTATTATTAAAACTATACAGATTGGCCTCCTGCTGCTGCATGTTAAAATGATTCATTTGGTCTCCTATGCCAGTCATGTGCTTTTTCGCTTTACCTTCAGTTCTTTGGACTGCCGTCCTGTGCAGTTCTCGCCTCCTTGTTCTAAACACAGTGTACACTTGAGTTCCTCTACTGAGCATCTGGAAAAATAGAATTGAAAGGGAGGAAAGCTTTTCTGGAAGATCTCTAAACCTTTGGCTCTAGTAACATCTCTGCTATGTCTCGTGGTTGGACTTGTGATGCTGTAGATTTCTGGTGATTTCATTTGCCCCCTCACCCCCCATGAAGAATACTGAAAACTTAATTATCTAAAGAAAGTGGACTTACTCAAAGCTAAGGGACTGGGAAGTTGTGTGGTCTGGTGATTTAGAGCTGAAGGCACTGGAGGCCAATTTTGGCCGAATGGTTAGAACTCATGACAAGGTGACAGTGTGGCCTAGTGGTTAGAGCTGAGGGACTGGGCAGCAGTGTGGTCTAGTGGGGTATTTCCAGGCACCACTTCACTGAGATGCAGCAAGTCAGAGGTGCCATTGCAGAAAATCAAATCCTTTCAGACTGGAATGTGTTCAGCAGAAGCTCTGATTTAAAAAGATTACAGCTTTGTGTATAAACACACAACGCTGAGATGACTCAGTTATTTCAAATGATAGTGTATAATTGGTATCTAGAGTAGACTGCACATGGAACTGGAACACTATACTCCTGTAAGGGGCTCCTTGTACCACAATGAATGGAGATTTAACAACACTGGGAAGTCAAGTCCTGTATATATTTAATTTTTGCGCGTTCCTTTCTCTTTTTAAAACCCTGTTATACTAAACTTTCTTTAACGCTGCAACCCAGCCCAGAAGCATAAAGCCCAGGGTGGCTTGACCTGCCTTTCCGTCATGCTGCAGCTTCTGATTGAAAGACTCCGGGACATTCAATCAGGAGCTGCACAGCCAGCTGTTTGAAAATTCAGGCTGAGAAAAACAATGCTGTCCTTAAAGCACTGCTGGCAAACTAAGGGGGGGAAAGAAGTTGTACAAGCTCCATCTGACCTAGATAAACAGTGGCTGTGACGATGCAGGCTGCTGGGACTGAGGGAGGCAATGGAAGGGGCTGACCACAGGGGATGCAGTAATTGCCTACAGTTCACAGACAAGTATCCCTGCAGCTGCCTCGCTGTGTCTGACTGCTACAGGCAGGGAAATAAGACTCGCCACAGTGTATAGATAACAAGCTCAATGTAAAACCAGGAATGGATCAAACCGCTATGCAATGGGAGTCTTATTTCCATCTGCTGGCCTCTGTACAGCCTCTTTGTGTTCAACTCATGCACGCGATGGATTGTTTGGTTTTCAGGATAATTAACTTTAGACCGCATAATTTTTAAATCATGCAGAGCAAAACAGAAATGTGTCTGTTTATGTTCACTGAAGATTTCTAAACAGACTTATATTTTGCAATGATGTGCAAAAAAAATAAATAAGCATGCGTTGATTATATGGTGTACTTTGAAACACATGGTATGTTTTCGTGAATGAGAGGAATGTACTTCAGTAGCAGTACCCATTTTCTGACCTGTTTTTAATAACAGGCAGTATCTTTGTATGTCCAGCATCGGGGCATTTTTGTATAAATGCGGTGAGATAACTGCCTGCCAATAGTCTTTTTTTTGTCCTGGACTTGAAGGAAAAGTCATGTTTTGAATTCTATACCCCCCTTTTTCTAAATGCTTGTCCTGTCTTTGTGCCAAATGCAATCTGGAGGCTGTTTGTCAGACACTCCCACAAAGGGTTTTAGAGGTTCATTTAGTCTCGATGCTGTGTGATGTGATTGAGAAAAGGGATGAGACTGAATCTTTAAAATACAAAGTCAAAAGCTTGCTCACAGCCAGTATAGTGTGCGGGGGAGTTGTCCGGTTTTCTTATTTTAAACTAAATCCGTGTTCACATATCATCTGGTATTTTTCATTGAATTTCATCTGCTCCTGATTAGGTTTTATTTATGTGCCCTCAGATTTAAATTGGAAGCAGCCTCAGCTGAATGTGGAAAAAAGCATTGCCTCCAGCATTCCATCTCTAAATCTAGACTCCTGTAACTTGCTGTAGTGCCACTGCCTGGAGCCTAGGGGAATGGCACCCTGTGATGGGGTGCTAGCTCGTCCCTATAAATTTGTGTTTTGTTATTGTTGTTATTTTTACTGTTTTCATTATGGTTTTGTGATTCTTGGTTTGTTTTGGATTGGCAGGGAGGGGGTTAAATTCCTCCCTGTAAAATGCATGTGAGAATGTGGCTGGAGCCTTAAGTGTTTAATTGTTAATTATTAGTTAATTGGGCTCCAGCCACAGACTATAAAAGACAGCTGAAACCCTTTGTTAGGGAGAAGAGTTTTGGGGTGAGTTTGTTTGTTGCTGTGCTGTGCTGTGCTGTGCTGTGCTGTGCTGTGCTGTGCTGTGCTGTGCTGTTTTGAAAAAGAAACTGTAGTGAAGGCGAATGCCCAGCCTACATTTCTGTATTTTGTTTGAACCTTTTTGTTGGCCCTTGTGCCTATTTATTTGATTATTTTTTTGTTTAATAAAGATCATTATTTTGCCCCTTCCACTGTCTCTGAGCCTCAAACCTCTGTCATCCTGCAACACGCCCTCATATGAGGCTGTCATGTATTTGCATCTTTCATATGTCCCCATATAAATACTAGATACTATTCATGTCAC
Source organism: Acipenser ruthenus (assembly GCF_902713425.1). NCBI lineage: Eukaryota > Metazoa > Chordata > Actinopteri > Acipenseriformes > Acipenseridae > Acipenser > Acipenser ruthenus. The sequence goes on along the minus strand of NC_081207.1, from coordinate 4,521,565 downwards.
TTGACTTGAATTTCAAGAAAGCGAAATAAATGTGCTGGACTGTTACAATTCATCCCACAACTTGGACTATCCCAGGCAAACAGACAAGGCTTAAAGTGGAGCCCTGCTGTGCGTACAAAGCAACAGAATATGGCCTTGTACGTCTCACTTTCGGTGTTAAGTAGCAGGCTGATCTTTTAATTGCACGCTCATTTCTATAGAAATGATGCAACTGCTCACAATGTAAGTGCAGGAAAATTGACCGTTCAGGTTGTCAAAACACATCAATAAATCTTCCTCTTTAAAAGACGACTTTTCGTTTAACAGTGGGCCACTGTGTGTTTTCTTTTGCTCCCGTGATTCTGAGTAATCAGCAGTGATTGACTGGGCTGGCAGTAATCTGGGATGCATAAAAGGCTCTCCAGTTGTTTCTGGCAGCGGTGGAAAACTTACTTTAGTCTGCTGCCAGCCTTTCCCCAAACCTCCTGATTTTGAGTCTTAGCAGAAAACCATTAAAATATACATGATCCTAGTCATAGTCAGAATTTACAGAATGTGCAACTCTGCTCAGATTTCAAATAATGTCTAAAAAGGTATTGTGCAGAGGCTGTTTTTATGTTTGAAGGCGGTGAATTTCAAAGATGAGATGCCTGATACACAAAAGGCATGTTGGTTTTTAAAGTAGGTAAGTCATTTGATCTGCTGTAGACCTGCCACTCTGTTCTTGAGAGCTGAGAGTTCTGATCCAGACAGATATTGCACCCCAAGTGCCACGCTGACGCATGTACATGTATATCTCTATGCAGCCTCATGTGTTTTTCAGATCAAGTCTCTATGGCAATAGCCAGTGTTTCATTCTCTTTGTCTTTTTTGTGTGTGCTACTGGTGACTGCACTGAGGGTTGGGGAGATGTGTGCCAACCTTGTGCAAATATGAGGAAGTGACACAAGCACTTCCATCCTTCTATAGCTGCATTACGTGTCTCCTGTTAACCCAGGGGAATAGCACATGCACAGCACACTGTTACTGTAACTTGCTCAGAATGCTGCAGCAAGGATCTTTGACTCTATCTAAACTGTACCAGCATGTCACACTAGTCTTTAGATCGTTGCATTGGTTTCACAATTGATTGTCTGGACTTGGCCCACCTTGCCTCACCAATCTGCTCATTCCGTGCCCCCCTTTTTATTTGTGCTATTCATTTGAGCTAATTTTGTGTTTTCAGGGATGGAAGCAAGACTCCTATTGCATGGCAGTTTCACCCATTCCAGGTTTTAATACGAGCTTGATTAGTCCCAGTGTATAGGTAACAAGCTCAGGTGTGTCTTATTAAACTCATAGTAAAACCAGGACTGGATCAAACTGCTATCCAATGGGAGTCTTATTTCCATTCCTGGTTTTAATCGCTACCTTTGAGTCTTAGCACTTAGTTACCAGATGGATTCATTCTCAGGTCGTTACCCAGACTGGCTTGTTCCGGTTCTTCTGTGTTTGACCTTGCATTGATCTTTATTATTATTATTATTATTATTATTATTATTATATATTTTTTTTTTAGTTATCAGAGCGAAGGTGGTTGGAGGAAAAGAGGTGGATTCTGGGAATGACATCTATGGCAATCCTATCAAGAGGATCCAGTATGAGATTAAGCAGCTCAAGGTACGTCAGGAAGCCACCAATCAGAACTGGGCTGATCTGTCTGTCCACCAATCACATCTGCCCAATGGGGTTGGAAGGGTGGGGTGGGGTAAATGGACCATCAATAATAAGACCAGTTTAGAAATCATTAACCCTGTAATGCCCTTGTCTTCACAGATGTTTAAAGGACCTAATAAACTCATCATGGCGGTGTTCACAGCCCCTTCGTCCGCAGTGTGTGGCGTGACTCTGGAGACCAACGGCAAGAAGGAGTACCTGATATCAGGTAGAGTGACAGAGCAGTACTGCAATAGTGCTTTAACTGCACTATCCCTGACTGTCATCTTAAAACCTCTTCAGAGAACCGCAGTCTGGGGTTTCTGCTCTTGGTTTTCATTATCTACAGTTAACGCCAAAACAACTTTAAATTACAGTGTGTGTTTGTTTAAAATAATGTGGGTAACAATTTTAAAAACACTTATCTGCCATCTCTTGTTGCTCAAGTTGTCTGGGCTTGTCATTTCTTATTTTTTTTTGTAAAACAGTTTTTTGTTTTTTTTTTCCTTTTGCTGTAACAGACAATTAAACAAAACCAAAAGACAATAAACGACAGTGAAACAGTGCGGGGGGCGGGGGGGGGGGGGGGGGGGTCTCACACAAGGTATTTGGACGTATGCACATATAAGCAAAACCATTACATACCATTCCCAAAATGAGGAACACAGCAAACAAATAATCAAAGAGAAGATAAAACATGTATTTGTCCACTTTTTTTAAAATTTTTTGTCTTAATTTTTTTTTTCAACTAAGAATCGGAAAGCCGGAGATCCTCCACCATCTTGCCCCAGATCTTTTCAAATTGAGCTATTTTGTTTTTGTCTTCTGCCAAGCCTTTTTCAATGGTTCAATAGTAAAGCGTTACGTTTTTTCCATGGCTGGATTTTAGGAGCTTAGCTTGACTTCCAGTTTTGCAGGATTAGCTTCTTTAGAACAAGTGAAGACAACATCACTATCCAGTGGGCTTGTAATTTCTTGGGCTATCTTCCCGGTACGGTATCGTCAGGATTGTGAATTGGAGGGGGGTTGGGAGGAGTAGACCCCAGAAAGAGAGATATCTCTTTGCACTCGTGAGAGACTGGGTTAGGATTCTCAGGAGTTTGTTCTTTGTTTTTGTGAATCGGTCTTGCCGCTGGTTCTGGGCTCTGACTCTCTGTGTGTTTGTGTGCTGTGCAGGCAAGGCGGAGGGTGATGAGAAGATGCACGTGACCCTCTGTGACTTCATCATCCCCTGGGAATCCTTGAGCGCCACCCAGAAGAAGAGCTTGAATCAGCGCTACCAGATGGGCTGTGAGTGCAAGGTAAGGCCCCTGGAAAACCACTGCTGTGCCCGACGTGACCTGAATAAACGAGCCATCAAAACCAGCTAATCTCCCATCTCCCATCTCCCATAGCTACCTTTTAATCTTAAAAGAATCTCGAAACATCTTCAAAGAGTGACCCTTGGAAAGCACTTTGATTGAGCGTTTATGTGCAGGATGTGTCCCTTTGACCTGTTAGACTCCCGGGCGTTGTGATGTTGGTCAGCATTGAGGCTGGAAAATAAACTCTCTCTTCTTCCGAGAATGATTCTCTGTTCCATTGACATTTATAAATATTTGAATACTATTGGTGCAAAAAAAATCGAATGAAATCAAATTGGGTAAGAAAATAATGGGTTGATTTCTGAGATGTGATTTCTAATGTTATAACGCGAGCCGCTCTCCTCCACTCTGCAGATCTCTCGCTGCCCGTCCATCCCCTGCATGATCACAGCCCCGGACGAGTGCCTGTGGACAGACTGGGTGACGGAGAAGAGCATCAACGGGCGCCAGGCCAAGCACTACGCCTGCATCAAGAGGAACGACGGCTCCTGCGCGTGGTACCGAGGCGTGGCCCCGCCCAAGAAGGAGTTCCTGGATATCGAGGACCCCTAGACCGACTCCTCCCCCTGCCAGCTAGCCAATAGACATGCCTGCACAAAAATAAATGAAACTAAAAAAATAATAATATTAAATAATTATAATAATTAAATGTATATAGACTGGTCCAGTGCTGACATTGTTTCCCCATGAAAGCCTGCTGCAGGAAACTACAGCAACCTATGAGGGACAATCCTGTGACGAGAGCACTTTTAGCCCCAAAAGGCGCTTGGATTTGAAATTTATCATAAAAGTATGACAAATGTACATTTATTTTTTTGTAAAACTAACAAAAAATGAATTTGGGTTTTAGCCAGTCAGAAGTGAGCTCTGAAAGCTCTGTAGAGGTCAAATCTCACTGAATATCCTGTAGATCTTAACCATGCAGTTTAAACCAATCAGATTAATGGAGAGGCGGGACTTCCCAGAATATTCCAGCACTTGTTTCTAGAAAAAGAAAGGAATCCCATGGTTATGAGACAGAATGACGTGACACCAACGCTTTAGATATTTATGGTGGTTCATTACTTTGCACAGCTTCCAAATAACCCTGTGTATCCCAAAAAAATCCCTAAAGCCAGAATTCCAGCAACGCCAGCATTTATGTTGTTTGTATATTGCGCATAGTTACTATTTTGTTTGCCTCTTTATACATGATTAAGCCCCCATCATACACTGGGGATTTCTCTTTTTACCAAAGTAATAGCACATTTCAGTCAAAATGTATGGAAAGAATTTCCAAATGGTACAGAAGGAAAGCCATGTGCTGAATCATTTAAGATGTATTTAGAACTAACAGCAAGTTCCATTCATTTAGAACTGCGATGAGCCAGTAAACTGGGACAGTTTTAAGGGTCGGCTTCGAGTGTTAGAATTGGCATCAGAAAGAAACCTCTTCTGGATTTGTGCATGTTGATACAGTACTTTTTAAACTGTAACATGAATTGCAATACAGATGCGTACAGCATCGTATTCAACTAGAATATAAACGTGTTAACAACTTTATTTGTATAATAAAATAAATATAAAATGTATAAACTGCAGACTAACGGCTGGATTCACAGACCCCGATTTTAGCACGCACGTTGGACTACCTCCCACAAGGTAAAGTTATGTAGTCGAAGGTTAGTGCTGTGAAACCAGGTGTCTACGTCAATTCAGTGTGAGATTTGACCTAAGTTTTGTTTTAATTCCAAGCGGTTTCTAATGTCCCACATGACCAGTCTATGCGATTTCGATATAGCTATCTGCTTAATGTTAAATGTCATATACTCTTCCCTCTCTGCCTCACTGTCTCCTTCTCCCCCTACCCTTGTGTGCTGTACCCCTGTCTGCTGTACAGTTCATATGCATATACACTTATTTTTCTGTTTTTAATCTTGGTTAGGTCTAGATTTGCACTTTCGCAGAGCTGCTGCAGAAGAACCCTTTGGTCTAAAGACCGATGTGTTAACAAACAGGGAGGACTGAATCCTCTCTCTTTGTTTTGTAATAGTGTTTGTATCCTCCTTTTTACATTTAAAAAAAGAGCGCTTTTTCAATTGCTTTCCTATTAAGAAATTGTGTGGTAGCGCTTTATTAGACTTGGAAAAGCGCTCATAATAACTGTGCACAATCCTTCAGAATGACTTTGCATAACCTGCATGTAAGGATTTGTAGCATTTTTTTTTTTTTTTTTTTTTTTACAAACCAAAAGTATCGGAATTGAAAGTTCAGCGTCTCAAATGCCTTTCTGTGATTCGTAGCCATCAACACTTATTTGTAAATCTTGATCTCCAGCATGTTGTTCTTCAGATCTGCGTTCTGAATCCTTGCCTGCCTGTTATGTGCATTTCCAAAGTGATTATGAAGGGTTATGCATGTAGTTTTTACAGTGTTGTGCAGCCTTTATGAAAAGGTTATGAATGCTGGTGTCCAACTGGGGGAAAAAAAGCGTTACCAGATTTGTTTATATTGTATGTGTTTCATTTTGATGCTATGTTAAGTACTATATAGCTTTATTTTCTTCCAGTAGTGTATTCTAAATTAGAGCTCTAGGTCACCATCTCTGTCTTTTTTTTTTTTTTTTTTTTTTTGGTTGGAGACAGGATGTGAAACCAAGCCGAAATAACAAACGAATGTCTCTCCAAAGCAAGACTAGGCCATTGCCAAAGTGTGTTTGTTCCCTTGCAGGGCAAACTTGTATTCCAAGTGACTGTCAGCCCTTCCCGGCCACAATTGCTGTCACTGTGTATGAAATGTTGTTGCTAGATTCAAGGTTTGTTTAGCTGAATTGCATTGTTGTCAGAGTGAGGGAGGGGCTGTCAGAATGGACTGCCGATTGCTACAACGAATTCCAGAGTTTATTCTCTGAACCTAATTTTAAACAGTTAGGTCGGGGTGATATTAATGACGCGCTTCCTTGTACAATAAAAAAACAAAACCAAAAGGTAATAAACTCTTGAATGGCTCTGTAAATATCGGAAGTTTCTCTATCCTTTGAGGAGGTGACCCTGACTCTGCTTTGTTACACAGTTCATTTTTTTTATTAATAATTATAGCTAATTAAAAACACTGTGACTGGGGAGTTTCTTACTTATGTGGTCTGATTTTTTTTTTTTTTTTAATTAATTTTTTTATACAATCCATGACCCATAATAACAATAATAATCAGGACCCAGAAATTAAAATATTATAACTTGACTGGATGTACACCAATGCAACTTGTATGACATGAGAAGTTGCTAAATATCCTGCACTGTCTATTGTAATTTCCTTCAGATGGGGTAAGGCTTTCAGTGTTGATGTGCAGTTTGAGTTTTTGCAAGTTATCTTCATCACATCCTGTGCATAGAATTTACAGGAAACTTTTTTTTGTTTGTTTTAATTATTATTACAACCTACTAGGTACTGCCCCACCCACCCAGCATGCATGCTGAACAAAACCTTTAAAAACAACACTTGCATTGTGAAATGGGAGAGAGAGAGCTCTTAATGGTAGCACTTTTAGATTACATGGTTATTAACGAGCAGTCCGTTCTTAAGTTCTACCCTCATGTACCATTTTCTCGAGTCTCTAGGGGGCACTATGAGGGGGTTCTAACTGGCCTGTTGGTTCAGTTTTATCAGTTAAAAGACATACGTGGTCATTAAACGTTACGGCAATGTAGTATACCTCCAGGTTTTCTATCATTAACTAGTATTTTAAAGATGTTTCTGCCCTGTACAGAACACAATTTTGCTGTTGAAATGCGTAAACATTAAAGACGTTTTTCATTTTATATTTCTTTTTTTATGTTTGTAATCTTTGCATTAGAAGTATGAAATATGACCTAAAATGATAACATAATTTAAAGCTTGGAGGATGTGTTTTTTTTTTTTTTTTTTTTTTAAAGTTTGCTAAAGTAAAGTCTGAGACTTCTTGTGCTGGGAACACGTGGAAGTTGTTGTGTAAGACTGTGCATGTCTTTGTTGCTTTGCAGAATTCATATGTGGACATTCAGTCAATGGATAAAATATACAGTATTATCAATAAAGAGTTAGCATAACTCCAGTTACGTAGTTCCCCTGTCTATTTTTTTTTTTTTACCACACATTATTCACAGAGCACCAGCATGGTTGAGGGGACTTTAATAAATAAATATAAACTGTGCAACTTTAATTGATTTTTGGGGGGGAGGGGGGGCGACCCAAAATGTGTATCTTCCCGGGTATTCTGCTGTGAACATTTTGACAACAATTCTGTTTGTGTTTTCACCAAAATTAAAGATGCGTGTAATTACGCTAATAAGTTGTTATAAAAAAAAAAATAATCATGGACTACACGTGTTTCCTTTATCAATGAAAGCAGGAAGTCCAGCAACAGATACATTTTATTAAACCATTTTAATCAGGGGACGAAAAACCTCTCATTTGCCATTGCCGTAAATGCATGAATCATCGGCGGTTAAAAGGGTAGTAGTGGTCTGCGTGCCGTTGACAATGCGGTGCAACACCGCCCCCTTCTGGTTTAGAATATACACTGCAAATCTAAATCAAATCTGACTATCCCTAAATAGGCCGACTGAGCATTGGATTGTGGTTGTTCAAGGGTGCTTGGGAAACAAAACGACTGGTAAAAGCCGGTTATGTTTGTCTACCATAGACGGCGCTGTGCGGAGCTTGGACTATTGTGTTTAAAACACAGGTCAATTGTGACAAAGTGCTGGCTGGGCCAAATCAGTCGGTTTCTGCTCTTTGGCGGTAAACAGATTTCTGCAGCACGTGGTTTAATTTCTGCGTTTGGCACTTTGTCTGAGCTGCAAATATTTGTTTTTCTAACTCAAGGGGGTGGCACGACACCAGCAGGGTAGCAATTCATTATTCCATTGGGAAAAAAAATAAGGTAAAGAAACTCCCGTCGCAGATGATAAAATCATGTTTACACAGGGCGGATATACTATATTACCGTGTATCTCATTGCATGTTAAAATCCAGCTGTCACACGTACAAATAATACAAGCGTCGAAGAAGTCGATTTGCGATGAAGTGCAGTGAATTGATATGGAATATAATAATGTACATTTGCATTATTATTATTTTCTTTTTTTTCAGCAGAGACTGTATTACGTAGACCATAAAACCTGAAGCTTTCTGATAATGACCCTCTTAATGTAATAAATCTGCATTACTGTGTCGCTGTCCCTTTAAAGCAAGCTGTGTCCTTCAGATGGAAACGAATCTTGCGCTCGCTCTCTGAACAGACTTCGGCCGCACGTGTCCTGTGTACACGTGGTCGGGCTCGCGCTGTCTCGGATGTTGAGTTTCGCTGCGGCTCTCCCGCGGCTCCTCCTGGCTGCAGTTAGAGGAGGGAGCGAGCGGGGGCGCTGTGCGTGTTTGTGTGAGAAAACATATCAAGTGGAAACTGCGAGGGGTCTGCCGTACCAGAGCTGGAGAAAGACAAAACGCTCACAGGTAAAATATGAAAACACTTATTATCAATTGATATTAACTGTCACTGCTGTTTACTTTACTTTTTTTTTTTTTTTTTTTTAAATCACGGACACAAAAAATGACGATATTATAATTACAGTCACAAATCTTTGTTTAACACAGTCAAACTGACGTTGAGTACAGTAGATATTCTAATATCCATGAACGTTTATATTGTTTTTTTCAGATATAGGCAATTTAGCTTTTTATATACTTATATTTTTTGCTTTAATAATAGTACGTCTGTTGTTTTTGTCAGGTGACCTATACCTATAATATAACATTATCGTCCATATTAATTTTTTGTACTAAAATGTAGTTTTATATTCAATTATTCAAATGTTCCAGTGAAATATTCAGTTAATTTACAATTGCAAAGCAACAGATTATGAATAATAACATACATAAGTTATTTTTTTAGTCAGACACATGTCTAGCTATATAGACCTACATATCAATTTTAATATACACAAATATAGATATTCATATTCACAGTCACCAATTATATACTTTCATACTAAAATAATATTTTGATATTGTCAGGTGGCCAACCCATTCTGTCTACAAACTACCATATTTTTTCACACACATATATAACCGAGGCGCCTGTACTGTAGCTGTTATTTTACTGAATTTTAGTAATAAAATCTTGTGGAGTTGAATGGGCTACAATGTGTAACCTAAGTTTTAGCATGAGTTATTCGCTGTAGCTCTTTGCTTTACTTGTATGTGAACAAAATATTGCTTTGTTGAGGTGGAAATCAATCAGCTCATAGATTCATTTCTTTTGAGAAGAATCTGCCATCCAAGGGCCTACAGATCAGCCCTTTGTCAGATTGCGACGGAAACGAACTGGGAAATGTGGGAGATGCATCTTATAAATAGGTTATGTATGCCTCTTCAGTCACGATTATTATATTGCATTGTTAGAAATTTTAAAGCAGTTTGTGTGAACTCTATGGAGTTCGAGAAGTTATCAAGACTGGAAAAAAAACCAGTATGCATTGAAATAGATATAGAGAGAAAACTTAACATGGTATATCAATGTGGATGAGTGGTAGTCTAGTCTCTGCTCTGTGTTAAAAATCAGGAGCCTAGTAGTTTAAAAAGACACAAGGCCTGTCAGGTGTTTGCATGTGGTTGATAAGATCAAGTTTAGTTTTTGTAGGACAGTATACCGAAAATAAACAGAGTAATAAACAGAATGCTGGTGTTTAACCCGGGTACCGCCAAAGGTCCAGCCACGAGTTAAGTGTATGATTTAAATATGCATTGTTTTCCTGTGCATAAGACCACATTTACAGAAAGCATCTGAGACTTTAAACTGTGTTGCTACATTGATTGCTCTACAGTTTTATGTTCATCACCGGTCTGCAATGCATTTTATATATATTTTTTTAAGAAGAGAACAAAAAAGCCTTGACTGTTAGTGGTACTTGAGGACGGGGGTTGAAACCCGCTAATGAAGCGCCTCCATGAGAGAGGATTCTGCGGAGCTCTTTTGCAGGCATACAAACTGTGCTTATTTAAAAAAACAAAACAATGATGCTAAGATACTGCAACTGACCCTGTCTCACAGTGAAAGCAAAGCGCTGTTTTTCACGACCTTTGGTCTCAGCTCTCAGCTGTAACCTGAGTTGTAAACAAAGCGAATTTAAAATGGATTCCTCGAGTTGCCATAAGACCCTCCTCCCAGTGTCACTGATTAGCCGCATTCATCGTGACTGAAATCGGACGTCTTCATCGGACTAGCTTGCCGATTCGCCTAACGGGCTGCCAGTCACCGCTGCCCCGCCTTTTCATATTGCAGCATGGAGGATAGAATGTAAAAAATCTAGATACTGTGAAGCGAGCAAGGAGGGTGATCTTCCAAATTACAAAGACTCCCCCCCTGGAAAAGATCACAACAAAAGGTAAACACGGTTAGCATATTAAAATAACGCCCGATCTGTGTATTGCAGGAGGCTGTCATTTTGTAAAACGTGTATATTTGTCTTTAATTTTTGTTCGGTGGCGGTGGCCGTGTCCGCACGCTGCATGGGAGGGGAAGAAGGATCAGCGCGAGAGTGAGCAGAGATATGTACTTTCTTTATTCAGTCAAGGAATTGATCAGCCGCGTTTGATCTTCATATGTTATTGCTGATAAAAGGCGGTAGTTGCGTGCGCGTGTGTGTTTTAAATGAATCTGTCATTGCCTTTAACATTGTCAGCGTCTTATGCGTAATCGTGGTGGAGAGTGAAATACACATTCCCCATATACATTACAACAGCATGGTGGATTAGAGACTAAGCGACTGCATCGCCAGCTAAGTAAGGTGATTTTAAACGTTATCCTTCTGTTGCTGTACAGACTTTTTGTGATACACGAAAAAACAAATGTAGCATCTGTCGGTTCATGATCTATAAAATGTAAATCCGTGTGCTAGTCTATAAAAAAAAAATAATAATAGTGCCATCTACCCACGTTGCAACGTGGGGCTGGGAGTGGATGCGCGACTGTACGCGAGAAGAAGGGTTTCCGCTCATGTACCCACCATTAACTAAACTGAAGAGTTTACGTGCTGAATAAATCCGTTTTACAGAAGTTCACAAATTATACTCGCATTTGTAAAAAAGAAAAAAAAAATCTGGTCACAATTCAAATAAAATACTAATAAAAACCAACAGCAGCTTTGACACATTTTAAAAAGCTCAGCGAGTCCAGGCTGGCATGTTTTTACTGACTCTTACATTTATATTTGGTATACGCAATTACACAGGAGCAATTAAAAATGTGGATGCCTTTCCCAACCCCCCATACCACTAAATTCCTGTGACTTGTGGGGGTTGGTTTCTAAACTAGCTCTTTCACTGAAGTGTTTATCCATGAATTGGAGCTGCTTTTAATACAGACCCATGCATGCATCAGAGCTGTTACAGAAGATGTTACAGAAAGCTAATTACTGTACCGTTACTGCCTGGGCCTGATTTGAACTGCATATACAGTATCAGTAACTAACCTGTAGTACTGATCAGCCTGCTAACTGTATATATCTCTTAAACATGGTGGCAAATATGCTTATGTTTTACACTAACAGTCATTTTTGTGAACCCAGCATGTCGGGTACTTGCTGGATTTTACATGTGTAGTTGAACTGGTATAAACTACAGCACTTAACAAGTGATAGAAAATAGCTTATCATCCATCTCTTTTTTTGGTTTTGGGGGAAAAATATAAACACACCACAAAATGGGTAGTGAAGCAGTGGAACAAACATGTACCTTTCCAAATGGACTGTGGATTATTTGCTTTCAGGTACAGTAATTTGCATTTTTGCATACCCAGTCCAGAAATTAGTACATGTATTGCTTGTGTGATGGAACAACCATGGACAAGTTCTGGGTAACATTGTGAAAGCACGTGGTTGGGTGATTAAACATTGCTATAGCAGTGTGCCTGTTTGGTAGCTCACAGCCAAAATGCATACAGTGGTCTAGATATAAAATCTAATATTTCTTGTTTCATGTTGTTGTGCATGAAGTCTGACATGACTATAGCCAAGCTGTTCACAAAAATAACTTGTTTTCTGACAACAGCTGCTGTGGTTCGGTGGAGGGGAATACAGTACTAGGAAACTAAATACTTAAGTAAAAACTAGGGATTTGCTTTTGGTAAGTTTTATGAATGTTTAAACTCTTTGCAATGTCAGCGTTTAAACCATATCTACACACACACACACACACACACACACACAGTTTATATTAGGGCAGCAGTGTGGAGTAGTGGTTAGGGCGCTGGACTCCAGACCGGAGGGTCATGGGTTCAATCCCCAGTGGGGGACACTGCTGTTGTATCCTTGAGCAAGGTACTTTACCTAAAATTGCTCCAGTAAAAACCCAACTGTATAAATGGATAATTGTATGTAAAAAATAATGTGTAAAAAAATAATGTGATATCTTGTAACAATTGTAAGTCATCCTGGATAAGGGCATCTGCTAAGAAATAAATAATAATAATAATAATAGTATTACATTCTGATACTGACAGCCCTGGTTAGTATTTTCTAAGCAAATAAACCCTAAATAAGCAAATAACGTTTTAACATCGCAAAGACTGAACTACAAAGTAAAAATAAATAAATAAAAAAACCCACCTACACATCAAAGTATATATTGAAATGTTTATATTTATGGTTATAATTACAGTTGCTAGTGAAGATATAACTTTATACTATAGACATATTTAACACATCTTCGGATAGGATAATGTTTTTAGAATAGGTGTGTTTCTTAAAGGTTCATTTAACAATACTGAAACAGGAAACAATTACTTTTGTAGTTTTTATTTTGTTATAAGTTACTTTGCCCCAAATTATATGATTTAAAAAAAAAAATTATTGAGACGAACATCACTCACTGATGGTATAAATTGGGATAAATGTTTAGCTTATTTTATCTACATTATTTCTTATATATAGGTCTAAAATAAGAACTGTCCCAATTATTACATCTAATTGTAAAGCGTTAATACAGGTTCCCTTCTTATTCACACCTGTTGTTCCAGACCAGGCACGTCATATTCAAACTTATTTCATTATTTATCTCTCAAGGGTTTCTTACGGTTATTGTATTCTTTGCTTATTTGTATGGGTTATACACATGTGTATCTCCGTATATTAATAGGGTCAAAACAGTTGAATATTCTGAATCGGTGCTCTCACTGCTGAAGAGAAGTGGGGGGGCAGCGCTCCCCCGCGACCCACCAGCACTACACCCCTGACTGTGAGTAGAAGCATTTGTAATGCAGTACAGTAAGATGAATGAAGTTACAAAGTAGACACTGGAGGTATCTGCCTGTAGAATGTATCTCCTCTCTCATGGGAGTGCATATTCCCTTGCGAAAGGGATGTAGTTCAGCTGAGGTGCCTGTGTGTACACGTGCATGTCACACTTACATTTTCACTTTCATTTCCTATTTCTCGTTCAGGGACTGGCAACTCTGGCCCTTCCAGACCAGGTATGTGTTCCAACCATGTTCTTAATTATTTAATTGAACCAATTAACCCTCCAGCCAGACCTCAGAGTAGTTTCGTTGTACCTTTTAGGTGTAAAACAGCTCTCCAGAACATGCTCATCTATGATCTAGTTATTCATAGTCGAGAGGTACAAGTGGTGCAAACGGATGAAAAAGCTTACTAAATCCGACCCAGAAAAACAAAGGAATTCCTCAAAATACAGGTTTCAGTTGTCTTAAATCCTGCTACAGTACGTGGTAGCTGACTTAAGTCACCCTAGACATAAATGAAGGAACAATGCATACGCTACATGGGAAGGTATTGTCCTGTTGCACAAACAAGCTGTTTGTTGTGTCCTGTGACATTGATGCATTATTTTTTTCAACATGCACATGTACACAGTGCTGATGCAGCTTTTGCACACCTGCAGATAATTCATAAATGTAACGCTTAAAAATCGCCACTACTGTCAGTGACTTATTACCATGTCGTGTTATAGCAATGTTTCTGCAATGTTGCAGAACATATCGCACCATTTTTAGATGACTGCAGAGGTGTTCACCAGAATCTTTTGCAAGCTATATTAAACTCAAAAGTTCCATGGCTACTTACAGGGCTGGCTATATCTGCCACCAGTAGGCAGTTCAAGTTGCTTTAGTTCATTTCAGTTACCTTTGTAAGATGGATGAAACCACTGAACAAGTTCTCTGACAATTCCACAGCCTGGCCAAGAAGTCTCGCAGCTGACATGCTGCAGTGACACACAACACAGTAAATCATTATAAAAGAAATGGTAGTGTATGAAAAGTGTGCCGACTTAATTAAGACGTTATAAAATGCTTAGCGTGAGATGTAAGTTTTGGACTGCTTTTGGTTGCACATACCTGAAGCCTTGCTGCCTCTGATAAGTAATCTACGCATGTAACCAGGTGCAATATCTGGGGCATTATTCAGGCAGGAATCGTCTTGTGCCAGACTTTTATTTTATTTTTTTTCCCCACTAGTAATATTTGCACATTACCATTTGGGATTCTTAATAGGGATGTGCTTTTGGTACATTTTTATGAACGTTAAAATGTATGCAACATTTAACCCTCATTAGCTTGTCTCTGATTACTTTGAGGGCTTTGTTATTCTTAATACTGCATATCATTACATGAAGGTTATCTTACCCTTGTGTGTTTAATTCATGTGCTGCTGCTCCTGTACAGAGCTTGATGAGTAAGCTTATTCACGCATCCCTCTCTTACTGTAGTGTTTCAGTGAGGCATTGGGCGAGTGATGGTACAGGGTAAGGCATTGGCAATAAAAGCTGAATGTTTTGCTCCTCATGAGCTTGTTTGACCTGGCATCTCATTTTGTCCTGTGGGTATTGACAGGGATAGGTCTTGTTTGTTTTTTTAGCATGTTTATTCCTGGAACCAAAAACTGGAGGACAACATATAATAGTGGCCCAGCACAAGGCATATCAGATACACTAGGGTCTACCATGCATCTCTGTTTGGTTGCTTCTAAGAAATGGTGTGAAGGGTTAATATGATAGGGTACAGAGTACAGAGCCATGACACTGACTTTAGTACAGTGGATGCGCTACTGCCATAATTACCATGCTTTGGTAAGCTATGTATTAGATTACAATAGAAACAAATAGGAGTCTTTTTGGTATGATATTGCTATGCTTGGCTCTTGACAGCAAAGTGTTTTGGTCCTTACTGAGGTCTTTTTAAAAGACATTTGAAGCTGTTTGGTACATACTGCACTCCAACCATGAGAGATAGGGTTTTACTGCTTTACTAAGAACACTCCCAATTCAGAACATTGATGGATCTATTTCCAGTTTAAGCATTTTGAATGCAGTTTTATCCGCAGGGACAAGCCCTTTTTTAATAATAATTTTCTCTAGCAAGCTTTCAGACAATCAGTAGCACATTTGCAGCATTCATGAACGCATCCTTGTTGTGGGACTTTGATAATTATTTCATAGAGAAAATCAAATCATAAAATGATCCTTGCATTTTAAATTTGGCATTAATCTGAATTTTTTGACTGAATCAGCATGGTGGCTAAGTCTACATGCTTGCCCTTTACTGGGTCCGAGACATACAATTAGAGCTGTAAATTAATATAAATTTAATGTAGCAAATGTGAGGAGGAAAGTGTTAGGTTCAGTACTACAGACATAAACAACGTTGAATTTGTAATAATTCAAAGTCATTTTGTGCCATATGAAGCACCTGCTGTGTTTTAATTAAGCTCCTCTAAAGCTCACGGCACCCTGAAGCTGCCTGTATGCCTCAGCAGGAGCTTGTACCTTCTGCACCTTCTGGATAGCAATTCAGTGCTTCTGAAATGCCAGAAACAAACAGCCACATACACTGAGCAGGAATGCAGAGCGTCCACGATTGTTTGCTTCTGCTAGCTGTGAAGCTGTTTTCCTTAGTTGACGTTGCAGTCAGAAAACTGAAGCAGACAGCTGCCTATACATCTCATACATCATGTTCACAAAATGGCGTGTTACAGGACATGATTAGGTGAAGGAATCACAGAGGTAGTGAGAGTTGGAGGAGCTGAAGATTTGGAGCACGGTAAAGCGAATAGTTTAATAATTTTATAATTGCTAAACATTTAATATTTAAACATGTATTTTTCATCTATATTTCCGGGGCTAATTCCAGGCCAGGATGCCCATTCTTTTGGCTCTGTATTCTTTATAATTATCAGTGTAATTGAGAAGGCACATTTCGGTCAATCCCGAACAATGACTTTACTGTGCTATGTGTTTGTAATAAATGACTTTGCCTCTGCTGTGTTGCAGTGATGCACGATGCCCATAGTGGACAAACTGAAAGAGGCTCTGAAGCCGGGTCGGAAGGACTCTGCTGACGACGGCGATCTCAACAAGCTCCTAGCGTCCTCCGCAAAGAAGGTGCTGCTGCAGAAGATAGAGTTTGAGCCTGCCAGCAAAGGCTTCTCCTACCAGCTGGAGGCACTCAAGAGCAAGTATGTCATCCTCAACCCCAAATCTGAGGGAGCGACAGGACAGAGGCCCACAGATGTGATCCAGATCAAAAAACAAGGTGTGTACTGCACAAGGCCAGGGTGGGCAGCAGTTGGGTATCTACGGCTATGTTGGTGGCTGTTATTGAGTACATTGCCTTGTGTAAGCAATTAGTAGCCCAGTATCCATAGAGTAACCCTTGTGTTGCTGTGTATTGGGTGGACTGTCATTGCTGTATTCAATCCACATGCTGTGTGACGGTATTTTAATTCACAGAAGACATGTTTACGGATGAAGATCTCGTATTGCCTGTGGATGATCAATGTTTCCCTCTGTGCAATGTCAAATGTGATATGACCAGGTTGTACACCATGAACCAGAATGTTATTTCCCTGGAAAAGATGTAGGTTAGCATCTGGCTAACAGTCTTGTTAGTGTAATTTAATTTCTTTGCTTGTCTGTAGTCTCAGAGAATGCGAGTGGGGGGCACAGCGATGGCATCCCTGCCCCTCACAAGATGCTGTTCCCGAGGAACAGGCTGTCCATGAAGTGGGAGCGAGTTTATCGGGTTGGAGCCGGCCTCCACAACCTGGGTAACACCTGCTTCCTCAACTCCACTGTGCAGTGTCTTACCTACACCCCACCACTAGCCAACTACCTCCTGTCCAAGGAGCACAGCAGAGCATGTAAGCCACACTACCTCATCTCTTCTCTACTTCTCTCTTGAACCTTGCTTCCAGTATTCCTAGATAGCTATGTGAATGGATTAGTGCATGTGATCCCGATTTATTGGGAGAATCTCCTTAATAATGAGATAGGGGGTTAAGATTAAAAAAAAATGAATCACAAACTTTGTGAAAAACTTGCCTTTGTCATTTGAGAAGTTTTTAATTAGCAGAAGTATTTATTTATTTATTTATTTATTTATTTATTTGTTCATTTTTTTGTTATAAACTGCAGATACATAGCTGCCCTGTTCCAATTGCAGTCTAACACAATTTGTGTGTCTGATAAACAAAGACAGCAACAACAACAATTGAGAAAGTGTTGTCTTGCTGCGTGCCTCACTTTTTAAAGCCTAGCTGCTTTTTTTTGTGCAATACAGTCTAACGGCACCTATGTCTTTCTATTTCAGGTCACCAGTCTGGGTTTTGTATGATGTGCATTATGGAAAACCACTTAATCCAGGCTTTCGCCAACACTGGCAACGCCATCAAACCAGTCTCCTTCATCAGAGACCTGAAAAGTAAGAGATGGTTTATCTTGTATAGAAATAAAATACTGTAATTTCAAAGATAGAAACAAATGTTGTATAATATATAAGAATCCATGCCTGTGCTGTCTATTTTTTCTATCTTTTTAATATCAGTAAATAGCATGTTTTTATGATACATGTGTAGAATCATTAGTATCACTGTGTAGGTCTCCTCTTGCTTCTAAATTCACTGCGCACCCTCTGGATTACAATTTGCAGTCTGCTGCATTTGCCTCACGTGATCCCCCTGCCCTTGTTGCATCTTGGAGCTGGCTGCTTCTTTTACTGTGGCATAAAATTAGATGGTAATCAAGATCTAGATACAAACAGAACAATAACGAAAACCAATACTTTCGCAGTATTGACACCTGCAATTCCGGAATGGCTGTAGAGCCCTCTGCTGCGATATGCACTGGTTTTGTAACTGGTGATTAAAGTTGACTGGTAAATGCACCACAGATTGTATTTTGCTGGCATTGCATTTTCTTGGATTGGGTTTACAAATTGACAAGGTCTTAATTTGTTTTCACTTTAATATTAACTGTGCAGTCATGGCTGAAATGTATTAGGTAGCAGAAGAGCACTAACTCCTTGATTTTATATTATTATTCTCAATGGTACAGTTCAAGATTTTTTTTTTTTAAATCAGATGCCTCCAGCAGATTTTGCTGTAGATTACTTTTGTAAAATGTTTTTTTTTCTTTAAGAAATTGCCAGACATTTCCGCTTCGGGAGTCAGGAGGACGCACATGAATTCCTGCGCTACACCATTGATGCTATGCAGAAAGCCTGCCTTAACGGTTACACCAAGTAAGTGACAAATTTTCTTCATTTGAAAGTAGTTCCTGAATTATTAAACTGCTTCATTTTACGCCAAGTGGAAAATTGTGTTGTTTTTCAAAGTACCAGAAACTGTATCCACGTACGTATCTTCCCTTTTTTATTTTTCAATTTCAGATTAGACAGACAAACACAGGCTACCACTTTAGTCCATCAGATATTTGGAGGTTACCTCAGGTCAAGAGGTAAGCGCTGTTTAATCATCAGCAATATATCATAATATTGCTTTTATTGCATGTTCCTTTCCAGTGATAATATTAATTGAGTAAGAGGGAGATGTAAATGATCTACAACCCCTTTATTTTCTTTGATCTCCCCCCTAGTCAAGTGTTCCGTTTGCAAAAGCGTGTCGGATACCTACGACCCTTATCTGGACATAGCGGTTGAGATCCGGGTAAGTGAGGCATTAGTGCGTGCAGATTCTGTTGCTAAAAGGACAGAGAGACCTGAACAGCTAGCTGGTGAATTGAAAACACCCTGAAGCAAAGAGGAATGAGCACTCTGCCTCAGAGACCTGCTCTACCTTTTCTGTACCCAGGTAATCTCCTTGGAAAATGTTATATGCAGTAATTCTCACTGATGCACCACATAGTAAATGCATACTTTTCATATTTTATCATGAAGATCTAAAAGTTGTGCCATACACTTGTGCTTACAGCTACGTAACCTATGTTAACTGATTCATTTTCCTGTGGAAATTCTATTGTTGCGGCTACAATTTGGTATAGTGTGGGTTTAGCAAAATAAATGTGTCCTTTTTGGATTGTAAAAGATGCTTAGTGTTTTTTTTTTTTTTAATCGAGCACATTGTAAACCTGGGTTATAGATGCAGTAAAACCTTAAGCCAGCCTTTTAGATTTAAAGAGCCGTTTTGTCTGTTTGCAGCAAGCTCCAAACATTGTCAGAGCTCTCGAGCTGTTTGTGAAGCCAGATGTCCTGATTGGAGAGAACGCCTATATGTGTGCAAAGTGAGTTCTGTGCAAAACTTTGAACATCCGAACAGTGTTTTCTGTTTGCTTACACATACTACACAAGGCATTGCTAGAAAAAAAACCCTCTTTGGCATTGCCAGGCTTCATTGCAACAACAAAATCCTTGTTTCTTGGCGAGATCCCTGACCAGTATTGGTCACTCTCCCCGTGCAAGATGCCCATGAACTTTATTTATTTATTTATTCATTTATTTTTTGAATACCGAATATCCTAATTTAAATGTTGGTGATACACATTTTCAGAGGTTTCTAAGAATGATTTGTGTAATGATTGAGGGATGCATGTTACCAATGGTAATAGCTGCTTGTAACATAAGAGTAGGACATATCTTTTTCTTTCTTTTGCATTTTTTTTTTGGGCGTGGAACATCAATTCAATTCCGACAGCAATGGCTAATTTGTATTCTGTGTTTCTGTAGTGTAGGAATGTTAGAAAAAAAAGTGTGATCTTAATTTGTTTATTTATTTTATGTCCTTTTTCTCCTCAGGTGCAAGAAAAAAGTGCCAGCGTCTAAACGGTTTACGGTTCATCGGCCGTCCAACGTCTTAACCTTGTCTCTCAAGAGGTTTGCGAACTTCAGCGGAGGCAAGATCACCAAGGTGAATGCGAGACGGATTTCTTAAACGAGATGCAATACCGTTTTGATTAGCGTATAAAGCACATAAGGGTCATTCTAGCTCAAGTGGACACAATTCTGGGGAGGTCGTTCTTCCATTAGGGGTTTATACCTGAGCCACATGTGATTAAGGAAATGGGGCCAGTGCAGGTGTGCATGCAAGTGAAGAGCTGTGTAAATGATGCAGCTCCACATGGTGAGTCGGTGGTAAAAATGCCAATTGTGGGCGATGACCTAGACGAATACCATTATCATTTAAAAACATGTTTCAAGTGCTTTCCAACCAAAAATGCACAAAAAGTATTGATAGGGGGAGTAAGCCCCATTGGTCCATTTCACCTGGAGTGACCCAGAAGGCAGTGTACAGATGGCTAAAATGTCGTTTTGAGTACAGATGGACACACATGAAGAGTCGGTTACTGCGGTTTCAAAATACATTGTAGGCTTTGGTTAGCTTTTTGATGTTAACAGTCACAGGGATAATGTAATTAGATCCGTTTCTGTTTCCTCAGGATGTTGGTTACCCCGAATTCTTGAATATCCGCCCATACATGTCCCAGAGCTCCGGGGACCCTGTTATGTATGGACTGTACGCTGTTCTGGTGCATTCTGGATATAGCTGCCACGCTGGTCACTACTACTGCTATGTTAAGGTGAGATATCCAAAGTAGGCTTCGTGTTATTGGGTGTTCAGGAACTTAATCTTTGCATGTTCTGTTTTTATGGACTTTTAGGGGATAATAGTTAATCACACACCTGCTGGGCTAGTTTATCCCAAACACGGCATGCTCAGCTCTCATACGGTTTGCTGGTTTTGTGCTTATTAACAGGTTGTGATGTATACTTATTTATTTAAAAAAAAAAAAAAAAAAAAAAAAAAGTCAAAACCATAAAAAACAATCAGCATTCTGAGGCGCTGTGTTACTACCATTAAGAGATACTTAGCTAAAGGTAGCTAAAGATAAAGCTGCTGTTTATTCCTCCTGCAGGCCAGCAGTGGACAGTGGTACCAAATGAATGATTCCGTGGTGCATGCCAGCAATATCAAAGTTGTTCTCAACCAGCAGGCCTATGTTCTGTTTTATCTAAGGTAAGGGTATACACAAAATCTGGTTTGTTTTTGTGTCTGGAAAACTAAAAGAATGTGTCATGTGTCTTTATTTATCTGCATTGTGAGACGTTGTGCTTCAAGATTTTGTCTTCATATTTGGTACTCCTTTTTTTTATTATTTCTATAAAGAATCCCAGATTCAAAGAAGAGCTTGGATGGTCTCGGGTCTAAGCAGAGCTCAATCCAGTCTGGTAGGAACAGCATGACACCAGAACTAACAAAGAAATCCCCTCTTAATGGAACTCTTTCTTCACCGCAAGTAGGGAAGGTGAGACCATGCAGCATGTTATAAACATACATAACATCATTAAGCTGCATTTGTACTCTGGATTTATTATAAATTTACTATAGTGTCTACTATATACAGTTGATAGTGTAGGAGTATGCCGTCTCTGCTTTGTAATTGTTTCCGATATTAAAGTCTTGCTATGACTGTAGGCTATAAACTGCTTTAAAAAAGAAACCCATAAAATCAAACTTTATTGCTTGTAACAAAGTTGTAATATAATTTCTATTTCAAGGTAGCTGGGCTGAACTTACCTGTATTACATGTTGGTCGAAAATGTGGCAAAAGGAGCTGACCCTAGCTATAACATTTAGTCAGCTAGACTGTACTTGGTGTAGTAACATAACCCCCAGCTACAAGGCAGCCTAAATAGTCATCAGCAGATGAAGTCCTCACATATAACAACATAACATTTTTTTTTTTTTTACAATTATATGAACAAATACATTTTCTGTTTTAAATATATGTCTTCTTTGATTTTCTCAGAAACTGGAGTCCCCGCAGTTGAGGAAGATCCAGGCTACTGATGGAGTTGGTATTCCGGTCCCCCGTAACGGCACCAGCCAGTCCCCGAAGCTCTCGCAGGGCTCCCAGTCCCCCAGGACCCCCTCCAAGCCTTCCAACGCCCCTGCTGTGATCGACGAGCCGATGAAAAAGGTGAAGAAGCCATCGCCGCCACTTCAGGCACGGGGCAGTCATGGGCCGGTTGTTAATGGTACCGGTGGAGGCAGGCCTGAGAGCGACAAACGATACGGGTCTGAGAGCCGGGGCCTGGCCATGTCTACCTCAATGAAATCACTGTCGGAGGCAACTGCAAAGGGGCAGGATCAGAAGGTAAAGACTATTGACATTGCAGGCTGCTCCTACCTGGAGGTCTGCTGTAAAATGCGTTTGTCTTCTTTTATACTATCATGTGTTCAAAGACCTTTGGTTAATGTGGTGGTGGCGGCTGCTGCTTCTGCTGCTGTGACATCTCTAGGTAGAGAGATGAATAAGTACATTAAAGGAATATGTAAGACAGACTTGCCATGTCATGCCTCGTGTCTTTTTGTGTCTTTGTTTTGAGTGATTGTGTCGAGTTCGCTGCAGACCATTTATCAACTTTATTTAGTCTGAGTCCTTAAAATTAAAGTTTGGTGCACTGTGTAAATAATTGCAGAAACTGCTAAACACTTACGGGAGGTAGTCTTTTTACAATAACTCAATGTTAGATGTGATGTGACTTGCAGGATTTGGACCCTGGTGAATCCCATCGCAAGGAGAAGGGGAGCCCTCGTGGCATTCCCAATGGAGACACCCCCACAAGGAACTGTTTGAACGGATTTCAGTCAACCAGTCGAGGGACACCAACCCACGCTGCCACCAATGGCAAGGGAGCTGATCTGAGTGGTACAGAGGAGCAGAAGATGGTGGTGAAGTTAAAACCCCAAGCCCTGATGAACGTCTCCTCCGAACCCACCAGCACCATGTCGCCCCCGCCTGCCAAGAAGCTGGCACTCTCAGCTAAGAAGGTGAGAGTACACTGTGGGCTTGCAGCAGCGCCTCTAGTTGTCCAGTACCCAAGGCAGAATGAAAGATAGAACCTCTTGGGCTAAACGGTCTGTAGACACAGTCCCTGAAAATATGACTACAAAAACAAAGCTGTCAAAACGTGCTGTTACCTGGACTGTTTTAAGGGTACTTGAGGGCCAGAGCTGAGACCCACAAGTATTGTTCATAATAAATTAGGTTTTTATTTTTGCATTCAACTGCAATGCAAAAATACCTAAATATAAAACAACACTGGAATTGGTGAACAGCTTCAGAAACTACATCAATGCTTGTAGTGTATTATTTTCAATCAGGTTTAATTTGATGTTCTAAAAACTATAAACATTCAGAGTTACGCTAGTTCAACCCGGTTTAATCATTAAGACATTTTTATTGCATATTCTCACAAGCTGTGAGCTGTGCCGCTATTGTCTTTTTAACTGAAGCTAACAACCGCCTGTCGTGTCTTTTTGTTCAGTGAGAGTTGTTTTCGTATTTCTTAGCCTGCTTTTTCAGTCTTGCTTTCTACGTTTTCTATCCTTTCGTTCTAACCATTTCTGATTATTCTCTGTCATACCCTTTTCTGTTTGTTTTTTTATTTTCCTTTTTTTCTTTTTATTTCCTTTTGTCTTATTTATTTTAATTTTTTTCACATTCATGGATGCGGTTTTTTTTAGACCACCAAGTTTTTATTTATGTCAATAACTGCAGGCGGACAGCTCCCTCCAGACACCGAGCGGCAGTGAGCCTCAGTTCTCTCCACGCCATCCGTCCAGCAATCCCCCTCATCCAGTGAAACACCAACACCTCACCTCCTCATCGCCAGCACACAAGAACAGGTATTTAGTCCCATAAGAGACTCCCTAGAACACTCGTCTCCTGAGACAAACAACTTCTGAGTTCCAGAGATGCTGCTGAGAATTCTGGTAGTTTCTGCTTTGCTGTCTCATAAGTTGTCTTGGCATAGTACAGTTTTATTTCGATTCTACTACTGCTACAAGTACACCCAACTATACATAGTACAGTGCCAAGGCAGTCATTTTATTGAGGGGTTCTGGGTACGCTATTTATTTACGGCATCAGAGCCCTGAGAGATTTTGATTTATTAAAGCTAGTTTACATAATCTATTCTATTAGGGACTTATAATTGAGAAAGTTTTCTTAAAGAAGCTATGTATAAAAGTAAAAATCCAGTTTAAAAGGACACTACGTCACATAGGCCTACATTTTCTAAAGAGTTAATTGTTTTCATCGTATTATATGTTTTATGTTAAGTTTTTTTTTTCTGCTTGGATGCTTTTTTACCATTCGTTAACTATTCCAGCAAAAACTTCCCCTGAAAAGAAAATCTGCCTTGGAGTCTTTTCAGAAGCTTTTTTTTTTTTCTGGGATAGAAGTAAGCATGGAAAATGATCTTGGCAGAAACAATAAAAGAGAATTGTACAGAACCAACATAATAGGATATTAGTGGCAATAAATAGTGCAAGGAACGCGTTATGTGGTTGATTAGTGTATACAGTACTCCTGGCGTTCACATGTTCCTCTTCTCTTGGCAGGGTTCTCCCATCCCATTCTCTCAAATTGCAGACTCCATCTAAATTAGGATTAGGCTCTGCATGTAGTAATAGTAGAAACCCCAAGAAAATGTCAGTTTCCTTTGAATCTGATTCACTGAACTCGCAGCGGCCCTCTTCCTCCCACCTCAACGGATTTGCAGCCACAGCTATGGTGCTCCACAGCCCATCTGGCCCTGACTCCAAGGCACCAGTCGAACCCGGGACTGCTTCAGAAACTCTTCCCGCTGGTACCTTGGAGCCTGAATCCAGCCTTAACCGCAAAAGAAAAAAGAAGAAACATAAACGCAAATCAGAGGGAGTGGGAGAGGAGTGCCCACCACCAGAGCCTGAGGTATCTGCAGAGGCCAGCTGCGAGGAAGCGACAGAGGTCCCTCACAAACAGAAGAAGAAAAAGAGGAAAAGGAGGAGGGACGAGGAGTCAGGGGCAACGGACCCTCTCAGGACAAGCGTGCACACTCACCTGGAGGAGAAGGAAGAGGACTGGAGTCTCGCTGGAGCATGGAGCATCACTACGTGCACACAGCACAGTGAGAAAGGTGAGCCCGAACACACGGCCAGACAGGGCGACGCTTCAGGAGAATCTACCTTGCACAGTCCTGGAGGAACGGCAACGAGAGTCAAAAAGAAGAAAAAGAAGCAAAGCGAGAAACACAGAGAGACAACTGTAGAAGAAATGGTTCCAGAGCCTGTGTTGGAAAGGTGCGGTTTCATTCCTTTCATCATGTGCTTTTTTCAATAATGGATGTTTTTAGGGAAGTAAAAGCATGCACAAATATGTTCTCATGCCCATGTGTTTTTTTTACCTGGCAAGGGTGCTATACTGTCCTTGGTCACTGTAGGGCTAGTCACTTGGGTGGAATGCTGTAAGGCATTTTTTTTTTTATGAATTTTGACCTAATGTGACTTTCCCGTTCGTTTCCCTCACTAGCTCGATACTGGAGGACCAACAACCAGCAATGAACACGGATGAACTGACAGAATCAAAAAAGAAGAAAAAGAAGCACAAAAAAGAAAGGGAGGACAAAATCAAGGAAAGGAGGAAGAGAAAGAGGAGTGTGAGTGACGAGGAAGATGCTGGTTTCGATCCCATTCCAGTGGAGCACACTGTTAACGGGGAAAGAGACAGAGAAGCCAAACAAGGTACAGAAGTGGCTTCCGACACCCTATTAGACATTTAAATGTACCTTTTTTTAAATCCAGTTATGCCAAGATGATACTTTTTGTTTCCAGTGATGGTCTGCTTCTCTGTTAGCTACGAGGAGCAAGGATTTGAAACTTTAAACTGTAAGTTGAAACAGGAAATCTTAAGGTTTGCAAGCTGCTGGTGTGTGTGTTTTTCCCCCTTCCATATCAAGGTTTCATAGACAGATCACATGTTCCTTACACTAGATTTAAATAAACCACAGCTGTAGCTTGTTTCTCTCACTGCAATACAAAGTAAAATCTTGCATTAACCAGACATGTCGTGCAGATACTGGAAACCAGGTGTTCTCGTTAAAGCAAGATCCTTTCCTATGAAGGAAAACAACAAAATCCACAGCAAACATGACATTCATGAAAGTGGCTTTCACACAACCATCCGGTAGCTTTGCGGTCAATTTATTCAGCGCCTGTCAGGCGCATTGGGTCTAATTTATTTTCACACAAGCTGTTTATTTTATACGCGCTGTTTAAAAGTAATTTTATTCACAGTAAAACAGGATTAAAAGGCACCGCATATCAAAAGGACACTCGGTACTGCATTTCCAGACCTGCCCCGCTCCTTGTTTGCTGTATTTATCACATCTCTTCATAGTAGTGCATACTGATAAATCATCTCCTGATCACTCGATTTATCACCAAACTCCTCAATAATGCTATCCAAGTTATTATTTATTACTTTAACATCTCAAAAAGCTTGGCAAATGTCAGTGATTTTCTTTGAGCATTGGATGCGGAAGCAGCTGTCTTGTTTGTTTATGTCTGTGGTGAAGGGACCATGCGTATTGCTCAGATCCGCCTCACGGTTTTCTTTTTCGGCTTCTATCGGCCTCTCGGCCATTGAAAGCTTTTCTCGTCCGCAAAGGGTTAAACTCTGGACATGCGTAGAAACTATATATTTCAATGCCTGGTTTGTTTTTTTCCACAGCTGCAGTCTTCGTTTGGGACAGCCAGGTTCAGGATGGTTATAAACGTACAGTGAACGCTCCCACGTCGGAGAGCACTTGCCCAGCTCCAAAGCCTTCTAGTCTTGCCTGGGATGGCAAAAAAGGGTCCAGTGTGGTGGATGAGCTTCTTAAACACTCCATGGATAAGGCATATGGAACAGAAGGTAGTTGTGACTAACATATAAGACTGTTTTGAAACTGCAGTTGGGTCTGCTACGGTAGTGTGAGTTCCTTTTCTCCCTCAGTACAGGGACACAGTCAGTTTAGAAGTAAACTGGCAGGACAAACTCTCACACACAGAGAGTGGTGGGTGTATGGAATGGGTTGCCAAGCCTTGTTGTTGTTGCTGATTCATTGTGGTCCTTTCAAGAGCCGTCACATGCTTTTCTGTGATCAATTAGGGTTTTTTTTTTTGGTTTTTTTGGGGGGGGGAAGTTAAACAGCTTCGATTTGGTAAGTTTACTTAACTTTGTAACTCCTTCCCCACGTGCTATAGGTATGGTATCAAGAAAATCAGCACTTACTGTGGAAGATTGTTACTGTTTTTAGTCATCCTCCTAATTTCCATTTTTTTTCTTTTCTTTTCTTCCTCTTCTAGTCCTGACTTGGGAGGGGGCTCTGTCTGCTGTCAGCCGGGATGCTATTGAGGATGCTAGATCTGCTAAAAACGACACTGTGATTGATGAATGGGACGAAGATTTTGACACCGGAAAGGTGAGAGGTGCCAGACGACCAGCCTTTTATTGTCCAGTCTTCATTTTGTGCTGTTACTTGTTGGCTAAAATGTACTCTACCCTCCTTTTTTAATATTCACAACGCCTGCAACACAAGTGCTGCTAGTGAAAAGAACTGGTTAAATAAAATACATAAAGGCAGCTAAGTTTTATTTTATTCATTTTTTTTGGTTCATCAGGTTAAGAAAATTAAATTTAAAAAGGAGAAAAAGAGAAACTTCAACGTCTTCCAGAAAATGCAGACCCATCGTAATTTCTGGTCGGCCACCCATCCAGGGAAGTTTGCCAGCCTCGGTTACCGATACTGAACTGGGAGGTTCGGGTGAGTACAGAAATAAATCCACAAGTCATGGTATTTTTATCCTTTCCCTTTGGGTAGCCTTCCCTTTACAGCAGTAATAAAGTCAGATGAGCGCTTCGACAAGGTGTCTTGTGTTCCAGGAAATAACACTGGATTGCAGTAAGAGTTTATTATTCCCCTGAAATTAAATGCTTCCTCACTGCATGTATTCCAGTGATGGATTTATTTATTTATTTATTTATTTATTTTAATTTAGTATTCACCAATTGTTTTTTATCGTTTTCTCCCAATTTAGAATAGCCAATTATTTTGTAGGCTCAGCTCACCGCTACCACCTCCGTGCTGACACGGGAGCAGCGAAGACAAACACACGCTGTCCTCCGAAGCATGTGCCATCAGCAGGCCGCTTCTTTTCAGACAGCAGACCCACCATGCAGCCACCTCTGAGCTACAGTGTCGGAGGACAACGCAGCTCTGGGCAGCTTACAGGCAAGCCCGCAGGCGCCCAGCCAGACTACAGGGGTCACTGGTGCGCGGTGAGCCAAGGACACCCTGGCCGACCTGTGCGCTGCCCCCTGGGAGTGCCTGTCCACGGTCAGCAGTGGAATAGCCTGGATTCGAACCGGCGACGTCCAGACTATAGGGTGCATCCTGCACTCCACGCAGAGCACCTTTACCGGATGCGCCACTTGGGTGCCCCCAGTGATGGATTTTTAAAGTTATTTTTTTGTGTCCCTACAGGTAAAACATATACCTTTAAGAATATGGAATAATGAAGGGATCATACAGGGATTCGGCAACGAGCATCTGTAGAAGATTTTGAGTCTCCTCCATGCGATGCAGTGAATGTGAAAATCAAACATCATTGTCATTATCCTCCTCCGTGTCTAATGCTGTCTGGAGGCCTGAAGCTTCTCTGAACCAAAGGAAGGCTGGAAGCCATAAGAGGACCGTACTGAACTGTAACTCACTGCGTGGCATGCCAGCCAGCCGCTGCTGTGAAACAGTGTGTACAAACTGCTAGGTGCAGGGGTTCATTTTTGATTAAATTCTATTTTGACTCTGGGTCTGTTTTAGTAGAATGTATACCAAGTACAAAACCACTTCTTTACTATTCTGCTATCTTTATATTGAAGAATATATGAACACAGTAGTGGTTCAGTGGTAAAGCCGTAATGTTTTAGTGGCTTGTACTAAATAACTGTAATTATAAATGTATATGTTTGGTTTTCATAGTCCTTAACAATTTGTACTTATTATGTATACAACTTTATAGAGGATGTGGGTGTTATGAGTTTAGTTGCCCATTTTAAAAAAGGAAATACAATATTGTAGTTAAAATACTGAAAATCTAGTATAACGGTTGGTATTGAGAGGGGATGGTCCTCTCAATATCAGTCTCACTCGGTCTCCTCTCTATCTGCTATTGCAGATAGATAAAGCAGCATTGTGGTTTTCGAAGGACTAACATTTACACAATGCAATGCAGAAAAGGTGATCTGGTGAATGCACAAAAAAGGTGTTCTGATGAGACAAGCAGTGGAGGAGCTTATCGCCCCCCAGTAAATTAATTAATATGGTGGATAAAAAAAAAAAAACGTGTTTTTTAAAAGGATAACAATGCCTTCTACACAAGTAACAAGGAGACTGGATTTCTTAAAACTCAAGGGGAGTTCTCCTACTTGAATATGTTGTTGGCAGGCATACACACACACATATCCACACTGTCTCAATCTGTATTTCAGACCAGATTATAATGATTTTATTTTAATAGTAGTACCAGGCTTGATTGATAGAATCACCTCCAGGGCTGTTTTTTTTTTTTTTTTAATTTTGCATTATATTGTGACCAATGAAATATAAAGGTTGATTATTTTTGATTGGGGAAAATGTAGATAGAAAGTAACCTTTTAAGCTATTTTAAACCAGACCAGAGTTGAAGATTAATTTAAACAATCTCTCTGCCCTGTGCCAGTAATCAATATTATAAATAAAAAAATAGAACAGGAATACTTTTGAACAAGCCTGACTTTCCAGTGCTGGTTAGAACTGCTCTCAGTAAAGCTTTCCCAGAACTATGTTGTACTGCTAGTCTGCTGTGTATTTAAACTAACATGAATAAAATAAAGTACATGGCAGCTAATGATATTAATAATATTAATACAACACTCTGCTGTGGTGTTTTAAAAAATGAACTCGGGGGTAACAAGAAGCGGTTTATAAACACAAACATAGTTCCTGAAAGAAGAAAAAAGAATGGGATTCAGCATGCCGAAACCCAAATGTAGAATATTTGCAGGGCTCTGTTTGTATCAAATAGAATGGGTTGCTGTGGGAGACTGCTGAAACTTTACTGTAGTTTCTTTTCATACTTGCACCAGGGTTACCTAATATTCTGGAGGCTGGCTGGCAGTAGAAGTGGCATACATTTCACACAGTTCCACCCATTGTAAAAGCTGTGGCCATCCACTCTGCACCCTTTTCAGTGGTATTCAGTAAGAACAAAAATAAACCTCTGAAACCTGTTTCATTTTAATAACCAGATTTCAATTTAAAATTGCTCAGCTATCTTATGAGATTTGTGTTGTTTTTTTTAAAGTTGTGGACAGACTGGAGTAAGTAGATAAAATGTGCATATCTAGTGGCTGTGGTCTGAAATACAAACCTAGTGCAATACAATCCAGCTTGAGACTTGAGTGCAGTATGCAGTGGGCACTGCCGAGTGTATCATTGTGCCTCCCTTTCCCCTACCACTACCGGAGTGGTGCTGGGTTGCAGAGCTGAGACTAAGCACACAGCTGGCCATAATATCACACTGCGTGTGAATCCTCTTTTTATAGCTCTGCGTACAATATGTTTTTAAAATGGCATGATTTTTGTGACAGCTCTGAGCTTTCTCACTTTTTTTTTTTTTTTGGATTACTTTTCATTTTTGCATTGATCTACCTCCACTGCTTGTGGTTAATCTAGTATTTGCAGGTCAAGCCCCTTGACTTGATTTATTTATTGAATTGCTCAGAACATACCTGCGATTGTATTCCGCTGTACAAATTTCATTATGTGCTCTGCAGTTTGACATACCAGGAGTTCTCTTCATAGTGCAGTTTGGTCCTATTCATCCACTATTGGTGTATAGTGAGATCCTGTTTTAAGGAAGTGTGTGTGTGTGTGTGTATATATATATATATTTGTCCCCACCTCTACTTTCTATGCAAATTCATTGTCTGACCATCAAACAGGATACCCTTAAACAAGCGGGCACCTCAGGAAAACGCTTCATAGTTGATTTTACTTTAATAAGTTGCTTCATATGCTTCCAGAAATTCTGTTTTGTACCTGTAAAGAAAAAAGGATGAGGGGGTCATATACTGTGTCGTTGAGATCACTTACTATTCCCTAGTCTTTTAAATAACCAATATGTAAACCTATAAATACCTATATATAATATATGTATAATTAGAAATAAAAGATGGTCTTCCACTGTCTGATGTTTCAGATTTATAGTTTAAGAAAGATTGAGTTGATACATAAACAATAGTATCAAAATGCTTTGGTAGTATTGGATATGTACAGTACACTTTTGTGCTTCCAGTGTAATCCACACTATAGAGTAAAACATCCCAAATGGATTACATTTTTTTAATGTTTAAATTATATATATATATATATATATATATATATATATATATATATATATATATATATATATATAAAAACCTGTTTTAGTCGCAGGTTGTTGGATTGTAAAACTTTAGAGTTTAGAATTTATCTGTAATTCGATTTTGTCAAGAAATGTTTCATATCGTAATATGGTTACTGTAGTGAATACAGTACAATGGGATAGAGAGACATTACTATCGTACTGTATTATAGAGTTTATGAATGTTTCATGTGGAAATATCTAAAAATATATTGAGATTTGATTTTTTTTTTTTTTTAAACAGAAGATTCTGGTTTAAAGCTCCTATATATCATATTTGCATATACGGTTCTGTATTTTGCACCATGTTTTCTGACCAAGGAGTGACCTTTAGAGACTCTGAATAGGAAAACAAAACAAACAAAAAAAGGTGCAATAAAGTTGTCCATTTTCTGAGGTCTGGTTTTCCTTTATTTATTTATTTGATTTATTTTTCTGGAGATCTGGCCTTGTTGCTTGGTGGCTTGCACGGTTTCACCAGAGCTAGATCCTTCCTAGTAAATTCCTAATACAGTACAGTATAGTTCCACTGACACAAAGGTCCTAGGCTACAGAGGAATCTACAGGTCAGTGCTATAGAAGCTGGCCCCTGTATCCATAAATGCCTAAAAAGCTTCACCGAAACCCAGCCTTGTATCCATGCACCAAGCTCAAGGAACTGTTTGACCATGGCACACTGCTGCGTATAGTCAATTTAAAAGGTGCCTCTTTTTAACATTGAGAAACTTGTCTGCTAAGAGACAGTGTGTTCTTCACTCGATTGGTCATCTCCTCTGCGTGTTCCACTGGGACTCTATAGAAAAGTTAAAGCCATCACCAGCTGCTGTGATAGCAATACAAGTGAACATTTCCGTCGCTGCTGATTTTTTGCGGTTAAAGTCAGCAGAATTCACGCCCCTCTTCCTTGTATCTTGGCGGGAGTCCCTGTGAACAAGGTGATATTCTATCGACTGCAGTCTTTCTGAGAAACGGAGATAACGACCAAAAGCATCTGTTGCTGGAAATGGGGGGTACACAGTGTTCATCCAACCCCATGCCTTGCTGCAGCCAGTGCAATTATGCCTTGACCATGTGCACTACCCCCCTCACGACTCTGGTAAAAGCACAGAATGCATTCAGACGATTTCTTCTGCAGGTGCCAGAACAGTTTGTCACCATTTAATATCTGTGGTTGATTAGTCAATGCACCTTCAGTTTTAAATTGTCAGCTACAGCACTGCAGCACAGCTTAGAGTCCAGACAACAGCAATACATGTTTCGGGTCAGTAGAATTATGCTGGTGGGAGAATCGCTGTACTGTGTTATAAGGAATGAGCCAGCAGTTGAGACTTTTATTTATTTTCGACACATAGAAAAAAAAAAAATCATAATATTAAAGTCTCGTTTACTGACAGCACTATCGTTCGTTTCCAGTTTAAGAAATTCTTTTTTCCAGCAGATGTAAGAGATGACAGAGAGTAGAAGCAAGTTAAAATTACCAAAGAAAACAACTGAAGCCGAATTAAACGTATTGAATAAAGCGACTATGCCAAAACTACAGAAATCCAAAATGTGTTTTTTTTTTTTTCTCGCACACTACAGTATAGAATTATAAAACATTGGTTATTGTTTTTATTCCCTGTGTAGAGTAGGTCACGTGTCTGAAGTAAAGATGCCACGCACTCCTGTAGCTTCAAAATTCGATGTGACGTTAAGAGGAACGAGAGCCCCCTAGCGAGCACAGACTGAAGTTTAGCAAGTGAAAGAGCGGATAAGGAGCGCAGCGAAGGGAGAGAGAGAGAGGGAAGGAGGGAGGGAGACAACGACCAAGGTAGAAGTCTGCTGCTGGTATCCAGTGACAGGAAGAGGAGAGGATACAAAAAACGACAGCAGCATGGAAGAAGACAGCTACGGTCAGTACAACACCTATTACAGCACCTACGGTTTTATAATAATTTATAAAAAGCATTGCTGCATTTCGAGTTTTATATAAAAAAAAAAAAAAAACGAAACAAATAGTCAATTAGCAGACTTTAATTATGTGTGTGTTATTTGGATTGGCATGGGAGCAGGATGCTATTTGCTAATGATAGGAAACGGTGTACTATTATAAAGGGCAGACTCGGGCGATGCTACTGACTGTACTGGTCTAGCACACTGCTGTGTTGCCAGCTGCCACGCTGGTGGGATATGGTCCAGGGATGCAGACCCTGTTTTGACCTTCGTGTCTATCAACATTTTTCATCCGTTTGAGTGCAAAGTAAGGCAGAGATAAACAAAAACGCGTGTACAGTAGGCTACGAGTGCTGTGCAGTAATGTCATGTTTTTATAAGTGAGGTGGTGGCTACAGACTACAGTACATAGGCTGAGTATCCTAAATAATCAAACAAGCGTGTGTCGAAATGCGTTTCCCCCCTCGCTTTATTCACCGCTATGGTATTGATAGTTGTTGCACATTTTTAAGACTCGGAGAGAACTTTGTTGATGGATGTTCTGCCAGTGTTCTTACCGTATCTCAACATTTCGCGAGCAAGAATGGTTTGCTAATGTCGCGTTTATTAAAAACCCGCAAAATGCAAGTGCCGTGAAATATATTATTTATACATGTGTCGTACATTAAAAGAAAAAGAAGCGCAAACGTGTATTGCAGCAAAAACGGACCTTGAAGGCCATTAGCGAAATGAAGTTGCCGCAAAAAAATCCTGTTTTACAGTAGCTTGGAACTTGGAACTACCATATCAAGTATACTAAGCAACTGAGAAAGCAGTGGAAGAGCAAGGTGCTATCCGTATGTCACAACAAAGAGAAAAATAGGTTTGCACAAGGATGTTTTTAGAGAGGTGTGAGCTGGTTGCTGGTTTTTTTTGTCTTCTGCAGGAAATCCTGTGTTTTTTGACAGTTTGTTGAGACGCCTTTCTCAAAGGATTTATTGACAAAAAAGCCTTTTATTTTAAGTTTTGTGTTTTTTATGTTGATTTGTTCGCCTTATCATTAAGTTGCTGAATCAAAACTGAGAAGTGGCAGGAAAAAAATTCACATCAAACTTGTTTTGTTTTTTATTCATATCAGTCATTCACTCTGTATCTTCCCAGAAATAACTCATGTTAATGTGAGTCAGGTCGAAACTGCAGTGCATGCTTTATGTACTGTGTAGCTGTGTAACCATATTGACTGACTTGGAAACTGTTCCTATATTCTCTGTTTTATTGTCTTACTGTTCTTAGTCCTACTAATCCAGTAATAATGTTTCTTTAGGAGAGCGAGGCTGAACATTATTAGCATGAACTAGTAATAAGTGTTACTAAACAAATGTTATTACATGGACTAGTCTATATTCTCAAAACAGAATTATATATATATATATATATATATATATATATATATATATATATATATATATAATGTTGGCAACTTGCTTATTGAGCAAGCTTCCGTTAATGAAGTTAATAAGAGGTAAGAGCCCTGGTTATCACTGCTTTTACACACAAGTGAGGCTTACAGAGCTCCGAGGGGCTGTACCATTGCTCTTCATCTTTCTTGAGCATGAGATACACAAGCACCCAATTAATAGAAGAAGAAGAAGGAGGAGGAGGAGGAGGAGGAGGAGGAGGAGGAGGAGGAGGATGTATTTTAAGGTCCTCTCTGTTCCGGCTGCTTTTTAGAGTGTAAAGATGCTGCTGTCCCCATTGCCTCGACCCATTGTCACGCAAAAAATGGTCCCCCTCGAAACAATTTTCATTATGAAATCTAGTCCCCACCCCCCACACAAAATCCGGTCCCCCTCATGGAAAATGTACCCCCCATTATGAAATTATGGGGAGGGGAGGGGGTAACCATATTTATCTGACACAACAATTGCCTGTTATTGCAAGAGAACAAGAACATAGTCTCCTAAACATTCTTGATATGTGTGCAGTGTTTAGTAAGGCTTTATTAAACTGTATAACCCTTACTTTGTAACCACATTAAGACTGTATTATTATGGCTACAGTGACTTTCTGCTTGCTGCATTCATAACACAGCAGCTTGTTATGAATCCCTCCCTTGTGATGTCGTTTCTTAGTATGACCCATGCTTTCAGAACACAGTCATCAGATCCCGATGATGTCATCATCACTCCTGCAGAGGCAGAGGCACGGTTGCTCGTATTACCAGCAGGACAGGCGCAGGGACATTCCCCAGGGATCTACACCTGCTCTCAAGAACAGAGCGTCATTGAATCTATACAGCACACTCATTTTAGCAAAAAAAAAAAAATGGGTGGTTGGGGTGGGATCATTTGTGTTGTCCAATGACCATGCAATTCTAAAACACGCTATCTGTGTGTGTGTGTGTGTGTGTGTGTGTATATATATATATATATATATATATATATATATATATATATATATATATATATATATATACTGTATACATTCAGTATGGTGTTGGAAATACATACAGGTGTCACACAATGGGTTTGATTTACTAAGATTTTACTTCAGTGCAAAGGCTTCTCCATAATTGAAAAAGCTTTCTTTTTTTTCACTTGGCAAAAGTGGAGCAAACTCTGCACTGGAGCAAAGAGTTAGTGGAGTTGGCTGAACATCCTCACTTTACAATTGGAAGAGTTACGTTTAAAAGGCTAATAGTCTTATGATGTGGAGAGCGAGAGACCGAGATAAACATCACATTATCCAAAGAGTATTCACTTCCCAGGGGGCACAAACAGATCAATAGCTGCAATGCAATTCAAGAATGGGTTGCTAATGTACTGTACCTATCAATCCAGAATGTGTCTAATTTACAGCACTCCTGTGCTGTGTAAATAGTAAGGAAATGGTCCCTATATACACTACAGTGGTGTTTTATATTGTATGATCCCTTACTGTTTACACCATTGATATTAATACAGCCCATTATAGGATTGCATTGTATGATCCTATTCTTAGTCTTTCATTTTTATCGCTTTTTACTGGCGAACTCTAAACCCTAACCCCATTCGTTACTAACAATTTTTCCCTGGGCAAAACCAAGGTAGTTGCAGACTGATTTACGGTTGTAGTGCTGTAACCCAGGAAGGATGTGCTTTATGAGCAGCAGTGGTGTAAATAGTTTTTCCTTCCACCATGGTGTGTGTGTGTGTTTCTGTCCTGCACTGTGCAGTGCGTGCCTGTACAGAATGGATATACAGTATAGCGTGCAGCTGATCGGTGGAGCTCTTGTAAACCTGTGCAGTAATGATTACAGAACAAGGCTCCCGTCTTCAGAGGAGCAGCAGGTCAATACACAGCAGGGGAAAGGAACTGAAGAATGTATTCATGGACACCAGGGACCAGCGAGGTCAGTGAGGGGGGGCGGGGGAAGAGGAATGAACAATAGGGTTCCAAATCCCAGAGGGAGAGAGACAGGGAGGAGGGTACAGATATCCCATAAACACACACCCATCCCATAAACACACGCCCATCCCATAAACACAAGCCCATCCCATAAACACACGCCCATCCCATAAACACACGCCCATCCCATAAACACACGCCCATCCGAGAGCCTTGATGTCTTTGTTGACGCCCGGTGTGTACAAAGCAGGACATGTGCTAAGAAATAATAATAATAATAATAATATATCATTCAGTCTTTCTCATTCATTCTAAATGTTAGGCTTGACTTGATATGCACTCCTCCACATCTTGCTGTTTTCTCAGGCAATATAACTCCATAACTGTTTGTGCTTCGTGAATTCACATATTTTAACAGACAGGGAAAGCTGTGCATGCTAGCTTAGATTATGTTCTACATATATATATGTGATGTGATGTGTGAAAATGTTAATCTTGTATCGTAAACAACTTCTAAAAAGACTCATGCACGGTACCATTTGTGGCTCCATTTCTCTTACTATTTAAAATTAATAGTATATGTGGCCTATTAAAGTCATAATTAGACAATCACTAATTTTCCCAGTCTGGCAATTTTCCAAGAGTTTCAGTTCCAGTGGTTTGATTTCATCTGCATAACAAGTCAAAACAGAAGCAGTGGGGTGTTCTAATACATTTGCACACCGTTGTGTCAGAGTCGGAATCCAAGCCTGACCTTCCAAAGCGACCACCACGTGTTTTGGTGAGGGCAGTGTGGAGGTGCTTGGAACAGCTTCAAATGTCAATTGTCTTTGTTTTTTAAGGCAAACATTTCCCATGCTGCATTCAATCACTGAAATACGTCTCAAACGCTGTGAGTGGTACAGAAAGATATCCAGTGAGTGAATGCTTTTTAATATTAGCGACAATTGAAATAAATAGCCTAAAAATACATGCAAGCACTTGAATTCAGTGACCGTGGGCTACGTTTGAAAGCTTTGGAACTTTGTAAATGGTGATATAATGGGCCATTGGAGCAAATGGCTTTGTGAATCGCCTACACATCGTTTAATGCATCATGCCTGCATTCCATACTCGCAAAAGAAGACATTTAAAACATATATATATATATATATATAAATTTCTGCCCATAATTAGGGTGACCTGATGTCCCAGTTTGACCAGGACCATCCCCAACTGTCCCGCTGTCCAAAGATTTGTCCCGCTATTTAAAAAAAAAGTCCTAGTTTTCTATGCCGCCAGACAGCTTATGTTACTTATGTTTCTGATTAAAATATAGTTTCAGAATTGTATTTTTCATATTAAATTAAATGCAAAATAGTGCAAAAAAGTGGTTATAACATGTAGTTAAGCGTGGCCATGAATTGGAAAGGGAAGGTGCAGTGGTTTGCACCAGAACAGGGCAATCACACCACAGATCAGCAGTGCTGTCACTGCAGCGTTTTGGACAACAGCAGAACTACAGTGGCACCGGATTAATATAGCCGTCTCAGACAGCAAAGTTAAAATGCAGTTACTGCTATGATGTTGTTTGCACGGATACTGATGACAGGTTTTACTCTGGGAGTGTGTACTGTCTGTCCTAGAAGCAGCAGAGGTAACACTGTTAATGATTAACAGACTCGTTGCTGCTGAAGCCGGAACTTGTCAGGTGAACTGTGGTCGCTGTGGCGAGGGCTCCACAAGCGTGGGCGTGCTGTTTTTCACTTTTCAAAAACAAAGCAACGAGCCAGACTCCTATGCAGACAACAACAATACTGTACAGTACAATCCAGTTAGCATCCCAGGGCACTTTACAATAAAAACTCTATACAGAAAAAAACATTGGCCAATCAATATAAGGTAACGCAAACAAATGTGTTTTTCAATTTGATTTAAAAGCCTGGACTAGGCCAGCATTGCTGATATGACTTGGGGTGGAATTCCAGAGGCAGGGAGCATCACTAGACCCCCTCACCCCTCCTGATTTTAGATGACTTCTACAAACGACTGAAAATTCAGCTTTCACAGGGGCGACTAAGAGCATGAAGTACCAGCAGTTCCTGTAAACACAAAGGCCCGGAACCATGAATGGCCTTATAAGTAGTAAGCAGAGTTTTTAAATCAACCCTAATGTTGTTGTTAAAAAAATATTGGTTTGGTATTGGTGGTTGGTACTGTATGCTACAATGTAAAGCCACAGAAAGCGTAGAAAAAGATAACCCTGCTAGAACTAATCAAAGAGTTTTAGTTTCTTGCAAGGAAATAAGATGCAAAATGGTATAGAGGTATACCACAGACTAGGACAGGTTAACTAGTCTGCAGCTCTGAGTGGAGTTTATTTTTCTTAGACCTCCATCATCGGTGCTGAAGAGATCTCGTCTCCACCAGATCTCTTTTTAAATCACGTGTTGGGTGCTGTGACAGCCTTACTTAGTTATCTCTAAATCTGCAGGGGCTGCTATTTGTAGTAACTTCAGAGTGAAGAACTCCGGTGAATTCACAGATAAGAACACGCACCTCTTCAGAGAGCGGTGCGCTTCAATGCAAATGAGATAGATGTACGAAACGAATCTGAAAAATCCCCACTCTCGAAAGACGTAAAAGCTGTGGAAAAAAACAAAGTGTCGCAACAATCACTTCCTCTTTGTGTTATTGTTTTCCTCATTTCGAACAGGATTTTTGCTAAATTATATTGCTGTTTTAAAAGAGAATTTCAACTGTTCACTTAACCCTTGCAGCAGTATCACTGCTGAGCCCTGCAGTATCACTCAGACTCATCTCTGCTCATTTACTTTGGGTTGCCCTAAACAGCTCCCCAAATCTCTTGAATTTCACTGGTTTGTTCATGCTGTTATGTTACTTGTGTCCATGCTAATCTCTCTCCTGCCTCCATTTCCCTGCTGAAGCATGCCTGAAATGTACAGTGCTATCTAGTGTGCATGAATATATTGCATTTACCCTGTGTGTTGACTTGATTAGCAGTGTTCAGGTACACACACATACCCTGCCTTCCAGGGGAATCAGAGGATCCAGCCTGGTCTGCATAAGGAAATAGGTGGAGAGTGCAATACAAACAGGTGGTGACCTAATTATTTTATGCCAGACTTGGACCCTGTGTCCGAAGGGGATGTAAACTGTAAAAGTTTCTGGTCTTTGCTCTTATATGCTTGCATACAGAGAGAGGTATGCTTTCTTTCATTGTATGGTAACAGATTTCTATGTGGATTTGCTTCTCCTAGCTTATCCATTCCCCAGCTGAGACACTTCACCTAGACTCCAGCCCGGGGTAGGACAGCTACTCCAGAGACACGCTCTTTCAAGTGCTTCTTAAAGAAAATAAAAGAGAAC
The DNA here is from genome assembly GCF_902713425.1 of Acipenser ruthenus. Classification (NCBI taxonomy): domain Eukaryota; kingdom Metazoa; phylum Chordata; class Actinopteri; order Acipenseriformes; family Acipenseridae; genus Acipenser; species Acipenser ruthenus. Next base: position 4,481,292 of record NC_081207.1, on the reverse strand, counting down.
AATGCCAAAGGAAGTCCTCTGAATGTTGGCAGCTGAAAAAGGGACTTTGTAAAATCTTAGGCAAACGCTTTCTTTATCAACGTCTTTGCGGTGGTTTTAATACAAGAGAAACAAAAACGAGTACCTGAGAGAAAGCAATCCCTCTGCGACAGGGAAAGGGTGAACTCTTTTTTGATTTTCCCCTGGAGCTCTGAGTGCCCTCCAGCGTTCACACAGCAAACAACATCCCCACAGCCTGCTCTGCTTCAGTAACCCAGCAAGGAAGAAAAATCACTTGGTCCAGCAATCAATAGTGACAGACAATCCTGTTTAATACAGAAACACGTTGAGACAGTGAGGCTGACAGACCATCTTATTGTTATTATTTAATGCTGGTGTCTTCATGGGTCCTCATACTGTATTTGGACTGATCATGTTTGTCTGTCTATCTGTCTGTCTGTCACTCCACACTGTGAACACGAAAACTGACTCGAATTTTCAAGAATCTTCAACCTTTTATCATCGGCTGCTAGCCTCCTATAGACCTAACGGGGTGCACATTTTTACATATATCACAAAATACATTGCGATACCCTCTGTGTGTGTGTGTGTGTGTGTGTGTGTGTATGTGTGTGTGCACTGGTTTAAATATCAATTGATGGCATTGTGCTGACAGCTGAGCAGTACAATGAATGCACCTAATAGTTTTGTTTCATGGCAGCCTGCCTCCCTGCCTGTCTCCCTGCCTCCCTGCCTGCCTGCTTCCCTGTCTCCCTGCCTCCCTGCCTGCCTGCCTGCCTGCTTGCCTCCCTCCCTGCCTGTCTGTCTGCCTGAACTGAAGCCCCAGTGCAGCTGCCATGTCACACTGTTCATTCTACAGTTGTTTTGGCAACACATCCAGTAGTTCTGCTGGTGCACTAAGCCAGCGACACATGTGCGGGGATTAGGATGAAAGTGGCCTTCATTGTTTAGGGTCCAGTTTCAAAATGCAATGCACTGACTGTACAAGGGAAGCACAATAACTGCCTTCATTTAGCTTTGCTTTTCACCAGACTTTCATTATATGCTCCTAGCCTCCTGTAGATGAATTGCATTTGGGTATAATCCGATAAACTCTCTATTTTATACAAATGAGATTATGAGGACCCTCTGAATATACCTTTTTGTTTACTATATTGGTGAAGCCCATGTTAATGTAAGTGCCACATAATGTAATTCATCATCATACATCCAGATTGACAGTCACAAGAACAACAGCTACAGTGTAACATGGGCTGCATATAAAAACAACTGCTATTTTGAGCAGGTAGCCTGTGAACAAACAGGTAAGATGTTTGTTATACATTGGCACTGTAAAAGAAGTCCTGTATTTAAATGGAAGGGATCTCATCTCACCTCTTACACATTTGTTTTAAAGAGTTATTATAACAAACATTTAGTGCGCTGCTAATGGTAAACAGGATCTGATAGAAATCTGCAGTTTCACAACCAGCTTGTTAGTGATCCACAGTTCGCCTCTGAAGAGGATTTGTTTTTATAACCGTAATAAAAAGGTGGTTTCTGTAACTTGCTACAGTACAGTGGCGCACAGAACCATCTCCTCAGAGCTGTGAGGGTTCTGGCAGCTTTCACTTTGTTGCCATGGAGACACATCCAGATGAACAGATCAAGGCTGGAGTGAAGTGTCTTTTTCAGGGACAGCTGCGGTTTCATGGCAGTGCACCACAGGGTACAAGCACGAGCATACTAGGCAAGCCAAGTCACATGACTCGCATCTCCCGCACACCTGTCTGAATCAGCCAGTCGTCTGCTTGATGCAATGGAAAGAGCATTAGGAACGTCTTCTATTACCAACTACTTCTTTAAGAAGGCTAAAAAAACGCCTACTCCCTCTTCAAGTTTTGCTTGTCGTTGCCGCGCAGCATTCAGTGCGCTCTCCTCTCCTCCTGTGTGGTGCTGGTGCTCAGAACATGGTATACCCTCTCGCCACACCTCGCCCCTGCTTCCTGTCAGCTACTTCCAGGGCACACCAGTGCCAGCACTGCCTGTGAACCAGGGCTCGGCCTGTCTGCAGATCCACTGCAGACAGGCCGAGCCCTGGTTAAGACTGCTGTGCTGGTTTGCAGGCAGTGCAAGGATTTCATATAATTGTGTTTAAAGGGGGTGAGGGGTCATATGCACAAGTGTGTTTATTAGGTAGCTGAAGAGAGGTTCGACTGCTACATCAGCCCCCCTCCCCTCTCTTTTTTTGCTGATGCAAGCCTGCATGCGTACAGAGACGGAGACAGAGAGAGTAAGAGTCACGGTTAACCTCAATGTGACGCTGCAGTTGCAGACATGACAAACCTCATAATGGATCCCCAACACGTAAAGAGAGAGACACGCTTGCAGTGGAGAAGGAGTGATTACAACAGAACAGCACAGTCATACTTACAGTCCAATGCATTACCAGCGTATTGGCTTATACTATTATGAAATCATTTGGTAGGCATGTTCCATTGCAGCTGCCTCTTACGGTAGACCAATCACATTTCTATTGTAGTGCCACTCTCTGACTTGGCATTACACCATTGATTGGGAAGTGTAATAGCTTTAGTAGGAGAGCAGAGTCTCATACAGACTGCTTACTGACTCAGTCAGAGCTGGCATTCCCTGGCTCCCTCTGCTCTGCGTGTGCTCATTGTTAATACAACCGTGCCAGGAATATGTGCAATGCAGGGGCTGCACAATGACAGCATGATGACCTCTACGAAAAAAGAAACCTATATACCTGCAGTCAAACTGCAGTAAACGGGCAACTGGAGTGACTCATGTATCTTAACTAAAAGTACTGTTTTTAACACCTTTGAGATACAGGTGCTTCATTCACACGTTCACCTTATGAGTTATCTCAAATCTGAATTATTTATTGTTAACGAGTCTGCATTGATTAAGCAAATAAAAAATGTGACACGTAGGATCGCAATGCATGGACTGTAAATAGCTGACCATGTAAAACTTTATTGTAATAGACTGAAACACTCTTCATTCAGCTCAGGGGTTAACGCTTTCTGACCGGACTCTGTTGCACAACGGTAGCTGCATTGCAGTGACCCCAATCGATCTGCCAACACAGCTGTCACTCATTGACCTCTGTTTATAAAGCAAGCAAGAAAAAAAAATCACCCCAGTTAACTTATGGGCCTCCCAAATCCATTATTAATACTTTTTTGCATTGTGTTCATTATTATTATTATTATTGGTTGGCTATATCTTGAAACCTGCTTAATAAATCCTTGCTGGGAGGTTTGCTGAAGCCAGTTATTCCACAGCTCTATTCCCTGGTTCATTTCTTCCAATTACAGCCTGTTTGTTTATTATTATTATTTATTTCTTAGCAGATGCCCTTAACCAGGGCGACTTACAATTGTTACAAGATATCACATTATTTTTACATATAATTACATTATTGTTCAGTGGGGGCTGTCAAGCGCTGAGAAGCTCGTAAAAACTGAACTCTATAGTGCCAGAGGACAACACAGATCTGGCGGCTCCACTGCAGAACCACAGGCGCCCTATCGGCCACAGGGGTCGCTGATGCGCGGTGAGCCGTGGATTCCCCTGCCGACCTAAGCCCTCCTTACCCGGGCAGCGCTCAGCCAATTGTGCGCCGCCCCCCAGGAACTCCCGGTCACGGTCGGCTGTGACATAGCCTGGATTCGAACATGCGATCTCCAGGCTATAGGGCACATCCTGCACTCCGCGCGGAGCGCCTTTACTGGATGCTCCACTCGGGAGCCCCCAATTGAACTCTTATTAAAACTCCTGGTCCCACAGATCTCTCTGTGAGCGTTCAGGGTGCCTGAGGTGCAGTGAAGCTCCCTCTCTCAAACCCCCTCACTCCCTCAACCCCCTTCCTCCTCCTCGATGCACACAACTTCAGGCCTGGGCATACCATTTAAGATTTTCAGAATTGATGTTAGGTGATGTGCTTTACCTGGAAAAACAAAACCCCTGTGAGAACAGACACTGGAACCACTCCTCTGCAGTAACTGCATCCACAATGTCACAATAGCGTTTTTATAGCAGGGAACTTGCCTTGCAGGCTATAAGTGTGTGCTTGTGCCATAAGTGTGTATCTAGCGTGTCACTGCCACCTTCCACAGAAGCAGGCTCAGTGTTCACATGATCACATGCAAAAAAGCAGGAAAGAAAATACTGTAATATGGAAAACTGAACTGCGAAAAACAGTAATGACTCAGAGCTTGTTCCAGTTTTTTGTTTCTCACTGCCTCTGTACCTTACAGGTCAAATTGTTTATTTTTTTTTTTTAATGTTCACATGACATGCCTTAAAAAACGTGAAGTGAAATCACAACCTCTCAGACCTTGCAGAAGCATTGTCAGCAGTTTTGCAAGCAGAGATCTGGTCAGTTTTTCAATGCCGATAAGGAATTGTCGCAACTGTGCTTGTTTCGTTATGTCAGTGCAGACTTGGCAGGTCGTTCTGTTTGGACAGAGCGGCTGTGACCGTCACAGCCTAAAATTGTGTTTAAAATAATAAAGCAAAAACAAACAAAAAAATGACCATTAAAACAGATTCGATTTCATCTATTTAATCTGCATGGATAATTAAAAACTGTAGCCTTTATGTATTTGTGCTACATTAGTATAAAAACGGCACACTTCATTTTAGAAACCTGTAAAACTACAGAGAAAGATGGCTTGTATTCTGAATATACAGAAGATCTGGGGTAGCACAGACCCTCGATCTCTGGGTCAAACTATACTCTCCTCGCCCTCCCTGCATGGGAACAGGAACTGGAACGATTCCTCCCCACTCTGCATTCTACCCTGGGAAGTTAGAGCACTGCTGTTGAACAGGGATGTGTGGGTTGGTAGGAAGTTCTCTATGTGTCTCATGCTAATGCCCTTGAAGATCTCAAGGGTAGAATCTCACTTCTGATTGCACAGGTGCGCGCAGTTCCAGAATAGGAAATCATTAAATGTGTTTTTGCTTGGAGAGAGCTTTTTAAACACCCTGCCGCTGCGATGGAAGCAATCACACACATTGCTGGGAATACCTGCAAAATGCACCTCAGGCTCATACTTTGCATGGGTCCACAAGCCAGTGTGTGTGTGTCTGTTTGCATCTGTGGCTGTTCGTGTGTATGTTTGTGGATGTGAATTGCATTATTAAAAAATACAAATGCTTATACAGTAACCTTTCATTTATGTAACACAGTTGCTATGCAACCACACGCGCTTGAAACAGTACATAAAAGCTTAATAAGGTGAAAATGAGGGAGTGCTGTGCTGCAATAAAAAAAAGGAAACCTGTGTGGAGAGGAGGGCAGGGGGGCCTTACAAAGTAATTAGCCAATAGCAGCCAACTAGAGGTGGGATATCAGGGCTCTCTCCTCCCTCTGTCTCCTCAGAGCTGAGGAGGGCTGGAGAGGGGAGAGCGTGGGCTCCCGGCCCATGACTGTGGAGAAGCTGCTGGCAGTCAAGGCAGCGTTTGTGAGTGATCCAGAGAGGGACACTGCGCATTGGCAGCAGCTGATCTGAACTGCAGCAGAGCACATCCGATACTCGTTTCCAACTGAAATAACCAGGGTCAGGGGTTTGGGTTAGGATTCAAAACTCCCACATTGATAGGGTTTAACAGCTTGCCATGGTTCCAGTGGTTACTGAAGCAGGTGGGGTTTTTTGTGTGTTTTCAAAGGTCTTAGCTGAGCGAGTTGCTTTTTGAAATTGTCATCGTGCTTGATTCTGTTCACTCACACGAAACACTCGATGTCTGTGTCTACTGAAGGGACGTGGTCCTCTGGTCGCATTTGTTGAGATGCTGCCTTGGCTGAGCAAACACAAATCTAGTCTTGAAAATGAGGGAAGTGTGTTCGGAAAGAGAAGGCAAATAGCATATAACAATATTACCGTGCTATTACAAACTGAGTTATTACAAACAGACGCAGTCAGACAATTCTTTAAAACATCTCCATGTTGAAACTCCCCCTGGAGGCTGGCACTAAAGGGCTTACTGTGAGCTGCCCTGTCCCAGAACTGTCCTGCCTTGTCCTTCTGGAAGTATTGGAACCCTCTGTATGTTCCCCCAGAGCAGTCGAGCTCACATACCCTGAAACAGCAGTGAACCATTAGCACTGGAAACCATCAGTAGAGGTATGGAGTGCGAGTGTGTGTGTGTGTGTGTGTGTGTGAAGACGGGGAGGTGGTGGTGGAGGTTGGTTTATAATCTGTTAGGTCTGTAAGAATATCTCACCATTACTGTGCAAAGCAACAGGAGAGAGAGAGAGAGAGAGAGAGAGAGAGAGAGAGAGAGAGAGAGAGAGAGAGAGAGAGAGAGAGAGAGAGAGAGAGAGGGAGGGGAGCAGAGGCAGAGAGAGAGAGAGAGAGAGAGAGAGAGGGATCTTTGCTACTAGTGCAGTCAGTTGTGAGTGTGAGTCTGGCAGGAGGAGAGAGATAGAGTGAATAGCAGAAGAGAAGTGGAATTATCCAGGGGGCCGGATTAGGAGAGGACAGGAGCAGCAGCAGAGGAGGCACCGAGACAAGTAAATGGACTGGAAGGTGGAAAGGGTTGTTTGATCGACTGTGCCAGCAAGAGGAAGCTGTCAAAAGAAGTTCCCCTTGCTTCTATTTTAATCACGAGGAGAAAGGATCTATCTTTTTTCTCTTATTTCTTTTTTTTTGGAGCGGGGTTTTCCAACATGGGGACAGTGAGTAATCTCTGCGCCTCCAGCTTCCAGGCTTTCCTGTGTCCGAGCCTCCATGCCAACCCAGGTGGGTGCCGGCGGTTTATTTGTTTCATATTTATTTTGCTGTTTGCACTGTTATCTTGCAATCTGGGGTTGAGAAACCTTCGAGGCTGTCTGCTCTCAGCTGCTCACGAGTGACAGCTGTGCCTCAGCAGTCCTTTATGTAGATACATGAGCATCTTCAGCATTTGAGTTCATCCTGAGTTCAGTGTCTGTCCAAAAGGAACAACACCAATAAAAACAGACACAGATAGACACAGTGTCAGACACTCAGCCACTCTAACAGACAAAAAACAAAAAACATCCAGGGCAATATTCTTAAAGTATTAGCATGTTCATCCATGACTTGACATGCTGAGTAATAAATCTGATAATCTGTCAAACGTTTCGTTAAAATTTATTTTAAGCATCTTCATGCTTGCCCGTGCTTTACAATGCTTCCACTATGTTTCACTACACATGGTACAGTATATCACTCTAAATGTCATAAAGATGAGTCGCTTACTCCTGCATTTAGTGTTTCTGCACTCTATTGTCCTAGTTGGCTGTAAAACATCCGGTAAAAGAAAAAACTTGTATTGTAACTTAATTTGGTTGCAATAATTATTGTTAATTATCAAGTCCCAGAGGGCACCTCTTGTGCACTGGAAGCAATGAGACATTCAAATTAGTGTTCACAATTAGAACTGATTTGAGCAAAAACCATTTGAAGAATGAACTCTCCCTGCCATCGAGAACTGGGCTTCATTCACATTTCTATGGGATTTGACAAGACCCATTTCTGGGCTGGGATTGAAATGTGCTTCCTGATTCGTTTGTGCTCATGCATGCACCGTTAAAAGGATTTCTGCTCATGCCTTTCTTGTTCCTAATGCTACGCCAGCTCTGAGTGGTATAAATAAAATCAGTGTGATAATGAACGTGTAATCAACGCAAGGAAGTGCCAGGATGGAGCCGTGATCTAACACGATGAATGCAGCACATTTAATCCTGATGTGCGAGAGCTCACATGACAACGGAGGTTAGACACTGTACAAAATCAAGTAACTGGACTAATGAAGAGAGGAAGCAGTAAAGTGATTTTCTGGATAATTGACCCTAAACGTAACTCATTGCAGGACTGACAACTAATGCAAGCCCCTAGCTTTGCCTGCCTTAAAAGCACAGCGCTGCCAAGTATGAACCCAAATTAGTGTCTAACAGCAAAAATATTAAAGAAATAAATGTTTTAATAGAATCAGGTAGTGCTTCCTGGTTTTCAATGGTTTTGTATTGCAGTTAATACAGCCCTTTTGCGTACCTCGGTTATGAAAATCAAACATCTCTAACACAGTGCGTGTTGAATGTGCAGAAGATGGAGAAACAGCAACAAAGCTGTAGAATTGAATAGACGTTGAAGGCTGGCTTTCCCATTCGGTGTCTGTTAGTTTATTACTCAAGTGGCTGTCCCACTTAGAGGTAGACTGCTAAGTGTGATTGCATGTGATATTGAAATTAACAAGTCAATTTGGATTTGAATCGGGCGCAAGAGGGTTAAGGAGCAGTTTTAATTCATGCTTCCCGTCATCTGCAATCTGACTGTCCATCAGCACATCCCTGTCTTCTGGTTCATAGATCTGCCTTGACGTCTACCTGTTGATGCTCAGCATACTGGATTAGCAGGACACCTTTTCTCAATCTGTCTCTCAGCATGGATTCTCATCTTCATTTCTACTGATACGTTTTAGCTCTTTTTTGTTCTCTTGAAAACCGACTTGATTCTTTGCAGTTTTTGCAAATAATAGCATAATGTTTCTCAGCAATTCCTGTCGTTTTTTAAATGATGTTTTTCTTGGTAACATTGCCGCAGGGCAAAATAAGTAATTACGTAGACCGCATAAGACTGGTGTACTTTCAAATCTATTTTCTTACATTGTATTATTAGCTCTAGCAACGGTATCACACACTTGCACACTTTTGTGCAGAAGATCTTTTTTAGGATGTGTAGATTTCTTAAAAGCAGTGCTACCTAACCATTTCCTGTTCTGTAGGTCACACCATATGATTGGAGTTATACCAATGGAGTAAAATAATCTTCGGCACTAGAACATTTTTCCCAGTGATAATGTTTCTAATTTTAACGTATAATGTGAAATAATGTATAATGTGATATCTTGTAACAATTGTAAGTCGCCCTGGATAAGGGCGTCTGCTAAGAAATGAATAATAATAATAATAATAATAATAAAAGGTTATAATAAGTATTTTAACCTCTATAATATTTGTTAAAAGATAAAAAAAAATAAAGAATGTGTTAAGACATGTTAAAGACAGCTAGAAGACTTTGATTTGTTTTACAGTTTGGGTTTTTAAAGCTGGATAACTGCATAGGCTGCAAAGGCAGATTTAATTTATTTTTTAAATAAATAAATGTTACTGCTGTAGACCCAGAGGAATAGCACAACAAAAACACTAGCAAGTTCAATTGTATTAGCGGTGGGAGTTGCAAGGGAAATTATCTCACTGGAGGAAAACAGTAGCCTTTGTTAAACTCTTTGCTATTCCCTCAAAAATGAATTTTGTCTTCAAATTAATCTGTGAAGAGCTTCTCTTCATCGAGTCTGCCTGTTCATAATTTCATCGCAGTCTTCACAGCCGTGGCAATCAGATTAAGGCTGCACTATAGATACACAAACTCTGTATAGGTTTTTTTTTTTTAATTAAAAGACCAGATATTTGGAGATGCACTGTACAAACATTTAATATAAAGCAGACTCTGTTATTGATACCATGCAACACACTGAAACGTCTTTGCATCAGACTGGAAACACTGGGCTGGCTGTACCTCTCTGGTTGTGGATGTGCTGCAAGTCAATTATCCCTGTGCCGGTACATTGCCTTGCTAGACTACAGCTTTTCAGCACTGCCCTTCACCCCATCCACTTACTATCACAGCCAGTGGCAAGGCATTGCTGGGGTCTTAGTATGAGAGTACCACAGAAAAACCATCTGCAGTAAGTAAGCCTTAGAGTAACCCTGCCTGTCCATACATATCTGAAGTGCTTTTATCAAAAGCCAAGCGTAAGAAGACTGCCCAGTTGAGCCCAGCATTTGTAAAGACTGTGCATCGTCTCTGTCAAGTTCAAGTCATGTTCAAGAAGTTACAGAAGCAGCAGGATCCTGACTGACAAATAAAAAAACAACAGATGATGTGCCTCACCTGGGCCATCCTGCAGGCGAATCATTTCTAAATGAGCAAATATCCCACACCTGCGCTGGCTCCCTACATCACTAGAGGCAACACTGCCATGAGTCTGAACCCACGATGAAGCCCTGTGGAACAGGGGCGCGGTGGTGCAGTCACAGGATAATGGACTGGCATTTTTCTCCTATGGAGCCCTCGGTGTGTGGGATCCTGTGTCACAAAATCATCAACAAGTTTTGTAATATTAACAGTTTTTTTTTTTTTGCTCCTTTCACAAAAATAGGACTAATTGAAGACAGGATTTAAAAAACACTCAATCAGTCTGTTTGAATATTAGTTAGCATTTAGGTCAGGTCAGAACTGAGGTGCATTGGTGCCTTTATCTTGTGTTCCTGAAGACTTCCAGTTGTCCTCCGAAGCGTGTGCCATCAGCCGATCGCTTTTTTTTACACTGCGGACTCACCATGCAGCCACCCAAGAGCTACAGTGTCGGAGGACAACGCAGCTCTCGGGCAGCTTACAGGCAAGCCTGCAGGCGCCCGGCCAAACTACAGGGGTCGCTGGTGCGTGGTGAGCCGAGGACACCCTGGCCGACCTAACCCTCCCTCCCCCCGGGTGTCGCGCGGCCAATTGTGCGACGCCCCCTGGGAACTCCTGTCCACGGTCGGCAGTGAAATAGCCTGGATTCGAACCGGCGATGTCCAGGCTATAGGGCGCATCCTGCACTCCACGCGGAGAGCCTCCACCACCACCACCTTGGTGTCTGTATATATTCTTACATTGTTTAGCTTTTGTTGCGATCTACTTAATAGCAGACATTATTGACAGCCTGGTTTATTGAAAGCACTCTCTGGTTATTATTTGAGAGTGCTCTTGATGTATGTAATTAAAATTTGAGTGCCCTGTCAAATGAGGAGAATTATTAGCTCAAGTGCTAGAGCACCATAGCTTTATCAGGAAGCAATGGCAACATAATAGATTTGGTATAGCATTGTAATACTGCACTGGCAAATTAGGGCCAATGGTCAAGGAAGCACAAGGGGGCAGCAATGAGGGTATGAGCCATTGATGGAATTACACCATAGTGGTAACATTATAAGACAAAACAATAGCATCACAATGGCATAAACAGTACACATTGGTAACACATTGCACTACTGTTCCATATATGTACTGTGTTGTCATTGCTGCTAGTGCTGTGGTCTGCTAACAATTCTGCAAAGGTTTCTACAGAGTAATATACCGCTATTAAATATTATGAGGTTATCCCAATGGTATTGTTCAAAATTGTATGCAAAGTTTGGTCACAGACATGATCCATCATCATCATGATACAACTACCTTCCATTGTGTATTATGCATGACATAGTGATGAATAATTGTGGCCTGTCTTTCAGCATCAAATCTATGTATATTGGTCACTAACCATGTCTATTCGCTAGCTGTGCATACACCGGTTTATCTATAGTCATAAGAAGAGAGTGGGCTACTGTAGTGCTCTGCAATTTTGTTCTCTGATTTCCAGCATCCTCTGTGCTCTTTGTGCCTTTGCTACAAGGTTATTATTCAGTGTTTCTCAAGTATGGTTCTGCCTGCTTCATATTCCATTCAATTCGCCTCCTCTGCAGCAAATCTCATTATAACCGACACACAACCAGCCTCCCCAACACTGCTGCAAGTGCTATTTTGTTTTAGTGTATCGCAGAGCTGGTGACAATCATCTGTGCAAACTTTTCTTACAGGCTACAGGGAGGGAGGGAGACAGCATTCCGAACCCCCAGAATGTGCTTTTGGAAAAGAAAATGGTAAGAAATAAAAGAAATGACGTGACTCAAATCAGTGTACAGTAATGCATTCTTGCATCCTTCATTTCTTAGTGTAGAAACCTACTTTTTTTCCATTTTTAACCATTTCTATTTGGTAGTTATTCTAACTGTATACACAGCGAGTTCTGTGGAAGTCGACTGCAGTATATACTGTGGTAAAAACCTATTAAAGTGTAGTAAAGTACAGTAAAATAAAGTATGGTAAGTATAGATAGGTATAGATAAGTATGGTAGACATCATGGTAAATGCATGGTGTAAGGACAGGGGAAAAGCCTGACTAACTGCAAAATTAGCACCAACAAAGACAATGAAAATACAGTAAGATCCACAGCTTTTTAAATAATGTATCTAAACAAGGGTAGCTCTGTAACCCTGTGAAGTAGCTCCTAGCTGTGTCGGGTGGTGTGTGAGTTCATTAAAGAATGGATGGAATGCTTTGAAAATATAGCATACTTGTGATACTGGGCCACCAGGATATACTTGGAATCGCAATGAGTTTTTCCTGGTTCCATTTTTGTAATAAATAATAAAAAAAAAAACTACATGTGGGAGATTCTTATCAACTTGAGCACCCACTGCAGGCTGGTTAAGTCTTGCAGTTTTGTGCAGAAAAGTGCTGAGACAAGACAGTGCTATTGCTATTTCGAGCCTCGTTTTTATGGCTTTCGAAAAGATATGTTGTGAGGGTGTCATTACTTCACACTCCACTCATTAGGGCTGTTGTAAAGCTGGGAAGTTCGCTCCGGGGACTAGTCGTTGATTGTCAACAAGCAGCCTGATACCTGATTTATAGCATTTGACTGAATGTGCTGCCCATTAACTGAAGCTTCGCTAAGGGGAAAGGGAGGTTTAACCCACAGTGCGCAGTGCTTTACTCGCAGTGCAGAAGTGAAACTGCTGTCCTACCTGGTTGTAAGATTTCACTGCAATAGGAAAACAAATCTCTTGAGTCTGATTTAGGAATATGAAGATTTAACTGATGATGGAAGTACTGCAATAATAATAATTTAGTAAAAAGGCTGTGAGCGCAGAGCAGCTATTTTTAAATTCTAATCATCTCATTGGTACTGAAGTCAAAGTTAACGGTCCACTGCCTGCAGTACAGTTTGTGTTTTCTGTTGGGTTTATCTGTGTATGTCCTGGCGCATGGAGAATATAGAACATTTGTCTCTGACTTCTTGCATCGCTGAACCCTTGGCCAGAGCTGTGCCTGTCTGTAGCCAGCGCTATTTACCCACATCCACATCATTCATATGAGCTGTGAAGAAGGCACTTGCTGAGGCGATGGTCTGCTTGACTTGCTTTCCTTGTAGTTTCACCGCTGATAACTGCTACAGTGCATTACAATCCATCAATACAAGTTCAGAGAGGCGATCAATTAGAGCAGTGCTGAAGCCTTGCAACAGCTCAGCAGAAAGCCTGCATATTCAGCCTTCTGACAGCTTAGTGACCCCACACAGAGGCAGGCAGATGCTTCCATCCCAGCAGCTACAGCCTCCTTCTGCAATGGGGTTGCGAGGGAGTGTGACGCGAATCTTCCCGAAGCACATGGAAAGTGAATCAGAGGGACGTTATTTTTTAATATAGTGCTGAGGAGATAGGAATCTGCCTGGCAGTCAGAGGGCTAGAGACGGAGAGGTATTTGATTGGCTCAAAGAATCTCCCTTACTCACCTCTTGTTTTTTTTTCATTTTGTTAAGTGAAAATGGATTGAAGGAAACATTGTCAATGTAGGTACTCTGATTATCTGATTACTAAAACAGCCCGGTGCCTGGATTTTTAAATGATGTTTGTCAGGGATTTGTTACTGTTCTGTACAGGTGAGGTGCTGCATCAATACGCATAATATTAGGTAAACGGTTCAATGAAACTGTCTTTGTGGATGCCTTTTTGTGTTACACTGAAAACCAGTGAGATGCATTTTGCATTGTGCTTGAGCTGTGGTCTTTCAGGCCATAAACTATAAACATGGTCAGTCTGATTCTATGTGGTTAGCCCTTTCTAGATCATGTGTGTTCAGACTGCCGTGATCAGGCCATGGAGTTTCAGAACATCACAAGCAGTCACTGTTATACCATCAGTAACCGTGAAACAGTCATGGGATGTTACCATGGTTTACCGAATGCCTGGGTGTGTGTAAAAGCAGCAGATAGATAGTTTGGAGTGGAGCTCTGTACTGTCCATAGCACTGCCTATTTCCTAAGCGAAGGACACAAGAACCCTAATTCTCCGAAGTCTACGAGTTTGTGTCTGTTGGAAGTGAATCAGGGCTGCACTGTGGTTAGTGGTAAATGTTTAATCAAAGGCAGCCCACCCACTCCCCTTTACACAACTTTAATGTTGCCTTTCTTCCCTTTTGCGTCACTGCGGGAAAGGTTAGAAGTTTAATTGATCCCTCGAATGCAGAAAACACACACAGCCCCCAAGGTAGACGGATTCAAAGAGCACACTCTGTGTCAAGCAGTGGGGAGAGTGATAATGGAGACATATTGCTATAATAGGTGTGGGTCCTGAGGTTGACAGTATACTGCTGAATCATCAACACCTGCAGGCCCTCTGGTTTCCTGCTGTTACCTGCACACCAGGAGTCTCGCTTCTCCTGCCGAGGGACCCTGCCGCAATTACAAGTGATGGCCACGGGGTGGCACTCTGTGCTAAGTTTACATCTAAAGAAACCACATTTGCACTTCATCGTTGCTATGGCGCTATTTATTGTAGGGTGGGTATTGGGAATGACAATATCGCGATATATTGCGAAATTCAACGGCGAACGATGATGATGTTGATTTTTTGCTACCAAAATAAATCTACATATGTAAACCGTGCTTTTTTGTCATTTTTATGGAATTTAAAGTATTAGAATGTAATATGACAAATTAAACTCTCGTATGAAATGCCCAGTAACAAATTTTTGTTGGATCCTCTGAAGTACGTTTGAAAAATAGAAAAACAGTGCTGGTTTGAAAGCTATTTCAAATTCTCTAAAAACATTGATTTTAAATGTAATTTTATTTTTTTCTTATGATAAATAACATATTTATTTTCATTTTATATTAAACATGTTTTTTCAAAAGTGCATCCTATGACTGTGGCCATAAACACGGGTTTAAATCTGCTTTATATATAAAATGTGAATTTGTATAATTTGTTTTAGAAAAATCGATATTTTAATTGTCGTCCCGGTACGATGTAGGACTAGACCACTGTATGTAAGGTTGGTGGTAACGCCAGCATATTTGAATTCAGCCTTGCATAAACAACATACCGCAATGTTTGATGCTATACAGTCATCCTTTTTTTTTTTTTTTTTTTTAATTCCCATCCTATACTGTGCGTTTAAAGTGTTTTATTGCTTTTCTGCAATTCGCTTGCATGTTTGTTCTGTGTCCTGCATTCAGTGTGCTTTTGCTATGCTCTACTACACTTTCATATTCTACCAGGGCAGACTGCAATGCACTTTAAAAAAGGACAGTCCGTCTGTCCTTTGGTAAGCGGGGCGCTGGTCTTTAGGATTTAGGTTTGATTACGACAATTGTGTTAATTAATTGCAATTATCTTGGAACAGGTATCCTTATCACAGATGTTTAAAGCTGCAGAAAATGCAGAACCATAACAAAAAATGAAATCACAGCCAGAATAGTTCCCTGATTATGAAATGGTGTCCGGTTAAGAAGTGGTACACTGCACTCCAGTCACAGATCCACAAGCAGTGTATTTTAATGAAGTGGCTTTTCATTAAAAAACAGATGATGCATGGACTTGGCTCCAAACCCACTAAGAATAATTTGATAGAGAAGTCGTCTTGTTGTTAATGTTGATTTAGGCACACTGGTGCTTGCATGACATGAAGGTCTTGCAGATTCAGAGTGCAGAGCACCTGCTGCAGAGGCTCCGATGTCAGGGAAACCACAGCGGTTGGTTTTGGTTGAGACTCACTCACCAGGTGCTCTTGAGAGAGCTGTGATCTTTATTCATACTTCAGTCACGCAACACCCAGGGGTTTCACCCCAGCACCTCGGACCAATTCACAGAGCAGTTCAAACACTGTCCTTCCAGGTTTATACACAGGCTTTATTTTAAGAAGTTTCAGACTAAAATCCTTCTTCAGCTGTGTAGAAAGAACAGTAAGTAAGTTTATATATATATATATATATATATATATATATATATATATATATATATATATATATATATATATATATATATGATGGATTTTGTGTGGTCACATTTTACACACACAGGTGCTCAACCATGACATCCCACAGTAAATGCATTCTATAAATGTCCCTGGCTGATAGTTGACTGTGACATAAGAAAGGCATCAATCAATGTGCGTAATAACAGTGAATGAAGGTAAGCTTTCAAGCAGGGAGCTCCACAGGCTGTGCCCTAGCGGGGATGAGAGGCTGGCTTGGCGTCCTTAGTGACCCGCACTGTAATCCCTGCCAGTCTCCTTTTGAGTTTAAGTCTTATTGCTTAATTAGTGAAGGATTACAAAAAGGGAGTTGTATAGGATTTGAAATGCATTACCGAGATGACGTGGGTGTCATACAGGAGATGCACTGTCCCCTTTCCAGGGCTCAGCCTGATCGGATTAGTATTCCATCCTTCTGTCGTGCTTTGGCATTCCCGGTAAGGGATTGAGACATGTTTAAATACAGCAATGGGTTTTCTGTACGCTGCTGCAGTGTGCCAGGTTCTGTCAAATATAAATTATTGAATATTATAATACCAGTACAGTTTCAACATGCTTTTCCTCTTCTGTATAGGCATTTACCATAGATTCTAGATCTGTTCTTTACCATGCATTCATTTTGAGCTATTACACTTTGCTGTGCTTTCGGCACAGGAACAAACACAGCGGTTAATCATGTCGGTCCAGTAATTATTAATATCACTGCTGCAGATGTGTTTCAACAGATGCAAACGGCATGTAGGGGTCTAGACAGGAAGGGGTTAACCAGCCAGCGTATTCGCTCTGAATCATTTCTAACGACATTTACAAGAGAAAAAAAAATGTCACAAGAGCAGAAGTGGGAGAAGTTGTTTCAGATCAGCAGTAGAGCTTGCCACACCAGCACTGTGGTGTTTATGGGTTTCAATGCACTTGTGAAATTCTGCTGTGTGTTTTTCACATTCCCCAGATCTATCTAACAGGGTGTGCACCGTAGCATTTAACAAAAAGTTACTATATTTTCTGTTATCCAGTGCCTCTTTACATGCTTCTGAAGTTTCATGCCTGGGAACACTGGGGTACAGGGATTTTACATCCATGCAAAATAAAATGGTATTCTCTGGAAGTTTATTTTTTAATCTGTTAATCCTAAATGTGTGGTGGTATCTTTAACATAGCTAGGTAAACTTTGGTAATAAAAGCTGCATTTTAGCTGTACTGTGATGCAGTACCAACTCTCGCAGCACTTTTACTGCAGTCATTTTCAACACATTTACCCACCAATACCTCCAGGATCAGGAATCATCTGTTGCTGATACAGTACAAAGTTCCTTTACAATGATTACAGTATAAAAGCATTTTGTATTGTTGTTTGGTCTGGACAGACAACCGTGTCAAAAGTGGGTAAAGATCAAGGAATCGATGTGGGCTTTCACCAGTGAGCATAAGAAATGGTATGTATCAGTTTGCAGCTGTAGCTGAAGCACCTTCAAGAACCATCTAGATGGCGCTGGTGAGCACATCATTAAGCAGAACCTGTCCCGTTGCAACAAAATGGACCTTGCTGATTACCCCTGCATTAAAATACTAATTGCAAATCAGCAAAAGTGCTTTTAAGATGCACTTCCATTTGAAGCCGTAGAATCTCTTGCTTGCAGGGGACGTCAGTGCCGTCTCAGTCTGTAATTATGGCTAGAGCAATCTACTGTGGCCCACGCCTATTGTTAAAGTGCTTCCGTCTGCGGAGATGTGACATAAAGGATCCTAAATTAGTGAGCGACTCAGCGATTAATTGAAAAGCTGCATTCTCTTTCGCTAGTGAATTCTTAGCGTAACGCCCGTCATTAGAGAAGGAGGATGACTGTGAAATCCTTTGATTACTCATAGTCTTTCTGGGTCTTGGCTTATTCTTCCTTCACATATCCTTCCGTGCTGCTGTGATCCACATGGGTATGAGTATGTGTGTAAGCTGAGGCGTAAGTGTGTATTAGTATGTGTGGGGGAGAGAGTGAAGATTATTCACTTATCCTGAAATACTGTTCTGTAATCTTTACATCTGTGACTCACACTCACAGCCAAACTTTTTTAAATAAGCTTTTATATAAAAAAAAAATAAGAAAAGTGCTAATGTGCGAGACTAATAAGAAAATAATGTGTACTGTAGGTAAGAGTCCTGAAATACTTTCTACTTCATTTTCTATTAAATTACTATAAGATTTAATTAGGAGCCATACCTGGAAATATAAACTAATCCTTGCAATTGGTAAGGGTTTTATATACTGTCAGGGTGTTGAATTTGAGTTTCTTTGTATTTCCTTTTTTTTTTGTGTAGGTAGAGATAGACAGACACACTGTGGCGAAAGCTGACCCTTCCACCCCTGGTCTTTTTTTCTAACCCTGTTCTAAATGGTTTAATTCAACCAATTAAACCTGCAACCAGACCCTGAAGTAGCTCATTATTTCATTGTACCTGTAAAACCTGGAGTGGAATTGCCCTTCAGGACTGGGATTGAACCCCCCAGATTTAAAAGGTGGTAAATGTACACAGTGATTCCCATGCTTTCCCCTTGGTTGCACAGGGTATGTAATTTACAGTGCCTGTCAGTGTTTCGCTGTGTCTTCACTGTGCTTTTACCATGGTATACCGCAGTCACTATTTAAAAGGAGACCTGTGCATTGATCAGCTCATCTATACTCACACAGCAGCTTAACTACGTGTAATGTTCCACCTTTCATCAAACTCTTGTTATGATAAAAAAAGACAACTGCTATATGAATGGAAGACTACAGCTCCTGTTTGTTTGCGTGTGGGTCTGTGTTTCATTTTGTCTCGGGGCAATGGGAGTACATTCTGTGCTAAAGCCTTACAAGCCTGTGTCTTATTACTAAAAGGTTTGTGAAATGTTCCATGCAGATATGTGATACGTGCAATTAAACAAAAGAGTAACAGAAAAACAGAACTGGTTTCCATGCTTGCCATTCCTGAAGAAAGCTCAGTTCTCCTTCAGAGGAAACTGTGAGAGACTGTTGAACTGAACCAGGACCACACAGTGAGTCACAGCTCTAAATCCTCTCTTTAAATTGCTGGCTGGGGTTTATTAAAGGCTTCCTCTAGCTAGTAACAGCAAGGACCTGCTTGTACTAAAATACACACATAATAGAGAGATCGTGGGCTAACTCATCTGTGTGGCCTGCTTATTAGCATAATTCCTTTATCATTTATGAGAAGTGCAGTATGTCAGAATTTCAGCTTGGAACTTTAATATCCAACCTCTTTATATAATCCACATGTTCTGTGCAAAGCATGCTTAATCTAGGGAAAATGAATGCAAGACTATTACATCCAATGCATTTGTCTTGTTGAACACCAGTAACTGGTGCAATGCTTCACCCCTTTAAAATCCAGTGATACATAAAGCAGACTACTGATTCTATTAAAGTTATTAGACTTAGAAACTGTCTCAATCCATCGACGTTCTCGACCAATGGCAGCATCTGCACCAATTCTAAAAAACAACAAAATGATATGTGAGACTAGTACATGCAGCAAATATAAACCAGGTCCAGGGTCTGAATAATCTTAAGACTAGACAAGTGAAGACAGGCAGTGTCCTGCCTGGAGGCATAATTAGGGTTCCTTATGGATCACACATATATCGTATAGTAGGCCAGGCTAGAAAATGACCCACTGCAGGTAAATCTGCATTCTCTCATATATCGTAAAGAATATAGAAACCAAGGTAGTATATTTTATACGGAAGAATGAACAGTAATTACCTTCAGTGGTCATATTCAGGCTCTGGCCCAGATATCTGTGGTCCTGATAAAACGCCCTTAAAATGCTTCTAGGTAGCAAACTGCAGCGGTCTATTGTAAGATCTCTCACCCCTGAATTTTTCCTCTTTGTTGGGTCCCAGTGCAGCCTGACGTTTGTAGTCCTGCAGCTCTCTTGGCTGTCGTTAGGGTTGTGTCAGCTCCATGAGTTCATCTCGAGGGAAGGCCAGTCTTTGCACGGTACTCCGGTCATGATGTTTCTGATGAGGGAATGCACTTACTGAATGCTAACAGGGAAATGTTTTTAAAGTGGAGGTGGAGACCTTGGGGATGCAAACACCCACAACAGTCGAGTGCTGATGTACACTAGCACAGTGAATGGAGTATTGTAATAATACCATGAGCACAGTGCAAATCACAGCAAAGTGAACAAACGGATCTGAGAAATCGTTTCCATTCCAACTGCTCTGATAAATGAGTGGGCGTCTAACGTCAAGGAGGTCATGCTTAGAATGAAGTTTGTTGATCAAGCTTGCAACCTGTGTTTGTTTATTGTATTTATTTGTCAGGGATAATTACCAGTACGGTTATTACATTGAGAGCGTTTGAATTCCACAAAATATGTATTTAACCACTGGGATTGTAGTCCCCTGGCAGAAATTGATGATATTTGTACTTCTAAACAATATCAGTTATCAGAGAACGTGCACGGTTTACTCAAAACTACAATTCCTGGGCAAAGCATACTTAATCCCAATAAAGTGAAAGCATGACAATCAGTGGATGTGTGTGTGCTGGTGTGATTCAGATTAAAGCAAAAGCCACAGATATCAGTCTTAGATTATAGCGTGATTCATTTATTTAACCAGGGATTGGTTTAAAACACACACTGGAATTTTATCTAAGATTTTTCCTCCGGTTAAATATTTCAACGTACAGTATTTTGATGTTACTAACCACACAAAAAACAACAATGCTGATGTTGACTGAAGCACATAAATGATCCTAATTGATTCATTCAGGTAGTTTTGTAAACAGTTCTGCACCTGGTGTGTTTTTCTCCTGTTGACATGGAGATAACGGCACACCCACCCCCTGTGTGGTTCAGGGAATAGGGGTCCAATACCACCATGTTCAGAAAGCATTATTCCATTGAAGAAACATCTGGTAAACAAATCTCAGGCAACATGCCAGAGCAGGTAGGGGAGGAATTGAAAATGCTGTTCAGCGTGAGGTAGGGTTTTATTTTTGTATAAATCCACAGTCACACCAGTACTCAACAGTCACTCAATCCCCATCAGTAAACTCTGATCTGCAGGTCATTCTCTAATTGTGTTTACTACCAGCTGAAGAAGTACTTTATTTATTTTATATGATACAATTTTTCTAACAAACTGCTGCACCACGTTGTTCTGAGCAAATTATAGATCTTAATAATAGAATAATTCATACTGTGGTATATATTGTGCAACTTTAGGGTTCTTTTAAAGTCTTTAAAAAATACATAAAATTGCTATGCCTTTTTTTCAGCTTTTTGGTGTAGTAAAATATGAAATGCGAAAGTTCAAATCATTGTGTGAAAGGAAGTGTTTGACAGCGCCTGGATACACAATCATTACACCACAGAAGCACATCAGCTCGGTGTGCAGTACGGGAGTTTTTCTTTTTAATGTGGTGGTGGGAACGCAAAGGGTCTTGTGCAGGGCTCGTTGTTTTAAAATATTTTATATATATTAAAAAAAAAAAAAAAAATTCCCCCTTCATCAGGGCCCCCCTTCGGGGCGTTGGGCCCTGGGGAATTTTCCCCGTTCTCCCCGCCTTCTCGGTGGGCCTGGGTTTCGTTCAAATTTATGAAGCAAAATGAGTTCATTCTCTTGGGTGAGGCAATACTTTTGGGCATAGCTGTACAGCACCAGCAGTGTGGCCCCACAGTAACTGCAGTTGTAAGGGCTGTTTGAGCTCACAATAATAACATTTTCACTGCAGTTTTTATTGCTGTGACCAGAAGCCTAAATTCCTTTAATTTTCAGTGCTGTTTTACAGGGGCTACTTCCCAACTTTCAGTAGCAGATCATCAACCACAACTATGTTGTTTAAATGTGGTCACTTGGAGTTCCCCTATATGGAGTTCAATTTATCAAAATATATATACAAATAGTTTCCGTCCTGTACACATGCGTACTCAATAAAGGAGGTTCTCCTTGAATATACCTTTATTTCTCATTCTTCAGCTCGACAAAAATTGAAATAATGAAAGTGCCAACCCGCATATCAGTGGGACTATCACCAATCTGTCAGAATTTTGACAGGCTAAAACTTGTCTTTCTTGTGTGAGGGATGGAAGAAGTAAGTGATCTTCAGTAAAGGGCTATGTGACACTTTGCAAGGCAGCTGAAGTCTCCCTCCTCTCCTCGCTGCACTCTGGATAAATTTGGTCGCTTTGTAAACGATACAAACTTCTCTATATGTAGGGTGACCAGATTTTCCGGGACACATTGTTAAATAATTGATAAGACGAATTAAACAATTTAAATATTGGGTATTTGAATGGTTATTTAAACAGCCATCCTCTGACTCTTAGCAGCTAGCTCATTTCAGTACACTCCTGGGTGTATAATTTGGGGGGGCTAGGCAAAAATTTGAGGGGGCTACACTCCACTTTGTGTGGGCATGTATAGTGTCAAACTTAATCTGATGCAGATTAAGTTCCTGTTAATAATAATAATAATAATAATAATAATAATAATAATAATAATAATAATAATAATAATAATAATAATAATAAACAGATGCCTTTATCCAACACAATTTATACAGTGCAGTATGAAGTAAGTGTTGTTGTAACAGGGCCAAGCCTGGGTGTGAACCGGCGGCCCCGCAGACCTTAGACGAGCAAACGACCAGACCCGAGATCAGAACAGGCAGGCTCGGCTCGTCTGGGCTCTCGACCCTGGTGCGGATCTATTCTTTTTGCCCTGTGTGAATACTAACCTGTCTGGGGGCGGATCGTTTGTAATCACGCCAGCCCAGGGCACACGCAGCACATGTATGATCATATTTATTTAAACGCTCTAGTCTTCATACACTGAAGTTTCTGCTAGCTCTGGAAATCCGATCTATTCAATGTAACGTAACAAAACCGGCCAATTTCCTTTCTAGAGAACTAGCAGAAACACTGATTTCCATCTATATTTGATTAAATGTTTGAGTGATGGGAGAATACATCTGAAGAACGTTTTGTAAAGGTGTCGTTGCAGGTACTTTACAAACCTTGACATTTCACTGCGCAGGGGAAACGCTGTTGCAAGGCAAATACATTGATTGAACATCTTTTTGAGCATTTTGAGCTAAATATTGGGACAGCGGGACCTTTGCTGGCAAACCCAGACGTCTGGCCACCATGTACGGCTGCATGTCTTTTACTCCCACCCCGCCCCCACGCCAGCCCTTCTCGTCTAGCTTATTTTGCTTTTGGAGAACTGGGTGTTTGAAACTAAACTCCCCAAAGAGAAATGACTGCTCCTGCCAACAAACAAGCGGCTCATTGGCAGAACCGCGTCGCACTAGGGCCTGCTTGTGACGCGCTCGATACAGCAAGAAAGTAGCAGGCGATAGGCTGGCCTAGGTCGCAGGTAGCCCCACCTGCTGTCCTGAATATCTACTCAACTGACTCAATTAACATTTTTCAGAGCTGGCGGGATAGTACTGACAAACAAAAGCGAATCGCAAACCTACAGAACTTTTAACCAGACAAAACAGTTAATAAGTAGTGATTTGAAAGCCAGTCGGATTTACTACTACTACTACTAGTTGCAGACAGTTTGGGACACAAAAATGGTACTCAAAACAGAGGACGGCATTGGTAAGTGAATTTGTTGAGTTTCGTTTATTGAAAGTGAAATTTAGGAGTCTGTGAAACAAGCGTTCGCCTTTGCTTGTTTGTTGGCGGTTCGTACTAATTTACGAACAATATACCATTTGTTTACCGAGTTAAAAAGTAAATCTCTCAGCGCCGTAATTTGCACACTACAACCGTGTGGTTTACTGTCGTCGTGTTTTAATGGGTTTATATTAGTGCTGTCTATTTTACTGTTGGTACAAGGCGTTGCTGCCGAGTTTAAAATATATATATATATTTTAAAGTGTAGCTTGCACGCAGTACAATATATTGTTAGCATAAACAAAGGCAAGTGTGTTCTGTTACTGTACCGAAACATTGTAACTTAGTTTACAGTATGTCACGATATGTACGCGCTGATTCAACAAGTAAACAAACATATGCTATAGACTAGTACCTAATTGCAAGATCCGTATATATAGAGAGATCCGTCTTGGACTGCTAGTTAAATGATCAAAAGGGAAGTACAATATAATACAAAAGTTATAATGTCATGGTTAGATTGTTACAGACTGTAGTACAGTCATTTATTATTATTATTATTATTATTATTATTATTATTATTATTATTATTATTATTACTACTTAATGTAAGCTATCTTTTTCCATCGAAATTAAAATAAATCGTTTTTCTGAAATCCAGCATGTAGTAAGTGAAACATCCTATGTCTTAAATTTCAAGAAATAAAGATGTTTTTTTCTAGTAAAACCGAGGTGTAATAACCACACCCCTATCGTGGATTTCTTGTGCTACAATAAACAGCTTGGCAGATTGATGAAGATAACACAAAGCTTCTCACTCATAGCAAGTTTACAAGCTTACAAAGCAGTCCCATAGAACATCATGCAAAACACATGAGTAAGTCACGATGAATTGTGTGTAATTCTATTGAACCGCAGGCCAATGACTGTCATCATTCTTCAGGGTAAAAACAATAACCTGTTCAAAATGCTAAATGTACACATATTTTTTAAGAGTGCAGTGTGTAACGCAATGAACATCTCTATTCATTGATACCACAAAGTCTATAGGCATCTTTTTCAGCCCAGTACTGGGTGTATCGCTGTCATCATTTAATCAGAATATAACTTTTAAAACGTCAAGGGGTATAGTATCAGTACCATAGTGGTAATGATAACATATAGATGCAGGCATAGTACATCGTGTTTCTACATCAGAGCATATGCCTCCAAACTTATCTTATTTGACAGAGTGGCAGGGTGTAAATTGTATTTCTTTCATTAATAATTGATACTACTACAAAAAAGTGCCATCTGGTCATTAAAACATGTATTATCAGTAAGGCGTTGATTTGTCTGTAAACTACTTCATATTTAAACTGTTCATGTAAGCATGGTGCTGGAGACTTAAATGCTGTTGAAGTTTTTGAATGATGGAATGCCTTTTAGGGGATTTGAGGCTCAATCGGTCTGAGATGTTAGCGTGACTCATTTCTACAGTCTGTAAAACGCCATTCGTCTGCCTAGTTAAGCTCATCACCTGATATCTGAAAAGGGTGACGAACAACCTTGTGCAGTAACTACCGCTGCTCCTAAAGGATAGATGTGTCTGGATTATATTGATCTCTGTGGATGAGGCAATGAAAGCGTTCTTTAGTGTTAATGCTCCTGAGACCACAGATCCATGATGGGATGCAATCGCGAGGGGATTTAGAACAGAGGGGGATATCTGCGACCCTTGCAGGATGAACGCAGTGCTAGAAGAATGAATGGGGGGGGGGCTCGGTACTGTATGTAGGCTCGAGGTTATCCTGAACCAGCCTGCTTGATCCAAGTTAAATGCAAAAACCTCACAAGATGAAGGATGGTTTTAACCATTTCTTAAAATCTTGCTCTAAGGGATTACACCCGGTCAGTGGTGTAGTGGTAAATCCAAAAGTGGGTAAACGCCCCCTTTTGTTGGAGTTGAACAGATAAAGATGAACAGATACATTGTTATTGACTCTCAGCCAACCAGCGCCCCCCCCCCCCTCCCTTAAGTGTACTTCACTTAGTCACAGACCTGATGGTGCGCTTCACTGAACAGTTCTGTGAGCATCCTTTCACAGGCCAGGATGAAGGCTACTAGCACCGTGCCTAACAACATAACAGAGTGCCTAACAACATAACATTAACAGAACATAAACAACCAATCACAGAACACTCACACACAAAGAACACGCAGTCCGGTGACCACGCCCCCCTGCCGCGCCACAGTTCTGACTGAGAATGCTCAGCTGTCAGTCTCACGCACAGCAACACAACACAGACGTTCACTGTTAAAATATCTTGTCTTTAACCCAGGATTTGCATATCAAAGGACAGTAGAAATGAGTAAAATCTATGTACCATATATAGAAGTGGGTAAACGCCGTTTACCTGCGTCTACCCTCGACTACACCACTGCACCCGGCTGTCCCTCCTTACTCTTGTGAAGAGCTTTTAACTTGAGGTTCCAGAGCACACGTTGATCTTTTTAAAATGTGTTGCTCCTCCAGGGGATGAAGCAATAGAAAATGCATACGATGCATAACTGCATATCCATTGTTGTGCTATTTATATAAAACCACATCAAGGCTACACCCAGTGTGATGAATTTAAGATGGGTGCGTCCTTGAATTACATCTAGAACATTATGTTCACTCCTCCCAATTATGTTTTTATTGTTTTGTAAGAAAAAGGAAAAATACAGAAAACGTCAGGGAATGTATAATTTGTTTTTACAGTACAGGTCAGTCTTGACGTGCAGTACAGTAAACAGGCTGTGCAGCTTTTGGAACTTGAATGTTTTATTAAGCTTAAAAAGCAAAGCAGCTTACATCAACAACAATTCCATGAACTGTATTACTTTAAATGTGATTTACATTTTTAAAATGATTGTATTAAATTCTACGTATTAAATTCTACATATTAAAGAAAAAAGTGTGTGACTATACATGTATACAGTGTCTGGAATTGTTTTTCATAAAGACTTACAATAATCTGCATCATCAGGTTTCCATGCAGCTGTGTGAGGCGTCACCGCTGTTGCAGGATGTTACCAGCTTACTGTTCATTCTGTTATATGACTTACTAACCCAGTTATCCCTGATCTGTTTCTGTGTTCAGTGATTGGACTCATCACTCAAACAATTTTCCTGTCGGAATAGGCAAATAGGCATATAGGCCTATAGAGGTTTATCTACTCTCTGCAATATAATTGTGCACAAGAAGGGATAGAGTGATAAATTTGGATACAGTAGGTTGCATTCTGCTAGATTTACAAGTTCATACTTGTAGCACATACCATAGACATGACAGATTTGGTTAATTACACAAACATTCCACAAGCACGCTAATCTTTTTTTTATTGAAGGCACTGATTTAAAAATTGATAGAAAACAATTCCTGTTGTCGATAAGGGCAATGCTCTGTCATACTGTATAATACTTTCTGTAGTACTTGAGTACAGATTTATTTAAGCAGGCATGGTTCTTGTCTGGATTGTAAGCATAGTCGGTTTCTGAGACATTGAGAATTGTGAGATGGGAAAACTTTTGACGCTATCGAACGCCACCCCCGAGACAGGAAACCCTCACAGGTTTTAATCCAAACAGGAAGTGGTGTCAAAACAAGTCCTTTTTGCAAAGAATTTGTCTTGCGATGTTGTGTATATGAGGCTGCTGATGCGACATGGATTTTAATATTAACATTACACACTAATAAATATATATTAAGTATTAAGTGAAGACATAAAACCGTTTATCATCACAAATACCACACTGCTTTAACTCCTGTATTGCTCAAGTCTTTCATCGTGTTTTTGCCTCTAACCATTGATTTGGAATAGACAACACTATAAAAAAAGCCTTAACTAGATGCAAAATAAATATTTTCAGTCAGGTTGGGAGTCGGGAGGAAACCAGTGTGTTACTGATTCGTGTCTGAATAATTGATAGAGGGGCACAGAGAATTGGATGCAGTTTTTGTAGCCATTTAAGAGAATTTGGTTACCAGCTTGAGCATTTTTCCTAAAATGGAATTGCAGATGAAATACATTTCAAATGAGATCTAAGTAAATACAATCCTTTGCTTTGGATAGAGTGCGCTAACCTGCATGTCACAAAAGTATTTTCTTTACTTCTGTCTGCTACTTTTGTGATAAACGTGGTTCTTACAGAATCAGAATCTCTGTCTGTCCATCCGTCCATCTGTATGTCCCACACATTTTTACATGCATATGCAGTACAAGGTCATGGTGATAACGTCACTTGACAGCTTTAAATGTGATCTTCATTCTAGATCCTCCAGAGGGAGCCCTCCTCGTAACCTGACTCTCTTTAAAAAAAAAAAAAAAAAAAAAAAAGCCCAGTTATACATTGTGTTGGATAGTGCATTGTGTTTTAGGGCTATTTTTGATCACGTGATGTCCCTTTTAAACATATTTTGAGCTGATTCGCTTTCTTAATCAAACGCTAATTACCAAAGGAAGTTGTTTCTTTTTACCCTCATATATTGATTGAGTTCACAAACAACGTGTATTGATCTCACCTGGTTCTATTTGCACCTGCATTTGTTCTGACTCTAATTGACAAATTCATCTTATTAATTTCCACGGCATTAGTTTGTAGTAGTGCGTCGCTAATTTAAACAATCTGGCATTCAGTTAAATATTAATTAAGGTTTAAAGGGAGGGTCAGAGATGGAAAATAAAATCTGAAAACCAGAAGCCCTAATTATGTTTATGCAGGGTGTGTTGAGAGTTCATGTTTTTTTCTTGTCCCCCTGCTAGTCTCGGGGTTTCATAGAATGCTGTTCGGGGCAAGTCAGAACTTTAACTTATTAAAGGATTCGTCTATTACATTGCAAAATATTGATCAGAATGAGAAGCTAATACCAATCTGATTTTATTCAGCAAGTTAAAAGCTATCCTGTAGAGATGCTTTCCTGATCCGAGTTTATTTTCACTGTGCTGTACAAATGTTTCATGTCTTGTGTGACGTGTGGGTTATTTGTGATCAAAGTGAATTCCCTAATGCACTGGAATGCACCATAGTACTTCTCCCTGTACAAAAAAAAGGTTTTCAATTTTGATTATCAGAAGTCACAGCTGTCACCCATTTTCATCACAGTTTACAAATCCAGTGTATTGTCTCAAAAGTTGCTCTAGCTAGACTTGTTATAGCTTAAATAAGTTACTGTGGCTGTTTCTTTCTGTACCTCTGCTGAATAGGTGCTGTATGTGACAGAGGCTAGGATAGGGGATTTCTTTAATGTTTCCCCATAGTCAAAAATATGCATGTCAAATATAGATGCCAGACTTTTTTTTTTTTTTTCCCCTCTCTCTCCATGGGACACCTACCCAGATGGCTCAGTTCAGTTTGGTCTTATTGAATTTGCATGGCAATCAGAATTTTGTCTAGATTTACTGAGCTTTCGATTTATAAATTATGTTTACGAAAAATGCATTTTTTATATTATAGTATAGACAGATCAATGAAATCTTTTGACTCCGTTCTAGGAAGTCTCAATTTATGTTTTATTTAAAGTGAGGGTTACATACAGGCATTCCCCTGTCATTTTAATTGTGTGCTGTCCATTCTTGACTTCTCTGCATAAGCTTTTTTTTAAAAGACAACCTGCCTTTTGTCATTGATTTGCTAGGTTTACAGAATAATCTGTCAAAATAAAGCACAATGTGAAGTCAGATATATGAAGGGAGGGTTAATTAGTCTCTGTTCATGAATTAAAACCTTTCTTTTTCTTGTCCTTTTTTGAAGCTCTGTGTGTGTGTGTGTGAGAGAGAGAGAGACAGAGGGAGGGAGGGAGAGAGAGAGAGAGAGAGAGAGAGAGAGAGAGAGAGAGAGAGAGAGATGCCACAGGGTGGAGCCTGCAGTATGCTGAACACATTCACGGAAATAATAAGGAGGAGGGAGGGAAACAGAGAGAGGGGTTTGCAGTGTAACACACAGGGCAGGCTTGATTATCTCGGCTGTGGTCAGTCATTCTAGTGCTGGCTTACTTGCTAACTGGCTTGCTAGCTAACACACTGGACTGGTGCTTTGACCCTGCTCTTCTCCTTTGCCTCTCTGAATGATTCTCAATGGAGTCTCCTGGATTACGAAGTGGTGATTACAGCTCCTGATCAGCAGAGTGACATTTGTGTGCCTCTATCTGTCTTTGGGACAGTGGGCAGGTTACAAGGACACTGGGGCTGACTGAGTGAGGGAGAGGGGAGGGGTGGGGAGGGGGGAGAGAGAGCTTTACCGTACACACTGTACACCCAGAGGGGGGGCCTCTTCAAGGGTAAGAGCATTGATTCTTTGATGTCTTCAAATTGATGTTTGTGTATTGGATATCTGTTTGTCAGTAGGGCTAGGCCAAAGCTTTGTATCGTTTAAGAAAATGGGTTGTTTTTATTTGAAATATCGGTTATACTATTTCTCGCTATTGTAGATACAACCTATATGTGAAATAATATAGTGACTAGGCTGTAATACAGTAGAGTGTTCTGTAGACTTTACACGTCTTGTGTAGTTCCGTAACATGCATGCTATGTGATACAGTATATACACGTACAGTTAAACATTATCTACGCATCACTAATGTACAGTCATGTTGCACCACAGTGCCCATTTGTAGTGCAGAATACTGTGTCGCTTCTGTGTCTGTTTCTTTACAGTAGTGTGCAGTAGTGCAATTTATATCAAGCTTTATTCAGTAGAGGGCTGATCCTACTCCACTAGGAGGGGTAAGGGGGTGTACAGTGTTATTTAAAGCAATGGAGAAGGGGTCTACAGTGTGGGAAGGCAGAGTTCTGCTACCTTGCTGTGGTAGCAGGCTGGGGCATTCCGGAATTTGATCTAGTCTGAGCCAGTCTAGCATATTAATACCTGTAACTAGCTGTGGTATATGAGGCGTATTGAGCCGTACATTCACTTAGATTGTATTGGGATATGTAGTTTTTGGAGGTTTGGTGAGATGCTTTGCAATTTAAAAGAGCATTTCAGGAACGACCTAGCAGAGACTGACACATTCTGCCGTGGCATTATAAGAATCTATTCTGTACATTCTGAACAGGCTACTGATGAGTGATCACAGAGCGTTTTTTTAATTGGTATTGCAGATTAGTTTAACCTTTAATTTGAAAGGTTGTGTCTTCATAATACTGGCAGCCTCCTTGCTGCTGTGAAACGAGTAACCTATTCATATGTGTGGTGTGAATCAAAACTTCAGTGTTAAAGAATGGTACTAAATTATATCAAATTAAAGTTTATTATTATTATTATTATTATTATTATTATTATTATTATTATTACATGAATATTCTAACCAAATCCTTTACATCCCTCACCAAGAGCTCAGCAAACCGCACTTCTCTGTGCATCCCGTATTTTTACTCTCATTTCAGGAAAAAAAAAAAAAAAGACTTTTGTCTTTCCTTTGCTGATTAGAAGTTAGGACAAGTATCCTGATCCAGTGAAGGATCTCTCTGCGTGTCATTATTTTAGACAGGGTGGCTTGCAGCACCACCCACGTGTCTGTGTCTAGCAGAGAGAGGGAGGGAGAAAACATAATATTAATATATGCACGTTGCGTGTAGGCTCTTTGCGTTCATGCATGCATTTGTCTGGCACAAATACATGGTCACACATGCATAACATGCGGAATTGCTATCTGTGCGTGACCAGGCGTTTTTATCAGGTAAATGCCCAAGCACTAAGGCACGCAATAAATCTTTTCCATTACCTTCAAATTAAACTCCTCATCATGTTAGGAGCACTGTTCCTTTTTTATATTTCTGCAGACATCTGCATATTTATACAATGCATGAAGGATTTTGAGGCTTATGGCCCAAGCACAATCCTCATTAAGTCCTAGTTATCCCAAGCCTTTCTGATGCACATGTTTGCTTGTAGTTGGCTATACCAATAAAGCTTTAACTAGAGAGTCTTTGTACTGGGTGAGTTAACAAGTCCATCCATAACTTCATAAACTGAATCATATCATTTAATGTCGTCTGTACTTCTGGATTCTGTTTGAAGTCTACCTACGGAATGCGAGAGAAGCTGAAGAGCCCAAGGAAGACTTGCTGACGTTTCTATGGAAACAGAAGGACCTTGTTTAGACATTTGTTTATGCTGGTTTACACAAAGGGGTATTGTGACATGTTATTCGGGGGTAGGGTTAGGGGGAGTGGTACATTTTAAGGGTTCAGTTGTTTTTTGGTTTGTATTTTAATACTGGTGGCAGATGGTTTTTCGTGATTCAGTTTAAAATATTTATTTTTAAAAATTGAAAATCTGAAATCAGACTTTTTTTTTTTCTTCTCTGCTTTACAGTATTTTTTTTTAAAGGAATTAAAGCTGTATTTTTGATTGAAGGATCTAATTCTTCTACAAGGAAAGCAGTTGCAAGGGAATTTATTTATTGATTTTAGTAGATGTCAGCAATAAAATGTGTTCCGATAAAGTATTACAAGATGGCAGTTAAACCATCGTATGCTAAAGTTTTCAATCAAATGAATCTCCATCATCCTTTTTTATCCTGTGAAATGCAGTTGTGCCTGGCAGTAGGTACAGGCGGTACCCTTGTACTTATTTTCCACAAAATTGAAATGATACCTGGTGGAAAATGGACATGAGCATGGGGCATTTGACTGTTTGATTTCAGAACCATTTTGTTCATACGCTTTCTCTTCAGACACTGGGGCAGCAGGGATGTGGCTGATTGCAACACAGCGCATCCACCCAAGTGACCTCAAAACATTTCAGATCTCTGGTTGCCACATACTCCACCCATTTTTTATTTGCATCATCTTCCCACAGGTCATGAGCAACAAAAACATCCTATGGGGTTTGTGGTAATGTGTCCATCTTTTAACTCAATTAAACTAGAGTCTATACTCTGCAATTTCTACCATGCATTGGTTAATCGTGACATGACGTCTGTCCTACTTTCCTGTGTAGATGACTCAGTGTGAGTTTTTAGGTGTCCCTTGTGAAGGTCTGGACGTTAAGGAAGTGATCTAGAAGGGAGGGGGCACTTTCACTATTACTGGGAGGCAGCGAAGGTTCATCTCTCCTACAGATTACACGCTCCTGATTTTCCCCGGTATTAACCACAGACCAATCCCCACCCCTTGTCCCAGTCCTGACCTCTCTGCCTTGGGAACCACACCCCCGGTGTCGGGGTTTCCAGTGTCTATTCCAGGGGCTTTCACCGTGGGAACAGGAAGGCCGGGGGGTTAGTAGCCAGGGTTCCAAGACCAGGGCCTCCCTTCAGAAACTCTGCCTGGCGTGCCTTGATATAATATCAGATGTTCTCGTCAGTGTGATTGGTACTTTAACAGGTTATTTAAATGCCAGGTACATGCAATGTAATATCTTGTGGCTATTGGAGCTTACAAGCTCTTAATAAAATGTGGAATTGCTCATACTGCTCTGTAATGGAAGACTCATTTCCGGTTTAAATAAGAGATGTAAATCCATGTATATGGATTGTATCTGGTGTGTTTCAGAGTGTCTAATTTTAGGCCACAGGGTATATGTTAAGGTTTTTTTTTTTTCTTTTGATGGATACCAGCTGTAGACTGTCTGATGAAATCCATCTGGTTTAAGTAGTAGAGGCAGTCAGGTTGCTATGGCAATAACAAGCGCTTGGAAACATGCTGCTGGTTGTCAAGGTTACGAGCGGTCTTGAAACCTTACAGTGAAACATCTTGATGATGGCAAAGCTGCATTGCCACGATATTTGATGGATAGCAGTCAACTATAAGGGAATGGCAGGGGAGTTGAAGACATGGGCTAAGTAAATCAAACTGGGCCAAGTCGGACCCAAAAAGCAAAGTAGTCCTAAGTAACAACTGTGTGTGTTTGGACCGACACAGAAAGAGGAAATCAAAGAAAGAAAAGTAAA
The DNA here is from genome assembly GCF_902713425.1 of Acipenser ruthenus. Taxonomy (NCBI): domain Eukaryota; kingdom Metazoa; phylum Chordata; class Actinopteri; order Acipenseriformes; family Acipenseridae; genus Acipenser; species Acipenser ruthenus. The sequence goes on along the minus strand of NC_081207.1, from coordinate 4,447,808 downwards.
AGAAAAGAATGACTGGGATGAGCGAGGAGGGGTTTTCTCTGGCGTACTCCATCGCTCAATTCTTGTAGTTCACATTTAGAGGATGCCTCAGTGATAAGTAGTTTGCTTTATTTATGTATTCATTTAAGTAATTTAGTTTGGTCTGTAACTATTCACAAACTATCGGAAAACCATTTCCAACATCCTTAAATTTACAGTTTGGAGGTACCGTAGAACTAAAACTATGGTACTACAAAAAAAAAAATATATAAAAATATAAAAATTGATTTAAATAAAAAAAATCTGATTTAAATCAAATCCGGTTTAAAAAAAAAAAAAAATCACCAACCCTGGGCTGGTTATCTCTGCCCATTAGAATAGAGGATATACTGTACAGTTCTTGTATTGGTACAGTAAATCACAATATGGAAACACCTTACACAGCTGCAGTTAATGTGTGCTGCCTCACAAGCCATGTTATCAACCTTAGCAGTCTAGCTTCATTGACATCCCTATCCAGAAGAGATTCAGGAACAAGCCCTAATGGATGTCAGTACAGTACAGAAACTGTAACAAATCCCTCTGCTACATGAAAATACCATTACCCATTGACGCCCCCTGTTCGTGCCGACAATGAGTTTGTCCCCTTTAGCTACGGGTCGTGACCTATGAACTCTACAGAGCCAGCCTGATGGGTTGACAGAGGTCTGCCCAAGGGCAGATGAGCAAGGCTGTTACCAGCCATGTGACGTGTAGCTGTGTGAGCTGAGATCAGATGACTGCTAAGAGATAGCTGATTCAGTGTTCAATGATTGCGCTTGCTGTAGAAAAACAAATATAAGAATAGGGTAGTTTTCTCGACAATGCAGCAGTGCCCTGTTGCTTTACTTCGTGTCCTGTAGGGTCTGTTTCCCAACTTGTCGTCTTTTAGAATGTGTACTTTCTTCGTCTGCCTACAGCAGCTACAAGACTGCTTGCAGCTACTTTAAATAGTGCAGTGCTTGGAATGGCTCAAATGTTTGTAATTCCAAACAGTGCTTGCATGAAATTTGTTGACTGCGTTCCATGCCAGGATTTGTTTATATGTCAAACTTTGCACCTTGTTTCCTAGGTAACCATGACTTTTGTAAGTAACAACAGCCGGACAAATGGCTGCTCAGGACAGCATTTTGATTCCTAGTTTATCTACAGGAGAGTATTTAAGGCAGCTACTCGCTGGACATTATCCCACTTGGTAGATAACACCATAGGTTTCTGATTTTGTTACATTCAATCAGAATCTTCTAACAGGGCTTAAGTTACAACATCTTGATCACTGAATATGTCAATCGAGGCTCACAAAAAGCCTCGATTGGTAAAGCCACGGCACAGGAAGACACGGTATGTGTGTTCCTTGTTGGTGTTCCTTTGTTAAGCTTACTAAACTCGGTCGACTAGCCAATTGGCACTCTGTGCCGCCGGCTGGCACTACAATGTTTATCTTGAAGTCTGGGCCAGCATTTGATTAGGGTGCTTTTTATTTAGTTTATTTTCTTTTGAGATGAATCCTCTCGTTTTCCAGTGCTGATGACATGCAATTACCGAATTTACAGATTGAGCTACTCGGTCTGCAAGTGACATAACTTGTATGTTGGCAGTTTAACCAGTCCTGCCTGCAGTTTTATTGGTTGCTAATTGATTGCAGAGTGCGACGTTTGTGCTGGTAGTTCACCAGATCCTGCTTCGGACCCTGCTTCTTGATTTTAACAGTCCTTCCCTTTTCTCTCCCCCAGTTCCCAACGACCTGACCCCGGAGGAGCGGCAGGAGTTGGAGAATATCCGCCGCCGCAAACAGGAGCTGCTGGAGGACATTCAGGTGAGACCGTGGTTTTCAACCTGTGGTACGCGTACCAGGTGTTCTTTATGACTGTGTGATTCCTCACCCACAATACTCCCTCAATCGCAACGTATCAATCTGTCTGTACCACTGAATCACAGAGGAATGAGAAATTATGATGAGAGGTATTTGTTATGATCTTTCAAAGTTTACTGATGCAGAAACAAAGCAGCCACTCTGTGGCGTTGATTGTGGTGAACTCTTGTCATATAATTAGACGATGCTGTCACATTTTCAGTGAGAAAACCGATTGTAATGGGGTAGGTCTCTGTTTTACAACAGCCATTAAGATTGCACAGTTACTGGTACACCTGCTGGTCCCTGCTGGGAAAACTGGTACTTGAGATGTTAGACTGAACTGCCATCTGCAGGCCTCTCCAGCATTCCTGAAACACGGAGTCTCACATGTTTTTGTTGTTGGGCACCACATGTTAAGTGACTTTGCTGTGACCCCCCCATTCACAATACATAACTGAATATATATTTTAAACCATTTTGAATTTTTTAAATCTGATGGTTATATTTCGTTTCTTCAAAAATGTCATCTGCAATGCACCGTAGCCATTGTGTGTAACGGTGAATAAGTGTAATCACAGAGCTATTTGTCTTTGTTTTGTCTCCATATATTTGGGTTGGTATTGAGCCCCCAGGCACTGCACTGTAACTTTTGGGCTGATTCGGTTCAGTTGTCAAAGTTTATTATGGGGTGGCTGCAGTGAAAGGGTTCATCCAAACCGATCGCTCCCTCTTTTTTCATGGGAGCCCAGTAGCTGCTGGGAGATACTGGGATCACAACAAGCAGATAGGGTTCTTCAAGACAGACTTAAATTGATTATGTCCTGCTTTTTGCTCTCCTCTTATCAAGAAATATTTACAACAACTGGCCAGTCAGCATCCGCTGCCTACAACAGTACATGCACAGGGGTGTGTCAAGGACTTTCTAAACACACAGCTTTTGTTTGTAGAAGAAAATATCTGAGGAATGTGGTGTGATAGCACAGACACATGGAATATTCCCTTCTCTCAGGGTAAAATGTGAATCACAAGCCTTTCTGAGCCGGCAGTGTCTGCTAATAGGGATGTAGTTAGAAAACTGAGATAGTCACAGAGGTATAGGGATCCCCTGAAAACCGACATCCATAAAGTAAATGCATTTGCTTCTCAATTTCAGTCATGCTGTGTTTTCTGTGTTCTGTGGTTTATTTGCATTTCATATCTGTGGCTGTTTGCTTGCTTAGCATGTTTTCTATATGAGTAAAATCTGTCCTTGGGTAGAATGCTGACCTTGTAACTCTACATTCTAAACAAAGACATTTCCACCTCCCTGCCTTTCTGAGTCATTAATATGAACAGCTAACCTGATTTCTAAATGATTCCTGTGCTGGAGGAACTAGATTTCTGCTTGCGCAGCCCTGGATAAACAAAGAGTTTAGATTCTCGTGCAGCTTCAGACATCCTTGTCTTGAAGGTAAACACTGCAATGAATCCAGACAGCTCACACTACACAGGAGTTGACAGCCTAGAATGATCAGCTGGAGGGAATGGGTCAGGACATTGCATGCCCTCTGACCTGGAAGGAATAGGTCTAGGTGGGGAGTGTGCTGTCTGTAATTCAGCAGCCACTGAGCACCAGGCAGAGACTCGAACCGGGGTAGCTGCCCGGTGCTCCTTTTGTTGTAAGTGCTGCATAAAGAAGTGGAAGGGAACTCTGCTGGTATTTTCCTCATCTATTGATAATGGACTGGAGCCCCCAGTGAGCAGCAAGGGCTTCTTTCTGCTGGAGTAACTTGACATTGATCTGTGTCACTTGAATGAAAGCAATGTTAGTAATTATCCTCCCTTTTTAAAGTAGTGTGTATTTTGACTGCAGCCGCCTTTAGTTTTACTCCAGAGATGTGGGTGAGTTATTTACACAGTATACTGCAGCTCCCACTGTCTTCTACTGGCAGCACTGTGGTTTCTGATAACACGCAGCTTTTCCGAGGCTGTTTTTATTTATTTCTGCTGCATTAGCCACAGCATGTTTCCGTTTTGTTGAAGATAGCGAGGTATTTGTTACACTCATTGAGGGCTATTTATCTGGATCAATGCTGCTTGCACAGTTAAGTAGTTGCGAGCATTATACAGACCTGATGGAACAGGGCTATGAAATAAGGGGTGCTGCGTGTGTAGAACAGCCTTGTGCTTTAATCTCAATAGAGGCCTGTAGATGCCATGAAGTTGAGGAACTGTATACTATTAAACGGACAAATAAACCCTCAAAACAAACAAATACACAGCCGGCCATCAAGAAGAATGGTTAATACATGCAGCAGAGATCCTTACGAAGTTAAGTGTAGTCGAACACTGGAGGTCGGTTTAGGGTGCTTCAGAACCAGTGCAGATCATCAAGCAGTACTGTAGTCATGACTGTAGAGAATAGGTTCTTTGCATCCTAGACGAGGAGCTGGAACAAAGCTCCTTATTCCAAGTTGCTTTTATAATATCTGAAACCATTATGCTGCTGCAATCAGGAAACTGCAATTGACTTGCAAAGTCCAGCAGCCCTGAACACTGCCCAGTAATTTAATGCATGAAACAAAGGGCCTATTCAATTAACTTCTTAGCTATGGAGGTGGTGCCTTTTCGAGAGGATATTAATTCAGGCAATAACCAGAGAAAGTGGAGGCATATCAATTTTGAATGACGTTTTGTTCATAAGAAATATTGCTTCACCTTTCTCCATTTTATTTGCATGCTTTTACATTTTCCCAAAGCCCTTTCGCAGTCCATGTCACAGATGATATTCTCCGTCACTGCTGCAAAAACGGTGGAACTGGGTAGGGTGTGTTGCAGTCTTCAGCTGTTATTCATGCTGAGAGACTGCGGTCCTCCTGCCGCCCTCCCACAGGGAGTTCTCTGTGCGTCCCATTGATTTCCCTGCAGGAGGGGATCATGGAGACAAAATCCTAATGGTTTTTCCTGTCTAGTTGTCCCCGCATATTATCTGCCTCATGCTCGATAAAGATTTGGTATTTTTCGTTTGGCTCAAGCACTTTGCTGCACCATCATTCTGGGACCAAAGAAGGTTGCAATGTACTTGTGTTAAATCCACCCTGGGATCCTAACGTAGATGACGTACAGCAGTGGCAGAAGACCGAATAGCAGGGAGAGGACATCCCTGAGGTATGGAGAACTGAGGTGCAATGGTAAAGAATAGTGGGGAACCATGCATGACGCTTGACCTGATGTGTCCATACGCGTCATGAATAGTGATGTTATCGCTCCCCCTTCCGAAGTGTGTTTCCTGTAAGTGAACCTAGTAGCGCAGGGGGAGATGGACTGTCCTGCTTGCATTCCCAAGGGGTAGGTTTTACTGCAAGGACCCTCTTACCCAACTTGAAACCTGCAACCTACAGCAGTAGGTTATGAGCAATGCAAACAGGCTTTGTTTTAGATAAAACAGTTACGTTTTAGTTCTGCTAATGTAGAGGGACAGTATGCAGATGTGATTTTTGGTGACTCGGGCAAATTGGCAAGCTTTTACAATGAGACAAACAGGCAGGCATGCTGAACACCCCCTGATGCACAGTCTTGTTTCACAGTGTTAAATTAAGCTTTGTGGTGGTCCTGGCTTTGATTAAAGCCACTACAGTAGATGGTGTTTTAAAGGAGTCAGAAAGGAACTTAAGCACAATGCTAATAATGAATGGAAATATACTGCAGAGAAGAGAGAGAGAGAGAGAGAGAGAGAGAACGTAATTATTCCAATTGGGAATAAACCAGCATCACCAAGGCTGGAATCCGATTTTTTTTATCGTTATTTATTCTGAAGTTCATAGGGATTGTGACTGACAGATTTCCTGTCTTTTAATTGTAATTAAGCTTTCACAGGGATTAATGCTATTTTTAATTTGTTTGCCTTAGTGTTAGTTGTTCTAGTTGTAGCTGGCTGGAAAGCAGTCTTCAGGAGATTGATCTACATTTCAGGAACCCTTAATGTGTGTCTTTAGGAATGCTTGTGGTTTACAGTGCATTTCTGCTGGTTACAAGATAAGCCTCCAAGACTAAAGTACCATCAAAGCCATGGCAATTTACCAGGCTGTATACTGTTGGAGGTTTTCCAGTCTTATTACTGGTCCCATTTCACAGATGGGTCAATGCTTCTGGTTACTTTATTTCCTGGGTCTTGAGCCCAAGACCTGATGCGTTGTAGCTCAGTTCCCTAACAGCCACCACATATCTCACACAAGCTGTTATGAGATATGTGGTGACGTAAGGATGAAGAGCAAAGAAAATAGCACTTTCCACAGGGCCTTGCCTTTTCCATTTCCCCATTTCACTACTGAAAGCATTTGTGTAATGAGGCTGCATTTCTTGTGTAAGAAGAGAGCGTCCATTTGAGGAACCAACAAATGTACTGGAAGGGTTCTTGTAATCTGTGCAATGACATCAGGAAGACAGCCGTGATGAAATGCACTGCAAGAATCAAGCGGTTTACTCAGGGCATCGCTTTATATATTTTAAGGTTATTAAAATCAAACGCCCAACACAGCGTGCAAGTCTGTTTAGTGCACAGCATCTCTCTCTGTTTAAGACATACTTGAGCAGGGTGTCATATGAAAGTCCAGTAGGATGCGGATTAGGTGGGCGTGTTCGTGAAGCCCCCCCGCAGACTCGATTTCCAGGGTTATCTGGACTCTCTAGGGCAGAAAATTGAAGCAAACTCTAAACTAGGTCAAGCAAGGTTGTTAGGAGCACCATGATTCCCAAATCAAGCGCGAGACCGGATAATGTAAAGACTGGGGGGGGGGGGGGGGGGTTGGACAGCTGGAGACAAGCTTTTAAGCTGAGCAATTCAAAGAAATACTGGGCCTTTTATGCTCCTTTGCATTGATGGAAATGTTTGCCTACCTACTCTGTCTCCTCTTCCTTACAGCACCTCCATTGTCTATTGTTCTACCCATCTGTCCAAATGTGCATCCTCTATCTGTCTGTATTATAGATACTGTAATCTACACAGTATCTATTGCAGTAGCCTGTACATCTATATATATTTCTACAGCTCCCTCTCCTATCCTATGGATATAGTCACGTACTGTACAGGCTGTACTTGAACCCATCCAGTCTGAACCTTTCTGTGAACACAAAGAGGAGCTCTATTCACAGTTGGCTGGCTCTGGTTATTGTATTTGATCAAAGCTGACGCAGGTCTCTTTGATTGCTTTAACAATATCAAATGGAATCATTAGACGTTTAAAATCGCATTCCCAATGCACTTCTGAAGCCCAGGGGCAGGGGTGTTGCTGCAGAGCTGGTGCCCCCTGGGTCTTAGTGGCCCTTTGTCCTCAGAGTGCTTGTAGAGCACAAAGCTCACTAAAACATGCTTCACATTGCCCTACCTGTATATAACACTAAAAGCAGCACTGGTTAACAGGAGGCTTTAGGTAATTTAACATAATCCTTTTATTTATAGACATATGGTTTGGATTTACTGTAGTGAGAGAGCTGGATGAGGGAGCATGTTTTGATACTTGTGTTGTTACAGTATTATTGTATTTGTTTGTGGATTCAACATCTAAATCGAGGTCCTCTGGGATGCTCAGTTCAGTGGTAGTTGTATCATATCGACCCGTCTAGACCTGTGTTCAGTACAGGCTTAATGCACAGCATTTCAATAGTTCAGAAACGCCTACCTTGTGCCACTCCAGGGGTTTTGACGTGGAAGAAATACATTAATGAAAAGGGAAAGAAGGAAGGAAGTTTCAACCCTTTGGGTCTGTATGTTGTGTTATGTTAATATTTAAAAAGCATGCATGTATAATTAATTCATTGGTGAAATGATATGCAGCTGGAATGATGCTGTGCAAGAAGCTATGCAAACATCTGCCTGTCCCTAAAAGGTGACCCCACCTAGTTCATGCTTCTCTCCCTGTCCCGCCTGTCCCTCCACTCCCTCCCTGGCTGTCCCGGTTTGATTTCCTTGCCGGATTTCATTCTCCGAGCTGTTTGTACAGTGAATCACTCAGCTATGTCTCAGGCTGCTGTGGTACTCTGTGTAAATTTAACTTTCTTTGCAGATTTAGCTCCGGCTTTGCAAATGCCCTCAGGCTCCGGATTTTTGCACACACTCGAGAGTTCTTCAAGGAGAAGCTTTCATTTCTTCTCTCCATTTATTTTTCATTGCAAAAAGTTTGTTTTTGTGGGAAAGCCACTTACTGATTAAAGATGCTGTTTGTTCCACACCCCTGTGGCTGCACGGCATGTCTTTGTTTTTGTTGCTCAGTTGTTTGCATGGTGCACAAGGTTCATACTGTGTGCATATCCAGGCTTGCCTCAGTGCAGTTCATGCCTGCTTGTCTCAGTGCAGTTCATGCCTGCCTGTCCCCTTGTTTTTCGTTAGTTTTTCCCTGACTCTGCAGTGATCAGGTGGAGACCTGACTCTACACTGATTCTTTTCAAGGGGAGGGGGCTGGTTGTGGCCGGGGAGTTGACAAGGTGCTGTCTGAGTTCAGGGATTCATAGGCAATTCATACATTCATGGTCTGTATGTATGCTTGGTTCTGTGGTGAAGGATTGTCCTGCATCACTACAGTTCAAAATCCAGCATAGCAACAACTGTCTTATTTGGATTAAAAAAAAAAAAAAAAGAATTTGTTCTGGATTTGCTCTCTTGATTTGAGAGCTGCATGACAATTCTGGCAGTCTGTGTTTTCTTTTCAATCCTCCAGTGGAGTGACTGTGCAGTATTTCCTAATGTGACCAAAAAAGAAAGAACGAAGGGAAAAATAAAATGCCAAATAAGACTCTTTTAGGACAAACTTGGCCCCCCATTTTTATTACATGCTTGCATATAACTTTCAAAAAAGGGGTCGTTGGCTAGCCCTTTTTATACCCCACATTTTATTTTTATTCGTGTTCTGTTTATTTATCTAGAACAGTCATTATCATTGTTTAATGAAACTTTCCTTGTTAAGGGTGGTGTGGCTGTTTAACAATTCATTTTCTTACAGTACCTCTGTCATTTTCACTGCTTACCTTATCACATATTGCTACCCTGCCCATTACATCTCAGTATCCATGTAACCAGTAACCTGGATGCAGCTGAGTTATGGATGGTATGGCTTTTGTGGCTTCAAGCTGCACCACTGAAGTTAATTTAATTGTCATACATGTTTTTTGTAATGAATTCTAGCTTGGCTTGATTCGCTGCTGTAGCTGGGCCTGCAGTTAAGAAGGTAAAGTCTCCCCCTCCTCACTGTCCCCCCCCCCTCTCTCTCCCCCAGCGTCTGAAGGATGAGATAACAGAGGTCACGAATGAGATTGAGAACCTGGGGTCCACTGAAGAGCGGTAAGCCACCTCCTTTCTTCTTCATTTATTCATTCATTCATTCATCTGTTTAGTGATGAAAGGTGAGGCGTTGGCCTTTTGAATGCGAGGGCTTCTTTTCATTTGGTGATTGCGGATGCATGTCCCCTCTTTGTCAACGCTTTGGAAACTTTTCTCCTGTTTTTTTAGACAATTTTCCCTAAACCTCCACGTTCCCTTTCACGTCTCCACTGCGATTTAACATGAAAAAAAATAAAGACCCTCTCTTGATCTAAAACTACACAACATTAACTTTTAACATGAAATGGTAAAGGCAAGATAAGCGCGCCTGCGGGAAAATATATATTTTACATATTAATGAAGTGCGTGTGAATTATTTACGGAGCTGTGTGACTCAGAAGGCGGCTGCAGGATTCACAGCAGGGGCGACACTGATGTCTTCAGCTTTTCAATGCATGAAAATAACTGCTCTGTCATTAAAATGAAACAAAAGAAAAAAGACTTTAAATACCAAATACACATAAACAAAAGACCATCTCAAGTATAATGTACTGCATTCTCTGAAGAGCCAGAATAGCCTTCTGTACTAATGAAGTGCTTCTTGGCAGAGCAGTGTAATGCTTAAGTGTTGCATTGTTGGTATGTACAATAAGGCCCGTGATGCAAATGATACCTCGAGACAGAACTCTTGAGTATTCTAGTTCATGACATGATGCTGCAAAATAACTCTTAACGAAGACACAAATACTGAATATTCACTCCACTTTCTAAAAATATTTATATTTTAATAATTTAGTCGTTGCCAATTAGTTTTTATTATTTTCTCCCCAATTATTTTTTAGGCTCAGCTCACCGCTACCACCCCTGCGCTGACTCGGGAGGGGCGAAGATGAACACACGCTGTCCTCCGAAGCGTGTGCCGTCAACCGCCCGCTTCTTTACACACTGCAAACTCACCGTGCAGCCGCCTCAGAGCTACAGCGTCGGAGGACAACGCAGCTCTGGGCAGGTTACAGGAAAGCCCGCAGGCGCCCGGCCAGACTACAGGGGTCGCTGCTGCGCGGTGAGCCGAGGACACCCTGGCCGACCTAACCTTCCCTCCCCCCGGGCGACGCTCGGCCAATTGAGCGCCGCCCCCTGGGAGCTCCCGTCCACGGTTGGCTGTGGAATAGCCTGGACTCGAACCGGCGACGTCCAGGCTATAGAGCGCATCCTGCACTCTAGCGAGTTCTTTTACTGGATGCGCCACTCGGGAGCCCCCATTCACTCCACTTTCTCACCTCAAAGTTCGCTTTTTGGTTTATGTGTTCAAACGTGTCTGTGTGGTTGCTGCCGTGGCTGCCTCTGTGATCATCTTCGGTGTAGCTGAGACAGCCTGACACTCCCCTGCTGCAGTACTGACAGGGATGGGTAGATTGTAATTAACTCAGGACTCCACTTTGCACACTGGTTACTAATGCACTGCCTGTTAGGTTTATCACATCATCGCCTCCGCCTCTTTTGAAATATTCTGTAAAGTGGCTTACTTACATTCATTGTTTGACGGTTGATGTAAGATTTGTTTTTCTCTCCTGCCCCTGCTCCCCAGCTTCCCAGCCCCCAGACATGGACACGGTTCTTGTGACTCATTCAGCCCTTCAACAGTCCTTGGTTGTTCAGTATACATGTTTCCTAAAGAGAAAAGTAGTGGCACAGGGATGGAAATAGTAAGACTCCCATTGCATAGCAGTTTGATCCATTCCTGGTTTTACTAGGAGTATTGTAAGGCACACCTGAGCTTGTTACCTATACGCAAGCCCGTAGTAAAAACTGGAATGGGTGAAACTGCTTTTCAATACGAGTCTTATTTTCATCCCTGTGGTGTGGTGGAATTCATTGGGACCTTAAAACCTACTGTAACAGATTTTACTCCAAGAGTTGTTCCCATATTGCACAACTGCCCCTAGCATATTCTTTTTCGTGGACCATTTAACTTTTGTGCGTTACTGCGCTATTTTGTGTCGCTTCCAGGACAGCACTGTGTACGTTGCTTGAAGCATGACCCTCCTATAGAGGCAGGAGCGGTTCTGTCTCTGCATCGTGGGAGTGCTGGCAGTGATTAGGACTCCGACAAAGGTCTCTAATCTCTAATGGAAACAAGACTGGCTGGTTAAAGATTATCCCAATAATAATAATATAAAAAAATATGGTCCTTTTTTATGAACAAGAGGCAGACATTACCAACACACAACAGTACTGCGCAGAGGGCAGTGTCTGTGTATTCATTGTCTGTCTATCTGCTGTTCTCTGTAACTGTGTAATGTACGGTTCCTTCATAGACACCACACTGAGAGGATGGAAATGGCTGTATTGTAAATGTGGGGGGGGGGGGGGGCAGCAGAAGTTGTGGCTGACCACTAATTGTGAGAACTAACTGTTCCTGTGTATTACAGTGCTTGATCTAAAACCTATTTTTTATTTACAACAAACTTCTTGAATGTATTCTTTTTATTCTTTTTTTGTTTACAGGAAAAACATGCAAAGGAATAAACAGGTGGCCATGGGCCGTAAGAAATTCAATATGGACCCCAAAAAGGTAGGCGTTTACTTGTATCTGTCAGCCTGTTCCTGCTGTTAACATCTGTATCTGTATCTGACTCTGGTTATGACTAGCTTTCTGTCTACATCTCCTTTTGGATATTTCCATGTTTGTGTTTGTCTTAAACATTCTTAAATGCTTTGTCTTGCTGTTTATTATTACCCCCCTGCTCTAGGGATGCAGACTATATCTCCGGCGTCTGGGATGTAGTGAAGGCGTCCCTCTGTACGAATATGATAGAAACGATATAAATCAGGCAGCCTCAAGCAGTGTCTGTGCTTTAAATATCTGTTCAAAGCAGAGCCTGTTGAACTTGCATGTTTCAATTTCTTGTTCCTTCCCATTGCTTTCCAGGGGATCCGGTTCTTGATAGAGAATGACTTGCTGAAGAACACCTGTGAGGATATCGCTCAGTTCCTGTACAAGGGAGAAGGCCTGAATAAGACTGCAATCGGAGATTACCTGGGGGAGAGGTGAGGCTGGTGGCAACCTGTGTGCGTGTGAGAGAGAGAGATAGAGAGAGAGCGCACACAGCTTTATCTTCTAGTTTTCTGCCTTCTGAATTTTTCCAGGTTGTTTGCACTGATTTGCACAGTAAATAATTCAACACCTAGCAGCGACACAAATACCTTGTGTTGGCTGACTAAGATCACGCAGAAAACAAATCATCCCTCAAAAGGCAGTTTGGGAGAAGAGAAGAAACATGTGCCAATAACAAAGGAGGGTTGAGTTATTGTTCTGAGTAGTTTCTTGATAGTTTTTGTGCCATTTTGTACCTCAGAATTTGCCTTTGCTTTAAAATGGAAACCCAAGTATGTATGCAACTACTAGTGCTGTAAGTACAAAACCTTCAAAACCTTACTTAAAACATAATGAACTTCCTGTAAACATAAGAAAGTTTACAAAACAAGAGGAGGCCATTCGGCCCATCTTGCTCGTTTGTTAGTAGCTTATTGATCCCAGAATCTCATCAAGCAGCTTCTTGAAGGATCCCAGGGTGTCGGCTTCAACAACATTACTGGGGAGTTGGTTCCAGATTCCCACGATTCTCTGTGTAAAAACAAGTGCCTCCTATTTTCTGTTCAGAATGCCCCTTTATCTAATCTCCACTTGTGACCCCTGGTCCTTGTTTATTTTTTCATGACGAAAAAGTCCCTTGGGTCGACATTGTCATTACCTTTTAGGATTTTGAATGTTTGAACCAGATCGCCGCGTAGTCTTCTTTGTTCAAGACTGAATAGATTCAATTCTTTTAACCTGTCTGCATGACATGCCTTTTAAACCCGGGATAATTCTGGTCACTCTTTGTTGCACTCTTTCTAGAGCAGCAATATCCTTTTTGTAGCGAGATGACCAGAACTGAACACAGTATTCTAGATGAGGTCTTACTAATGCATTGTAAAGTTTTAACATTACTTCCCTTGATTTAAATTCAACACTTTTCACAATATATCCGAGCATCTTGTTGGCCTTTTTTATAGCTTCCCCACATTGTCTAGATGAAGACATTTCTGAGACAACATAAACTCCTAGGTCTTTTTCATAGATTCCTTCTTCAATTTCAGTATCTCCCATATGATATTTTATAATGCACATTTTTATTGCCTGCATGCAGTACTTTACACTTTAGTCTATTAAATGTCATTTGCCATGTGTCTGCCCAGTTCTGAATGCTGTCTAGATCATTTTGAACGACCTTTGCTGCTGTAACAGTGTTTGCCACTCCTCCTATTTTTGTGTCGTCTGCAAATTTAACAAGTTTGCTTACTATACCAGGATCTGTAATTAATGTAGATTAGGAATAGCAGAGGACATAATACTGATCCCTGTGGTACACCACTGGTTACCTCGCTCCATTTTGAGGTTTCTCCTCTAATCAGTACTTTCTGTTTTCTACATGTTAACCACTCCCTAATCCATGTGCATGCATTTCCTTGAATCCCTACAGCGTTCAGTTTGAGAATTAATCTGTTATGCAGGACTTTGTCAAAAGCTTTCTGATTTCCCTTTCTGCAGCAGGAAAAAAAAAGATAAGATGATTTCTGCCTCTCTACACAATTCCAATTGTAATCAAATTCGCTTTGCACACAAGAACCCAGTGCTTGTTTACTGGAAAGAAAGCATGTTTGCTCATCTGGTTCAACAAACAAATCATTCTTTTAAAATAGTTCTCCTGTAAGTGGGTTGGTCTTTTTCTAACCCCATGGTAGTTTTGTTTCCTCTTTTTATTATAAACCACTGGGAATCGATTGACAAGTGAATCCCTTAAGATGACTCGCTTTGTAATCTTGACCTGCTTGTGACTCATCCGCCACCACATCTTGCACATGTAAAAACCTGGCTAGGTCATCATTGAGAAACAAATATTAACTGCACATGATATTAACTGCACATGACATTAACTGGTCATGTGCATCTCTGTGGAGGCAGTGCTTTTTATTTTTAGAACACGCTAATTGAGCTCCACGCACTGCTGTTTCTTTTTTTTTTTTTTTTTTTTAATCGGATTTCTTTCTTCATGCCCCTCCAATGATCTTTTATCTTTTTTGAAAGTAGTAAAACCTGCAAAATTAGCCCAAACTGCTATTCAGTGGGGAGTTTCTTTCTATCCCTGAGACTATTTTCTTCTTGTGTGTGCAATTGCATAAATCACTGTGTGAAAGTCCAAACTCAGCAATGGTGAGTTTCCACTGTGAGCCTCAGGCGAGCTCAGTTTGTTATCTAAATGTACGTTCTCCCTTACGGATTGTGAAGGGCATTGTCTAATTGCTGAATATTATTAAAAACAGCCCTTAGTGGCGCACTGTAAGACAGGTGCGCAGGATTATTATTGTAATTAATTTTAAAAGCCCCTTTAGATTCACATATCAAGTTTTCTTGGTAAAAAGGAAATGTCTGTTTTTTTGTTTATAAAATCATTTTAAAGTGAAAATGTGTTAAGATAGTAGGAAAACGTTCGTCTCCTATATTTAATTAAACGCTGCAATTGCAAGAGTATTGATTTTTTTTTAATTGCAGTGCATATTTCTGAAAATGACTTATTGCTACAAAGAATCCTGTTTGGATGATGTGAATGCAGTGGCAATTTGTGCATTTTGAATTATGATGATGTCTGTGTCAGTAATGTCTGAGAGCAGCCCTGGTGCATGTAATCCACTATGGTTGCATTTGGGGAATAGCAGGAGCAAAAGAGGTCATTATTAAGCAAGCTTCAGGTTAGTATCGCAACATTTAAAATCCTAGCTAGTACCCATTAAAGTCTTGTAATGCCTAGGACACTTAACTGATGAAAGAAAACACACTTGGGGATCACTGGAGTGTTAGGCATAGTGCAGTTATGCTTTGTAGGAACAACAGCCACTGTACTTAAGAATGGTCAGAATTGCAGTGCATCACTTGAGATACATTACAGCAGCAGATGGAATGGGGTGTTAAAACTTCAGCAGCTTGAGTACAAGGGCTTGTGTCCCTGCAGGGGCTATCACTGATGAGCAGGTCATGGGTCACGGGTGTAATGTAATGCTTTGAAAATGAAAGATTGGTGCTGCTTTCTAAATGCATATTCAGTCATTTTTCTATTTTTTTTTTTTTTTTTTTTAGGGATGATTTCAATATTCAAGTTCTTCATGCCTTTGTGGAGCTGCATGAATTCACGGACCTCAACCTGGTGCAAGCTCTACGGTAAATAACGATGGTGTCGGTGATTTGAGGGGGGCTCCAGCGGTGTCTTCACTCGGAGCCACAGTGTCACAACATGTTGCAATACCAAGCAGCTGTACGTCAGATTACAAATGTAACAGTTAAAGGACATCTGTCTGCTTAGCTTGGGGTATTTGTGAGGTGCAGGATCTGTCTAGATGGAGAATGTGAAGTGCAGGAGTCTCTTTGGTCCATAGATACCCCTGCTTATTGAGCTTCCACTGTTTCACAGGGATGGAAATAAGTCTTATTGCATAGCAGTTTCACCTGTTCCAGGTTTTACTACAAGCTTGATTAGCCACAGGGTGCAGGTAACAAGCGGAGGTGTGTCTGATTTTAAACGCATAGTAAAACCAGGAATGGATATAAACTGCTGTCTTATTCCCATCCCTGTTGCAGTATTCCCTCTTTGTAGTAGCACAATGTGACCCTCCCTGTCCTTCTCCCCCTACAGGCAGTTCCTGTGGAGTTTCCGGCTGCCCGGAGAGGCCCAGAAGATTGACCGCATGATGGAAGCGTTCGCCCAGCGATACTGCCGGTGTAACCCAGGGGTCTTTCAGTCCACAGGTATGTCTGTTCAGCACCGGGGCTGACGGAGCAAGAATCGTTTTGCCTAGCTGGTAGGAAATGGGTTCAGCTCCCATGCCATTTATACTGTATCTGTGTTTGTGGACCTTTTATGCAGCTGCAGTTTAACAATTTAAATTGATTTAGATACTCAAGGATGTTATTTATTTAGACAAACAGACCACCCATTTCATATGTGATCGCTGTATGGAAGCTACAATAAAACTTGAGAGTGTCAGCTGCGTACCATATTAAAGAGAGAATGGCAAGTGCTTGTTCGGACTCCCATCATCCACAAGCCAGAAAGTTGTGTAACAAGAATTAAGATGGCAATATGTTTGTTAGCTTTGCGTTGTTAACCCTTTCCTCCCTGTGTCTCTCAGATACCTGCTACGTGCTCTCCTTCGCAATCATCATGCTCAACACCAGCCTGCACAACCCCAATGTGAAGGACAAGCCCCCGGTGGAGCGCTTCATCGCCATGAACCGGGGCATCAACGATGGAGGGGACCTGCCAGAGGACCTGCTCCGGGTCAGTGCCCACTGCTGGCAGACCAAGGGATCACCTCAGCCATCTCCCCTAGTCAGGGATTGCAGTGTTCAGTTCCTGTTTAGTGTTCCCCTGCCATAACACACTCCCGCTGTAACACCTGGATTATGTATTTTTCAATCCAATCTACCCAATCTGTTGAGACGCAACTGCATTTAAATTTTTTTTTTCTATTTGCTCGTTTTGCTGCATGAACAGGTTTTTTCCCTCAGGAAAAATGGTAAATTGTGCACTAGAGAGTTCTTTCTATTTTCAGAACTCACTTGTAAAGTTAGTTGTCAGCTGCTAAGGCATATCATGAATAAACTTGGCAGGTCTTGGAGAAATATATACAGACAGATAATTGAATGTTTAGCTGCGTGCATACTGTACGTGTGAGATGAGGTTTTAGGCATGTGTGATCGTGCTGAATCTTGGAGTGCATAAGAGATACAAGGCTGGAATGGGAATCTGCCTCTAGCTCACCGTTCTTGTAAATTGATTTTTCTTCTGCGACAGTTCTGTCTTAACTCTCTCTCTGTCTCTCTCTCTCGCTCTCTCTCCTCCCTTCTGTTGTGCAGAATCTGTACGACAGCATTAAGAACGAACCCTTTAAAATCCCAGAGGACGATGGGAACGACCTGACACACACCTTCTTCAACCCCGACCGAGAGGGCTGGCTCCTCAAGCTCGGTAAGTAACGTGCCTTGCTTCTGAAAGAAATACATGCAGAACAACAAAAGGGCTTTTATGTGTTTTATATTAAATAAGTGACATCATGTATACTTTTAATATAGCCAGTGTTCTATTAGTAATTTCAGCCTAGCAGTGTATTTAATGAAATAGATGACTCTTAAGTGTCTTGTCCAGTTTATTAACTAAAATATAAACCTATCAAAATGTAAGGCTACCATCACTAATAATGCCCTAGATGTATGCATCATGTCCTGGTATCTATTCGGATTTAGCTGATTTTCTTATGTCCCCTGTTCCCTTTAGGAGATTCTAGATTTCTTGTAAACCTGAGCTATGAGAACCCCCTATATATATTAAAATGCTGTTCTATGGGTCTAGATTAATACTGAAGTCCATCACGCTGGGTATGCCAGCTATGATAGAAATTCTCTATCTGGAGAGTAGTCCTGTGGTCAGAGCTTGGCCCTACCATCTCCTGCCATGGTTTCCATACCCATGTTTCTTTTATTTAGATGCAGACATCCTCATGTTTTCCAGTGTCAATGTAATAAAGTACATTTCTTTTAGTTTTACTGTGAGGCTAGATTATTCAGAACCAGTCCTGTGTATTCTGGTTGATCCAGCTGTATCCCAGTTCTGTGCAGAGTCTGTGATTCGCTTCCTTGGTGTGGATTAAAAAATAAAAAAAATCGAGGGATCTCATTCAATGACAAGCCCTTGTGTCTGAAAAACGTTTTGCTTTTCTCCAGTTACACAGTGGCTAAAAGAGGCAACTTTTTAGAATATAGAATGTAACGGGCATTCCGTCTGGGGTCCAGCCAGCGTTTAGCCACTGTGCCGCTGGGTTTTCCTCCCACTGGGTCTAGAAGAAGCGATATGCAATTTGTTAAAAAGTACGGCAATCTTTTTTTGAAACATTTAAAGTACAGTAAGTGTGTGACAATTCCAAAGCACTACTGTAGGGTATACAGCTGAGCCAAATACCACATAAAGAAAGAGATGCACAAGATAATTGACAGGACGAAGCACAATAAAAAAGTTAATTGTTATGTGTAGCGTGTGTGTGGTTTTTGTTGTTTGTTTTGATACTACAATGCCTACTTTATAAAATATTGCATACCACATTCTAATACCAAAAAGCAGAGTATGATTTCTTTGATTTAATTTTTTTTCTTTTCTTCCTCATTTGTTTATTTCCATGATTTTGGCTGTTCTCTTACTCCCTCCCCCCCCCCCATCCTTCAGGAGGTATGTACACCTGCTATTCCCTAGCCCATAGCTCTGCTCCTGGGTGCTTTGGTGATCAGCCATGCTTTTGTTTGTTTATTTATTTATTTTTTTACTTATTTAATTATGATTTATTTTAATTCCAGTTTAATTTTGTTTTAAGCTGGTAGATGTCCACATGCTGCTTGTGTCTGTTTCGGGGCTTGTAGTAGCTCTGGGTGGGCGCCCAGCTGCTCGGTGTTGCTTGTGCCTAGTGGAGAATTAGTCCTCCCTGTTGCTGTGATGGTGACTCTGTGGGTCCCTGTAGGATGCTGCACTATTCCTTTTCAAAAGCCTTGTGCCCCGAACTCCAATCCTGCCATTACCGCTGCCTCAAACAAAAGGAGAGGCCAGTGAGTCATCAGGTCTTATACTAATTTTCGTTTCTTTGTTATTCTTTTTTTCTCGGTCGTTTTCCTCCATTCATTCATTAATTCATTCATTCATTCATTCATTTTTTTATATATATATATATATATATATAATCTATTTGGTTCTAATCTGCCCATGTTTTTTACTTTGTTTTTTGTACCAGTTAAACTTGTTTTTTCTTCATTGGGCATGCTTTTATTTATTTTATTTATTTATTTATTTATTTTATTTTATTTTAAACCATAGCCAAGCTTTGCCGTTTCAAAAAATAACATACTTGTCTCTTGATAAGGAATACTGCAGCCCTACCAAATTGGCTAAAGCTGTGCTATATTGATTGCAAAAATTAACTGAAATGACAGCTTGACTGGGTATGGTACTGGACTGTTGGGGAATCGGAGGGCTAGCGCTGGATGTGGTTCCGAAACCAGAAGGAGAAGCAGCTGAATCCCACCTGAAGGATCAGGACGGTGTTGAGGACAGGGGAGGGAGGAATCGGGGGTTCAGCTTACACAAACATTTGCAGGGTACATTGGATATTGGACTGCATGTTTTACTTTTGCAATGCAGTTCTTCATTAGTGATTTTTTTGTTCTCTGAATCATCTAATCAGTTACCAGTTGGTTGTCTGATTTAAGACCACTGAGACAAATGTGTGAATACAGCAGCGAAAATGTATTTAAAAAAACAGACACTATTTTTAACCAAACAAATACAAGTTAACAATTCAGACAGATGATTGGTTAATGCACTGTTCAAATGTGATCATCCACATCACTAACCAAACCAGGTATTAATGAATTATTTGTTCTATTGAAATTTTCTGTCTAGCTTTCTGTGAAGAAATTCATGCTTTTTATTTATTTATTTATTTATTCATTCATTCTTGTCCTGAAATTCCCTGGGCAGCCTGTGATCCACACCAGTCCAGTAACCCTGCTGCTTGATTTTAGATTGAAGTGATGATCTTTAACCCTTTTCATCCCGATCCTGACTCCACTCAATCTGCTGGAAATGAAAGTATCATCTTGTTGGGTTGTCTATGTCTTGAATTTTCAGTTTCTGGATTGAGTGCAGGTAAAAGGTGAGGGCTCGAGGGGTGGGTACAGTATTTGAAATTCCTCAAGCTTGACACCCATAACCAGAGAAGCAACTTTGTTGTCTCAACTAGGCGGCTAATCGTGACTCTACAGGGCTGAAAATAAGACTTGTATTCTTGTTAAGCACTGAGGCGTTCCATTCCAGAGGTTTTTACAATGAGCTGTCTCCGCCACACCCAAGTCTATAGTGGTGAATAAGGCTCATCTGCGACAGTTGTGTCTTTAGAGTGCAGATCTGCTTCACAGAGTCTTGCTCTGACCTGAGTAGCCCCTGCAGCTGTGTGATTAAGTTGATGAACTAAGCCTCTCCATGTCATTGAAGTTCATAGCAGTCATCAGGAGGCTTCATAACGATGCCTGTTTTGTGAATTGCGTTGTAGAAAAGCCCCTGGGGGTTTCTCAGCCGAGTACAGTTAATTTCTGAGGGAGCCCACATGCTCCCTGCTCGGATCTGAGCGGCAGTAACAATCTCACACTTTTATAATCCCCAGAGATTAGAGCCATTCTGGGCACCACTGATCCCCCCTCTGCCTTTTCTAAACCTTGGCCACTCAACATTAGCGTTAATATTTTAACGGAAAAATTGATTGCACGCTGGGATTTAAAAAAAAAAAAAGTTTGTTTATAGCTGCATTACTGTGTATTCCTGGGCAACTGCTGGCTGTCTGAGGAAGTCTAACGTGACAATACAGTCTGAGCACTACTCTAAATTATTGATGCAGCACTTTACATTGCAAAAGTGTTTTTATAGCACAAGTGAGGTAGATCGCTCATTCCAGCAGATCTGTGCTGAGGATCAAGCCATGTTAGCACCAAGCCTAGATCATTGAAATATGAGCCCATCAGTGCTTCCTCTCTGTCGCATATGGAGCTGAAATACGTCTTGTTATCTCTGCTACAGAAAGCTTCCTGTTTTCACTGAACCCATTTATAGACAAAATTAGGTTTTATTTTAATTGTGATGCTTATCATTATTTAAAAAAAAATTGCTCCTTTTAAATCCACTCTCCTCTGAAGTAGCCAGCTTGCTTGAGCCTTTATTAATCCAGCATTAAAAAAACAGATCTTAAACTCACACTGTCTCTTCAGAGGGATTTCAAAGTATTTGTTTCAGATAAAAAAAAAATATAATATGAAAAAATAGGTTGTTATAAATTTTTTTTTTAAAGCTTGTCAGGCTCCTTTCTGTGAGTGTACCGGGGATATCGCACAACCATTTGAGGCGCAAGGGCCAAAACAAAAGGACTATACAAAACACTCACGGACATAAATAATACAGGACGAAGGGCACAGCACAGAACACTCCCCGCATACCTCAAACACCAACATTACTTCTGGCACACCGACTCCTTTCTCACCTGTGTTCACCCCACTTATACACCTGTGGCCACGTGTTTTTACAGGGAGGATTTTAACTGCCTCCCTGTCACCACTGTTCCACACACACACAAACCCAAACCCACATCCCTGTGCTCACATACCAATATACATTAACTCCCCCGTGATACATAAGCCAAACTATACAAAATAAACCAAACATACACCCAGGGGCGGGGGTACCCCATCACAGGGTTAGTTAACAGTTTAGCAGTGTGACATTGTTGTAAGATTTAATTCTGTGCAATGCAGCAGTTAAGGGAATATGACTTGAAACTTAACCACTGCGGATGTGCTCCTGTCTGTGCGAAGGCAGTGGAGCGGCTTCCAACAAGATTAGGAAATGTGAAAAACGATGCTGCGTACAACATGACGTGAACTAGGACAGGAAATTAGCACAGCCAGTCACAGCAAGAGCATCGCTTTGCGGCTCGCAAAGGGAACACTGGGCGTCGGACAAGGAGATTGAAGTGGAAGATTGCAGACAGACAGCCCCTGCTCCGGGTGGCTTATCTGCTGTTGGGTTGTGCAGCTTGAACATGCTTGATAGGACCCAACTTTCCGGTGAGGCAGCGTTTTTAACTGGAGGAAGCCTTCAGTTCTCAGCCACTTAACCACCTCCACGGGGGCTGTAAACTGCAGGAGTTGGCTGCTGATGGGATTGAGTCCTTCTGTTTGTCTGGCGCAGGCAAGTGCTTTGGTTTCCCAATAGAAGGCGGCATGTGTAAATATTTCAAAAGGAATTGATCCTGGCAGTTTAGCAGGGAATCTATAACGAGGTAGTGTCGCTGAACACAGAACTAAGCCTAGTAGTCGGCATGTGTCTCATTTGGCTTGTTTTGAGATATGCATGCTAAATGTTATGTCATTTCCATACAAGTTTGGCAAAATTGTATAAACAAGATTCTGTTTTGATTAAATGTAAAAGCTCCTGTGGCATATACCGTTGTATTCCTCATGAGTGCAAAACTGTGGATCTTTAAGTGTGAGGGCCCATTTTTGTTTTTAAAGGGCAAAACATCAGTCACCAATGACAAAAGTAAATTGACTTCTTCAACTGTAAGGGCTATGCAGTGTGTGTTTTTCAGCTCAGACGTGTGCTAAAAATCTTCTCCCCTTGAGATGAAACATCTCTCTTCAAAGGGGGCTCTGGGAGGCAGCCAAGGCAGTAGTGTATTCAATAAAACATGCTGAAATGAATATGCAAGAACAATAACTTGCAGATATGTATTTGATCAGGCAGCACATGCTGTGCAAAGTTTTCAAAAATTACTTTGACATGGAAACAGGTTAAAAAGTGGAGTTAGCTGGTGACTAGCATTCGGAAGCCTCGCAGTATACAAAAACCTTTTTAAAACCCTGTGTTTAATAAAAAAAAAGTTCAACAAATTGACCTGCAGATCGCCATTGGGTAGTGGAAATGTAGTGTTGACCATGTGAGTCCTCAAAGAACCGTTTATCAAAGCACACATTTTTTCTGTGCTGCTGAAGGTAGTTTATTTTCTGGGATCATGAACGCCGTTCCGTTGAGTTTCCAATGAATAAATTTAGTGGCTGATCTCTGAGTTTAGTGAACGTAAACTACAGCTTGAACATGTTTAACCTTGACTCTATCTGTCCCAGTTTGGATTTTATTTTTGGGTTTAATATGTTTTGTCTCATCTAGTGAAATTTGGAGCGAGGGACAAAGCTTTGGTTTGCGTGTTCGTTTTGTTTTTTTCTTTTGTTATTTTGCCAGTGTTTTGTCAAGTGATACTTCATTTTCTGTGCCTGAACAGGCTGCTGGTGACTGATTTTTTTAAAAGAAACTAAAAACAATAATTGGGTCTTTTTTTGCTTGTGGGATGGCATGCGGTGGATTGGGCTGTTAACAAAAATAAGCTAACAGTGATTTGGGTTGTGTAGCAGATGGGATTGATGGATGTCACGACAAACAGGCTGACGGGAAGAAGCCCCGAGACGTTTTTAATCGCAAAGCAAACCTTCAGACCATCCGCTGTGTGTTTTGTGTGGCAGCTTTCATCCGTCTGTTTGTCTATCTGTCCGTCCGCCTGTCTGTCTCCCCCATGCTGCTCTGTGCTGAGCTCTGCTGCGCTTGGTTTCCATGGAAACGGCTCTGCTGACACTTCTGATTCTCTCCACTAGGTGGCCGTGTAAAGACTTGGAAGAGACGGTGGTTCATTCTCACAGACAACTGCCTTTATTACTTTGAGTACACCACAGTGAGTACAGGCTGGCACCTGCCAAGGAAGCCTCTGCTTCATTTCTAATGCTGCCTTGCACCCTGCGGCCGGGCGTATAGTGTGTGCCATATATCACGTTAATACATGTTTCTGACTGTGTTGACTTTCACCCCACGTCGATCAATTGCTGATAATGATAGCCTCAAAGTTGTACTACAGTGCGGACTTCGGGGTCAGTTATCACAGACTGACGCAAGGGGCAATGACTCGACCTGTATGACCAGGAAGCTGTCCTGCCAGGTCATCCTCACTCCTCTCTGCAGTGATACAGATTGTATTATTTAGATGCTCTATCGCTGGGTTCTTAGTGCACCAGTTATAATAAAAGGGTCAGCTTGCAGGGTAATATATTAGGACCCTTTAGTGGCTTGTTTCTATATTAGTATCGACTTTGAGGACCTCTGCAGTGCCTTGTGTTATGCATCACCCCAGCAGACCTGCAGCAGAGGATTATCTGTAAGACAGTCTCGTGATCAACTCTAAACTCACGGCAGTATTTCTTTTTCTTTTTATTTATTTTTTACTTGAAGGACAAAGAACCCAGAGGAATTATCCCCTTGGAAAACCTCAGCATTCGAGAAGTCGAGGACTCAAAAAAGCCAGTAAGATGATGTTTGTTTATTTATTTTTGTTTGGGCAGGTTACGGAATATGACAGCGATACCATAGTAATTATGAAGCAGTCTCTCTGCCTGTCACAGTGCTCCGACCAAGGGATAAAGCAGAGGAGCGGCTTGAATATCATGTAGTCAAAAGACCTGGCAGTGGTCTGAGTGACTATAGCAGAGATCCATTTCTTCTGACTGTAGACAAAACATTATCACACCAGGCTAATCTCTGGTAAAACCCTGGTTCACGAACATGAATATTAGTGGGCATCCACCTTTCTAAGCATATCTGTGATGATCAGTGGAAGGGTTAGTTTTTTTCCCATTCACTGTTATAAATGTATTTATTTCCCAATAACTTTTGTGTTTTGTTATCATCCCATGTCTATGAATTATTTATGCAGGGTTACGCAGAGATAATAGGATGATTAGTTACAGCAGAGCACATTAATGGGAGCATTAAGCCAGAAGAGCAATAAACGTCAGCTGAGGCAATCGGACCGTGTTCTTTGTCTCTCTTGTATATGTCTGCTCCCAGACAAATAACTGCCTCCTTTCCGTCGCTGATGTCTGTGTCTGTGTGTGTGTGCGTGTGTGCATCTTATCTGTTCCAGAATTGCTTTGAGCTGTACATCCCAGACAACAAAGACCAGGTGATCAAAGCCTGCAAGACGGAGGCGGACGGCCGCGTGGTGGAGGGGAACCACACGTTCTACCGCATCTCAGCCGCTGCCACGGAGGAGAAGGACGAGTGGATCAAGTGCATCAAGTAAGGACTTGTGTGACACTCTGGCTTCATATTTCAATGATCCAAACGGTGGCAGATTTAAATACAACCATTCAATATTAATCCATCTGTGGACTTTCCTCTAGGGTGTTTTTTTAGACCTACTTATTTGCATTACTGCAGTGTGAGGTCTGCGATAAAGAAGGTCAGTTCATTCTGAGGGTGCGGTGATGTTTAAATTTGCCACTTCTTAGATATTTTATAATAGACTCCTGAAGTGTCTGTTTACTTTTAAGAAGTCTCTGTAAAATGGGTTTTGTAAGCGTGCTGCATGACTTTAGACAGTAGTAATATAAGTTTCCGTTGTGCTGTGCCTATTGGAATCTAAACACTTGCTCGGGAGCGCCTGG
Source organism: Acipenser ruthenus (assembly GCF_902713425.1). NCBI lineage: Eukaryota > Metazoa > Chordata > Actinopteri > Acipenseriformes > Acipenseridae > Acipenser > Acipenser ruthenus. Next base: position 4,422,473 of record NC_081207.1, on the reverse strand, counting down.
TTCTGAGTGTCTTTGTGGTTTGATTTCAGAGCTGCGATCAGCAGAGACCCCTTCTACGAGATGCTGGCAGCCAGGAAGAAGAAGGTCTCCTCCTTGAAGAGGCACTAGCTCGCCCCACCACATCTCCGCACTTCAGGGGGAATTGACATTGTGCTGACTGGCTGCTTGGCCAGCTGTGTGGACCCTCCTCTCAAATGGAGGGAGTGGCTTGTTCAAGGTTTTTGCATCACAGTTTCTCTTCAACTCAGCGGGTCTGAATGTGGCGTCTCAAGTGAAACTAACTTCCATTGCAAAAAATAAATAATAATAATAAAAAAAAAATCTAATCTAAGATTTTCTTCGTTCTGCATAAATATATATATAAATATTTACTACATGCACCTATTTTTTAAAGCTGCTGTACTTTTAGTTGTGCTTTTTCTGAAGGATTTGATCTCGCTGGCTGGAAGAATCGCTTCTGAATTTCTTTTAAAGCCCTCAGGAACTTGATTTTTGTTGTGTTTTTTTTTTCTTGTTTGTTTTCACGATGTTGGGGAAGTACTCTTACCTTCCCTCTCCTAATAGAGAATGAACTGTGTCTACAAAGACTGCGCCAAAAGGACAGTTTCATCCTGGATTGTGCATCAGAGGGAATGTGTTTTAAAGATGGGGGCAATACCTTGTTTCTAATATCTGTAAACATAGTTGCAGCTTCCAATGGCAGTACATTTAGAACATCAGCAATTGTATCACTTTACTTCCTGGCGCGAGGAAAGCGTTTCTTTCTAATACCTGACCCATTCTTCATTGAGAACGCCCATCTGAAAAAAACAGGTTCTCAAAAACATCACAAGGCTTGCTAGAACGTAGTTGCTAAAAATCATGCGTTCAAATGCAAAAGAGACACAGTGCTAGACAGAGAGGAGCTCAAAACTGATAGAGAAAAAACAATGACTGCATATAGAAACGGGTTGGGGTTTAGTCCCTGCAGATACTTTCCATGCAGTTAAGTAATAGAGGAATCGGGGACTGAGGCTCCTGCAGCTAGCTGGCAGATTCCTTTGGCTTTTCTGAGCCAAACCTTTGCCCTGTGAGACACCTACCATGCTGTCCCTGCCCACAGTAGTATCCACTGCCAGGGGTCTGTGACATCAGCGACAGCTTTCTGAGTGGTTTTGAATACATTTACACACAGCAGATGCATCCTGTAACATGGTATGTTAATCATGGCCAGTAATGGGTAAAAAGCAAGGTGTTCAAAAGCAGTCGTGTAAAAAAAAAAAAAAAAGTTCCAAACTTACTTGGATACCAGAGTTTACTGGCACACGTTCTCCCTTCGACAGCTTCTTGGTAACCCAGTCTTTGGTGCCACTCCTTAGCAAAGTGCATTGATTGTGCCACAATTTTAAAATGTGTACAACGCTTTAAATCGACGTCACTGCTGGCGATTACTGTTACCGGCATGTCGCGACTAATCTCCTTCGTTTGTGAACAAGTGGAGGGCTTCAGCGGTTTGACTTGAGCTGAAGGCACACAGCTGTGTTTCCAATGTGCTAAACTAGGGGCTGAACGATGCACTGACTGCAGTCAGTATGAGGTACACGAGAAGCAGGTTGATGTTTAATCAAATAAAACGAGTATTTAAGAGGGTGGGCTCAATTAGCCACACTATCGCTGCCATCATCCTCGTCTCTCGGTGACGATTCCTTTCAATGAGTGGGATTCTCATTGGTGCTCCACCAGCCGGGGTCTGACAGCGCACCCGAGTAGTCTCTGTACAGTCTCTTTGGACAGTGTGCTATGCCAGTGGGTAGCCCATAGGGAGATTGATTGTGGCCCAGTTAAGACGGGTGGTTACAACTTGCTATGTATGATGCCAGTTTTACAAGATTCAACTTTGGTAGCCAAGTTGACCAAGATTGTATTTCCTGTTAATTTAATAGAAAAAAAGTTGTTATTTTGATTTTTTTTTTTTTTTTTTTAAGTGAGATGTTCTAACTGGGTCAAATGTTAAGAAAACAAGAAGCCATTCTGATTTCGTTTTTAAATAACTTTAAATTTGACCTAATTACTCATTTTTCAATGCACTGGTTGTTAAAGAAAAATTTAATTAAAAAAAAATATCCTTAATGACTAAACAGTATTAGTCTATTTATCAGAGTTGTGTATATACTTAAATGTATAGTTTCTTTTTTTGTTGTTTATTTTGTATTGTTCAATTTTTGTTTATAGCGGTATAAAAAAAAAGAAATTCTGTGTGCCAGTTTTTTCGTTTGTTATTTGATTTCAGACTTCTGCCAATACCATTTAATCTAGCACTGAAAAACTGGAGAAAATAAAGAAAAAACTTGCCCTAATGAGTGATGCTTTTTTTGGTATTTTGTTCTCTCAAAACTGGAAAAAAATATTATGCTTACTTAGAGTTTGTATAGGTAAAGAGTCACTTACAATAGGACATTGATTTAACATCTCATCCGCAGGATGGAGCACAGTGACTTGCTCACAGTGAGTCAGTCAGTCAGTGGCAGAGGTGGGATTTGAACCGGTGACCTTCTGGTTACAAGCCCTGGACTTTAACCACTGGACCACACTACCTCCTTAACTAGCCCATTAGAAGCAAGATTTTTCAAAGCCGTATTAAAATTAAACATTTGCTTAAACGATACACAACACTTCCTAACATCAGACTGCATTATAGCTGTAGGTTTCCACAATGCATTCCTCTCTGTATCAAACAAGACACATTTCAACAGAACGTTTGATCCCAGTGTGTGTTCTCTCAGTCTGGTTTCAATCGGACAAATACCATTCATTGCATTTTACCTGCCCTGCCGCTGCTTGTGTTCCTCGGTCCTCCCAAGAGAAAGAAGAAGTCAGAAGACCAGCCCATCGGATGACTGTGAAGAGCCTGTGCCTGGAACGTGACTACAAAATGCAGGTCTGTCTCCCTCTAGTAGTCAATATTTGAACTTGAATGTTGTGTTCTCTGCCACCCGTTGTCTTGGTTACTTTATTTATTTATTTATTTATTGCATTTATATAGCGCAAAAGTATCGCAAAGCTCTGTACAATACACAGCAGAAAAACAGCAAACCACAATACATTTGTATAGCGTGTCACACATACAACTGCCACAGTCAGACCATTTAAATAACAGTATACACATAAAAATACAAACCCGGCAATTTTAAAGTTACATTAAAACCCACTAAGATAAGAAAGACATTTTATGAAAGTGCGTTTTTAGTCTTGGCTTGACAACTATAACGGTCCCGGCTTCCCTGACAAACGAAGGCAGAGCATTCCATAATTTAGGAGCTCTACAAGAAAAAGCACGTGTTGCTTTTGTTGACCCTCGGAATATCCAGCAGCCCCACATCCCGTTATCTCAGAGTGCAGTGCTTATTTTTATGTTTTGTAAAAAAAATGATTTAAAAAATAATAATTAAAACACAGGAGTATTCGATGCCTGGTAACTAATGTAATATGCCTCCAACACAAAACATTTATCCGGTATCAATTAACAAAGAAGGCAGCGTGAGAGTAGTTTAGTCTTTAATACCATCCTCATCGTGTGTCTGTTTTTACGGGGCTGCCTGCAAAGATTTGTAGTAGAGGACGCGGTTGAGACCCCCAGGCTCTTGCCACGTGTGCCAGTTAAGGCTATTTAGTTTATAAACCCACTGCTTCTGCAGTAGTGCGGTGTCAGTACTCAACACTGTGTTAATGCTTTATTTACCTTTCTCAAATTGCATATAGAGTACTGAGATGTTTTTCTTGCTGTTCATGTTGTGGGCACTAGATGGCACTGTTTTAAATTAGCAAGTCTATGCAAGTAGTTTATCCATTTATGTAACTATAGTACGAGTTTAACAACGTGTAACGCACACTGCATAAAATATATTTATTGTGTTGAACTACAAAACAGAAGCGTTAACTAACCTTAGTGGGACTTAACTATGCTGTATATTTCAGCTACTCGCTGATTCCTATGGGGCGGCGAGAAGGATCGTTACAATGACATTTTTACGATCCAATATTTTGTATTAACAAAGGTAAATAAATTGAATTTATTTAGTGCAATTTGTGAATAAGTTGAAAATTCTGGCAGATTAAACCGGGATAAGATGACCCTGTGTTTTTATATTTTAAAATGAAAAGAACCACCACAATATGTACAGTATACTGCAATACATGCACACTATAAATGCACTGTACAAAGATGTGCTCGTTGAACCCAAACAACTGTGCCACATTTGTTTTATTAATTGCATTAAGGCATTATTTTGATTTTTTTTCTGCAACAAAAAAAAATAATAATAATGATTGCACCACCAGTTCTGAAAGTTCAGTTCTCTCTTTTGTGCAAGGAACACAAGAAAGCAGCGAGCTCCCAGGCTGTGTCCCCAGCAGGCTGCAGTCGTGTTGCACAGCGGTGCGGTTAAACTGCGGATGCTGGCTGCTTTCCACGCGCGCTGCTGGGAAGTCATCGCATAAATGAGCCGCAGTCCCGGAACTGCACATCAAAAAGAGCTTTTTGTCAGAGCTTTGCTGGCTGCTGATGAGACGCAAAGTACTGACAAAAACAAAACAACAAAGAAAATAGAAAAAAAAAACAGACCTCCCACAATGAGACGAGTCAGCAGGTTTCTACTGCCGTGGTTTATCATATTCCGAAATAAACCACATTTCAATAACAAACGCTTCGTATTTCTGAATTCACCACTATTAAGTGTGTGTTGGTTACACACCAGTTATTAAAAGTCATCACGGGCACGTGAACCCTTTGCAGGTCATTCCTTTTCATTAGCACGGGAAAACAAAAACCACTTGAAATTAGCGCTAGCTGCCTCTCCCGGGTTTATTGTGATATGGACCACGTGGGAAACCCCGGCTAGTATTAGTTATATTTGTTTACAAGCTGGAGTTTGTTAGTAAAACTTAGTGAGGGAGGCCCGAGACAGAAACTTAACATTGTTTATAATAATAATAATAAAATAATAATAATAATAATAATAACACTTTGGGTCTGGTTTTCAAACAGAAGGTCAGTAATAAAAACAAATTGTGTGTAAATTACATTGTATCTGCTAGTGTTTTTTTTTTATTTTTTTTATTTTTTTACATCTTAGACTTAATACAAAACTTAGTTACTTGTTTTTAGAATATTACCACAAACGCATGTCTTGCGAATCGAGCATGAACGTCACGATGTTGCACTGTCTCTCTCTGGCTTTGCCCGGAAGCAGCTTGTAAATATAATTAATCCAAGAGACACGAAACCAGATTCACTAAATAATTATTAAAACCTGGTCAGACTCGGCTAAATTCTCATTGTACTTGCTTGCTTATTTGATTAAACGCAGACAGACAGACACTAAACAGGATTAAGTGCACCTGAATACAGTTTACTGATACATGTGAATTATTGAGTAGGAAAAACTCATTTAAATATAAATAATTAACAAAACATTGTATTCAGGAAAGAAAAAAGCTTCCATTATTGTCATTCTATGAAGATCACTATACAACTTTTCAGGAGAACAGACCATGTTATCAAGAAACAAAGCCGTGCTTTTGTTAGCAGGGGTTTCCTTTCAGATGACATGGGGTCAAACTTTGCACTGATGCAAAAAATAAAATGAGGTACAATTGTTCTGCATTACTAGTACTTCTGTGCTGAGTGGAAGCTTTTAAAAGTATGGTTAGGTGAAGAACATTGCTTTGAACTGAAGTTAATGTATACGTTAAAATGGCGCCTTCTAGGAACTGCATCGCATCTCTATAGAACTGCTGAAGTTGGAGAAAACAGATCTAGGAGGTGTGAAAGGAAACACACTGGGGGTCTTGATCTTTAGAATCTCTGAAGAGTTTCTGGAGCAAATGGAAGTGTTTGCCGAGAGTAAATATGACACTCTAGATCCTGCAGACACAGTGACTTTATTGAATACTTGCATCATGTCATTATAAACCTTGTATATAGCCAATCACTGTCTGAATTAGGCAGTCATTATCCTCCCTTTAGTGTTTGAAATCTGGAAAGTTCAGTAACTTCAAGGTTGGTGAACATAACACTATTTCTGAGTCTGTGGAAAGGCATATAAGAAATCCACATATACCTCATGCCAGCTTTAGCAAACATGCTATTCATGCTACATGCCATTTAAGTATGCTATTCGAATGCTAGTCCTTGAACTATAATAATAATCTACACAGAAAAACTCCTAATAATCCATTTTAAGATCACATGTGTCTCGTAAATACACAGCCTTGGTGAAGATGTTTGTTGAGTCAGACAGGGCAAAACTGGTATTTGATGCCCCGTTGTTTGCAACAGACATGAATTAAAAATTACTGTAGAAAAATTGAATTCATAAATGGGCATACATATTGCGGCTATGCAGTAGTAAGTTTACATATTTAAATAAAATGGGTGTAAATATAACAGTATTTTCAGTAAATGATGGCAAGATAATTATTCACATGTATTGTACTATAACAGATTTCTATCCTATAGGTAAGATTAACAGTGCATCCAGTTGAGTTCCACTTATTAAGAGTGAACTTGAGGATATAGATTCAAAATGAAATAAAGCTGAAAGTACACTGATCTGGAGCACTGATGGTAAGTGGTAAGCTAATTTTATTACAATTGGTCTGTTTAGGCATGTATATTTGCAAAACACTTTTGACTGAGGGATTTTAAATGGCTGGGGTTGCAGATCAGAAAAACATCTTTGCAATAGTACAAACAACTGTAAAATGCTGTTTATATCCATGGCAAGGAATATTTATGTTATTTCCATGCTTTGTTTATGTATATTTATGTTATACTTATACAGCCCTTGATTTTTTTGCTAGGTGCATGGGAATACACTCAGGAGATGAGAGACACACTGTATGAGTTTGAGACCCGGACACAAAAGGCTAATGTAGAAACTATCTGTCAAATCATCCAGGCAAGTAGTCTTACTAATATAACAGGAGACCTTTTATCTCGTAATGATTCAGGAACTGGAGAATGTATACATTTCAGTAGGACAAATCATAACTGGAAATGTTTTTCTATAGGGAGGAGGGGTCTTGTCTAGTTCTACATTGCATTAGAAATAAATGATTTTCTGTTTCCTTATAAATCAGATCCGACAGTATGAATTCAGAGAAAAATTCAAAGAACCCTTTTTTCAGTTTCCTGTAGTCATCAGCATGCCAGCTACATATAGAAATATGTGATCCGTGTAGCAGTGGTCTGTCTCTTTGAGGACCATAAAGAAAACACTGTAACTACTTGTGATTTGAAGTTAAACCTACTGTATTGTGTTCTGTCTATAGTGCAAAATATACATGTTCTTGACAAGAATGCATTACGAAGACAACACTATATTTAGCCCATACTTGGATCATACTTTTCTAGCTTTTTATAAAGAAATTCCTAGCAGGTTTTTCTCCGATGCCTCGTACAAGTCCAAGAAGATGTCTGTGCTCTTCATTTTATTTCCTAATTGGAATGCATGTATCGTGTAAATCGTGTGCATTCAGTAATATTACTGTTCCTGTACATTATTTCTTTTCAGCAATTAAATGCCAACTTGGCCAAATTGACATCGGAGTTTAAAAAAGCTACAGCAGATGAACTGAAGTGCCAGCAGGAGGCAGATTCCACCAGTCGTACTATTTCTCTGGCAAACAGGTATGCTGCTTGTTTAGAAGACTTTTAGAAAGAATTAAGTACCTGGTTTTGGTCTTAAGGAGTTAAGACATCTGAAAAAAAGGAATTCTGTTTTTACGGTTTCTTGCAGAACAGAGAGCTTTTCTTTGAACAGATCCTTTTCTAAATGAGATGCAAGTTAATGTTGTCTTCCTTCCAGTAAATGTAAATGATTGCTACAGTTTAGTTATAAAACAGGTACCATAAATGGGATGTTAAACAGCCAAGACAAAAAGAAAACCAAAAAAATCTCTCTCTTTTACCCTTATTTAGACTTGTAGGAGGATTAGCATCTGAGAAGATTCGCTGGTCTGAATCAGTGGCTGTTTTGTGTTTAATCAATCATGTACCATGCAGAAATTCTCTGCTGTGATATCTATCTGTAAACAAGTCCACAATCATACCATATGAGCAAATTAATAAATAAATACATTTTATATATATATATATATATATATATATATATATATATAGCCTGTCATTTTTAAATTAAGCATTCTTTGTATTTCACTGAAGTTAATGATGTGATTTGATATGATGGTTGAGGATCCCTTGGATTTATCACTTTTTATATCAGTTTGAAATTCCTTAATGAAGCATGCGCAAATGATATAAACTGTGTTATTTTTTACATTTTTTTTAATGTCTAAACTTTACAGTAAGCACAGTGTGCATAAAGGTTTATTAGATTTCATGGTTATGTGCAAAAAATGAGTCGATGGAAAGGTTATTGGATTTTTTTTAAATTTTTTTTTTAAAAAAAGGATTACTAACTCAATTTCTCCTAAAACGTAGGAGCTGGAATCCTGGATGAGCGATTTCTCCCTCCCCAATGCAGTGTGGCTGGCAGGGTTCTTTAACCCTTTAACACTGCAGTCATGCAGGCCATGGCCAGGAAGGACGAGTGGCCTCTTGATAAGATGAGTCTGGCTGTGTCACAAAGAAGAACCGCGAGGACATGACTGCCCCGCCCAGAGAGGGGGCGTACATACACAACCTCTTCATAGAGGGCAAGCGAGACACCTGCAGCACGAGGTTATAATACAGGACGAGCGGTCTCTCAGGGTGCACACTGCCTCTCACATGTGAACTAAGCGCACTTTAATATCCTGGGAAATAAAAATGTTTGGTAGTTATTATTAATGTATAAAATCACATCAATTCAAGCGATGAAAGACAAACAAACAGTCAATTAATTACCAGAATTTACAATTCAAAATGTCAATTTTTATTTGCCATGTTTGACAGAAATACTGAAAGCTAATAATAATAATAATAATAATAATAATAATAATAATAATGATGTGCAACATGGCAAGGTTTAGTAAATAATTTATGTCACTATTACAACTGAGTTAACAGATGGAAACAAGCAGTGTGTTGTAAGTATCAAAGTAAAGTATATTCTTTACCATTCAAACGGAGAACATGAAAGGCTAATATATTGCTAAAGCTTCCTCTCATGCTTGGTTATTTTAACATTAAAGTATATCAACCTGCTGAAATGTTATTTCTGTTGCAATGTACAAAGCAAAGCTCTGTCTACTGTACAGTAAAGGCATTCTTCTCCTTTGCCCAAGCTAGTGCCCATCAGATTAAGATTGCGTCTCCCACTATCCAAACCTTGCTTTCATTTCCTTCTCAGCCTTCTACATGAAAAGGTCTAGGAGATCCTGCAAGGCTTTCAGACTCTGTAATACACCAGCAATACTGACTCTTAAAAACCATGCCTCATCAGCAAAAGAAGCTGAAGCCTTTACTATTTTCGGAGTTCCAGGAGCTCGCTGGGACATTCCAAGCAGAGTGGATTGCTGCAGCCAGACTGAAGGAATTAACCCCTTCGATGCCAGTAATCTTCATCAAAACCATTCCAGTGGATAGGCAAGGAGACCAAGAACATAAACGAATGCCCGGTGTATAAGACACATATCTGTGGCACCCAACTTTGTCTGGACCTTTAACCTGAAAAACAAAAGAGAGAGGTCAGCCAAGTGTAATTTAGACTTGGTTATATATTTTAGTAGCATTACAAATGTTAAACAGATGTTGGAAAGCCAAATAACAAAGATTAACCTGCATGAACCTTGGCATGATTATGTTCTTTTTCAAACCTTTTAGAGTCAGTTTTGAACCCCACCACAAAAATGTACATAATGTCATACTATAGTTTTTGAATTATTATTAGGCAGACGCTTTTATCCAAAGTGACTTACAGAGACTCGGGGAGTAAACTGTGCATCACAACTGCTGCTGCAGAGTCACTTAGAATAAGGGCCCCGGTTTAATTCTCATCCGAAGGACGGAGCACAAGGAGGTTAAGTGACTTGCTCAGGGTCACACACAGTGAGTCAGTGGCTGAGCTGGGATTGAACCTGGAACCTCCTGGTAACAAGCCCCTTTCTTTAACCACTGGACCACAAAGCCGCCTATGAGAGTACAACCAATCTAAAAATCAAGCCGCCTATGAGAATACAACCAATCTAAAAATCAAGCCGCCTATGAGAATACAACCAATCCAAAAACCAAGCCGCCTAGGAGAATACAACCAATCTAAAAATCAAGCTGCCTATGAGAATACAACCAATCTAAAAATCAAGCTTGCAACAATATCAGAAGGGCAGCAAAAAAAAACAAAAGAAAATAAAATGAAGTGCATTCACATTACTTATTCGTATTGATTTTCCAAAATATGCTTCTGCCACAGTCAGGTATGAAAGTGGTCTTAACCAATTTAAAGCGTTTACTGTAAAAAAAAAAACTTCAAATGGATTATTAGAGAGTAGATGGTGTATACTGGTCCTTTGGCAATTCAGACTGACCTCTACAAAAAGGCTACCGTACCAGTCTAAAGAAAATGCTTTCCTCAAAATGTGACATTATCAACGCTCCAATGAAAAGAGCATTAAGGAACAGTTTTAATAGATCTCCACCATTGGCCTGACACCTGGTAATTTGTATGAAACTTTGCCAGTTCTGGAGCCTTTACATGAGAGAACTCTGCTGCACTACAAGCACTGTTCTTTGTCCAGGACTTGGATATGTTCAACACTCTATGTGTTCTTACACAAAAATAAAGATAACAACGATATTCCTCTGATCCCAATGGGATCCTGAACAATAGGTATTATTGTAAATCCATTTTATTATGATATTAAATGCAATTTGCCTAATTCAAAAGTACCAGGGACACAATAAATGATTCATCATGGTTTAGTTGGCAGCTTAATGATCAAAAGCTAAATTATCCAACTTTGTTTTATGCCAATAGAGAGGGTTGTGTAATGTACTTACTTTAATACAGACACATTAAGCTGCATGATTCATTTTGTAAAAGAGGTTGCCACTATCATATGCTGCTTGGGGAAATAACAGTGCAGTCTTGTCCTTTACTTGAGGGAACAGCAAATAAATATGAAAGAATAATGACTAATTCTATGCCTTAATTAAATAGAGATTGATTTATTAGCCACAAGAGGGCAGCCTTTCCTTTTTAATTTCGCCTTTCCCGTCGGGTTGGCTGTGCTCCAGCACGGCAGCGCCACACAGCTGCTTCAGCTGGCTCTGGCTCCACCAAAACCTCTAATCAGTTTCTAACTTAAAGTTCAAACTAACTTTGCGGTCTAATTTGTTGTCTTTATGTTTTCGAACTTGTAACTGTTTTTCTTGATGCATTCTTATGACTTGTATCATCCACTGTATTCATTACTCGCCTCTCTAGAAGGAGATTGTTCTCGGGAGGAGATTATCGTCAAAAAAAAAGATGAGGTTTGGCTTTGAATCCAGTTCAAGTCTCAAATGAAACCAAGGTGAGCATCACAATTTATCCCCAGGTCCACATCACAAAATGTAATATTCTTGAAATGTATTTTTGTTTACGACTGTAAGTCGCCCTGGATAAGGGCATCTGCTAAGAAATAAATAATAATAATAATAATAATAATGCTAATGCCAGCTTTACTTTTGGTGCAGGGTGTTAATTCAGTGAAATGCTGTACTCTTCCTCCTTGAGAGACTTGGTTCAAATTTGGCTGATTCCTTCCTTTATTTTCAAAGAATTGGTTAATTTCCTATATAGACAATGATAAAAAGAGGCTTTTTCCATGAAAGTGAGATGGCACAGTGGAATAACTCATTAGCATGCTGATTTCATTTTGCCCAATGAAAGCTCTTTAGCTTGATCATGGAACATATGTATGCCACAAATGTTGTGTTTGGCGGGAGGACAGAGGCTCTAATTAGAAACAGTCAGCAGTAAAAACAAAAAAAAACAAACACATAACATGGTATCCAAACGGAATTTTTTTTTTTTAGAAAAACAAATTGTACAGACAAATTACCAGAATCATGTTCCAAAAGATGTAGCCCAAGGAATAGCAACCATGTAAACACAGCTAAAATATGACAGTGATAGTCACAGGGAGGTGAAGCAGTCATGGTTTCAAACATACCCTTCCCAGACAGCAAGCTAGAAACATGCAGCTTCAAACGATCACAGCTAAGGGTTTTTTTTTTGTTTTGTTTGGTTTCCCACCCCCGTTTGCTATCTCTTCAAAATGTGCTGAAATGTAGTAACAGAGTGGATTCGAAAGAGGAACAATTTAATAAAAGAATAAACACATTTATTATTTTAAAAAGAAGAGTTCATCTCACTATGATATGTTTACAGTATTGTTAAGTGGCTTACGTTTTTCCACTGTGGCTAAAAAATGTTAAGTTACTTTAGCCACAGAGGCTAACTAAATGAAAGTCTGAAATGAAATGTAGTACTGGGTTTAAATCTAGCCGATTCCTTCCTTTACTTTCCAAAACCCAGTTTTCTGTGGGAGCTGGTGGTGCAGTGGGCTAATCCCATGGCCGCCTCTCCCTGAAGATGGCGGTTCGAGTCCAGTTCCTGGAGGAGAGTGCCTGAGGTAAGTAATGATGTTAGTTGTGTGTCCACAAATGGAGGAGAAGACCGCCCTGCTGAGGGAGGAGGAGGAAGTCTTCTGCTACTGCCCCCCCCCCCCCCCCCCGGGAGGAGAGTGGAAGGTGGGGGAGAAAGTGACAAACTGTACTTTACCCAAATTGTTTAGTTTCTTATCTATTGTGCTGTCACCTGGTTCCAACTGTACTGCGTGTTTTTCACCTGAATTTCTACTTACTAATGAATAAAGCCATGGACTGTTTCTTGGAAAAACAAGCATGTTGACTCAAAATTTGCATACGACACCCAAATGTATTAGTTGTTGCCACAGGTTTACATATTTTATAAAAAAACTACTTCAAGGACAGGAAATTGGGATGGGCTTCAGAAAATTATTTCAGCCCCTGTAAGAATGTTTCAAAAGAAGTCTGTTGCAATATTTTGCATAAAAGTGCTTGAAAGGTTTGTGAAACAAGCCACAACAAAGACTCAAGTACAACATCCTCTGTCTAACCTTCAGTACATGTGGATTAAATAAACTGAGTATGGAGAGAGTCTCTAATACCCTTCTCTAAAAGAAAACTTATAAATCAATGGCAATGATTTGGATTATTATGAACAGCCCAGATTCGGCCTTCAAAGAGAGTTTGACAAACTTGCACAGTTTTCTGTAGACCCCAGTCCCATGATAATGAACATCTATCTAACTTGCTGGTACTTCCCTTTACCGAGCTACAGCTTGTATGTAAATACTAAATATCATTACCACCGAGTTCTGTGAACTGACATTTCCATCTCAAAGAAGTAGAATGTTCCAGTTTTGCTGGCTAACAATACCACTGTGTTCTCTGTTCTGGGTTAGCTGGCTCTCAGTTCCCCAGAGTTTCACTGTAAAGTTATTTTCTAGTTGTAAAAACCTGGGCTTTAGCTCTCATTATTATACTGGCTGTCTGGAAGTTCCCATGAGGAAAAAAAAAAACACACAGCACCGTTTCATTTTTCATTATTTAAAAAAAAACAAAATCACATTGAAAAACTGGCCTTATGTAAAGATTATCACATCTTCTGGAATTTAACTATCCCTGGGTACAGTACAAGACCTGACCAGTCAAAATGAAGCAACACCAATATCTGATTTCAATGGGGGTGGCGATCACCGACTTCATCGGAATGTTGCTGCAATAGACAAGCAATATCACGATCACCCTCAACCTGACTCGGATTCTAGTAAATATCATTGCAAAACATACGAAGAAGCCTGTTGCATATGAAGAAACAGGGTTGCATCTGGTTTGCCTTCTTGAGTGCTTGTCCAGTGCACTCAAGAAACACTGCTGGAGACTTTCAGCACTCTGGTTTATTTTACACACAAGCGACCATCCTGAACCATTGTGAAAAAACAAACAGGAAAACTATTTGGATTCTGCCCAGTGAAATTATATTCTATTAGCGTGCTAGAACACGCTCGTTCCAATTGTTTGCTTTTATGGTTCGTATATTATTATCATTAGATGAAAATCAGATGCAAGACTGTTGAGCTGGGCATGGCAATCTCATTCCAGAGGCTTTTCCACACTGCTGACTTGCATCAAACGCTTCATCAAGAACAGGAACAGTCTGGAATCCTGTTGACTCATAAAATAAAAAAGGTACATTTGGGAGGATGAGTATGAAATGAACAAGGTTCTCTTTCTCTCTCTTGGATTATCAGCTTTGTAAAGTTTGCATATGCCCTTTAATACCAGAATATCCTGAATACAAGCAATGGCAAAAATGAACTTGTGTTGCCTTTACATTTCCAGGTACTGACTTTCTTGGAAACGCTGACCGTTGTGCACTGCTCAGGCACCCAACAGGCATTTCTGCAGTTTTCAAAGGCTCCCCTGTTTTATGTAGTGACCTACTCTAGTTATTCATCAGCTCACCACTGTGCTGAAACTTACCAGCGTCACACTGCGGAACACATGCAGGGTTTCCTTCCTTTCAGAAGAAGTTTTTGATGAGAGGGGTAACCAGCTTCACCCAAAGCTTCACGGTGCGGTTTGGCTGCTCAAACGTCGAAGGTGACACTTCGGTTGACATGGCGTACAGTCGCTCCTGCTCCTGATCAGTCAGAGGAATACAAATACATTACTACCAAAAGCGAACACATTTTAATCAGAGAATAAATAAATACATAATTAAAAAGAAAACCAGAAATGTTTATTTTGAAATTTCCATTAAAAACAGCATTGTGGTCAGTAATGAATCATTTTTGATTGCAGTAACGACAGTGAACATATTTTTTTCTTTTATTTTATTTAAAATACCTTTAAGCACAAAACCACAAGGACGCAATGTGCCGAGATGTTGATAAAATGACAAGTTCCGAACCTACTCTCTCCTCAGACTGTGTGTTGAAGTCACACTGTTACATAAACATTACGGTACCTGATACAAACATTTCCTATTTATCTTGACACCGCGTCCCCTCAATCTTGTTCAACTCAGTTGTGATCAGTCCAATTCCAAATTCCAAATTCCAATTCCCTTTTAATCCATTCCAACACGTCGCTGATCAACATTTCAAATTAGCAGTATTCTGTTCAAATAAGCTTCACACACACTGTCAACAAATTACTTTAATCGAAGTCACTGTTAGTCAATTACATTGGCTGCAATACGAAATCACAACAATTATGTCTTTAAAACATCAATTCCATCCATCAAAAGGAATTGATTTTTAAAAGCAGTTGGAACTGAAAAAAAGGAATTGACCCCCACCCTGCCCCCTACAGCTCATTTACAAAATCTCTTCCAAAAATCCATAACCACACGTGTACTGTAATTGTGCTTTTCAATCAATAATTTCCCCCCTGAATCCTGTCCATTTCTCTCAATATAGGAGACCTCTGGTGCGGCTGCTGGTCACTAATGATTATCATACAGGAAACCACTCCTCTGCACTGCAGCACCTACACATGCAGAGCAGCCTACACCTGCCAATTACTTTGCTGCAATTTAGTTCAAACCGAAATGTGGGTTTATCTGTGGTTAACTAATGCTAAGAACAAAAACATAAAGAAGAAAAAAAAAGATAATTGCAGCACACACAGATCTCTTTAAAACAGCTACATCTGAAACCAGCCAGGCTGCAGTTGGTTTGATTCCATTTCCCAGAACTGCATGGTACTTACCTGACGTTTGATTCATTTTGCTGCAATGAAGAGTTTCAAAAATCGTACCCTTCGGAAACTTAACCGTGAAACTTGGAATGAAAAAGCTTTTATCATGATGCAATCCAGTAACACTCCGGTTCTTGGTGTCTGGAGTTAAGATTGCATTTTCTCAAAGAAAATGTTGTCTCTTGCTATGGCCTGTTTTCACAGCTCTAATCTTGAACCAGGTGGAGCAAGATTAGTGCTAATGGTATAATCCAGGTGTAAAAGTTTCTTATTTGCTTAGTAAGAATTACCTTGACCTTCTGGATAGTGTGTGTGGACACTGTGCGGTTTTAGTGTAGGAATACTATGGAACAGTATTGGGCTGCGTCAGCTTAAAGTAAAGTTAAAACATAAAGCTTCTACGAAGTTAATGAGTAAAAGCAAAGTTAATAAAGTTAATAAAGATAATAAAGTTTTGCGAGAGGTGGCTGTTAGAGGCGTTAAAGACCCTACTGTACTGTATGTGCAATACTTTATGAAAGGCTGTGCAAGTTAGTGTCGTTTTAATACAGGTAAAAAAAAAAAACACACTAATAAAACATTTACTGTACTAGAAAACAAAATGTTGCATGTGACCCACCTGCTGTAACTCTGCCTGCAGACCCTGGTTCTCTGTGACTATAGCAAGCTGGGCTTCCAGGTCCCTGTGCACAGAGCGGTACCCGAAATTGGGGGAGCCAATCAGAGTGAGGCAGGGTCGCTCGCTCCCCTGGAAATAGTACCAGAGACCTGCACCAGACAAAAAGGTCAGCCAGTTTAAATAGGAGCAGAGGGAGGAGAAGTCTGAGATGACATTTTGCTGCGATCACAGATAACCGTAATTGGTAGCACTGCCTTCATTCACAAACAAAATGTTGCTTATCTCTACAGTTTCTGCACCCCATGGCTTAATACCCAGATCATGCACTGTATATAATGCTTTGTATCTGCTGCTGTCTGGGTCTGTTTGTGTCCTAGGCCACTGTATCAATATGTTCCCTCCAGGTTCAATAAAAATAAAATGGCTTATGTTTCAATGAGAACTCTTCCAAAATGCATGGCCGTTTTTTTCCCCTTTATCTGTCACAATATGTATAGTAACTCGACAGTACGTGTACACTTCAACTGTACCTTTCCTTTGCTGTCTTCCACAACTAAATCCTTATGGTCACGGGCACATTCTTCTGGGGTTTTTGTGTGTGGGCATTTTTTTTTTAACTTTTCACCACAACTTGCAATTCTGTTTTAAATTCCACGAGTGTGTAAATACTCCCTATTGTAACATAACTTTAAATCTCATGAGCAAGAACATCTCGTTTTAAAACACGCAAGCGTGTTACAATCCTCCAATTGAAACATAGGAATTTGCTGCCACTCAGTAGTTGGGGTGGGTTTAAAGTATTCAGAACGAATCAATGAGAGATACAAGCCAGGAAGGAGGGACATAAGAAGCCCTACTTCTAATATGGTCTTGCTGGTGTCGTGAATGGGATTTGTTTGTGATGGGTTACTGTACAGCACACAGAACTCGAATAATGAATATGCCCACTGGCCAAGTGACCACTGCCCAGTTTATATCCCTTTGTCACGTTATTTTATTTTTTGAAACTTTTGTGGACTCTGTGAGGTTTGAGAAGTTGCCCTGCAAAAACGTTAACAAAAAACAAAAAAAAAAAAAAAAAACATATATGCATTATAAAATAGATATATAGACAGGAAACTTAACATGGTACAGTTATACATATACTTCACTTTCAGTTTCCATATTCTAGTCATCCTACACCCCTGTGAATTCCCCTCTATCATTACTGGATTTTATTTAATCCAACTCAGAATTTCTTGGAATGTCTTCCAGGCCCTTTCTGGTCACTTTCTTACCCCTGTCTGGACAGCAGGAAGCACCCTCGTACTCTACTGTCTCCTTGACTGCACGTTTGTATTTACAGTCCCGGTGCCCTCTGTGTTAATGATTCGTTTCCAATAAGTAATTTGGTCGCTTTACCAAACCTCATCTTTCTACCTTCGCAGCTAAAGACTGGGAGAAACCAATGAAATGGAACCGATTTAATAAACCCGAGCGAAAAGTTTGCATTACTATTTTATTTTTACGTTTCAGAAATAGACATAAGGGCTCCTTTGTGCATTAATTTGTATCAGTCGGGATTTAGAACTAGTTTAAACTTGGGAAACCTATTCAAAAGGTTTTTGATTTATTATAAATAACATTTTACTGAGTTTGCAATGCGACAAGCAATCCTCCAAAGGAGTGACGTGCTATTATATTTCCACGAAGTCCAGCGGTGACTGCCCCATGTCATTTTGTTTGGCCCTGTCTTCTTCTATAGCATATTCTATAGCACTTACAAAGCAGCAGTAAACTCCTTTGACATGTTAAGACTAAGAGTCTCTGTCAGGTCCTTCTGACTGAAGACATCAACACAGACTTAAAGGCGAAAATGTTTGTTTAACAAGTATCCGCTAATAAAGAATTGTAATTACTAGATAAAACAGTCCCAGATGGTTCATGCCTCACACACTTAAGCAATAAACCCATGACTCTGTGATGCTTCTGCTTGTGTTTTTGATTTCCAGATAATGTGTGACTCAACAACCTTCAGTACTTTTATGAAACCAATTGCCAATCGCTGACTGCCGGGACTGTGACCACGAACATCCAAGAAATAACAAAGGGCATGACTTCCTCTTTTGCACCAATATATGTTTCCTGATTTGTTTCCACCGCCACTGGATAAGAAAAAGGAAGTAAAGTTTGATTAAAACGTCTCTATCTGTTTTTTTTATTATTTTTGGGAGACGGACAGTTTAGGATTGGAGGGGCCAAGGTTGTCTCCCTCTGCAGTGACAAACAATATTAACCTTTAAATTAAACTACATGCTGTTTATCAGTATCAAAACCGTTTTAGAGATACAATTAACACATTTCTATTGGAGGGGAGGAGGGGAGAGACACTCAAGATTCGGTAGATCACACCGTTATATAAATTTCAAGGAAATACATTTAGCCGTTTTGAAACAATCGCTGTAAAAAAAAAAATAAAATAAATAAATTGCCAAGATTGCAGACTGGCAGCCATATAGCCATATTGGATCGAGGGGACAGTAAATATTAGTTAGGGGTGTGATACTCGTACTCAGAATTGCCTTCAAAATATATATTTTTAAATCAGCAGGTATTAAATCCATGCATTAACGTGTTGATTTCAAAACAAGATACGCTGCACCAATCAACGGCAAGCTATGCATTATTATTATTATTTGTTTATTTAGCAGACGCCTTTATCCAAGGCGACTTACAGAGACTAGGGTGTGTGAACTATGCATCAGCTGCAGAGTCACTTACGACTACGTCTCACCTGAAAGACGGAGCACAAGGAGGTTAAGTGACTTGCTCAGGGTCACTCAATGAGTCAGTGGCTGAGGTGGGATTCGAACCGGGGACCTCCTCGTTACAAGCCCTTTTCTTTACCCACTGGACCACACAGCCTATGCATACAGTACAGTATGGGAACCTTCAATTCTTAAAGAATTGTGATAAAAACAAAAACAAGTCAGTTTTGAGTTAACATCTGGATGACTAAAAAACTCCTTTGTGCACGAAGTAATGGCAAACGTAAACGTAGCTCTATTAGAGCAGTTTATTAGGCACAGGCAGCACCTCTCTAGTCATTTGGTTAAAGCCAGTGGTTTTCTCTGTAACGGTTAATATTTTAGAGAGTTAGACAAATAGCTCCCCTGTAGACACTCCAACACTCTTCCCACAACAACCAGAAAAGCAAAACGCCAGATAATTTCTGACAGTCCCTGCAAGCCTCTCATCTGCCTCTTGTTCTTGGGGGTTAAGGCAATAAATCTGCAGTTCCTGGCACTGCCTTTGAAGTGCCACAGTTACTGGAATCTAAAGAATTACGACTGGGGGCTTTATCGCTGTTCAACCAACAAGAGAAGCTCTGAACGGCCTCTTCTCCTTCAGGCAATCCACAGACACCACCCCCACTCCCTCCCCAACCAACCAACCCACCCAACCCCCACTAACATCTTTTCCAGGAAAAGTACCCACGTTGCCATGGTAACCACCACACGCTGGAAATCGCTCTGTATTGAGCTCTTTAAGATCAGGGCTCACTGGAGTAATGCAACATTTTATTTATTTATTTATTTATTTATTTATTTATTTATTTTGCAGTTAGGTTTTTATTACTTTTTATCTTGTTAACTCTCACACTGAGACATTTACTCAGCAGGATTGTGTGTCCGCTGCAATGTTAAACTGCAGTCCAGGGGGTGATTAAACAGTATACAGATTGTCACATATGACAGATTCCCAGTTGAACAGCAGGGTCTTCAGTGCTCAGTGTGATGAGTTTTGGTCGTCTCAGCCCAGTTCTGCAATACAGAAGAGGGCTCTTCTTGTTATGAGCGAGTTTGCAGTGTTTCTAGGTCTCCAAGTTGCGTTTGGGGAACCTTGCATGTTGTTAGTAGAAGACCTTGAAACCTTGCCATACATTTGACAACAGGAGGTCAAGAACCCATGGCTAGGTTTGACTGATAATTTTAGACAAAGGACAGCCTTATATCAAGTTTATAATTAACCACATAGTTTTTTAAAACCTTAAACTCATGACTGTACATTCAGACACAGGCTGTAAATCCTTACGCAGTCCATGAAAATAAAAAATCCTACAAAACAGCTTCATATTTTACTGAACGCTTAACTGAAAATGCATCGCATTGCACAAGGATTTTGTGCTGATTTTTATCTTGTCATTTATAGTACTCTGAAGCATGAATCCTAAACGTACACTTACAGCCTGCGACCCATCATTCTATATTGGGTCACACAGACCCACTTCCTTTAACACTGTAACCACAAAGCTACTCCAACCCACTCTGTAAATCAAACCAGCGCTCTAACCACCAAGCTGTAAGACTGAGCAGGTTTAAAAGGTCAAGGTTCTGTTTTTTTTGCAAAAACAAGAACAAAAAAATGAATATAAAACTAATGGACTTATAGCTGGTACAATAACATAACAATTACAGTATGTAGTTGCAAAAAATAATTTAAAAAAAAACAAAACAAGAAAACAAAACAAGAAAACAAAGCAAGAAAAACAGGTTGAATTGGTTGAAGTTACTTTCTCGGAAAACTTTCTCAAATTGCTATTCAGCTCTTTTCTAACTATAGCCAGTTCACACCTACACAGTATAATGGCTCCTGATAAAAGCAAATCTGCAAGTCATGCTGGACTGGTCTTGCAACTAAACTTAAAACAAGGTTTGTCTGCAAGACACAAATAACACAACAGAGGTGTCAGTATAATGCAAGTGGTACTTTTGCCTAGACACCATCAGGATTATAATGGAGTTAAAGTCAGTCAGTACAGCCCAAGCTGAAATTTGAACCCAGGGCTGCTGGTTCTCCTGTCCTATCAGAAGACTCCACTGCCTCCCTGTCCGAACGTTGAGACACGCTCTCGCTCTGAGGGATAAGCAGCCAGCAGTGCAGCTTAGTGTTCCCATCTACTAAAAGCTATAGTACAGCCCAGCCTGCTCTTCATTATTGACAGAATTTCACATTTTCTTTGAACTCCTTCCCTTGTCTGCTCCCTCCTTCTCTACGCAGATTAACCTGATGCAGCTGCAGGTTAGACTCAAATACCTTTAATGGCAATCGATTGTTCCAGCTCCTCCCAAAAGATTTTCAATCGGTTCCCACTCTGCCGCAGTGCCAGGATTTACTAGAAGCAATATTAAGAGCGCATTTTGATTGAATAAAATGCAGAGAATCGTTCTCAAAAGAAGCACAAGCCCCCACAAACGCAAGACATTGAATTCTGATTCTGCTGATGCCACTGAGGATTTCCTCCAAATGAAATTATATGAAGTTATCCTGTTCTCTAAATTTAAAGAAAAAAAAAATCAATGCTCTAGTTTAGTCGTTTTGTTGAAAATTAAAGAATTGAATACAGCAGCTTACAGAACATGTTGATCCCCAGGTATTGGAGCAGATGCTATCTCCATTTGGTAATTAAACAGTACCGCCCATCTGGCTTCTTGCATATGCACAAAATTGTCCACGATATAAACACATTATGGGTCTCTATAAGCCATCTTTAACCCAACATGTGAGGGCCCTAGGCTCATATATGACAATATGTCACTGTGCTATACTATGATAACACAACACTAAAAACATGTAACAGAATGCCTCCACTGCTTATGTTGGAAGCCCATATTGTGCCAAGGAATGCCCATGGTAATGGGGATGAGCAGTTGGATCTCAAGATATAGCTTATAAATGTGATATTTTGTATTGCGATACTTTGTACTGTACCATTTTGTAACAATTATAAGTCACCCTGGATAAGGGCATCTGCTAAGAAATAAATAACAAAAACAACAGCAAATGTAAATGCAGGCTTCTCTACTATAATGTGGTCAATGGGGATATTTCACCCCTCTCCCACTGTTTTAAATTGAGCAACTACATTTCAACAATCTCCCCCCCCCCCCCCCCTGTTATTACAAGAGAAAGGCATTAAAACAACCATGGCTTCTGGCCAGGACCTTGATCACAAAGTCAGGCAGCGAAATAGCGCAGCGCAGTACAAAGCAAACAAACCGTGAATATCACGCTGGTGTTCCATAAACAAAAAGGCCTTATTACAATCAACACAAAACAGATTGGCCATTCTGAAAAGCTCACCTCCAGACTTGAGCTGTACACTAACAAATGATTAATGTAAAAGTGGGTAAATCAGAGAGCATGTTTTTTTTTTGTTGTTTTAGTTACTTCTCTCAGGGCAAGAGATCTTGGGAAACTAACTTCCTGCCAGGCAAGTTGTTCTTTTCTATTGCTTTGGAAAGGATGTTGACCTCTCGGAAGGTCAAGTGGTCAATTCCCAGAGCGGAGGGAGTAGGAGGAAGGCAGCGTGGCACAGTGTTTATGGCAGAGGGACTGGGAGGGAAGCAGTGTGGTTTAGTGGTTAAAGTGGAGAGACTGGGAGAGAGGCAGTGTGGCACAGTGTTTATTGCAGAGGGACTGGGAGGGAGGCATTGTGGTCCAGCCAACAGCAGGACACTTTAGAGAAATGTACAAAATGTCAGTGCAGAAAACAAAGTCTGTAGCTTACACCTGTTTGACGTTTGATTTGAGTTCTGCCAATCATCTTTCAAATAACTTATTCTAGACTGTAGTATTTGGAATTTGGGGGAGATGGGGGGGGGGGTTGATACCCACCCTTGGCATGGAAGGTCCAGTCCCTCCTGATGTACTCATGCAGCCGGATTCGGTCCTGCTGGCCCCCCCGGCACACCTTGCTGTAGAACTGCCTGGCAATGTGGATATAGGCTGCCGGGATCGCTCCGGCCACACCCTTGGCACCGAAAAAGCCGTTGACCTCTGGAGACGCCAGCAGGATGCGGTAGTCGGCCCTGGTGCCCAGGACCAGCTCCATGTAGGCGCGGGTGAGGTTGAAGTAGCCGGAGGTGAGGAAGACTCGGGAATCGTCCCCTGCCTCCGTCAGCAGCCGCTTGGTCACCATCTCATCCAGACGAATCCCGAGTGGCTTCATCTGCACCAGCGGGAAGACCAACGTGTCCCCAGGCCCCTGCCGCCGCTGGGTCTCCTCCGTCGTGGAAGCGCTGAGCTGCTGCCTGGCCCGGGCCAAGTCCACTACCTGCATGATTCGCTTGCTGGCCACTGTGCAGAATTCAGAGTGGTCGCCTGCAAGCGAGAACAAGAGACAGGTGCTTATTAGTTTTAAGTCCTCTGACTAACACCATTCAAAAACGCAATAAAATACAAAACAAATTATAATTTAAAAAAGAAAAAGGGCACAAATGTACACCGGGGTGTAATTTAGTCATGTAAAAAGTTCTAATTTGCCACGCTGCCAGTAGTAGGAGGTCCAGCATAAGAGAGACAGTGCATTTGCAAGTACTACTCACCACACATAAAAGTGCGATCAGTTACACAAGCTTGCAATTCAGTTACTTCTTTTAACACTGCAGACTTGTACATACAGTGGCTATAGGAAAGATAACCCCACTCAGAAATGTAGACTCTTGCACCCATTGCATAGCAGTTTGCTCCATTCCTGGTTTTACAATTAATTTAATAAGACACTCCTGAGCGTGTTAAACACACTGGGGCTAATGAAGCTCGTAGTAAAACTGCTATGCAATAGGAGTCTTATTACCTTTTCTGATTGATCAACCTTCAACCTATATCCTTTCAGGATAAGCCACAGCTATATATATATATATACTTTTTATATACAGCATTTTACAGTACTGGGGCGTGACCCTGGATTGCACCAATCACCTGTCCTTGGTTAAATTAGTGGTAGATACAATCTAGGATTTTCCCTGATGAAAAAAAGCTGTGCACAACCCCACAGCAGCTCAGTGCCTCTAAGCCTCACTTACCTTCTGCTTGAAGATAACTTTACACGGTCTAACAATATTCTCTGATAAATAAATAAAATAAAGAATGAATGAATGAAGAGGGCTGGAATTCAGAACATTACACAGATTCATTAATAATTTCCGCTGCCCAGCACAAATCAAAGCAAGCTCCAGAGTAATTGTAGCCCTTGATGGAGTTGGAAGAACTGCTAGTTGTTGGGGGGGGGGGATTCAGCAGGAATTCGTCAGGATGTGATCATTACAGTTTGTTTAAAAAAAAAAAAAAAAAACACACACACACTGCTATGAACTGAAGGAGTGAACCACACTGACTGGAAACAATTCCCTGGGGGAGTGCTCCAAGGCCTTCAGCACAAGGGCAGCTTGAATCGGCGCTAGTCCTGGACTAACGCTGTTTATTAAAATGCCGAGGTGCTATACCAGCCTTGCACAATAGTGTTCATAAATACTGTTGCCCTGTTACTGCTCTATAAAAGTAAAACACTAACATACCCTGTGCCAAGAAATGATCCTGTTTGTTAGGGTTTTGATGATTAAAAAAAGAAAGAGAGAGAGAAGCAAGTGAATGGAGATGACAAGCCTCCTGGTAGTTTAAAGGTGTGCACTGTAATCTGATACTCCACTCTCAACAGTACATTTAGCAGAGCAAGTGAAGTGAAATCTGTTTGTTTGCGAGTTGTTTCAAAACGTCTCAGCAGCAGCGTATGCAAACTCAGCAAATGAATGCTGCCGGTGTCGCCACTCTGCAGCCCAATGTTTAAGGCTAGACTTGGGAACTCTAAACCGTTTCTCTAAACTGAGGGTGACAAGTTCAAATACCAGTAAAGGCGGAAGGACAGCAGGATTCCCCCCCCCCCCCCCCCGCTTTCTGGCACTGAGGCAGATTGGGTTTCGACAGCTCTCTCCTGCCAGCAGGAACGGACGGATGAGGACGTTTACTGTAATGATGATCAGAGAGCTTTTCAACTTCATGAAGGGGATGTGGTGGGGGGCCTTCACAAAACAAAAATATTATATTAAAATAAAAATATTATATTATATTACATACACACAGCTGGAAATAATATAAAGCTATTTCAAATGTATGGTTTTAATGATTTTAATGATTTTTTGCAAAAGTAAGCATCGGGAACACAAAAACAGGAAAGCACATTTCTTACCTGGCTCTTAAAAAAAAAAAAAAAAAAGTACTTAAACAAGTAAGAAATTCCATATTCAAAACTATTTTTTTTTATTTTACAAGCAGAAAATAACAAGGTCTCGTGACTTCAAGATATTTGTATAGGGCCCTGGAGCTGATCTTTGTTTCAACCCTGTTGAACCAATTAAACCTGCATCCAGACCCTGAAGTAGTTCATTATCTCATTCTACCTGTTAAACCTGGAGTGGAATGGCCCTCCAGGACTGTGATTGGGCTCCCCTGCATAAGACTGTCTTGATGGGCACGTTGGTCGGTACAGAGGCACGCAGCTATCAAGCCTCACGTGGAGTCATTGAGATTCTTCTGCTTTCCCCAGTTTGTTTCTGAATAGTTGCACAGGTATATGGGTAACATTCTCCAATGTTCTGGCCAGTCAGTGTAATAATTGCACGTAGGTGGTCATCGCTGCAGAATTTGTCTTCTGTGTTGATATTACCAAGTGTTTACTTTTTTGTTTAGATCGATACATTTCTGTGGCTCCTACAGATTGCCCAACCCTTTAATCATTGCCACATATAAATCAGAATTTGCTACACTGATATACACTTAAGAGAGTTTGGTTCATTCTGTTTTAACTTAGAAAATGTGTGATTAGTTACATCTACAGTTAACTGACTGACTCCAAGGTATGTCTTAAGTCCTGTCAAGTAAATTTTGAAATCACTTAAACTACTGTCCCCATTAAAATAATCAACAGAGTCTGTTTATTACCAGCATTTTCCATGCAATGGGTAAGTTGTGCTTTTGAAACAAAAACCACCTTGTTAGCTACACTGTAAAACCTCATAATTGTTAAACACAAGCAGTTTCGGTTGTCCAAAAAGTCCCCAAAATCCCTGTATGTGAGGCTGGAGGCTTGGGCACGCAAACCAAAATGTGAGAGAGGCCCGGGAAAGCTCCAGGAAACCCCTAAACTCACTGCTCTAATATTAGTGCTGCTGATAGGAAATATACCAGCTAACCAGGGTGAGCCATTAATCAGGAACAGCTTTGAATATGTTAAAGATATTTATAGATCTGCTTAAGTCAATTTTAGGAATGTCACCATTTATGTAGGTAGGAGGAAGCAAGGGCTTTCTATTTATTTATGTACTTTTTGAAAGAATGCCAAGTATATTTTTGGTCAGGTCACATGGAATCGCTTGCTACCTACCTTTGTAGGGGTGCACCATGCCCTCCTTCACCTGCACCGTGTCGTCCCGCTGCAGCTGCAAGGACACGTCGCCCACAGCACCCACCAGCTCAGAGAAGAAATCTGCCAGCTCCGCACAGTCCCGCAGCAAGATGTACCGATCCTGCCGGTTAGTGAAGTACGAGTCGCTCAGATTAGCTCTGCAAGGAGTGGGGGAGGAAAGGGGAGTTCGTTCACTGGCCGTGTGACCTACAAGCACTTTTTATAGTCCTCAGTATGTTGTTGGAGCAATGCTTCAGGGTTAGGAGTATTTCCATAATTCTTTCTAATGGCAATATTAAAAGAAAACAAATTGAATCTGAAATCATGGGACATAGAGTTATTTATTTTTTTTCCCAGGGCGCCCCTCGATTGCATTTGGCATTTAGGGAGTAAGAAGGATATCATCCAGAACTAAAAAACACTTGTGGTATACAGTACTAAAAGAAACCTGAACTAACCCCTAACCTTAACTCTAACCCAGACGCCCCCCACACTACGGCTGGTCACCTGCCTACACAGAGATCACATGAGCAGCACCGACCCACTGATGATGAGGTTGTCGTCGAACACGTAGACCTTGATGTGCTGCAAGCCGATGGTCTCGTTGAAGCGCTCGGGGACGAGAGTCTTGAGGACTCCGCGCAGGTCGGGGGTGTGGTACAGAGAGACGCGCATCTGACCAGGGAACCTCTGCAGCAGGGGCAGCAGCATGCTCCGAGAGTTCTTCTTACCTGGCACACATTGAGAGCCAGAGGCAGACGTTACTAGTTTCAGTTTATGGCCTCGGTACACCAGTACAAATGTAGTTGTAAAGGTGAGGGAAGGACAGCTTTTCTTCTCTTGAAACCAACACATTAGCTGAATGGATTTATTCAATACCCTGCCTATAACTACTTCCAAAGGCAATTACGAGCACACCCCTAGTGCTAACTGTAGTTGCTATAGTGTAAAGTTATGAATTTAATATTCAGTATTTATTCGAAGGCTGTTCCATGTACACTTCTGGCCTCGGACACATTCATATTCCAGTCATTTATTTCATTGCAGTGTTACGGGAGGCAGTTTGGGTGTAAAAAGTTTAATGCCACACACCTCTAGATCCTCGGGAATAATCCAGCAGAATAGACACCTTGAGGTCAGGGGCCATTCTCTCCTCTCTGGACCTCTTTAGCGCCTCCTGTAGGCAGTCCACCTGGGGAGCGCAGGAACATTAAGACTGGAGGCGGGGGGTTGTATAAATAATCCAGTTTCAACTGCTGTTACATTGTTTGTTACAGTTATGCAATTTACTGACTTTTTGTGTCATTGCGAGGAGCTGGCTGCTGTGGTTTCTTGAGGAATCTGCAGTTGCTGTTGTGTAAAAATGATCAAAGGGTGTGTGTGTGTGTTTTTAATTTTTTTTTTTACAGAATTTAAAAAGGTAGGGGAAATGCACAGAATCAATCAAAACTTCTGCGGGAAATAATTCGCAAGAATTTGCTGCAGATGTCAATGCAGTTAAAAAATAAAAAAACACTTTGATTACACAGTGTAAGTAGCACATACAAAAAATCACCCTCATAACTAGACAGATTATTACCAGCTCTTACCAGCTCTTGTTCCAGGGGTCCTGTTCCTAGATACAGGGAAGCCATCACTACCCTCCTCTTAGCAGTCTTAATATTTGCCTAAAAAAAATGTAAAAGATCATGGTTACAGACATGCAAAGAGGGTAGCAGCACGTAAAGGGTAGAAAAACCTTACAAGCACGATGCTGCTGGTTTTTGTAAATAAGGCTTCATAATGAAACATACATCTCTCAAAACACTCCTGGAAGTACCTCACAAAAATCAAGCTACACTCTGCTTGGAGAAATGTTAACTGTGGGGTAAGGAATACAATATAAATGCCATTGTATCATGAGAGTGTGCAGTACTGAACATATTAACACCAATTATAAATCAGATTTTCTTCTTTTCCTGAAACATAACTCCGTCTGTCACACAATGAAGTTCTGCCTACATTCTACACTGTAACCATACAGACAGGGTCCCAAAACATACAGCACAAACTGTTGTTTCAAAAACACACACACAATGTTGAACTTTCTTCCCTTTACATTTAGATATTCAGCAACTATTTTTAAGCAACTTGGGTTGGGGTTACTCCAGTCCAGGGGGAACTTTTACAGTCCAAAATGTTTTTACCTGAATATTAAATAATAACAATTTTCAAGTTTTTTGCATACGTCTTTATATTGTGGAACTAGCATGGTTGTTGCTCCCAACTTTCATTTGCACAATTATGGATTATGACACTCACACACAAACAAACTGGGTAATAAGCAATAATGCCAACCCGAAAGTAACCTCTGCCAGACTGATCTGTGCAATGGGTCCCCTTCAGTCCCAGCCAGCTATCTTCTGCCATTCTGTGTTCTCTCTGTGCTGCTTAAACGTTTCTACTTGGCAGACAATGAATTGCGATTGCTTGTATGTGATGCAGTGACTGGTTTGGTATGACAGCGTGATGAGTTTACCTGACCTTCATGATCTGATAGAACTCATCAGGGGAGTGCAGCACGTGCACCTGCCCCCCCGAGACCCGGAAAGCTGGCACCTGGTCCGCGACCCAGTGGAAGCGCTGCAGCAGCCCCTCCGAGGTGGCGGGGCAGGCAGGGGGGCGAGGCTGAGCCAGCGCAGGGAGGGGTCGAACCTCTCCCAGCAGGGGCGCCAGCAGGAACACAGACGACCTGGAGAGAGAGAGAGAGAGAGAAAGGAGGGGGGGACACACAGGCAAAACAACAAATTAAACTACTGAACATTTAAAAAAAACATAGTATGTACAGCAATACCGATCATTTAAAATGACAAATTAGGGATATACTTGAACCCTTTAGTTATGCCAGCTATGCAAAGTTAATAAAACAGGTGTGTACTATACCCGTATTTAAGTTAATAAAGAGCCAAATGGGGGCAGATCGCCCAAGTTGTCACCAAAATGAAAAGGGCCTGATATAAGATGGTTTAAGGTAAAAATATACATCACAATGCAGGAATGCAAATAAGACTCTTATTATATAGCAGTTTTTACCCATCCCAGGTTTTAAAATGATCTTGATCAGCCACAGTGTGTAGGTAACAAGCTCATGTGTGGAGCAAACTGCTATGCACCGGGAGTCTTATTTCCTTCCCTGGAGCATGATGCCCCTTTTTTGATTTAAACAGTCTGCATTAATTTTGTTAACCACGTGTTGCTGTTTACAGACTTATTATGTTAACACCCCAGGAGTTCAAACTGAGGTTTTATAACTTTGTGCAGCTCTTTACCCATCTTATCTCAATGTTGCTCTACACATATGTCGCTTTAAATAAATACGCTTTCTCTTAATACTGAATAAAAAGATTAGTGTTCTGAATCATGTCCTAGGAGTTACAGATGAATGTTCTTTATCAAATTCTTCCACCACAGCAATAGTCATATTTTATGATTTTGCTATAGCTGTGCTTGACAAATAAATATCCTAAAAAAAAAAATTAAAAACCAGAAGTCTTTAATGTTTGTTTGTTTTTTGAAACCTGAACTGTTCTTGACTCAACACGCATGCCGGCATTATTTTTGCGCAACCAACACATTACTGGAATCTCCTTTCCTCTCTGAATAAAGCACATGAATCAACCGTTATAACATTGCATGAAATTCCTGCCTGAAGCAGTCTGGGGAATGTATTGTGTCAATAAAAAGAAGAAGCAGCAGCAGCCTCCATCCCACCGTTACGCCAGAGAGAGACACAACTGTAGACATAAAAGGACTTCTGGAGATTTAACTGTACAAGTCCCCAAAAAATAAAGCTTGCTTTAAATGGTCAAGATTTCTTTCTTTTTAATTGCTCTAGAGCTTTCACAAAAACCCATATTTGTAAATGTTTACTCCGACTGCAGTAAACCCAATTGTACCGTTTACCCTTTGAGGCCACGATTGCTGTTGTCAAATACACAAAGGAGCACGATCCAGCAGGACAACTCACTCACGCAATGAAAAATGTAATAGCACACAGAGATTGTGCAATTCAACTCTACATTGCAAAGGAACTGCAGAATGTACTGCAATAAACTGTGCATGTAATAACAAAGGAGATGAATTATATACTTTAGTGCCAGATTACATTTTTTTTTTTTTTTTGACCAAGAAGCTTAGCCTTTAGTAGTAGTAAACAAAACTGAAGGGGGTACTTTTTTTAAATATACTTCGGTCCGCAGTAAATGACACAGGGGGGTGACGCAGTACATACTGTACAGAAATATTTACTCCCACATGAACCCAACTCCTACAACCAGAATGGGACAATGTTTTTACTGATTCGTTGGGTGTGGATTTCAGTAATGTTGTGGGTGGGGTGGGGTGGGGTGGGGTGTGGGGGGGGGAGCCAACTAAGTTTGTGAACCCCTGATTACAGCATTTGCCTTGAGGGCTACTATAACTTTATCCTCTATAGGCAGATTCCTAAACAATAAGAGTTGACTGGAAGCTGAAAGCAATCCTCCTTGTATTACACGTTGATCTATTGTTCCTCTTAAACAGTAAACAATAATCCTTTTCAGGTCGCTGTGACTGCCAAGTATTGTGCTTTTCCCGTCCAATCCTACTCATCTTGTTTTACCACAGTTTATACCTCCCCTCAAGGGTTTTGCAAGGAACCTCTGCAAGAAATGGAAGGACTTCAACAACATTTAAACAGAGATTGCCCACGTAAGTCATCAGATTTTTTTGCAGCATTCAAACCAACTGACTGGCTCTTGTGTTTGCAGTTTTATTTTGTATTTATTTGTTTACATCAGGTAATACAGGCCCATCTGCTTTAGCAAAAACAAACAAACAAACAAAACAAAATAAATGAACTATATTAAGTTTTAAAATATGCTTTCATCTGCTATAGACCTTTAAGGCTATTATAGGACTACTGATTTTCCAGAATCACAGAATTAGGCATTTTGGGAATTACATTTCGCATTGTTGTCTTTTTCTCCTCACAACTCCAGTTTTCTGTGTTTTTTGTTTTGCACTACACCCAGCCAAGTTGAGTAATTCATCATGCGACTTCACTCACATATCTCTGAAGAAACTTAACAGGGCGGCTGCACCAACGAAGAAAAAAAAAAAGCATGTTTCAGCAAAAGAGAGCCAAAACATTTTCCGATTATCTATGAGGATGGTAGGACTCTATTCTGCAAATTGTGCTTGTCATTCGATTGATCATGTACGAGTCAAAACCATTAAGATCATATTGCCTGTCATAAACACAAGGCGGGGCTTTCCCAAAGTAATTAAGCTAATTGAATTGCGTACTTAATTATTGTTGAGTTTATTTCTTTCCACTCTACCTGCATTTAATAAATCTAAAATTAGCAATGTTACACCATGACCATTTCTTAAATAAATTATATTATCTGACGATGAAGAAACGAGCTTGAAGCTATTTTTCTAGCTATTCATTCCTTAAAGGACATTGATCACTTTACCGTGTAAAGGATGTAGTCACTACACTACACACCGTATTGCTATTCCCCAAAATGGAACAACAGTAGCCCTACTATTGCAGTACTAATCTTTTTTTATTGTCTTTAGATTTTTTGGTAAGTAAAAGCCTATTGTTCAGCAGGCTACTCATCCAACACAAAGAAACTAAGACTGCCTACCTCCTTGCACAAGAATATCAAAAGGCTGAAAGACTCATGCTGTGAACAGATGGGAATTACTGTAAATGTGCAATGTGGGAAGGAGGAAAGGGAGGTTTTGTCTGTAATGACCATACAGGAACTACATACATACTAAATTGATTAACTAGCATTTTCCTTCAGAACTACTGTGTCAGTAACATACTTTCCTATTCGCTGCTCTAAATACAAAACATGAGCTATCAGTTGCATGAAAAAGTTGTAGATGTAAAAATGTTAACCCAATCTGGTTACAATTGGATAGTAGTTCTCTAGATATAAAAGTTGCTATTATTTGTTTATTATCATTTGTTTATTTAGCAGACGCCTTTATCTAAGGCGACTTACAGAGACTAGGGTGTGTGAACTATGCATCAGCTGCAGGGTCACTTACAATTACATCTCACTCGAAAGACGAAGCACAAGGAGGTTAAGTGATTTGCTCAGGGTCACACAATGAGTCAGTGGCTGAGGTGGGATTTGAACCTCATAAACCTCATGGTTACAAGCCCTTTTCTTTAACCACTGGACCATAGAGCCTCCTAGACAGGTATAAAAAATGTATCATAACACAATTGACCTGACAATAGAGATCACACTACATTTCACCAATACGGATTCTTCTGAACACACACAGGTGGGGCATACATATATAGGTAACTACAGACAGGAGTCAGATATGACTGAATTTATTTAAAAGCAGGAGTGATTATGCTAGTCCCAGACGTGGTATGTTTTGTGGGACCTGATTAAACCTTTAATATCACACACACACACACACACATAGTTTTCCAGTATAGAAGATACATGTTTTAGGAATTAATGATGCAGGCTACTTCTAGTACTTGACTTAATTTAAGTTCAGACTGAATGCTTAAAATGATTAATACATGTTTATGTAATGCACCACACCTAAACAATAAGAGTATTTTTTTAAATAGGGGGTTTACTGGAGTGTCCCCATTGTTGAAAAAGATTTTCCAGTAAGAAGCACCTCAGCCAAAGGTCATATAAACGTGCTGTAGAATGTATTAGCCAGAGGTCACCCTCTGCCGTGAAATGGTGAAGTTGCTTGAGCTCAGTAACATTTTTATACGCAGAACATATAACTGGGTTTGTATTGTAGTGCTCGTTAATTGTATTTAACACAGGCAATCATATTACTTGACGTATACACTGAATATGCTTTAGCTTTGATTGCTTTACTTCCCGTTACTTACAAGTCTTGTCTTTTTATTGTAACTGTATTACATTGTAACACACTAAATTGCAGTAACTCGTGTACCATTTGGTCTGAGAATACAGAGAGCAGAAGACGCCTCACATGACTTTCCCATCATCAGTAGTACTGTAGTCCCTAAGTATTTATTAACATTAATAACAGTAACTGATAACAGCCGCGTAACGCCAAGACCCCACGCACCCAGGCCTTACCCTCTGCTCCGCTCCTTTCTCCGGAATAACCGGTCAGAAATTCGGGTTAAAACCCCGGAGACAGCCGGTCTTTTAAGACAGGACAACAAGCTCCTCCACGACATGGGAGCCGCCATTGCTGCCTGATTTTGAATACATAACTTTATCAACACAGCTTCAGACACACTGAGCAACCGCACCTGTGTTGGGGGAAGAACAGTTCTCAATAAACTGGACTGTGTATTTATGAATACATTGTGTGTTGTATTAACTCATTATGTATACTATACAGTTCACTAAAAAGATGTATCAATAGGTATCATGGATTATCTTCCATTGTCGGGAAAACGAAAACACAATATCAGGTGCAAAATCTTCAATTAAACTATAATATTTATCAACTTGGATAACTTTTAAAAAATGTAATTGCACAACAGCCACTGACCTAAGATTTTATTTGTATTATTACAATGATTATATTGTTGCACCTTCACTTTCACTCGTGGTATGCGAGTATACATTAACCCGGGTTACACAACAAAGCTAAGAGTCTGGTTTTGGTTACTCAACTGTACGGGAAATAGCCTTCACATTAAGGGCTGCGGTTGGACATTACACCGGTTGGACATGGTGTAATTTTACGTGGGGGTAAACTTTAAAACACGAGGCTCATAATGATGTTTACCATTTAAAGGGTATCTAATTACGTAATCGATTTGCGATCTTTATTTTTAAGTGTTACCAAAATAAGAGAGTTGATCATTTCAAGAGCGGTTGTTTAAGGGTCCCTCGTTTCACCAATAATTCCAGTTAACCTCATGTCGGGTGGCATAAATATAACTAAGAAGGGAAGACATTAGTTAATAACATCCGTGGACATCGAAAGAACTTCCCGCTAGACGGCGAAATGTTGCAAACAAAAAAAAAACACATCTGCTTCCCAAAAAACTGCGCTTGCATAACTTCGTCAGCAGCAGACACCTATTTATATACCCTAATATATATATATATATATATATATTAGGGTATAGACATTAAGAGTCAATGTCAGTTTCACGTACAATATACATGTTTGTAACCCTCCAAGTCCAATAGATGGCGATATGAAATCCTTTCTGGATTGTAGCTTTACTGTAACAGATTCATTCAAACTATTACCGCATTACACAGCGATGAAGGAGTGAGATTGCAAGGCAGTGAGCAGGTGAGGAGGGCGAGAGGGAGTACGACAATGATAAAGGAGACAGGGGGAGGGAGAAATCCTATAACAGCAATACATTGAAGAGATCAAATCAGACGTTAAAGCATGCCAATAATGTTATACACATTTCACATTTCAAACAAATCACAGTGCTGGCAACCATAAGCTATGCAGCAACATATTGTACACACACACGCACGCACGCACACACACACACACAGATAGATAGATAGATAGATAGATAGATAGATAGATAATCTTCCCACAGGACTGCCCGCAACCTACTATCAATAATGATGGCAAGAATAAAAATATATATATTTGTTTATTTCACCCTTTGAGCAATATAGTATGTATATGTATTAGTTATAAATATATTACCAATACTACAGTACTGTTGTATACTGTAGCATTTTAGCATTGTAGCATTGATCAATTACTTAGAAGTACCCACCCCGCGGCCTTATTTTTATTTTTTATTTTTTTAACTGTAGTATTATTATTACTTAATGGAGTCATTTACTTGTCATTAGCCGTCTTTTCCCAGGTAAAATGATCTACTGTATTTGCGCCTCAACCTGTTTCACCGTGCAAGACTGAAAGCAGTGAATCAGAGCTGAGAACCAAGGGGAGGGGACGCTCTTGTGTGTGAATACCAGGAACAGGCAGGCTGAATAAAGATCATGATTATAAATTCTTT